>NC_137461.1:63991575-65191575 GCF_964235325.1 Thermobia domestica
TACAGAGATATGTTTTTCTAAACTACGGTTTCATTTTTCTACCTAGTACCTACACTCCTTCTGGATTGGACTACGACATTTTCAGCAGCTCCTTGTAAATTCTCTCTCTGGCTATATATATAGAGAGATACGTAGCATATAGACGAATGTGTTACTTGTAGCATACGCGAAAGTATTTCAATTTATGTTTTAGGCTTCAAAAGTTTCATTGAAAAACATTTCATGTACAGACGTTACTTATTTGTCAGTTACAAATTTTATTTGAAATAAGTTTAATTTATAATCATATAGATCTAACATAAAAACAGCAACGAAATACACAATGTAATGTAAAATAAGTCAAACGTAATAAATATGTCATTTTTGGTATGGCAAATAGCCCCCTCCCCCGAAAATGTATCTGCCCCTCCTTTGCCCCCCTAAGAACTTAAAGCTGGCGTCGTCACTGTAACAATATAGTATGGAGTTCTTGCATACTATTCATTGTTGGCAGAAAAATTTCTTCTTTTACTTTTTTTCTTTTCTCCACATCAAAGGATTTCACTCGAAAACTTTACAGAAATGAAAATAAGCTTTTCATTGTTGCATTGTTATGTTCTCAATGATTTTGCATTGTAAATATTGGCTTTAAAAAATATTAACACAGTATGTTAAACTTTCAGTTAAAGAGAATTTTCCAAGAATTGTGCTATATATTTTAAATTATGCTTTATGCTTTATTTTCTAAATTATTTTAAATTAGCTTTTAAACTAGTTTCCCAATATGAGTGCATTTTGGCGTTCACCCAGTGTCGGGACCATAGTGCTCTCAAACGGGTCGGGTTGACCCGACCCGACCCGTGACCCGACCCGACCCGACTCAGATCGGGTCGGGTCGGGTCAACTCGGGTCGGGTTGTCGGGTCGGGTCAGTCGGGTCAGTTCGGGTCGGGTTGTCGGGTCAGGCTACTCGGGTCGGGTCAGTCGGGTCAGCTCGGGTCGGGTTGTCGGGTCGGGTTATTCGGGTCGGGTTGTCGGGTCGGGTCAATCGGGTCAGCTCGGGTCGGGTTGTCGGGTCGGGTTATTCGGGTCGGGTTATCGGGTCAGGTCGGGTCGGGTTGTCGGGTCGGGCTATTCGGGTCGGGTTGTCGGGTCGGGTCAACCGGGTCAGCTCGGGTCGGGTTATCGGGTCAGGTCAATCAGATCGGATCACGGTTCGGGTCAGTCGGGTCGGGTCGGGTCATCGGGTCGGGTCAGTCAATTCGGGTCACGGGTCGGGTCGGGTCGGTCTTCAACCCGACCCGACCCGACCCGTTGAGAGCACTACATGTACAGATGTTGTGAAGAACGACAAGGAGATTCATACTCGTATGTGAATGATGTGTTGTGTAGAGAACGCGGGTTCAGATAGTAGTTTAAAAAATCTTACCTCACCTTTTGAATTGGATGTCTGTAAAAAAAAAATAGTTACTTTATGTTATTTTATTTATTTGCTACCTGAAATGCTCTTTCTTCGCACTGAGAATTTAGGGTTATTGAACCTTACAGCGTTTGCACACGTCCCCGGCAATGCCGGGTTCGGTTCTGACAATGCCAGCGATAGAATCGACGGCAATGTAATCAAATGGTAGCTTGCACATACTTTCCGACCCGGCAAAAAAGTCGGTGGAACTCCCGGGACCGGCAAATGCAGTCTGCCTAGCCGCCGACAATGTCGGTGTCGGCTCCGGCTCCGGTTTTGTCGATGGCAATACTTTCTTGTTCGTGGATGCACAAGCAGCCGGAGCCGGCTCGCTGATAGGTTTCTTCAATCCAGCTACAGTGAGTGAGTGGCAAGGCGTTGTGTATTCTTGTTTCTTTTCCTGTATTGAATTTTTTGTTTATTTCAGTTTTTTCTGTTATTTTCTTTTTTCACATCACTTCAATATATAATGAAGAATGAAATAATCAATATGGCTGTGAGGTACCACAAATATAGCGGCTTGCTATTTACATAAATTCTCAGCAAGGGAAATTCGGATCTTGTTTGAATTACCGAACTACGGCAACGCGGAAAGTGAGTTTCGCAGATGTACGTGTGGATATAAATTTGTTATCTTCTACAGCCGAAACTTACTTAAACGATTTAAACAAAGGGGTCGTTAGATTCGTTTTGATTAATTTAATTTAAATTAAATAATTTAAATTTAATTAATTTTAAAAAATCAACATGGCGGAAATGAACAAAATGGAGATAGTATATGAAGAAATTATGAATCTAGGATAGTCCCAGTGTTTATCCTGTTAATTATATAACCCAGTGTGTAGGGTATGAATAACCTTCATAGTAAGAAAACAAGGGTTTACATCTCCATCATAATCGAAGAAGTAGGCATTCCTAAGCATAACAAAGGTTGTAAATAAAATTAAAGTAAATAAAAGCTAAAACACAACTACAGAAAGAACTGAAAAAGCACAAACAGAACAAGAAAATTTCCAGTCTTGTGCTTGCATGCTGCTTTACCCTATAGATCAAATAAAAAATATTCACGTATTCTGTGTCTAGTCTGGCATTGGTGCTGAATATGATTACTAATTCGTTGTACAAAGAAATCGAACGTTTGTTTAGATATGCGAAAATAATTTTAAAATTTCGAATTTCCGCAGCTTTCCATACAATGTATAAAACGAAGCTTCCACATAACGCACTGTCAACAATGGATGAATCCAAATCTTTCTAGTGCTGCTTTGTTTCCTCTTTCTTCGCCGTAAGTACAGCTAGGAAAGGAGATATCGTTTGTTTATTGCTGGACACATGTTCTCTCCTTCACGTTCAAACTCAAACTACTACTCGGCACCGGCATTACCGGGATATGTGTGCAAAGCAGCGACAACACCGACATTGCCGGAGGTGAAGCCGGTTTTGCCGGCCGCGTGTGCAAAGCAGCCCCGGTTCCGGTTCCGGCATTGTCGGCTCCGGGCCCGGCATTGCCGGGGACGTGTGCAAACGCTCTTAGGGTACGCATTTCAATGAAAGTGTAATGATACAAAAAAAAAAAAAAAAACCGCAATGTCATCCCTTGCCATCGCACCCTTCCATGTCGATAAGAGACACATTTGAATTTAAACGGCATTGGAAGTGCCACCAATCATCCCAGCAACCCCAAAATCAAGGGCGCTAATATCGGTCGTTTTCGATTACTTTGGCGTGTCACAACTTCCAACTACACCCTTCATTTCCCATGTCGAACATTTTCAACATAATATCATAAAATCTTTGAAAAGCCTAAGGTTGATAATTATACCAAATACGATTTTAATTGGTTCAATTGTTATTATGTGGTGAGTTCACATTCAAAGTCAATTCGTTTTTATCGTACAGATGTAACTGTAACTAGGTCACATTTAACATTTATTTATTTATTTATTTATTTATTTATTTATTTTTGTGAGAGACATTGCATGTCCTTGTCCATGTTTCTGTTCCCTCTAATCTCCACAATATTTTGCAGTTGCAATTTTGTCGTCGAATTACTTAATAGTGCAACTTTCAATATGTATTAAAATTTGAAGATGGTGGCTATAGGAAAATTAAATTTCAAAAGTGAATATATAGACACTTATTTCTATATTGTGATCGTGAATGTTAGAGAAATACATAGCTTGTGCCTTTCAAAATGAACGTAAAGGAATGTTAATCTGTGTAGCAGTGCTTATCACGTAGAATCAAAGAAAAATATAATCTTTTTGTATTCTTTTAAAGGGAAGTCGATGGTGGAACTCACGCCACCTTAATAATAGATAAACATATGGATTAAACAACAAGTTTCTTAAAGCATATACACAGTATTACTGTTCACACTTTTTTTTATAGCAGCTTGAAACGCATTGAAAATTGCCTTAGTAGATGGAGTAGTAGTTGAAATTTTGTCGTAAATTAAGTTGCTTTGTCTGCAGAGAAAATTACAGCTTCTTTTCTTTGGAGAAAAATGATAAGTGTTGATGATGCAAACGAGACCGCTTTTAACTGAGCAACCCGATAAAGGGCGATAAGTGGTCAATTTAATATTATCAACGACCCGTTTGTAAAATAGCTTTCAACTAACATTATGTGAACATTTCTTTTTTTTTTCTAATGTTTGTTCTTATTTTCTTTTCATCTCTAATTTAAGTGAAGATAAATTACGAATGTAGCAATCGTATAAATATGATTTTTTTAAATTTACACACATACATACACACAAAAAAAGCATAAAAGGAAATAACACAGGCTATCACGTTAACACATTAGTTTTATTATCAACAATTTCTTAGATCGAATCTCGCACCAGTCACTATATTGAATTTACAGACTTTATGCTTACTTCTACGTGAAGGGTTAGTAGGTTTTTATAAAACATTTTCTTTCATCAAAATGGAAGATTCTGCATACAATGACGGAAAAGATCTTGCTTGAATTTCGTGCAAATTTCCAATATCAGGTATTATTTGAGGTAGTTAAAATTTCCCTTTAACATTGTTAAATTTAGTAGGATTGTAACTTCCAAAATTAAATTACATTTTAATAACATTTCCTCAAACGCAGATTCCGCAATCTATAAAATCAAAATAGATCATATTGCGAGAAAAAAAGGGTTAAGTTTAGAGTTGCCCTCCGTTTTTTTTTTTCAAAAATTAGGATAATTTGCAGGAAAAATGAGGTAAGAAATGATGATTTGGAGTTCTTAGTGAAGTGTAGATGTACTTTGTAAGTTTGGCAGTAAAGTTATGTTTAGGCGGGCTAATACGAGAAAAGATATGTAAAAGTGGATACTATTTGCAAGACGCGGAAGGTTTCAATAATTCAGCAGTATGGTAGTCGTATAGGATGGCGAATCGGTGCGTTCAATGCACTGAGAAAAATCCGTTCTCCAGACAGCGGTATATTTTACAAATATACGGTATCCTCTTGCTTACTGCAAAAATCAGAACGGAGCATACGCTATCAGTATGCTATATAGGCACTGCCCTTAGATGTTACATCATGCCGTTGCAGGATATCTGACATTTAACAGTTTTCCGTATATCACGTGCATGTTACATTCCTCAGCTATATGTTATATACGTCCATTTGTATGTGAAATCCTGACCGCCTATATTGTTTCTTACGGAAAGTACGTATAGATGAACCACTTATACGGAAAGTATTATAAAACATGCGTTTTCAGTTTTACGTCTGCTGTACGTTGTCCAAAAACTACAGGAATTACAGACGCAACCTACCTTTTTAAGTAGCCACCTACATTTTTTTCAGTGTGTGATATTTCCGCATTGATTTTTACAGAAGTTTATAAGAATAATAAGGAGAATCTATTAAATTTTTATGAGAACCACGAATTACTGAATTAAAGTGATAATTGAAGCTTCTATGAAAACCGGTTCCAGTCACTGTTCTAGGGTAGAGTTCTAGAACACTGGTCCCCCTCTCCATTGAATTGTAATAAAGGTAGAAAACAACGTGCCCTGTGGGGCTTCTATCCTGCCTTCCTTCACTCGCTATCGTTCGCTCCACAATACTGTGTGAAGTTTTGAGCTTTGGCACAGAAAGTTACCAACCTGTCTAGTGTACTAACCTATATGGGGACCAGCGTTCTAGAAACTTCCACTGTTCTAGTCTAACTAAAGCCTTACTGGGTAAAATAAATTAACCAAACCTAACCTAAACTAACCTTAATTTAATCCAGCCTAACCTAACAATTTTTAATGTTTTAACTGCTTTTTTGTAGATTTGAAACTGGAGGTGCACCTCTAAATTTAAGCCAAAATAATTACGTATTTATGGTTGCAAAAAGAGCTAACAGTTCAGTAATCAATTATATATAAACACCGGTTATCCTAAATTCAAAATACAGAGAAAGTTAGGGAAATCAAAAAAGCATGGCCTGTAGGGACGACGATTGGTTTGATTTGAGTTTAGTTCCCGTTGCAACAGCGAGGCTATATGAGACCTGGATCTATAGCTTGACATTTGATCCGAACCACATGAATTCCAGTTGCGAATCGAACCCGGGTCTCCCGTGCAAAGGCGCTACAGCGACGACGAACAAATGTTAAAAATACATTAGTTCGACTCCAGACTTAGGGCTGACACACTTCGACTTTTAACCATCTCCAAGTTAAAGATGAGTGGGATGCAATTCTAAAACATTCAGAGTAAATTCTTAAGCTCTGAAGTTGTTAATTTGATTCCAAAAGTTGAAGTTAACCCAAAATTGGAAATCCGAAACCAACGTGGAACTTCAATGTATTCAATTATTTATTCATTTAAGGTACGCTCGTAGCTTCGCCCTCTATTGCTGTAGGGAAAAGAAAATCATATTATAGCCTATCACTAAAACTTATTTAGTGATATATCACTAAAACTATCGTACCTCTTGAACCACCCGACCGATTTCGATCAAATTTTCCACATAGAAGAGTTTCGGACCTGGTAGTGTTTTTATCATTTCACTTTGATGGTATAACGTAGGAAAGGAGGATGAGGAGATAAAAATAAATAAAACTTAATAACCATGCCACATATCTCGATCAAATTTGCCACATAAATGCGGTTCGACCCTTGGATGGATTTTATCATTTAACTTTGACGGTGCAACTTAGAGGAGGGGTAGGAGTAGATATTTTAAAAAGGATTGAAAGTGACTGATATTAGTGCCAAATCCATAGTTTTCGGGATCACTGAGATGAACAGTGTCACTTCCGATGCCGTTTAAATCCAAATTCAGACCCACAACTTTGGAGAGGGGAATATATATAAAAATTATCGAAAATGACCTATATTAGTGTCGAATCCATAGTTTTCCGAGTCGCTAAGATGAACTGTGACACTTCTGATGACATTTAAATCCAAATTCAGCCCTTAATGTGCAAAATGAAACATATTCTCCCCGTGCGAAGAACGGGTATTCTGCTAGATTTTTTTTTCAAAGCAAAACAGCTTTCTCAAGTTAAAATTTTATTCCGACAATCAGTAACGTAAGTAAAATTTTCGTTTTCTACTTTTTAACAGATGTCAGCTAATGATATTTTAGCAATTGTCAAAATCTATATATATAAAAGAGAACGTACAAAATCCTTTGTCCGCTCATCACGCTAATACGGCTGAACCAATTTCTTTCATTTTTGGGGGGTTATTAGGATTTGGACCCTAGATGGTTTTTATCATATCACTTTAATTTTTAATTACCAGTGTCTTGAGATAATTGACCATTCAAGTGTCCATAACGTACAAATCCTTTGTTATTAGTTCATCATAGGTAAAAATAAACGTATTTATATGCAACCCGCATGACCGTGTCACTCGGCGGGTTAACATAAATGACAGGCGATATACAGCGGAAAATAGCTTGAATCTTCTGTTTAAAATTTTTTAATTGATTTGCTTATTTTTACAGACACTTTTACAATATGCCAGCACCGGGATGACCGCAGCGAAGCGGGGCGGGTTAACATAAATGACAGGCGATATAATGTTAAGATTTACTGCAATCTTCTATGGTTTTTATCATATCACTTGAAAGCGAAAAAGTAAAAATTATCTAAGTAACAAAGTTTATTGCGTTCCGGGGTGACCGCAGCGAAGCGGGGTGAACGCTGCTAGTATGAAATAAATACAATTAATTAACAAATAGAATTGTTATCTAAAACATTTAAAATAGTACAAAGTAATTCAGAAAGAGTACAATATGTGTACTTTTCTTTGCGGCTATTTCAAAGATGAATAATAAGTAATACTGAATGCAGAAGAAATCATTACAAAATGCATTGATACATATTCGGTATTGCCTATGGATATGGAAGACTGCTGATTTTACCTTAGTTTCGTATGGCTTTATTGAAAAGCTGTTAAAAAAAAAACTTCAAACTTCACATTTACTTTGCGGGTCTGAATTCGGTAATATGCTCCACATTGTGCACTAATTTTTAACTATAGTTGAAACTGGAACCAAACTCCATTACGGATTTTGCCCACTGATTTCAAAACAAGTCAGAACTTGCCTCCCTCAAGAAATCATAGCTATTGTATTTCAACATCTTAGTTTATAATTAACTATCAAAACATAAACTTATCGGAATTCTTAAATGTTGTAGTCAATTTGTATCAAAGTGGCTGAATATTTTGATGAAAAAGCTAAATTTTTCTTTATATTCTCAAACTTACGTCTATACGATTTCTGCTTCTACTTTGTAATCTTACACTAAATTTGCTTCTTCTTTTGCTCGCTAGAGGGAGTTGTCAACAGGGTAAACATATAGGGCCTTATGCAGAGTCGTCCTGACGCGTGATTAGTGCTATACTAAAGAGTGCGACTAACACGTTTCCTGCAGTAGTCAGTCCTTTAGTATGACGCTAATCAAACGTAAAAACGACTCTGCCTGCAAACGGAGGATGGAATTTAATAAAGAAAATAATCATACATTTCGATTAATTTTTACAAGTTAACTATTCTAAAAAAAACTATTAGAAGGCAATAAAAAATACATCTTTTAAAGCAACGAAAACTAATTAATCTACTAAAAATTGGTACATTATACCTAAATAACCGGTATTAATAAAAAAAAAATTAAAGGGTGTTATTCCTACTTCTCTCTTATGAAAGTATATGATGTCATCGCGACGTAATTGCAACTAAAAATATTATTATTCCAACTCACACGCGACTAAATAAGAAAGAAAAACTCATTAATAATCTACAGTGGCGTATTTACGACTTTGTTTCGGGAGGGGCTTTGCTAACTTTCGGGGGGGGGGGGCTTTGCCTGGAAATGTGAAAATTCTGCAAGATATTTCATTTACTTTACTATACTAAGTAAGATTTCGTGGGGGGCTTAAGCCCGGAAGCCATCCCCCTAAATACGCCACTGATAATCGAACTAAATGTGAGCATAGTAACAAAGTTAGCTGATACTTCCGTACGTGTAAATGAGTCAGACCAGCAATTTGCCTTCAACGAGTGTTTGAGTGTTTATCTCATCATTCTGCCTTAAAGTATAGAAGCAAGAAAGGAAAGAAAAATTAAAAGAAAGCGATATTTCGGTTTTTGGAATTAACTAACTGAAGATGATAATAATGGTAGGGCTTCATCCGAAGTGCTTCATAAAAAAAATATTCACTCTAATAACGTCCAACATTTAGAGGTCAAAATTTGTACAAAGAACGTTCAAAAAGTTTTATATTACTTCTTTTTCCTTATTTAATAATAAGTACTACGCTCACCATGAAATTTTGTGTGCGTGTACTTGTGCCTTTTTTATGAGGTTGTGTTGCAAATTTTCATCCCCTTTTTACAGATACGCCCACAACGAAGAAGGAAGTAGACAGCCGTACCCGCCAGCAATGGGATATTGAATTCTTGTAGAAGACCGACAATTACTCAGCCACATTCATTCTACATAAATGCATCGTGTACATGGGGGATGAGACATTGGACCGCAGCACTATCCAGTAATGAGTACAAAGGTTCAACAGTGGTAGTGTTAGTCTGCTGGACTAACACGGTACGGCAGACCATCAAGTGCAGTGAACAATGTTAACAAAGACAACATTAACAAATATGTAACTACACGACAACTTGTTGAAGCAACAGGGTTATCTGAAGTTAATATTCTGACATTAATACAGTCTTTAGGTTACAGAAAGCTTTGTGCCCGTTGGATGTCACACTTCCTCACAAGCGAGCAGAAGCAAATCCACTCAGACGCCAATCACACGCAGCAGAAAATCAGAAGTATGGAATGGAAAGTGATTCCTCAACCTCCTTACAGTCTGGACCTTGCCCCGTCCGATTTCTTTGTTTGGTCGTCTGAAAGCCCACCTTCATTGTAGGCAGTTTACCAGTGATCAAGAACTCATTGTGTATGTGAAACAAAATGTGTCACAGCGGATAGATGTTACATTGGGTAACATACATAAAGGACACAATTACACGCAGACAAAATTTCATGATTCTAATTCAACTACTAAAAACGTTATGGCCCATTGTGCAAATTTTTTTGAACGCCCTTTGTAAATGTGATTTATAGAGCTTTTACAATAAAACAAACTCTCCTCCACAAGTTAAATAAATCTCGCTTGAGTCCAGTAGATTGAATACGATACAGTTATAGTGTGTGTCCTGGTAGGTGATTGATTCTTTAAAAGAAAAGACGAAATAAGGAACTTGAACTCTGCTAAACACAGTAAAAATATAACGTCTAGAAATGAGAACCGCTAGATGTCAACCGCTGGAGAATTCTGCCATCTAACGTCCCGATGTGTAACTTCTAGTATTCTACACTTACACACCATTATTTCAGTAACAGAAAATGCAATATTGCTAGGCGCCGCGCCATCAAGATGCTAATGAATTGACGCCATTAACGAACTCGGCTGAAGTAATCTCGGCCCTAGATATCAACTTAAAAAAAAAAAAAAAAAAAAAAAAAAGCAGCGGAATAACATCGGAGATAGACGTGCTAATCTTAGAAGGCCCACTAACGTAAAAGAAGTAAGAAATCTGTTTTATTAATAAAAATCACATTTTTTTCTTGAAAATAATGCTCTAATAAGCCTAGGTGATACAAGGGTTACTCATTGGATTAGCCGATAAAACTCTTCTAATTTGCCGGGAGGGGGTTATAGAAAAAGATTTGGTCCCCATTGTTTTGCTATACCTATAATTGTCATGTGGTTGCGATTTATAGTGGCATATCTCAATTACACATCTGAGTTTTGATAAAACTATTTGCTTTTAAATCTACCCTACATACACATAGAACATCTTAATCTCGTATATATTCAAACTCTCAGAAGCCCGTTTTGAGTTGTAAAAATTCCTTTTCCACCCTTATTGTAGCTCGTAAACGAAAGCATTATAAATGACAGCAATAAATAACAGATCATGCAAGGAATTAAGGGAAAATGTCCCTCCTCCTTTCTTGCTCTTCCCCTCCTACCCACATAGAACAGAAACCTAGTTTGTCATCATGAACTTGATATGTTAATTTTGAATTTAACTGGCATGTAGGCTATGTATGTAGCAGCATAGCGTGGTAAAAACTTATCGTTTCGTTTTCAGTCGCTTCGCTCCCCTTTCAACCCCCAATTACTACTCATATATATATATATATACAGTATATTCTCACAACAATCACTTAAACTCGTAAATACGCACGCAAAGTACTTCCTCTAAGATTTGTCGAAACAGACATTAATTCGAAATAGGCGTCATAAATAGCGTCTCAAAAAAAAAAAAAAAAAAGGAAAAGATGATAAGAACAATAAGACATGACTAATTGTTGTTAGTGAGCATGCGTAGTAGGAAACAACTAGCGATATCTAGTGTTTTTATAGGATTTTTGTTTAAAAAAATGAAAAAGGAAAAAAGGTATTCACGCCTCAGTGTTGTTAAAGATTATTTTTCTCAGTCGTGATTAATAAGACTGGATCTTTATGACCTAAAAACTTTACAAATATGCATGTGTTTACTATGTATCTTTAGATGTGTCTATCCCCAGGTAGGCTACTCAGGCGCAATCACCTCCAAATTTACCAATTCCCCTATATATACGAGGAGAAGTCAAAGAGTAAAGGGATTCGCACTAGGGTTTGGTAACACTGCTAGTATCCAGCGCTGAATTAGTATCGTCTGCAACGTGTCACTCTTATTCCCGCGTTAGTCGTTGGAGTGTAGCAGACCGTTAAACATTGAAGCTCCATTGTCGATGTGCACCAAGGAGGGACAGGCGGCAGTGACTCGCTTTTTGTTTGCGGAAGGTGTTAAACCTGCGGAAATTATTCGTCGAATGCAAGCAGTATGGTGACAGTTGTTTATGGCGAACACTAAGAATTTTCTTGGATTTTTCACGTATCGAAAAATTCCCATTTTTCCCATTTTGCTAAATTTAATTACAAAATTTCCCCAGATACGGGAAATTTGCCTCAAACTGCGAACACTGACTCGATTCTTTACTTTTGGCCATCTACACCCTGGTCAAAATTGATGGTGATCCATCAAATAGTTCTTAAGATTTTGAATCTCCCGTACGGACACACTGAAAGGCATTAAGAGACCCCATAACGGAACAAGAGCTCGCTAGACAATATTATTTTACATGAGATAACCTTATCACGACTCACTTACCTGCTTTCGATTTCCAGCCATTTAGAAAATCGGCATTAATTTTCACTTTTCTAAATGGCTGCAAACGGAAAAATACTAGGTGACTCGTGATAATGGTATCTCATGCAAAATAATATTGTCTAGGGCGCTCTTGTTCCACATTTCGATTATATTTTATCTATTCGAAGATATCACATAATTACTGTAAAATTAGCGGTATTTTAATTTCGCAGTGATTAGGCCTCTTAAATTTGTACGAGGAGGCTGGTAAACCAAATTTCCTAATGAAATTATTAAAGTATGTTAATAATATTTTTCTCTCGTCTCTGTTTGGAAATAAGAAAAGGGGACAAAATAAAAACAAAAGAACATCATGGAGCGAAAACAACACAGCAACAACAACACCGAAAAGAAAGAAAAAGAAAAAAGGTCGCTTTTGTTAAACAGTTTTCGAATGGTTGTTTTCAAGGTATTGATGTTCATTTGTCAGCGCTGCTATTAATCATGGAAGCTCACAATACGAGCGGACAATACCTCAATTTGTTCTTTGAATGATACCATTGTTTACTTGAATGGAAGGGTGCTAAGTTAATAAATTAAAGTGTGCTACCGTCATTGAAAATAAACCTATATAACGTTTTTATCTTGGCTGAGAAATTTCTTTTTTTTTAAACCGTTTATCTTGGTTGGCTAAAGGTTTTTGTTCTATATATTTCTTCTTTTATTTTGTTTTTTTTTCTTTTGTATAGGCCGTGGCCAATTGGAGTCCACCAAAGAGTTCTCTCTATAAGAAATTCTGTAACTAATAAAAAAAGGATATTGTTGTTGTATTACAATCCGAGCCACCCCATTGTTGGAAGGAATGTTAATTTAAGTCGGTATCGTGTGAAGAGAGAAACCTAACACAATATAAGAACTATGATTCAGCAAAATTTTTAGTTTTGGCCATTTGAGACTTCTATGAGCAGCAAGCTATTTTGGTATTCTAAAAGCATAAGACCATGGCATTCAGCTATTATCCAAAACAAAGAATACCGTATGCGTCTTATACCCCCACCCTTCTGTTTCTCTCCATTAACGATGAGAAAAGAAACAATAATAATGAAATATAATTCCCGTCACTGTCTGCTTACCTTCTAAAATGTAAGAGAATTTATTAATATTAAAATATGATTTTTTTATTATTGTTGTATAGGGTTCCCAATTTAAATTTGCGTTTATAGTAACTTAATCAAGAATTCCCTAACGGGATTCGATTGATAGATTTATTGAAACGGTATTTATCGGTACTTTTGTCTTTCTTGGTCGTATAGATACCAAACAAAAAAAAAATACTGGGTTTATATCAGTGGCTTATCTAGACTGGGGCCGGGGACCTAGGTCTCCTACTTTTTTCAGTGACAAAAATAATTTAAGCTTATTTATATATTTTTGAAAGTTTATAGTAAACTCATGATGTAGGGCTACTTATCATAATCTATAACGACTCTATAGAAAAGCGTCGTCAACCTGGTTCGTCTTGTAAAATATAAGTTACGAAGCGATAATTACTTTTCTTTATGCAAAAATCAACTCAGATATTCAAAGATTATTATTCTCACCTTTATTGCTTGATATGTCTTAAATATTCTTTTTAAGACCGTAAAATACATAAATTCACTTGACTAGGTCAACACATAACATGTACATAGTCACAACTATCCCATAATAATCTCTTACATATATTAAAAACATTCTTCTTTTCTGTTAATTTAAAATGAACATTCTACTAAGTATATTACATATTTATGAGCACTTTTTGCCCACGGTACAGGTAAATATTATACAAACTAAAGTATTTCGTTATAGAAAATGTCGCCCGATAAAGGGACTGAATATAAAAGTCATGAGTGGGCTTGGCTTTTATATTCAAGAACCACTGGTCTGATTAGATTAATGTTCGTACATTACATATGTTCTTTATATTTTGATCACACCTCGTATATATCTTCATTACTTTTTGGTTAACCCTCATATATATGAAATATTGGTTATTATCATTCACATAAATACATTTACAATAAATCTTTGATAATTAAACACAAATCAATCTAATATAAATAATTTTTGCCTTTAACTAATTATAAATTGAATTATGATTCTTCACATTAATAAGAAAGAATAAAAATTAAACATAACCTACGTTTGAATAATCAAATGGAAGTAAATAAATTTATTTTACAGAAACAAAAGACACCTTTTTGTTATTAAATAAACACATTTTTCATTACTATTGTTATTTTTCATTCTTATTTATTTGATCAAGAATGTTGGGTGCTACTAACTCTTTAACTAGATGCATCCATTTTTCCTTTGTATACGGAGTAGGCTTCCAAACCTTTAACTCATCTATGTTGCGAAGTCCAATTGACATCCCCGTTTTAGCGTTTAACAATTCAAAGACTTTAGGATTTATCTCCTTAAAACATAAATAAGGACCTGAGAAAATGTCACAAAATTTGTAGATTTTCTTTAACAACATATTACTCTGCGGATGTTGTTTAACGAAAACTAAATCGTTGACCTTGATCCGATATTTTCCTTCTTGTAAAGACTCTACTTGCGAATTACGTTTCAAAAACTTGTTGTGTCTTCGGATCTTAACCATGTTCACTAAATTGGATGAGTCTATAATTGTCGAATCTTCTAATTTGACATCAAAATGTTGTTCCACGGGGAAAATTACATCAGAGCCATTATGCACCTTAGCTGGAGACACACCTAAAGTGTCTGATATAGAATGGTTCAAAAGGTACGTAATTTGATTGACATGCTTAATCCATTCAGTATGTTTATCCTTACAAAAGTGCCGAAACAACATACCGAAATTGCGATGTACATTTTCTACAACGGAGCTACTTGGGTGATACGGAGTCACAAAATGAATTTTAATGTTGGCCTTATTCATGGCTTTGAGAAACACATCACTTTTGAATTGTGAGCCGTTATCGCATAATATATGCTCGATAGGGCCACAGTGTGGAATGTATACATTTAGAATTTTGTTCACTATAGCAGCGGAGGTTGCTTTGCGCAAGGGGTAGGCTACCACATATCGTGAAAAGATATCCATTGTTGTTAACAAATAAACTTCTCCAGTAGCTGCTCTGGGTAACGGTCCATATAAATCAATCGATAGGAATGAATGTGGTCTCTCCGGTGTTATTGAAAGCATTGGTTTTTGTATAGCCTGATAATTATGCTTAATTTGCATACACTCGATACAGTCATTGATATAATTTTTGACCTGAGCTCGCATTCCTTTCCAATAAAAAGATTTATTAATCAAGGCACATACCTTTACATATCCAAAATGTCCAAAATCGTCATGATAGGCCTTTAAGATGCGTGCTGTTAACGTAGGTGGAATACAAATTTTGTTCCTAGATTTGAACTTAAAATCCTTAATGAGTAAAATTCCGTTATTTAATTTAAATCTGGAATTCCAGTGCTTGGGACAACTACATCCATCGCCACATGAAGATAAATGTTCCATGATTTGTTGGTATTCATGATACTTCATTTGATGTTCTCTTAAATCTTCTATTGAAATGGTAGCTATTTCATCTTGTAAGATCTTAAATTCATTAATAGACAAAATATGTTGCTCTTCTCCAGGAAACAGGCGTGATAAAGTATCTACGGGTCCATTATCCACTCCTTTAATGTGTTGCACTTCGAAATCATAAGCTTGCAGATCTAACGACCAGCGAAGTAATCTGTTATTATACCCCTGTACGCTATTAAGATATCGCAATGAATTATGGTCCGTAAGTACTATGAAATGACATCCGCTCAGATAGGGAGCGAATTTTTGTATAGCAAAACGTACAGCCAAAAGTTCAATTTCTGTTGTAGTGTATCCCTTTTCAGCTTTCTTTAAAGTACGGCTAGCGCAATGTATAACAGCTGGTTCCTGTATAGTTGGGTTAGGCTGCCAGAGTACTGCAGAGATTCCAAGTTGGGAACCATCACATTGTACGTAAAAAGGAACGTCGTATCTGGGGTGATTCAAATGGATATTTCGTTTTACGCACTCCTTCAATTTATTAAAACTGTTCCTGGATCGGACCCCATTGCCATGGTATGCCCTTCTTTATGATCATAAATAAAGGCTGGGCTATCTCAGCAAATCGCGGGATGGCTTTGCGAAACCAATTGAAGAGTCCTAATATTTGTCGTGTCTGTTTCACATTTACTGGAACTGGCAGATCTTCTATGGCTTGAACTTTAGATTGACTGAATTGCAAACCAGAGGCATCAATTTGGTACCCAAGAAATTCTATAGAATTCTGCAAAAACTTGGATTTCTGTAAATTGATAGTAAGGCCTGAACTTTCCAATCTGTCTAAAACTATATCTAAATACTTCAAATATTCATGTGGATTTTTCCCCATGATTAAGATATCATCAGCATACGTTATCACGTTGCTACGCAAGTCTTGACCTAGAACTTTGTTCAAGCAGGATGCTAATGCTGCACTACCATTGATAAGCCCAAAGACTACACGATTGTATTCGTACAAGTGACCTTCAAAACTAAATGCTGTAAATGGTTTTGAATCTTCGTGTAACTCGACCTGATTATACGCCATTACTAGGTCTAAATTTCCGAATACGGTGTTCCCTTGTAAAGAAGCTAGTATTTCTTCTACTGGAGGATACCTCACTTGTTCCAGATCAATGTGACAGTTAGTTCGCCTCAAATCTAATACCACACGTAGAGAACCATTTTTCTTTGGAACAACATGTAATGGATTAAGGTGGACGCTCCTCGAAGGCCTAATGATCCCATCTCTTAACATATCTGCTATTTGTTGACGTACATTCTCTCTGTATCTATATGGAATTATATAGGGCTTGGTTACTATAGGTTTATCAGTTTTAACTTTAAAAGAATAAACAAAATCCTTGCAGCATCCAGGACGTTCTGAAAAGACCTTTCTATGTTTATATAAAATGTTCTTAAAGTCTGCTATTACGGTATTATCAGCAAAATCAAGGCTGCTTTCGAGAGATTTAACATGTTCAGAAAATACTACATCATCCTTTACATCCATCAAATTTTGTGTCTTTTCCAATCGTTGATCATTTAATTTATCACCTTTTTCACTAATAGAAACATTATTCACTATAGGAGACAGATCATTATATTGGCAAGCGCTATTATCTAATTTTGGAAGCAGTTTCTGAACAATTTTCTGAGGTATACCCGGTATCGTCAAAGTTTGGTTTTTAAAATCAAGCATGACTCGTAATTGGGATAGTAAATCTAAGCCCATAATTAAGTTCTCGTTAAGATCTTTTATAACCAGAATAGGGATTGATATTTCGAAATCTTGGATAGATATTGACACACGGGTAATTCCTGCTACTCTCTTTTTATGTTTACCGGTAAAATCAACTATAATAAGGTTCTCAGCCTTTTGTAGCTTAGGATTCGAATAATTACTAGTGATTACTTTCCACCATGAATACGATAATAGAGAGGCGTTGGCTCCCGTATCGAGTAAAGCTTCGGTACTTAATCCATTGACTTTAATAGGTATTTTAGCGGTACTATATGATTTTAAAAATACAAAATTTTCTTCGATATTAAAACCATCATTGACAGTATCATCTTCAAACCAACAACGATTTACAACAGGTATAAATTGATATTGACACCTGTTAATTGCTACTTCCGAATAGTTATTCACAGAAACGTCATAGGAAAGATCTTTTTCATAATTAGCATGAATCGGTAAATTGGAGGATAAATGTTCATAGAAATTATCGCTTAAATTTTTAGATAAATGCTCATGAGAACCTACAGCTGACATGGGTTTAACCCCTACCATATCAGCCGCAATTAGTTTAAATTCATACTCGAGTAGGGTTCTAATAGGGTACACTGTACAGCACAATCATGATTATGTCCTGTATTATTGTTTTGTACAGAAATTACTTCAATACCTGGATCTTGATGTGAAGTGCCATCTCTTATCCTTCCATTACTTCTATCCACGTAGTTCGCTGCGTTTGTGGAATTTCTCCATACATTTCGTCTATTTTTAAACCTATTTTGACTATATGGTCTAATATAGGAATTATTACGATTAATTAGGTTAGGCGGATTCCCTACATAACCTTGTCTATTTTGTTCATTTTGATTGCTAGAGCATACTCGTCTTAGGTTCGATTCATTATTATTCACACTTTGGATATTCAAATTCCGAACAGGGACCAAATGATCTGAAGTATTCTTATTTTTACCCATTCCTGGTTGTGTTAGATTCATAGCATGGTATTGAGTTTCGTAGCATTGTACAAGCATTAATAAATGACTGAAACTCATACACTGTGTGGAAAATAAGATCTGCTGTAATTTAAATGGAAGCAAATTGCGAATCGATGCAATTATTCTTGATTCCGATTGCAAGGGATTAACAACCTTTAATTCATTATAGACATTTACAACAAACTCTACAATAGATTTGTGCAATCGAGGATTGAAATGTTGATTTCTAAGAGTGGCATCTCTGTTTGCCAGCAAAAAGTCATTTTCGTAATTCGCGATCAATGCCGCTTTAAATTCCTCATATGTACTAATGTGATCACGTATTGCCTTAAACCATAAGGAACAAGGTGGGAGTAATACATGGGGTATTAATTTCATGTATTGTGATCGGTCGATAGACATTATACTGCATTCGTCTTGGAACTTCTCTAAGAAAGAACTAGCATTTTCATTGCACTTACCACTAAATTTACTCATGGCTTTGATTTCGCTCATCTTGACACTTAACTTTACCTTTCTTTTCTCACTCCTTGTTCTTGTGGTATGATTGTTCCGGTCCGTAGCGTGCTGTGTCATGATACCATTTGTATTTCGTTCATCATTGATCTTCGGACAATTTTCCTCTAATATAATATCCTCCTCAGATTCCGGCGAAGGCGTATTTATATCCGGTGATTGGGGAAACTCGAAGCGATCACTGCCCAGATTATTGCGATAAATGTTATCTCTAGCCTGTAACGTTTTAATTTCTTCCTGCATAGTAGCCAACTGGATCTTTTGATGTTTAACGGAAGATTCTATTAACGTTAAATCCTTTTTTACAGCGCAGATTTCATGATTTTGATGATCGTGCTTTTCTTGACACTCATCGGCTAACCTTTTTAACTTCTCTTCAAACTGCGAGGATATGTCGTTCATCACATGGACGATTGTTTGTTTCGTATCGTCTGATTTCAGTTCTATCCGTTCTATTCGTTTACTTAATTCTTCATACTGCTTGCTAGCTTCGTTGAATTTCAATTCTATCTTCTGTTCCATGGTCTGGTTAGCTTCATAGAACTTCTGTTCCATGGTCTTGTTAGCTTCGTTGAATTTCAATTCTATCTTCTGTTCCATGGTCTGGTTAGCTTCATAGAACTTCTGTTCCATGTTTGTGTTAGATTCATTGAGCTTCTGTTCCATGGTCTGTTTTATCTCAGTCGTCATTTGCATAATTTGTCGCTGCACAGCTAACAAAAGTCGATCCTCAGATGACAAACTTGGTGTTGCACTAATTTCACCTGGATTACTGGTATTAGATTCCTGTTGCACTATTTCACTATCCATTTTTCTTTTGATGACCTTACCGCTTCGTAATACGGTTAAGTTCGTATTCATAAATGGTAATATCCAAGTAAATTCAGCCCTACTTTCCATCTTCGGGAACTGAATTTTCAAAAGTCCCGGGTTTGGTAAACCAAATTTTTATAACGACTCTATAGAAAAGCGTCGTCAACCTGGTTCGTCTTGTAAAATATAAGTTACGAAGCGATAATTACTTTTCTTTATGCAAAAATCAACTCAGATATTCAAAGATTATTATTCTCACCTTTATTGCTTGATATGTCTTAAATATTCTTTTTAAGACCGTAAAATACATAAATTCACTTGACTAGGTCAACACATAACATGTACATAGTCACAACCACAGATCACATAGCCTAACGGCAAGATTGGTAACTACGTGGAAAAACAAGCGTATCAAGTTCGTCGCGCCTGTAGTGACATTTAACTCTCGCTGGCAGGATAATGTAACTACTCACCAGCAGTGTAACTATCCATCTAAAGAATTCACCAATATAAGCAGTAGATCCATAGGCATAGACTAGTTACCAACATTAACAGTGTATCCATACAGCACCTTGACGTAGTTTATAAATAATATTTGCCATTAAATTCAAAATGCAAATATGATGTCCTTCTAGTAGTCCTAATTTCCTATCTTTATTCATCCGACTATTTTAATCGAAGGTCATATTAATAAGAGTTGAAATGTGGTTATTGTGTACCATATTCGTATAATTTAGAAATTGAAGACACTCTTTTTTCACTCTATGCTGTAAGTACGAATTCAATAAAATTCAAATAGAAAAAAGTGCTAGACTTGTCTGGCAATCGAATCTTTCCTCTACTCTTATAATGCCGGTGAGCTATCATACAATTCCAGTTCCTCCCCCATTGGCTCTTCGCTGTCCTGAACATTGAATTAGGGTTAGTCTGGACAGTATACCGATACAGTAAGCTATAGACCGGAATACGACCTCTTGCACTCTCACATTTTCATTGTTCTAAATTCATTGATTTCGTACCTACAAGAGATACAGTGAAAGAAAAATCAAACCTTTTCCCCCAATTTCTTAATAAATAAAGTTATATATATGCACAATAACACAGTTAAAATATAATACTAACACGCTTTCGATCGGAATCATACAGTAAAGCTAAACATTTCGAAATTAAGGCTGCTAGAAGGTAAATATAGCTATTTAACTTTAATTAATGTTAGGTAACTATTAATACTATAGTTCTAACTATATACATTTATTAAAATTTCATTTAAAATTCTCTTATATCTTGTTTGAGTGCATTGTATTGCCCTTCTTGCAGATAATACAGGTGTTTTTACCAGCGGCGCAAATCTGTCTTCAATATTAGGTGGGTAGGGCGGGAAAGACCGTTCCCATATTTTTTTCTAAGCGATGTTCAAAATATTTATGAAGTTGAAAAACAATGCTGTGGAGGATCAGGGGAGCAGAGTTGTCTTCAACATTGGGAGACGGGCAGATTTGAGGCTTATTCTGGGGGGACATCAATTTCATTGCACTTTCCTTTGTGGCAATCGGACACAAATCATCACATTTCTCACCGAAAAACACATTTCAAATCAGATTATTGGGGAACAGTTCCCCTCAGTTTTAAGATTGGAGGGGACATGTCCCCCTCATTTCCCCGGGATTTGCGCCAGTGGTCTTTACATTCCCAGCTCGCAGGACTGTTTATTTACTTTAAATTTCTCTTTTTTCTTAAAAAGTAATCGTTGTAGATTTTTTTTATCCTCTCTCCCTAAGTAAGAAATCAATAAATTTCCTAACAAAGCTTGCTTAAACATGTGTTGAAAACTTTACCGGGAAGCGCGATGGTAAAGCGTTCACGTCTAGTGCATGGGTCTCTGGTTCGATTCCAGTTCGCGCCGAGTTAACTTTGTAGTGGACAAACACCGCGTGCATGAATGTTCTCAGGGTTCTCCCGTTTCCTCACCATTATCACCCATCTCATCATGATTGCATGCCTTGGCGAGCATTAAAAAAAAAAAACTTACCTGAATTTCAGTCTCACCTAAAACAGTCACTCCTTCCTTGCTGTTCCATAACTAAAAGGTTGACATTTCTGCCAGAATAAATTAAGATAACATTCAACTTGGGAAAATCTACATAGATGTAATAATTACTTTTGCGTTGCTTTGGAATTCTCAAATTCTGTGAACATTATCATGGAATGAAGCTCCTGAGCCCGTAGTGATGGAGCTCTAGTATTTGTATAACGGAAGTAAATCATGCTTAGGAGAAATTGACGATTGTAAATAAGAATCATAATTACTGCAGTTCCTTTTATTTAACATTAGTACTATGCACTTATTACACAATAACAATGCAACTTAAAAGAGCAGTCTTAATTTTACTATCTCCGCCTTATTCTTTCTTTTATTTTTCATTCTTCAATTTACAGATACAAAAACTTTATAAAATTGTCCACGTTTTCCACAACATCCATTTAAGCACTGATAATTTCAAAGTGGAAATAAGATTGCAATACAAATACAGATCCCATTAAATAGGATACAAATCTGTACATTTCACAAACAAATGTGTATACTCAAATATTTATAAGATGTATAGCTTTCAAAATATTACACACTTTTTAACTCAGTAAAGGATAGAAAATCATGGAAATAAACACGAAAGAAAGAAAACCATCAATTTCCATTAGAGACAACGGTAACAAAAATGTATAAACCAATAATTACTTTTTGTTCTCAATTTTTTGATCAGTCATAAGTCTAGCAATATTCTGGTACACAGTCAGATTATCATTCAAAGTAGACCTATAGCTCTTCGAGTTAATTATCTGGAGCTACCTTCTTGCTAGTTCCTGGTTTCCACGTCGATAGCTAAATAAGAATATCATTCATATGGGGTAAAGCCCATTACGCTTAGTTTTGTAAGTAGTAACAAAGAGAATACATGCACCTACTGTATCTACAAACTTGTATAATGGTAGAAATAGGCTTGCAATCTAACGATAAATGATTAATACTGGTTACAGATTTCATACATAAAATAAAGAATATTATTTTTTGTCAATAATGACTGCTTCTGTCGTACAGACTGTACAGATACTCGCGTCTTCTATTCATGATTAAGGGACTGTGAAGTAGGTGGAGACAACCGATTTCCTTCTATTTCACACATAGCGTAGTTGAATCGGAAACACTGGTTTAAATCCTGAAGAGTGTAGTGACTGCGAGCATTAATACTGACATTCACATTGTTGTCACTATGTGATACAAGGACGTGAAGACTTAAAAGCTTCTAGGCGTAACAACAGAACAGTTATGGTTCTTGTTTCCTTCACGTGAGCGAGAACCAAAAAATAAGGTATTTGTGACTCATCGCATTCTCTCAAATGCAGAAATAAGAGATATGGCGTTTATTCCACCCAATTAATGTTCAGGTTTCTGTATAAGCTTAATGCTTCTGTTCACTTCTGATACCTGTCAAAATAAAGAGCTAATAAAAATAAATGAGATAACAAAGAGATAAAAAAAAGAGAATGAGATATATATGTATTTAAATTATTTCGTGGAATTCGATTATGGTAACCTGTCTTATTTCTAAAATCATTATAATCTTAAAATATAAGATTAGCCAATATTCGCTATTTTTTATTTTAACACATCACACAAAGTAACTCTATTCGAGATTATGAGGGTGTTTAACCACTTTTGACTCATTCTATTGAACTTAGTATTGACAGAAAGTAATTAAGGACATTCATATCTACTTATGTATGCTATGAGGCGCGTCTCTTAATTATCCATATAGCCCAAACACATCTGTTATAGACTTTAATAACTAGTTCAAAGTGAACATACATCTGGTGTTGGAAGGTTCAAGTATAAGCAATTCTCTCATTATGTCATTCAAATTATCGGAACGATTAACCAGCTGTCGACATATAGTAGCCAAAACGTTGTGAAATATTACAGTACGTTTGTTTTATCTTTTCACACTTCCCGCCAGTGCACTTGGTTTTCCTTTAAAGTATTTTCTTCTAGCACTCAAGTAAACGTTTTAATCCAATAGACGTCTTATTGCTTTTGTCGTGTACGTGACGTTAGTTGTCAGTCAGCTCATCAAATGAGGTCATTGCTGTTTGGCGGGTATTTGAAGTGCTCAGTTGCCACAGGCGAATAGGTGTGTTACTGTGATTTGTAAGTGGTGTCGCGTTTTGCTGTGTTTCCTAGCGTATTGTAACTGTCAACTTAACCGTGGCGTGGGAACAATGCGTTTGCAAACAGATCCACCCTATAGGCGGGAAGCGTCCCAAGATGAAACAAACGCACTCTAAAGCAATTCCATAGGAGATGGTCACACCAGTTATACAGACTTAACTTGTCTTCGCCTAACTTCTACATATTTGATCCAATGAAGGAAATCTTATTGGACAGAAGAGCCCTCTACCAACAGGAATAACGGGTAAAAGTCTCGGCTCATCTCGATAATAAGCGTATTTCATTACAATTCTTCGGAAGAGTTTAACTTGAAGATCTAGAATTATAACGAAATTTCAGGGACTGGTAAAGAAAAATCATGTGCTTCCAGAATACAGAAGCTTATAGTCAGGTGGCAAACATCTGCTGCCGTAGCAGAAGACTAAATAGAAAATAGAACATTAAACTTCAGTCCATACTCTACAGTTATCAAAATTCAATCAGTCACATCGCAACTGAAATAGTGATATATGGGTGAATGGTAATTATATTCTGTACTTACAACCAGTAGTGTGTAGTTTGGTATATGTTGGAATTATTTATCCTTTTCAGCACCGAAGCTATATGAGGCGTAGACCTACATTGGAAGGTGAAAACCGAACCAACATAATGTGTTCAAGTTTCAAATCTTTTCCATGGGAATAGAACACAGTACTCATCACGTTATCGAATAGACCAACAGGCAAGCCAATTTCAACTCTAGATTTCAATACTTGTTGAAAGAAATGAATTGCGAGGAAGTGAACGAAATTTAGCGACGAAGATAACAGCGTTTTTCGAAATCGTTTTAAATACTAAAATTTAATTCCAGACGCAATAAAAAGGGTAACTGGTAACTTCCCATTGCAAATAATCCAGCTTTCAATATTAAGTTTTGGTGGATAATTATGTGCCAACAAAATAAAACAAAAGAAACATATGGGACTAGGATAGGAATTGAAAATAGTATCCATCTTATCGTGCCGGTGCGATAACTAATTCACTACTCAACTAGTCCTGGATCATAAACACACAAACTTTTAAATATCACTTTCACCGTAACAGTAAACCGCAGACCATAGTCCGAGTCTCAACTCCGTTCCCCTACTTCGAAATTCTATTGCCTCCTCCTTTCTGATAAATCACAGTACATCCCGGTGGATAATGAACCAAAGACTTCAATGTATTTCACTTAAAACTGATTTTCAGAACGAGATTAAAAAGCATAATATGTTTGTAACCTCATCATCAAAAGTGCCTTTACATCGCCGTGACGGGTATGTGACCGCGCAGTACTCTAAGGAAGGGATACTTGCATCAGGGGCAGATCCAGGACCGATTTCTGGGGGGGCGGTGGGTTGTCATGCTGCTACTTTTAAGGGCTTCAAACTTTAAGGGCTTCAAGTTTCCTGTTCTGAGGGGGAACGGTCCCTTCCTGGATCCGCCCCTGGCTTGCATAAGAATTTGTGGTTAATTTTGAAGGGTTTTTGACTAAGGAGATAACGTAAGTATAGGGAGTAAAGACACAGATTTGAAGCATCAGTGCACTGTCATCTCTGAAAAGATTTCTATTCTCAGTTTTTCAATTTGTATGTTAAGTTAAACACCATATCTGTCCCTTCCTAAATCCGCCCCTGGCTTGCATAAGAATTTGTGATTAATTTTGAAGAGTTTTTGACTAAGGAAATAACGTAAGTATAGGGAGTAAATACACAGATTTGAAGCATCAGTGCACTGTCATCTCTGAAAAGATTTCTATTCTCAGTTTTTCAATTTGTATGTTAAGTTAAACACCATATCTGTCACTGATTGCGTAGGTCATCTTACTTTTTAAAATTGCCTCTGCCACTTATTTGTCCCTTCATTAATCTCTAGACATGATGTAAATAGAAGGGAAAGAAAGAGATACATCTGTAAGATGTATGTAATTCACTAATAGACTATAGGGACCGACTGAGCTAATTACTGCTACTAGCGCTTTTAACTGTTTAGGAATTTACAACGACATGTGCGGAGGACACTTTTCTAAGTCCTATTTAATTTTCCTCACTGTAATTATTTGAGAATGGAAACTGATTACGCTGAACGTGAATATGTTTTGCTGTCATTAAACGTTTGGCCGTAATAAATGTAAAAAAGGTTCTTATTATTATAAAAAAAGATAAGTATTTATTCCGTGTATAGAACAATATAATACGGTAACTAAGCTACATCATAATCACTAATGCCCGCAGGACTTTTTCCAACTGGGAGGGGGGGACAAAAGACCGTTATAGAGTTTTTCGTTTTATTCTCTATATATATTAAGTTAAAAGACATAACATTTATCATTGATAGCTTATATCGCCTTTCCTCGCTGTAGCCTATTAGTCAGAACATTCATCTCCAGACATGACGTCGAGAGAAGAGAAAGAAAGAGATATGAACAGTGGAGTAACTAATTTTACTGCGCCCTGGATCGATCGATCATCGACTTACTCAAACCCGCCCCTGCCCCAAGCATTTCAGCTGCTGCGTTATATATACGGTTCCATGTCAGAACAGCCAAACAAAAGGACAAAGACAGAAAGGCCCGAGTCGAAACTGCCCCGGTCAAAAGGGCCCCACGTCAAACGGGCACTGGTCGAAAGGGGCCCCGCTACAAAAGGGCCCGAGTCAAATCGCCCCCACGTTAAAATGGCCCGGGTCAAAAGGTCTCCACAACAAAAAGACCCGAAACAAAACGCCTCTCGTAAAAAGTGACCGATTCAAAAGGCGCCTCGCTACAAAACGGCCCGAGTGAAAACGGCCCCAGGACAAAATGGTCTCCGCAACAAAAGGGCAGGAGTCAAAAGGGCCCAAATAGAAATAACCTCTTGGCAATGAACCCACTTCTCCCAGTGCTCTCGCCATTGTTGGAATCACTTCTGGAACGCAGTTTTTGAAATGTTGAGCAACCGTGCCGTCGCATTGCGCATGATGCCTTCTTTTGACTCATCAAAAGTGCCGGGTTAAAGAGTCCCGCGACAAAATTGCCCGAGTCAGAAGGGACCTGCCTCAAACGAGCCCGGGTCAAATGGGGCCCCGCTACAAAAAGGCCCGAGTCAAATGGTCTCCTAAACAAAATGGCCCGAATCAAAACGCCTCATAAAAAGGGCCCGGGTCAAAAGGACCCCACGACAAAAGAACCCGGGTCAAAAGGCCCTGCGTCAAACGAGCCCGAGTCGAAAAGAGTCCCGCAACAAAAGTGCCCGAGTCAAACGGGCCTGCGTCAAAAGGTCTCCACAACAAAAGGACCCGAGTCAAAAGGCCCGAATCAAAACGCCTCTCATCACAAGGGCCCGGGTCAAAAGTTCTCCGCAACAAAACGGCCCGAGAATCGCTTGCTAACACAACGCAAAAATTTGCGATTTAGGTGGTGATAATAAACAATTATAATGACTGTCTGCATTTTTGCGTTACGTTACCATACTCAGAATTTTTGCCAAGATTGGTACGGAATGACACCCAACGTCAGTAACAGAGGCGACTCTTGAGGGAAGTGACATTGGCAAAATTAACATTTTACGAATGCAATCCACGAGTAGTTAACTGCGCAAAGGTATGATGGAATTTCATTTACAGCGAAAAACATTAATGGTCTCGAAACAAAAATTCAAACAAAACACATCAAACCAATTTTTGTTCATTGATATGCATATTATGATGATTATACTTATTATATTACTGTTATTATTATTATCATTAATAATAATAACAATATACAAGATCAGTGGTAGCCCATGCCTTCAAACCAGTATATGCCACTGCTTGAAACTATGAACTCTACATTAACATCGGTCGTCCATCGATCATTTTATGTTACTCCCTCCCACTCTCCCAAGGTGTGCAAAGGTGTATTACCCCTTACCCCAAAGCATGGAAAGCAAACAATATTTTCGCAAACACAGCCAGGAGCAGAGAGGAAGTGACACAGAACCAGGGGCGGATCGAGAACGGACTTCTGGGGGGAGCGGTGGGTTGTAATACTGCTACTTAGATCTACTTTTAAGAGCTCCAAACTCTGGGATGGCTTTTATTTATATATAAAATAAAGTTTCATATTTGCCCCAATCGTCCCCCTGGATCCGCCCCTGCCTGTTCACAAGTCCTAAAGCTTTGAGAAACAGAAATTGCAAGAACTTGTGAAATCCAGAGTCGTATCTTTTATAGCTTGTAAAGTATTAGACTAGTAATTTTGAGAAATAGGCCACAGATATCACTACCTCTTTTAATCATAGTTCCCCAATTGCCTCTCAATGCTGAATCTACATCGAAAATTCGACGCTCCCTCTAGGACTTGAACTCCAGACCCATGAACATTAAAGATACAGTCCTCTACACAGGCATACATTATTTGTATAATTTTTGAAATTGAAACTAGCAGGAGAGAGATCACTTGTTGAATAAATCAATGAATGAACGTAAATCCCGTCACGAATATCTCCATAAATAGTATATGATTAGTACGTACCACTTTCAAGCGGCTATCAAAGCAAAATGTGAGATAAACCCATGTGTTTCTTTCATGCTAAAAAAAAACAAATAAAACCTACAATGTTCATTAAGTAAATTGCGGAGTAACGTTCAACAAACTATGTATTCAGACGTAAGATACTGAACATTCATATATACCTTACGTTGACTATGAACAGGGGCGGATCCAGGACCGACTTCTGGGGGGGTTGTCATACTCCTACTTTTAAGGGTTCCAAACTTTGGGATGGGTTTTATTTATATATATATAATAAGAAATTTTCCTCTTCTGGGGGGCGATCGCCCCCCCCTGGATTCGCCCCTGCACAGAACGCACACAGCTCGCTGTATAGCTGCAAGAGACCCATGGGTAATTATAGTTGCCCTCTTGTTACAACGCGTCCAGTAAAGGCGCACCTATCAAGGTCAATTCCGACAGTAGAACACGCAGTTGACTGTTAGAAACCAAGTGCAGCATGCAACTAGTACCTCCTGTTTACTTGTCACGAATATTTTTCACCTTCATGCGCACAGGTCACGTATTGCGTAATTTAATTGACATGCTGTGTCAAGTATATATGCCCTAAAAAGAAATGAGTACTCAAAAGGCAAAAACATGTAACTATATTTCTTTTCCTTTTTCTATTAGCCAGTAGAAGTTTGTATGACTGTTTCAACATCCTTGTAGTTTGCTTAGGATTCACTTCCTCTTTTTAGTTGAGCTTTTGGTTATGAATACCACCGCGACAAGCCGTGGTTCTTATGATAGTGGCGTATTTTCGGAAATAATAAACGTAGACTCCGATGCTTTTGAAACGGACGATAAATGTAGTTTGTAGGAAGATTCTAGCATCAATTTATGTGACAAACATACCTCTTTCTATTTAAAAATATTGTTTGGTATACAATATGCGGCATTCAAGATGGCTGCCATGATGTACACTAAATCATTTAACGCAGTTTCTACACCAATGCCAAATTGTAACATTTCCTTTTCCTCCATCTGTGCGTCTCTTTGTTACTGCCCTATCATGATACATTTTTCTATTACATACATATGTTAAACATAGCACACTCTCTCAAACAGATGATTCACATTCTCATTTGTGGGAATATTCAAGCCTAAGCTGAAGTGTAAAATCATAACCTTTTACATTTAAAACAATATTGTGTGATATGCTTAGGCTTGAATACACGAATTCAAGATACTTTCCATGGTGACCACAATCCAAATCAATGCAGTTTTTGCAATACTACCAATTGTATGTAGCATTTATTTTTCCTCTGTCCACGCATGTCCTTTATATTGTTCTGTCCCAATACTTTTCACTAACCCTGTATATAGATCCACATGTCTTCTCACAGTAAAATTAATATAATCTTTTTCACAGAATATTTTTATACTATACTTTGATCCAGGGGTAAAAATGGAATTTTAGAACTAAGTGGAAAGTCAACACTACACTGAAGTTAGTGGAAAGTTGGATTGGGCTATGTCACGAGAAACTGGTTATCAACTTCGAAATACGAGAGTGCAAGCAAACTTTCATGGAGAACGACTTAAGCGATAGCGATTGTTGCAGAACAATCAACAAGCAAACAAAACTAATATCACCATTCAATTTTCCTATTTGTTATTAATAACCACAGATATTTTTCCTTCTTTTCACAAACACTTCAACTTACTAAGGGGACACTATCCTCTTCTGCATGCCTCATCTCCACTCTTGCTTTGATCTCAAGCTTTTTACCTGTGGAACCTATTTACCGGGCCCTTTTGACCCGGGCCATTTCTGACTTGTACCTTTTTGAAGCGGGGCCCTTTCAACCAGGGCCGTTGACTCATGGTCGTTCTTATTCGTGCCCTTTGGTAGCGGGGCCCCTTTTGACCCAGGTCCGTTTGATGCAGTTCCCCTTCGACTCGGGTCCTTTTGACGCAGCGCCCTTATGACTCGGGCCCTTTCTTCGCGGAGTCATTTACCTGGGCCCTTTCGACGCGGGCCTGGTTTGACTCGTGCCCTTTTGACACGGGCCCTTTTGAAGCGGACCCTTTTGTCGTGGAACTCTTTGGACCCGGGTCCTTTTGATGAGGAGCGTTTTGATTTGGCCCTTTTGTTGCGGAGACCTTTTGATAAGGGCACTTTTGACGCGGGGCCGTTTGACTCGGGCCTTTTTTAGTTGGCCCCCTCTTGACCGGGGCCCGTTTGACGCGATTCCCTTTTGACTAGGATCCATTTGTCGCGGAACAATTTTGACCCGGGCCCTTTTGATGAGTCAAGCGGTGTAAAATAAAACATTTTTAAAAAATTGATATTTGCATGAGATACCGTTATCACTGCAATCGACAACTGGTACTTCAGTACAAAGAGAACGTTACACAAACGTGCAGTCTTAAGATACTTTTTAACATGTATATGAATTGTCCAATTCAAAATTGATTATACTGAATCTAATTGTCTCTTTCTCAAACCAAAGGCCGTGGGGGGGGGCTCTCATAATTTGTAAATGAGAGATACTGGCGACCATCATTTTTTGATTGTCGAGTGCATCTGATTTTGAAATTTTGCACCCTGGGTTAGTACATGTTTTTATATTTGATGAATAATATTTACTATGTTATTTCGTTGGTTGGATCAGGGCATAATGTCCCTTTCAACATCTATTCAATATGAGACATGCACCTCTGCTTAACATGGAATTAGAACCACATGAGCTCACCGGGAGTGGAACCCGGGTCTCCCGTCTTGAAGTTGTGTACGCGCTTGATGACAAAGGAATACTGATATACAGATACGTATCAATTCAATGGAACACCTGAAAAAATGTAACTTACTAGATTACTATACGGCTGCACTACTTTTCGCCTTTAGAACAGCTCTGATGTGACTTAATGGAGTCATAGATGAGGTGATTAGCAAGAGTGGAATACTGCATCATTCTGCGTGTAGTTCTCTCTACGTCGGACGGTATTAGTCCATTATTCGGCGGGCCAGGGGTATTGTTCAATTTCATCTACATGTTCCTCAAATCACGACACAACAGCTTCAGCTGTATGAATGGGCGCATTATCATCCTGGAATATGGCATAATTGACCGGAAACACCATCCCGCGCATAGGATACAAACGGTCCCCCAAAATCGGATCATAATCACAGCAAGGGCGAGACCGGTAAGCGTCAACATAGAACCCCATAAAAGCCAAGATATTGCCTCCCACATGGTCACAAAGTGTCCACCATTTTTCATGGTTGGGTGGAGACACTGCATATTATACGCTTCTCTGGTGTCTGACCACATAAACACGATCGTGATTTGAAATATAATGAACGAAGACTCATCCAACCATATCACACGTTTCCAGACATCAGCAGTCAATGCTGCATATTCGCGTCAACATAGGCGTGTGCTAAAGCTTTATGGTCCCTTATCAACAGTTTCAGTTGTGCAACAAACACATTATGTCTCTATCATGCAATTCGGGGCGGAATGATTTCGACATAGGCTGTGAGAACTGGTGCTCACAGCCTTGGGTCACTTTCACCACAGTCGAACGACAGTTCTAAGTGACAATCAGCTTTAATGTTCGGCAGTGCCTGTAACAGGGGGCTTCATTCCAACCTTTGTTCTTTTTCGCTAACATGGTTTTGCCGTGAGTTTTGTTGGTAGTAATAATCTTAGGCACTGATCCTCACAATACACTCAACACATATAGCACTTTCGTTACACCAACAATTTGGCCTCATTGGAAATAAGAGGCTAACTATTTTACACTATCACTGTCTGTTCAGATCGCTGCACACTGCTATTCTATTGCTCTTCATAAAAGTTTCCCCTAACACATCACCAGCATCTTGAAGCCTCTTCTATCAGTAAACAGAAAACAGTCTTGCATTTATTTGTTGAAGTTTCAGTTCTTTTTCTAGCACTAAAATTATATCAGACGTGAACTGATAGTTCTTGAATCCGAACAACCAGGAATCTGACCAAGAACTCCTAGCGGTGCAACAAAAGTGCGTTCGCTACCTACTACTCCAGCTCGTGAGTTGAAGATCTTTTTCAATTTAATGTTGTATAATTATCCATCAAGGCTAAAAGAGACGGTGGATGATAGTGGAATGACAAAACGGGAGATTACCGAGAAAAGCCTTAAGCATGATGTTTGTCCACTGCAAAGTCCATTTGGCTGGGCTGGATCGAGCCAAATACCCCATGCGCCACAGGTGAGAGATCTACTACTGAACCACTCATTCCCCGAAACAAGTTATTGTATATGATATTACAGATTCACATTTTAACATTACCGTCGCAAAGAAACTTTCACAAAATCAATTTAAACCAAAAATACCCACAAGGACTCATGTGGATTTTGTTTTTCAAAGCCTGATGAATACTATGTTTTTTAAAAACCAAATTCGTTTCAAATTAATTAAGTAGTATTTGGTCTAGGAATTAATTCGTGCGGTTGGTACGCACACATTGAAGCTGTAGTACAAACACAAAATACATAAATACCTTAAGAAAAATATTGTCCATCGCTAGCCACCACTTTCGCCCATCTGTCAGGCAATGTACGGATTCCGTGGCGAAAGAAGTCCTCATCCTTGGAAGCGATCCAGTCAGAGACCCATGTTTCGATATCTTCTGAAGAAGTAAACCGCTGTCCAATCAAATCGTTGTTCATGCAATCGAACAAGTAGTAGTCCGAAGGAGCAACGTCTGATGAATACGGCGGGTGGGGTAAAACTTCCCATCCGACATTTTCTAAATAGGTTTTGACCGGTTTTGCGACATGTGGGCGAGCGTTATCATGTTGAACAATAAGTTTATCATGTCTCTTCTCCCATTCTGGTCGTGTTCTGGCCAGAGCTTGCTTCAAACGCATTAATTGTCGTCGATAACGTTCTCCATTCATAGTTTCACCCGGTTGCAGCAGCTCATATTGCACCACACCTTTCATATCCCACCATATGCACAGCATAACCTTTGCACAGTGAATATCTCGTTTTGGTTGTGATGGACCTGCTTCACCTGGTTTCACCCAGACCTTTTTTCCTTTAGGGTTCTCGTAATGGATCCACTTCTCATCACCCGTAATAATTCGATGCAGAAACCCCTTTCTGCTGTGTCGTTGAAGCAGCAATTCGCAAATGGTTTTTCGTCTTTCAACGTCTCTGTCTTTCAATTCATGTGGAACCCAATGTGACATCTTTTGAATCATTCCCATGGCTTTCAAGCGTTTGGAGACTGTTGTTTGATCAACGCCTAATGCTGCTGCAAGTTGTTCCTGCGTTTGACACGAATCCTGCTCGAGCAATGCTGTCAATTCTTCGTCTTGAAATTTTTTTGGCTGTCCAGCTCGCTCTTGGTCTGCCAAGCTGAAATCACCACTTCTAAACCGTGCAAACCACTTCTGACACGTTCGCTCAGCTAGAGCATGGTCACCATACACTTCCACCAAAATACGATGACTTTCAGTCGCACTTTTCTGCATGTTAAAGTAATGCAGCAGGATACCCCGCAAAAACACTTTATCAGGCACAAATTGCGCCATGTTCACTTAACTACAAACTGGTGTTGTTGACGCTTTAATCCACTGCCCTATACTACGAACGATACGCGATGACAGGGGTTTGCAACACATGTGTGGATACACGGAACTGTGGGACTCTCCGTTCGTTGCGCCATCTCTTGTCCACCCGCACGAATTAATTCCTAGACCAAATAGTTATATTTCTTCATTAAGTTGCTTGAACGAGTGGATTGTTTCTGTGAACTAGCTGGAAACATGCAAAGCCCGATCCCTAACAAATAACACGAAGACTTAGGACTCCTGTCAGAGAACATGCGTTATTTACACTAAATTTTGTTTAAAATACATAAGTTTATCTAACCTAATTTGTAAGCATTAGTTGTATCTGTACTTGTTTTTGCACACTTTTTTTAAATCAACTTTTTGCATTTCACGTAACCTCCATTAGTACCAAGCTAAAGCAACAATTCTCTCACTTCTTGACAGTACTGTCATATAACCATTATAGGTACCGGTATTATGTTCCATGTACTCTTTCAGTACTAGGTCATATTTGAAGATAAATAACGCTCAGAGAGAAACAGAACGTCTTCTGTCTTAGGGAATGACTTTTGATTGCTGAAATTCTTCGGTTCCCCTTACCTTACAGGTATGACATATGAGTAAATTATATATAAGGAGTGTTCAAAAAGAAATGAGCTGAAGGCTGTAATGTTCACACCGGTGATAGAATGATAATATTATTGTGTGTGTAACAAATAGGTGTTTCGACAAGAGAGCGGAAGTTCACAACCTGCGGCTAGAATCACGTGTACAAGCCACGCAGCGACGGAAATACGCTAGTTGACTCCCGGGGCAAGAACTCGTTTTAGATCCTCTCTGACCAATCAAACCAAACCACTGTCCCAAATATTTGCCCAATTTTGCGACTTTCCAATCCGGCGCCCGGGGCATATAAATAGTATATTACCTCTAATTTCCATATGCTAATTTGCAACACTCCAGCAGTACGATTGCTTCTAGACTAGGCATGGCCACAACCGATTCCTGGCGGAACCGGTTTTCGAGTCTGAACAGATCCGGTTCCGGAACCGGTTTTTCGGTTCCAAGTCTGGAACCGGTTTTTCGGATCCAGGTCCGGAACCGGTTCTTTAAATCCAGGTCGGAACCGGTTCTGAAAATCAGATCTTCAAGAACCGGTTCCTCGCAGAACCGGTTCCGTGGAACCGAAAATTTGTGACCATCCCTACGCTAAACCCGAGCTGCTGGCAGGCTGTGAACAGTGTGCTAGATGAAATGATGGAATCGACAGGCAGGCGTCTTTGTGATGGACAAACACCGTGTGCGTGGTTTCCTTGGGGTTCTCCCGTTTCCTCCCACTTTCTTCATTCCACCATTACATTCATTACTCATCATCACCGTCTCCTTTAGCCTAACCGGCATAACCGTGGGACGTAAAACTCAAAGATTTCATTTCATTTTTTTTGACAGGCAGGCGCCCAGGCGGCGGCCGCTTCTTATATTTGGCTAAATAAACTGGGTAACTGGCAAACTCATTGGCTAAATAGGCAAACTGGCCAACTCATTTGGCTAAACATTCACTGGTGGACCAACATTTTTTTGTGGGGGCACAAGCGGGTCTGGGCGGGGAGGGCACAAGCGCATGGTCCTCTTTGCAGTGTTTTGAAGGTGAACTCTGTGCCTCCTTTGGGGGTTTTACGGGTCTTTGGGGGCTTTCGGATCAAGGTCTGGAACCGGGTTTTCAGATCCAGATCTGAAACCCGTTCCCAAGATCCGGTTCTGGAACCGGGTTTTTGGATCCAGGTCTGGAACCGGTTCCTAAGATCCGGTTCTGGAACCGGGTTTTCAGATCCAGGTCTGGAACCGGTTCTAGAACCGGGTTTTCGGATCTGTCCGGAACCGGTTCTGAAAACCGGATCTCCGAGAACGGGTTTCTCGCGGAACCGGAACTTTGTGGCCATCCCTATTCTAGACAATATGAGTCATTTTGCCCAGAGAATGCATTTGCAGCAATAATAATTGTGCTCCCAATTCAAACTTGCAGTTTTAAAATGCAACTTCTCAAGGTACTAACAATACAGTTTAATCAAACGCAGGGTATATATGTAATTACTTTTTATATGCCTTCTTCACTGGTCAAATGGCTCACATGCACACCTTTAGTGCACATGTTCCTCGGTTCGACTTGCGATAGTTGATTTTCTGCTTAACTCACGTGCAGCAGCGAGGCTACATGAGACGTTGACATATTGATTAACGTGGAATCCAAACCACATGAGCTCCCGCCTGAAATCGAATCCTAATCTTCCAGGAAGTACATTAAAATATAAACGCATTACGTTGGTTCAAATTCCACCTTAAATTGAAGGTCTGAATCTTATATAGTTTCAGTAATGGGTTTGTGTATAGCCCGCTCCCCCCAGTTCTTTGTCACCGGAACTGGTAGAGTCACTACTACTACTACACTACTACTACTACTATTATTATTATTATTATCACTACTACTACTATTACTACTACTACTACTACTACCGGTAATAGTAGTACTACTTCTACTACTTCTATTGTACTTATATAGAGAACAGAACCCAACCAACCCCTGCGGAACTTCTAACCCGTTCCTACTACTAGTACTACTACTACTATTGCTATTAAATACTACTACTACTACTACTACTACTACCGCTACTACTACTACTACTATTACTACTACCGCTACTACTACTACTTATACTAAAGCTTCCTTATCACAAGATTTACATCTTACATCTTTATAACATGCGATTCCGAATCATTATGAACTAATATGAATCGTTAGAATCACTATGATTCGTTAAAAATCACTGGGGGGAGCGGGCTATACTCAATCCTACATAAATTTAGCAGTACTTAACATGTTTGTATAAGAGCAGAGTGAAAGATAAGTGTAAATTTAACCAAAAAAAGCTGTGGAACTACAAAATGAGTCCTGTTACACCTTCACGTACAGATTAAGAATAGGTGAACCAATCTAAAATCTTCCTTTAGTTGAATTATACTTTAGTACTCAATCCCAGTACTGAAAGGGACACTAAAATATAATTCAACTAAAGGAAGATTTTAGATTGGTTCACCTATTCTTAATCTGTACGTGAAGGTGTAACAGGACTCATTTTGTAGTTCCACAGCTTTTTTTGGTTAAATTTACACTTATCTTTCACTCTGCTCTTATACAAACATATTAAGTATTGCTAAATTTATGTCAGCCATATATACGTGTATCTTAGCTACTCAGTTACTTTGTTAAACACACAAAACCTAAATCCAACAAAATGTGAATATTAGATAAAAGTTAGTAAAACTATTATTTGTGAATATTGAAATTCGAACACTGAAACTTTTAACTATTTACCCTATAATGTTATAATATAATGTAACAAACCTATTTTCTGGAAAATACTAAAACATGTAGCAGCACTTCTTTCCAATCGGTAATGACACAGCCGCAAGTCATCCATACTGTTTTAAAGAATGTCACATACATAATACAACAAGCAACATATAAAATAAGCGGATATTTAATTATAAATATGAAATCAATTGTAAACACATTGAGACAAGACGGCTCAAGATATACTTCTCACCAAAAGATCTATCTTGGAATCGGTTCTTATCAGAAAAAGATGGACACATTCTTAAACAAGTGAGTATTAGCATGCGAGACGGAGCGATACTATCGACATCGCTCTCGCTCTCGCAGTGAAAGTTATGAACTAAAACAGTGTACTTCCGGATTCCCTTTGACTGTCATGGGCCTGGTCACAACTATCCCATAATAATCTCTTACATATATTAAAAACATTCTTCTTTTCTGTTAATTTAAAATGAACATTCTACTAAGTATATTACATATTTATGAGCACTTTTTGCCCACGGTACAGGTAAATATTATACAAACTAAAGTATTTCGTTATAAATCTGGGTTGTACCACTCAGTTTTCACTTTCTAGATCCGCCTATAGTTTATGTTATATCCTACATTGTCATTTAAGGGTTCTCACCTATCGTAAATTTATGATAAAAAAAACTTAACATGAAATTTTGAGAATAACATATTCGCCCTAAGCTGTTAATTTCCCACCTAAATCGAGGCGTTTAATATTGTCATAAATAGAGATCGGATGTTAGGCAAAATGCCTATTCTTTAATATTAAAGATATGATCAAAAATAACGTTTTAAAGTTTATATGTGGGGTTATAGTTTCAATTTAAGCCAATTTTATTTTGCCTATTTTGCCTATTTCGCACCTTCGTGCCTAAATAATTGTTTTAGTGCCTAATGTTGCCTATTCTATGCATTTGCTTCAAACTAAGACTTAACTGGGGAAAATATATCTAATTTAGTATTTCAAGAAAGGATTCTGCCTCTTCCAAGAAATATAAGTGCAGTTTGTACTGATAAGATGTTGTAAAACTTTGGACTGCTACGTGTACTGATAAAGTACTGTAAAACTTTGGATTGCTGTGTGTACTAATAAAGTGTATTAGACCGTTACGTGTAGTCATAGAGAATGTATTTACCAAAAATACATGAAACACATGTCAAACTTCGTTTTTATATATAAAAAACAAACGAAGATATTAACAAATAGGTATGTTCTTATATTCTTGAATATTATCTATAACTTGACTTTATTATTTTTAATTGTATCGAATACGTATCTTCATTATTTCGAGTTACATTTTAGTGCCTATTTTACTGCCTACCTTTTAAATTTTTAAATGCATATTTGCCTGCCTATTTTCCAGGTTTGTAGTGCCTAAATATCCGGTCTCTAGTCATAAAATAAGCCAAACTGAACCACTTGGCGTAACGGTCCATTTATAAGCCTAAGCCTGCACCAGCGCCATCTGCTAGCGACCAGCTGAACTACGTTTAGACTAGCAGTGAGCACGTGATAAGTAAGCGCATTGCGACGCCCTGTCTTTACCATGTGCATCACGAGCTTTGTAGACCTAGATTGTCGTAAAATAGGATTTGTACTTTTTAAAATTCATGTAAATATTCTCTATAGTTAAAATCTGTACTTTTAATAATAATAATAATAATAATAATAATAATAATAATAATAATAATAATAATAATAATAATAATAATAATAATAATAATAATAATAATAATAATAATAATATATGTTGGTTGGTTGGGTGTGAATTTAACGTCTCTATGAGCAACGAGGCTATATGAAACGTGGACCTATAGTTTGCAATGACATCCAAACCACTATAATGCGTTAAAGTTTTCCAATGCTCTCTCACCGGAAATTAAATCCAGGATCCCGTACACTAATATAATAATATTACTAGACGGTGACATGATCGTGTGATCCAAGTTAAGGTGAAATAATACTGTGAGGAAGACCCTGTTCTGTGCGAGGTGATTTTGCATGATGTATTTTGTGTATTCGCCATCTTGCCTCAACGTAAATCAATCAATCAACAAATTAAGTAAGTTCAAATTAAAGTCTTGTGTTTTGCATCCGTGGTGACAAAGAGCAGGAGCTGCTACCAGGACTTGAACCTGATGCAGCTGTAACAGGTATCTACAGGCCATCATGAAAGAACAACCCTCACAGTATGGGTCCGAGAGAGTGGATTTCAGGAGAACATTATTCGAATTAAGTTCCTAAGGAGACGAGACGAGATAGAGTTCTCCCAATAGAAACAAATACACTTTTCGAGACAAGATATCGCTCTCATTAAACTCTTTCGAGACGAGACAACATTAACTTCTCTCTTTTAGGCAACCCTAGTTCGATTAACTGAACATTTTAAAAATAAATTCGGAAGAAGTTGATTGTGTTTTGTACCTTTTACTAGTGATGAATACGTTTTTATGGGTAATAATAATCTATTTATAGTGCTAGGAACAGCGATGAGTCAAATACAGTATTAAGTCAAATTCAGAAATTAGTACATTCAGAGGCATAAATGATTAATAATAAACAAATGAGTATATACACTATTCTGTTCGTACTTACTACAGTTTTGAATTAATCCTTAATTTACAGTTTGATATCTCATACTGAATTATATATGCTGTTGTTTTATTGGAACGCCTGAAAATAACACTTTCGTAACATGTTTTCTTGTTAATGTTTGAGTTTTTTAAAATTATTATTATAGTTTCTTAGCACCAATCTAATATAGATCTATTTCACATATTAACGTATGGACCGCTTAGGTGCTAAGTTACGTAAATCCAAAAAATGGACAAATGAATTAATGCTTTCATTCACTTCTATATATGGGTATTAGTGTTCGAAATTTGAGGGAAATTTCAAATCTAGGGAAATTTCATGGGCAAATTTACCAAAAAGAGAATTTCTCGATAAACTTGACAATGCAGGGAAGTTCTCGCTCTGACTGACTAGCCAGTACAAATGCTTAAAATTTCCTTTATTCTTCAGTAATAAACCAATACAATAGTAATAGTTTGTGTGTTTGTGTTCAAAGTAGTATGGTTTTGCACCCATTGTTGGCAGGGGTTTTTGTTGTATTTTATGTTTTACAAAATAGAAGTAAAAAACAACGAACAAAACAAATGTAGTTAGCACTTCCTTCAATACAGCTAAAGTAATCTTATCACGTAACTTCTGTCACAGGTATTGGACACTTAACAAACTAGGGGAAATATGATAAGAAAAGGGAAAATTTTGAGTCGGTCGAAGAAAATTTTCTTTAAAAAAACCTACGAACACTGATGGGTATTCCTTTAGAAATATTTTTAGCCCACCAGCATGTGTGTCTTTGGTTCATGTGGTCGCGTGTTCGGTTCCCAGTGGGAGAGCACAGAAATTTTAATTTAATAATAATTTACCTTCATTAACTCACAGTCTCCGTTAGCCTCAAAATCATAACCGTGGGGCATTAAACTAAAGAAATTCATTTATTTAAACAATAAATTATAATACCATAAACTGCATAGTTATTGTTTGCGTTGCCAACATAACAGAAATAAGAATTGTTCAATGAGACGTTGGACTTCAAATTTCTCTCCTGAAAGATTTCAATTTTGGACATAGGCTGTTTGATATACAAACAACCCATATGTCATACCTTGTCTTGTTCTAACATTAAGAACTTTCAAGAAGAAGTTTAGAATTAAGTATGTGCTGGACAATTCATAATTTTCAAAGTTCTGTTGTAGTGTCTGACCGTGTAGCACGCGTCCATTTTATAATAGATTTTTTTTTAATATTGCCTATTGTTCATAACTATAAGCGGTAAAATCGTACCTGGTTTTGAAACAAAAATATTTAATAAATGTCTTCAGTATTTGCTCTAGCTTCTGTGAATGAACTTCAGGTACAAATTTTCATACTGAACGTGCATACTGTAATTTTGGCCTAAGTAAAACGTTGTACACTGAAATGTACACGTGTACAATATTAAAATTCTTGTACTGAGCTAATAAAAGCCTAAACGTTTTGTGATATCTCTTGTTATGGCTTTTACGTGTTCATCAGGCAATATTGTATAGTCAAATGTTCTTTCTAAGTCTCCTATATTTCAAACTTCTTCTGAGCGTTTCCGATTTTATATAATATCTGATCACCATATAATTTGTTTTCCTAATATATGAAACTGTTTTTGTCGTACTTACATTAGTAGGCATTTTATTTTCATTTTATACAACATTGGGGATTCTCTATATCATTGTAGTGGATAATAGTATGGTACACAATTTAATATCGTTGTCTCAGATCAAAATACTGACCTTATTAATTAATTCTGATAAGTTAAGTAATTTACAAAAATTGAGAAGAGGAGAGGTTCCAAGGCAGAACCTTGTAGTACCTCTCTTAGAGTTGTTCCTTCATCCAGGTATATTGTATCTTTCTACTAAATGTTGTATCTGATAAGAAATCCTAAAACCATTTTTCAACTCTTGGAGGCAGATCTATGGAAGATAACTTCTCGACTAAAAGGAAACTGATAGAGTCAAAAGCTTTAGCTAGATCTATGTAGATCGCATCTAATTGTGACCTTGATGACATACTCTTTTAGATCTCTTAGGCTATTTGAAGAAGATTATTTTATTTATTGTTGATTTATTTTATTTTATTCTATTTTTTTTATAAAACCATGTTGTGACTCATGTAATTGACATTTGATGTCAAGTCGATATCAAATATATTCATGAATAATAAATTCGAACATTTTACTAAATGTATTTACTAAGATAATATGTCTGAGCTCTTAGATAATAATAATAATAATAATAATAATAATAATAATAATAATAATAATAATAATAATAATAATAATAATAATAATAATAATAATAATAATACAGTAAATTTACATAAAAGAAAAATCTGTGCGTTTGAGAATTTTCTTCTTGTGAGATACGTGATAATACACCGTATTTATATTCGAGAATTTTAACTGTGGACATAAAGATCAATAGAGTGTGTTACCTTCTTTTCCGAACGATGACTCTCGTCTCACCACTACCACCATCTTCAGCTATCAAGTGCAACGACATTTGTGTAGGAATTTTCAATATTTCAAGCCAGAAATATTTTGTAATATAACCAGCGACAAGTTACATTTTCAAAGTAAGGGAAAAGTGAAGAGCAGGTATTATTATTATTATTATTATTATTATTATTATTATTATTATTATTATTATTATTATTATTATTATTATTATTATTATTATTATTATTATTATTATTCGTTTAGCCATATGCGAAAATAACGTCAGTTTGCAAGGTGTACATTTTCGCGAATATGTGAGATTTATAGGTTCTCTTTTGTAAGCAAAACGATAAAATATGAATTTGAATAATAGGATAATTTAACCACCTATTGAAAGATTTATATATATATATATATATATATATATATATATATATATATATATATATATATATATATATATATATATATATATAGTACATGTTAAAATAGTATTCTCTACTTGGAAATTCAAAATGTGCAAAATACATACTGGTACCCAAGATTATACAAAGAGTATACTAAATTACGGAAATTGTTATTATTTAATAAAATAAAATAAGAAATTGGAATTACTCGACGGAAATCCAAATTTTCCTCAATGTAAATACTTCATCCCAAGTCAAAGGGAAATCGAATTTCAGATTTCCTATGCTTATACAGTGCTTGATATATCCATTGTGTGTTTTACCTTGAAAGAGTGTTCTGGTGAGACATATTTCAAGCAGTCTTTAACGCGGTTGAAACAGTGTTCAGGTAGGACATATTTGAAGCACGCTTTTACGGGTTGAAACAGTGTTCTGGTAGGACATATTTCAAGCACTCTTTAAGACAGTTGTAACAGTGTTCTGGCAAGACATGTACTTTTTAACACAGTTGTAACAGTGTTCTGGTAGGACATATTTCAAACACTCTTTAACACGGTTGAAACAGTGTTCTGGTAGGACATTTATTTCAAACATTCTATAACGCGGTTGAAACCGTGTTCTTGTCGGACATATTTCAAGCACTCTTTAACGTGGTTGAAACAGTGTTCTTGTCGGACATATTTCAAGCACTCTTTAACGTGGTTGAAACAGTGTTCTGGTAGGACATTTCAAGCATTCTTTAACGCAGTTGAAATAGTGTTCTGGCAAGACATGTACTTTTTAACACAGTTGTAACAGTGTTCTGGTAGGACATATTTCAAACATTCTATAACGCGGTTGAAACCGTGTTCTTGTCGGACATATTTCAAGCACTGTTTAACGTGGTTGAAACAGTGTTCTGGTAGGACACATTTCAAACACTTTTTAACGCTGTTGAAACAGTGTTATGCAAGGACGTATTTCAAGCACTTTTTAACATTGTTGAAACAGTGTTGTACTAGGACATATTTCAAGCACATTTTAACGCAAATCAGAACACAGAATAAGAACACTGAAAACACAGTCACATTATATTTTTACAGCTATTTCTTAGTCATGATTGAGATGAAAGTTGTGCGTCTTAAGTTAATGTCCTCTAGGCTAAAGAGGATTGATGATTAATGCAAGTGAATGATTATGAAACAATTTGGGGAATTTGAATGTGTGAGGAAACGGGAGAACCCGAAAAATCCCACGTACAAGATAGTGTCAATCAAAAACGCATTTGACCTGGGATCGAACCAAGGAACCCTAGCATCATAGGTGAGCGTCCTATCACTGAGCCACTGAATATTACAAACCAAAGGATATCACAGTGAATTAAAGAAAATAATAATCAAAGAATCACGCCAGGAAGAGAGAGTGACATGGAAAATAACTATCATAATCTTGCTTGCAGAGGCGGGCCTAGAATATAAAAACTGGGGAGGCAGGCAGAACCCAGACTATAATAGGTATATCATGAGTTTACTATCTTCTATATATATAACTTTCAAAAATATATATATTATTGTTGTCACTCAGAAAACAGCAACCCCCGGCCCCGGCCTAGATCCGCCACTGCGTGCTTGCTAGTGTTGCCACGAGACGAGACGAGACGAGATTTCAGCCTGTCTCGTCTCGTCTCGTGCAAAGCATGTCTCGTCTCGTGTCTCGTCTCGAAAAAATGTACTCGTCCCGTCTCGTGCCTCGTCTCGAGAGCTGCTGTCCCGTCTCGTCTCGTCTTGTCTCGTTTGTCTCGTTTTGTCTCGTCTTGTCTCGTAAAAAATATAGCAGCATACCATGGGAACGAAAGTAAAATGTAGCAGGCTGCACCATGCTAATCAAGATACAACTAAGTTACAAGTATTACCCAGAACACACAAGACAAGAAATATCACGGTAGCTACACCGTGAAGCCTTCAGCTCTAGTGTATGTGGTAGTCGGTTCGATCTCTGTTAGTGCCATGTGAGCTTTATGATGGACAAACATTAAATGTGTGTAGGGGCCGCGGTGGCTCAGTGGTAGAGCGTTCACCTCTGGTGCTTGGGGTCTCGGGTTTGATCCCAGCCCCGCCAAGTGAACTTTGTGGTGGACAAACACCCTGTGCGTGGGTTTTCTCAGGGTTCTCCCGTTTCCTCCCACTTTCTTCATTCCACCATTTCATTCATTATTCATCATCACTGTCTCGTTTAGCCTAACCGGCATAATCGTGGGACGTAAAACTCAAAGATTTCATTTCATTTTTCGAATGTGTGTGTTTTCTCGAAGTTGTCTAGTATTCTACCACTTTCTTCATTCCACTAATTTTCCCATCATCATCCATTCGGCCAAAGTTGCCTAAAGGTCTTAAAAATGAATTCAAATAAGCTCACAAGGCAAGGACAAATAGTTTTTTTTTTTTTTTTTTTTTACACATTTTGAAACATTGAAATTTGTTTCGCCAGTTTCAATACACGAATATACAGCAAATTGCTCATAGGTACGTCGAAGATGAAGGCACTAATGTCAAATAATGTTTACACGACAAGCAAAGTTCGATGTAAAGGTGTCACCATCCCCGACACTATCGTATACTATCAGCCCACTTGCTTTATAGTGTCTGTATATATATATATATATATATATATATATATATATATATATATATATATATACAGATGTGATCAGAAAAATGGAAACATCTGTAGTTGGCAATACGTCAGATGTATGGGTTGGCAGTGGTATCGTGGCGCCCGCCAGCGCGCTGGGGTGGTGTGTTAGGTCGGTCTCCATACTACGTCAGGCGCAATGGGACAGCAGTGTCGAGTGGCTGCAGCAGACGGAGGTAGTGTAAAATGGGAGACCTCTCAGATTTTCAAAGAGGGCAAATTGTTGGTGCGCGGTTATGTGGAGTGAGTGTGACGGCAGTGGCTACTGTCTTAGATGTGTCGCGTGGGATAGTGTCGAAGGTGATGACGGGTTACACAACACACGGGAAAACCACATCGGGGAAGCGGAAGAGTGGGCGGAAGAAAATCATGAGTGACAGGTCACGCCGGGTATTAAAGCTCATTGTCACACAGAACCGTCGTGCCACTGCGGAGCAAGTGACGGAGGAAGGCAATCAGCACATCCCCCACCCTGTTTCGACAATCACGGTCCGCCGCGAATTACCTGACATGAACTTACGGGGTCGTGTTACACGGGCCAAACCGCTCTTCAGCGACCATAACGCTTTCGCACGCCGCAAATGGTGCCGCGACCATGCAGCTTGGACCGTTGAGGACTGGAAACGTGTGATATGGTCGGATGAGTCTCTTTCACCCTATTCCCAACCACGGGCCGTGTTTATGTGTGGAGAACGCCCAAAGAAGCTTATGATCTGCAGTGTTTCCGCCCAACTGTGAAACATAGCGGCGGCTCGGTGATGCTGTGGGCGGCCATATCATGGTTTTCATTGGGTCCTGTGGTTACACTTAGCGGACGAATCACTGCGAACGATTATGTCGCAATTTTAAGAGACCACTTGTATCCTATGATCCGGATGTTGTTCCCGGACAATGACGCCATCTTCCAGGATGATAATGCATCCATTCACACAGCTGGCGTTGTTGCAGCGTGGTTTGAGGAACATCGGGATGAAGTTCAACACCTCCCCTGGCCCGCCCAATCCCCAGATCTCAACATAATTGAACATCTGTGGTCCGTCTTGGAAACACGACTTCGGCGACGATTTCCACCTCCATCCTCTCTCACAGAACTGGCCGATGCCCTGCACGAGGAATGGTGTAAAATTCCACTTGCTACCATTCACGACCTCTATTCCTCCATCCCACGTCGCATCAAGGCTGTTCTGAAGACGAAAGGTGGCCCGACACCATATTAATCTGGTAAGTTGCAATTTCGTTCAGGTGTTTCCATTTTTCTGATCACCATCTGTATATATATATATATATATATATATATATATATATATATATATATATAGAGAGAGAGAGAGAGAGAGAGAGAGAGAGAGAGAGAGAGAGAGAGAGAGAGATGGAAAGATATATAGATAAATAGAGAGATAGATATGTGTGTACATTTTGATTTCATATATTCCAGCCTTTAGGTTTCACAGTGTTAACCCATAACAATCCAAAAACTACTTTCCATTTTAGCATGTTTAGATTTGCTGCAATTATTTTTTTTTTTTAAAAAAAAGCTTAGAACCAAATAATTTTATTGAGTAATGGAAAGTATTTGATTGGAATTTTATATGTTACTGCACAGCAAGCTCTACTTAAAGTGCCATAGTAATGGGAGCTGAACGACACATCGGACGAAAGAATGCTTGGGGCCAGTCTTCACCTCCATGGTTCAAATCTGTTCCCATAACCGCGGGGTGTGTGATACTATGTGGTGGTTGCCCCGTTTGTGTAACAAACTCATGACAGTACACCCAGATTAGCTAGTGGTCTAAAAAAAAAAAGTTGATTTTTGGGTGGCCATTTTGGATTAAAGTTTCTTATATTGTCGTGATCTATTCGCAATCATACAACGTACATCTTCATACCAAGCCGAGCGGTCTGCGGCGATTGAACATGGCTTGAAGGCCCCGGGTTGAGTCCTGGAAGGGTCATGTGGATTTTAACATTTGTTTTTTCGTATTGTGTCAGGGGGGGAATCGTACGGGATAAAAGGATTTCAGTCTGAAAAAATTGGAGAGAATATCCTCCCCAGGATACTTTCATGGGAGTAAGGAATTAGTAAAAATATAGGATATACATTTTATAGCAGGTTTAAAAATATGGTTTGGGTATCCTGTTTCTTTTCTGTTAATTATGTTTTCCAATGTTCGAATGTTGATCATTCTCATGATATTTTCTGCTATCAACGGAGTTCCATGAATATTATACCAAATGTTCTTTAAACTTATCAAGTTCGAGAGGTTTTATATGCCTGTAAGAAACAATTTCTGAAGATAATTCAGGTCCTAATGAATATTATTCACTAGGAAAGGGAAGTATTCCCCTCCTCTCAACATGGAAGCAGAGGGCAATTTCGCACTCTGGTCAGATCAAACATTTCCGCGTAACAAAACGAAGGTCCCCCTGTAAAACCTCTTCACCTAAAGTGTTATTGTTAGTATCATAAATTTGCTGAAAGCAAACAATTTGAAGGGCTTGTCGATAAAATATTTGCTTTCTTTGTCCTTCGCCCGCCTTCCAAACGAAGAGGTGAATTTTACAACATGACCGCTGTATAATAAGCGAGCGATTGGTAAAATGGTAAATATATGTTTTTATGTGTGTGTGTGTGTGAGGGAGAGAGAGAGGGAGAGAGAGGGGGGAGAGAGACGAGACGTAATTTTAGTTGCAAGATGATATATTTCAATTGCCGTTTTCGGTTCATATAGCAAAAAGAATACCGCCACCAGAGAATAAAGACAAGTGTAGTCTGTTCTGTTCTCTTCCGCCATCTCAGCCAGAACTTTCAACTACAGCCTGTAATGAGTGTAGACCTTACCCAGTTTTCAAATTGAATAGATGGTGGTGGTAGTTTGGTTTCTTGACCTTGTAAAAATCTTCCTTGTCTTTGATTTTGTTTGTCATCATTCCAGCCAGAAATTAAAAAAATGAGAATGCCTCAGTTTACAGCAAGGAAAATTGGGGACAAGACATTAAGGATGATATTCCTGGAAGCTCATGTATCACGATTGTTTCATTCAATAGACAGAGGACACTTTTCTATGAAGGCTTTTCAACATGTTTTCTCACAAAGGGAATTTTCCTTTTGCAATCTATATGACCAATGGCAATTTCAATCTTGGCCATTCCCGCCAGCGTTTTCATTTTCGAGACACGAGACGAGACGAGACATTTCACGAGTCGTCCCGTCTCGTCTCGTGTCTCGTCTCGTTTTCGAGACGGGACAAGTAGCCTGTCTCGTCTCGTGTCTCGTCTAAAAGGGTTCTGTCCCGTCTCGTGTCTCGTCTCGTTTACGAGACGAGACGAGACGAGACACGAGAAATGTTTCGTCTCGTGGCAACACTAGTGCTTGCCAGTCTTCGGCATGATCAAGTGGCTAGTTAGGGCGAATGTTTAGAAGATAGAGACCTGCACGGGCCGGGCCTGGCCCGAGGCCCGAAGCCCGGCCGGGCCGGGCTTGGGCGGGCCGACTCTGTTATTTCTTTGAGCCGGGCTGGGCTTGGGCGGGCCGACACTGTTATTTCTTTGGGCCGGGCCGGGCTTGGGCTGGCCGATACTGATTTCTCTTCAGGTCGGGCCGGGCTGGGACGATCAATTGCAATTCTTTAATAATTATTGACTTTCGTTAACGATAATTGCAATAAAGCCAAACGTTGAAGTGTGTCCGTGAAAATGTTACAAAGAATGCAATAGCTATTTACAGTTTGTATTGCTTAGCGGCTCCACTTTCACTATAGAGGATTGCTGGCATTATGCGGTAAATTGAGCTCTGACCTTGACCTTCATTGAACTCAAAATTTAAAAAGAAGGGGTGGGAATGTTTTGCCTGTCGCTAAACCATATTGCCATCTTCACTTTATGCTAAAAAACAATTAAGTTAGATTTTTGTTACAGGGAATGAAGTTTTTGTTCTCTCGATGACAGGCAAAGTTCTAGGAGGCAATCGCACCATTCGGAAGTCAAGCGTCAGGTTGTGAACCAAAGTTTAGAAAATGTTTCTCAAGGTTAGGTCAAATTTAGTACTAAATTTTGAGAAAGATTCGGGTTCGCTAATTTTTTCAAAAATTTATCGGGCCGGGGTCGGGCCAAAAACTTTTAAAATTTATCGGGCCCGGGCCGGGCTTGGGCCAAGAATTTGGAAAAACTTATCGGGCCGGGCCGGGCTCGGGCCGAAAATCTCCAAAACTTTTCGGGCCCGGGCTGGGCCGGGCCTAGGTACGTTCGGGCTGGACTGGGCTCGGGCCGAAAAATTCGGCCCGTGCAGGTCTCTATTAGAAGACTGGTTAGCGTACTTAATTTCCACGTTGCAGATTAGGTTTCGAGCCTTACCCACCCCTAACTATTTTTATTTCTTTTCTTTTACGTTTGGTTTTGTCATTCGAGAAAAATACAATTGGAAAACAGTAGAAAACTTAATACGTATCCAAAATATCGTCAAACAATAATACCATACAAGTGGTTTAAAGTTATTTCTGCCCGTATACTTATTGACACAAAAGTTTAGGTGCATTATGAATACTCTTAGTGCACTGTCTTACTAGCTAGCCACTGCTGGGATGCACTCTAGACATTTTTCGTTCACTGATAAACACTTCAGGATATTTATTGGATAAGTTAGGAAGTGACCAAAAACTAGTTTCTTAAAAAAAAAAAAAAAAAACGCCCAAAACATGTTCAAACTTGATTTATTTTGGTAGTGTGGGGCTCGCAATCGCTTGTGCTCCCGCTCACAAACCTCATTTTCGCTCGCGCTTGCTTGGATTCCGGTTCTAGCTCGCGCTCACACGGCCTCGTGTCAACGGCGCCAACTTTCCAAAACTTTATGTGGATGCATATCAATGGCGAAACGTTAACCTGTAAGTTTTCAGTGAAGTTTCGATATTTGATTGATTTATTTTTAGTTAAAATCTTCTCTGAGCACTGTCATAAAGGGCTGTGCAGTGCAGTGATAAAGTAAAATATACCGGTAATTATAAGTTGGGGCTGTCCTAGCTCAATCGGTAACATGGCTGACTTAAACGCAAGAGAAACGGGTTCAAACCCGGGTTCAAACTAAAAACCTTGTGGGTGCGGCGCACCCACAAGATTATTTGTGTGGGTGCCAAAGCCTCGGAGCACCCACGTAGTCGGCACGCATGCCTCGTGTTCAATTATTAAGTTCGCAAAACCCGATTAAGTCCGCAAGCCCGGACTCACGAATTTAAAACACCGTGTAATAAAAGTTATTAATTCGTATTTTTCCCCTGAGATTAACGTGTCACTCTGATCGAAATACATACTGAGTGTACAAACATAATGAAGATTCCATACGCAGAAAAAAAAACTGCTTTTTCTTGCGTCCAATTAAAGGCAGCTAGCCTTGTCGCCGACTGTTTTAACAGTTTTCGTTCCAAGCCTATAATAAAGAGTCCTTGTCATATATTAATAAAACTACAAATAACATACAAGGGGATGTTTCCTTAAAACTGTTTGTATAGAAACTTTGTTATAGCTATTGAGGGCAAATTTACAGATATTTTTTTTTCTTCAAAACGTTAAAAATAACAAAATAGAGATCACACCCTTTGATATATATTTCCGTCTGTTTTGTGGTACCCTTCCTTTTATTATCCCTTGCATGTATCCCCGAAAATGCCTTAAAGACACAAGTTGATGAGCTGTACAACAGTTCTTCTTTCCTGAAGAAATATCCTTGACCACAAGTCACATAACACAAAGGATTATTATAGCAGCAAATGATTTAACAGTCTGTCTGTTCCTGAATTCATTATACACAGTGTATTTCGTCATCAACAGTACCAACCAATAATTTATTTAGATGCAAGCGGGTTAAAGGTGAGGTTCAGTAATTCTATTATCACTAATATTGTTGGTTTTCCCCCTCTTAACATAAATCGGTGGAAATGTGTGCAGTAGAAAAAAGATATTCATAAATACTACTATTCTTTCTATATATATGAGAAACAATGAATTTATAAATTCAGCAGTTGTTTATGAATATGAATATTTCTGCTTTTTGGAGTCCCTCTTCTTCTTCAGATCACAATGTTCTCTTTTATGGCTTTTTCTCTCTCTCCGAAGATTGCCTTGCCTTGCCGCCGGCCGGAAAGAATTATTCTTATAGTCCCCCATTAAATCTACTATACACGCCTTTTCCACACACCACTACATATAACTTCAGCTGCTGTAAATTTAACTCTCTCTCTCTCTCTTTGAGTCTTCTTCTTCCTCTGTTTGTTTTTTCAATGGTTTCTGCTACCTTCTTCATCTGTCTTAGTCTGCGCCATCTTCCCTTCTTATGGTCGGTTCATCCATTATGTTGGTGATACACGTACAGTTCGTTCTATATGGTTTCTGTTCTTACCTTCAGAGATTGATCTAAAATATATACACACACACAAAAAAAAAAAATGTTTAAAATGAAAGTTTGAACATAGTTCGAATTTATCTATTTCATTGAAATGCTAAGGGTAGGTTCATTTTTTTTTTCGGTAAAACTGTATGTCTTGAGCTCGTCATGTTAGGGTGGCGAAACTTTCTCATAAACATTTTCAAGCGTTTCCGAAAATTCGGCTTCAAAGTGGGAAGGAGGGTAATTTTCATAACTTCGTCTTTGTATGTCGCCTTTCCACGAGAAAACGGCTAAATCGTTCGAAATTATTTTCTGAACACAGCATTTAGCTTCAGTTGGTTTTCTAAAAATTAACTTTGAAAAATAAGAATCATCATAGGGAGGGGGAATAGGTATTCTAACTGGCAGGGAGTAATCTACACCCCCCAACACCCCCTAACACCCCTCCAAATTTCTTTACACACACCCCCGGATGGAAAAGGAATACTCCGCCAAATCCAATTGTATCAATCAGGATCATATAGGTTATTTATTACATCAAGTTAAAAAAGGTTTAGCGTTTAGGAAGGAAGGCAATATTCTTATTTATTTATTTCACTTCAAAATACGAAGCGACCTCGTTCTCATTGTTTCGATCGAAACAATTGACAAAACAGATCGCTGATACCTACCCTCCTGGGTTCCGCGGTCGTTTCCGAGAAAAGAGATTGATGGACAGATGCAGATGACTGAAATTGGCAACGTCTTGAGCGGTCATTCACCTACCTCCTCCTCAATAAGGAAAAATGTGACAATATAGTAATAAGCCTATACCAGAATTAGTTGGTAAGTGCTACTCTGTAACAGGCTTGCAAGCAGAGGAGGGCTAAAGAGGGCCTGGCCCTCCCTAAATTTTTCATGTCCCTTCCAGACCTCAATACAAAATGCACAATTTAGATATTTGTAACAGAATTTTTAATGATTTGACCCCTCCTAATATATTCATGGGCCCCCAAAGCTCTGTGGCTGGTTTCGAGCCTACTCTGCAAGTGGTGAACCAACGGACGGACGTTAGAAAGGTGTAGTCAAAACGTTTTTAGAAATGAAGAGATCGATCGAAGTAAAATTATATATATTTTAGACTGAGTCTAGTTATACGGGAACGCATTTGGCGCTAGCTTAATTTTTTGTAAAGTATATTTTTATTCACGTAAATTCAATGAGCGTAACAGGGCTCGTAGCGAGTCACTTTTTTTAACTAAAATTTACTTTTCTTCAAGTTGGTCACTAAAAGTTACTTTTTTGAGAGGTAAAGTGACTTTTTCGTGTGATTTTTGTTTTGCATTGGCAATTTTCTAAGAAAAATATAAATGGAAAAAGGCAGAAACTTGTTACTCATTACTCTTCTGAAAGCTTCAATACTTGCTGCCACATGTGAAACAGTCAGCTTTATTCTCACTTCAGATTTTATTCTTTCTAAAGCACAGTGGACGGTTGGTGGATGCTTAAGCTCTCAAGGTGGGGTTGAGAACCCTTCTGTGTCTATTCTTTCTTCTATCATAATAATCCTTTAGTTTTCTCTCGTAATAGTTAACGCTCCGTTCAACGTTGTGTGTGTGTGTTTGTGTGGTTCATCATGTTCGTCTTGTGTTATGCTTCTTGTATGTTCTTCTTAAGAGTAGGTGATGAATTTGAATATTTCACTTTTTGAGAACTCTTAATGCGAAGTTAAATATAATGTCTGGGATGAAGAAATTCGGAAATAGGCCAGAACTGGTTCCACTTACTCAGAAGCTTTTTACATCTGCTAAGTCTGCTTACCGTAACTACAAAGCTTACTCTGAAAACCTAAGAAAGGAGGAAGCTCAAAAAGAAGAAGTAAAGAAGAAGCCAAACAACAAACAAACAGAGAGGTGATGGAGAAATTGACAAAGGGAAAAAGGGGTATGATGAGATTTTGGTCTCCTTTTCGTGTGCTTTTGGCCATTTTTGGTCACTTTTCAACTATTTACAAGAGACCAGACCACTATGAGCCCTGGGATTATTAAAATTAGGGTATATTAAAGAAGACAAAACAGAAAGATACAAAATATTTGTAAATTGAAAAACTGGATTTCTGGAAAACAACTAAATCAATGAATAATTTTCTTATGAAAGATATTCAGAGCCAATAACGTAGCCAGGAAGGGGCAGGAACGGATATTAAGAGATCAAATAATATTACAACAAGTAACGTTAACAACAGAGTTAGAATATTAAAATAATGAAATTGGAACTATGTACAGTATTAATTACTAAACAAATGTGATTTCAGCATGGGACTAGGGAATTTTTTCCCAATTAATATTTAAAAAAAATCACCCACTAAAACTTGCTGGGGGTGAATAAATTGAAATAATAGCAGAATTTTGCAAAATAATTACAATAATTCGTATGTAATCAATTCACATGTAATTACTGGGTAAAATCATTGTGGTTAATTCCTAATACAGTGAAACCTCTCTTAAAGGGCATCTCTCAATAGTGGACATCTTCATACGAGGACAAACTTTCTTATTCTTCCATTCCATAAATATATGTGGTGTGGTGTTATGAGAGAGAACCCTTCCTTTTAGGGACAACTCTCATTTACGGACAATAATCGGTTCCACCGATGTCCGTTTTGAGAGGTTTCACTGTATTACTTAGTTTAATAATAATAATAAATGTTCAAATGTGTGAACTTACTTTATTGAACCTACAACTGCGAAGATCTGATATTATTATTATTATTATTATTATTATTATTATTATTATTATTAATAATAATAATAATAATAATAATAATAGTAGTTGTTGTTGTAGTTGTAGTAGTAGTAGTAGTAGTAGTATTGCAATAGTTGCGTAACAAAATATACTGATTTCTTGTTTGAGTTTGTTTAAAAAATATATCACTATTCTGAGAGTACACCCCTCCTTTTATTTTGAACACCCCCCTAAGTAAAAATTTCTGGCGTACTTACTGTTAACTGGGAGAAAGGTGGTTTAAACATATCTCAATAGAATTACTAGTAATAATTATGTCAACTACGTAGGCTAAATAACAGAAAGTTTGGCCAACGAAAAAAATTTTTAAAAAAACTTGGAATTTAAATGGAATATTTCATTGACTGATACAAACTGATTTATTCAACATAGATTCGAGAAACAACGGCGACCATAGAAACTAGACAATTTAATCAATATAACGTGTCATTATCGATTCATTTTCATCTCGAAGTACTTTGCTCAGCACTTTTAGAACTTAGGGACTTATGAATTAGTACTAATTCTGCCTTGAATTAATTTTTAAATAACGACAGTTCAGTGAATTTATTGTAAACCAGACATTTCCTATCGCCGTAGCTTTACTTAAGCTTTTTTTCAGCTGGATTAACATCAAACATGCAATGGTGTTTACAATATATTTTCGATAAAGTACGATGCACAATTGTATTTGGTATTCTGCAACCTTATTTATCAGAGACAGTTCAAATTCCTTGAAGCAGAGTATCATCCCTGTCCTTTTTGGTATTAGTTAAGAATATAGCAGCTGTCCTTCTTGACTGAGTATGATAGGCAGATTAAGAAGTACTGTATAAAATGACCCTGTTTTGAACACATGAGTAAATAACTATTTCTGTCTATCGTTACCATGGTAACGAGAGTTGGTCAGTTATCAGCAATTCTGTGAATGATATATAATTCAATATACAATTTGCTCCTTTGACAGTGGCACGTTCCATTTGTTCTAGTCGATATCAAGTTGACGAAGTATTTGAGAAACCCGATACTTGGACGAATGTAACGAATACCAAATACTACAAGGGGTCGTGGTGACTCAGTAGTAGAGCGTTCACCTCTGGTGCTTGGGGTCCCTGGTTCGATCCCAGCTCGAGCCAAGTTAACTTTGTGGTGGGCAAAAGTCGTATGCGTGGTTTTTCTTGTGGTTCTCCCGTTTCCTCCCACTTTTTTCATTCCACCATTTCATTCAATATTTCATCATCACCGCCTCCTTTAGCCTAGCTGGCATAACCGTGGGACGTAAAACTCAAATATTTCATTTCATTTCAAATACTACATTCGGTCACGCTGAAATGCTGACCTCTATCTCAATCTAGACCAATATTTTTTCTTTTCTTTTCTTTTTTTCTTGTTTTTTTAAGTCGTGAAACTGCATTATTTATTATAGATGGACACTTACGGCCTGATTGATCAGGTAAGTCTACGGTTACCATATATCAACATTTATGCGAACATGTCCGCATTTTGAGATATTTCATTTTGAAAAAGTTCAGTCCGCATACATTTTCCGAAACCTACTTTGTCCCCATTTTCTAAGCTCGAGTGTGTTGCCAACTTAATTTCAGAAATTTCAGATGTAAATATATGTTTGTCTACTTGTATTCAAAAAAAGAAATTATCGAAAAAGATCAAATCTACTGAAAAACATGAATAGACAATGTCAACATGATACTGTATTCTTATTTAATTATTTTCCATACATTTCAATCTATTTTCATAAAATTTCGAAAGCAAATCTGAAAGTAAAAATATAAAACTTATGGTTCTTGAGTTGAAAGTTAATGTTCATAGTAGATAACGAGTTAACCAGATAGAAGAAGTGTGTACACATTCTAAAATTTCAGAATGTGATATACCTAGGTAAGTCAACCATGAATCCAATCACATCTTCCATACGTATTAATAATTCTTGGTGAATGTTTACACGTTGCAGACATTTCTCCATAAAAAATGTGTTTATAACTTCTTCTTTTTTTTTGCGCGTACACTATTATTAAGTTCCCATCTCAACAAGTGTTCTATAATTTTATACCTAAAAAGCACAGCGAATATAATGCGAAGGTACCACCTGAAAGATCCACTCTGAAGACAAAATAGCGCATTTAGATTACATTAAAATTTCAAATTTTAAATATTATTCTAATATCATTTTCTTTATTACGTTTTATTTTTTCTAAGCGTTAAAAGAGTAATTACAATCAATTATGTTCTGTTATTTTTCGAACAACTTTAAACAAATTTAATGGGCTATACGACCTGTTTGAAGAAATGTTAATTTCATAATAGTCAATAAAATAATGCGCTACATTTTAAAATAAAACTGGTATGAGAAAATGATTTCAAAATGGGAGCTTCTAGCAAACAATTCTATTAATATTTAAAATTTCAGATTCATAATTTACAAAATGTAAAATATTGAGGAAGGTTTCCTTAAAGAAACCCAAATTATTATTCGCAAACTACTACATATTTTTATGTATTATTTATTTATTTGTTTGTTTGTTTGTTTGTTCGATAGAAGTGTCCCTTTGCAGCGCCGAGGCTACGTGAGACATGGACCGATAGGCTAAGGTAGATTATGAACCATTGTAATGCCTTCAATAGATCTCCCCCGAGAACTGAACCCGGGATCATGTCTATCAAAGATACGCGCGCTAGTGATTAGACCAGCAGAAAGAGCATAGGCGTATCTAGAGGGAAACTAGGCTTCCTTGCAATTAATTATTTCTCCAAAGAGGGAAAGTTATTATTATTATTATTAATATTATTATTATTATTATTATTATTATTATTATTATTATTATTATTATTATTATTATTATTATTATTATTATTATTATTATTATTGCACAGGTGTTATAAAGTTAGTGGTAGCCCTTGCCAGCAAACCAGTATACGTCACTGTCTTTTTGTTTCTTGCGAGTAAAAATGAATGAGTCTGGGATAGGCTTGCCAGATTTTTCAGAGAGAAAAGATCAAGGTTTTACGAATTTGGGAGAAAAAGAAAAATATCATTTGATATTTAGAAGCTATATATATATATATATATATATATATATATATATATATATATATATATATATATATATATATATATATATATAACAAACACATGTATGACTTCACTTAATAACGTGAAATGATTTAATTGGGGACAGAAGCAGTTTCATTTAAAAATATTTGCAACACAAAACTCAAAAATGTATATCACAATTCCCAGTGGGAGCCCATGTGGCACGAACTCCACATTAAGCTGTAGATGCTCGTCTCATACAGCCCTGGTGCAGAAAGGTCGTTAACCTCAAATTGAAACAACCGAGTACTCGTATATTACACAAAGCACTGTTACCTTTTAAATTGTATTTTAATGAAGTTTTTCACCTCTTAATAGTCCTACATCCTTTTACATACGTTCATAATGTCCTTGCAGTATATATCAAAATTCTCCGCCACTGCTTCTATTGTTTCACTTCTTTACATCAGTATATCACGATCCATTGAGTGTTGACAGATGAAAGCTAAAACCAAAATATTCGTAAACATAAGGTTGAGGAGTCGATTAGGTAGAAGATGAAATCACAACCTGTTGCATTTCTCTGTGAATCTAACTCTAAGTTACATCTAATTTAAGTTACATCTAATCTAAGTTACATCAACCCCCACCAGTTTTTCTTCCCGACTTTTCTCTTACCTTCTAAGGGAAACATCAAAAGCAACTGAAACACTCTAATTATTTTAAATTAAAAGCCTAAACGTTCATGTCTCTAGCCTTAAGGAATTTCGAGCTATGACCATATTATTACAACAATTGTAACTTCCATTCTTTCTTTCGCTCCCATCTTTTGTCGTCCCTTCTAGGGAAAATATATAAATAAAAAATGCTGAAACACGTCCTTAATTATTTTGAATGAAAATATTAAATACCAAATTTCATGCTTCTAACCTTAAGATATTTCGAATTGTAACTCAACTTTTTGTCTTACCTTCCAGGAAAAATATCAATAAACTGTGAAACATACAGTACCGTATGTCTAATTATTTAAAATCGGAACTCCATATACCAAATTTCATTTTTCTGCCCTTCAGAGATTCAGAGATATGGATATTTTACTATAATGTTTGTCATCCTATTTCCCCCTTTCCTAGTCGAATTTCCAAAAACTTCTTCCTTAGTGTTACTTTACGTCACAAATCCTGTCCAAGTTTCAAGTTTTTAGCTTAGTTGGTTTAGCCTAGGTGTTGATCAGTCAATCAGGATTTCTTCATTCATTTGTAGTGTGGTGATGTACTGATGTATCTACTTCCCATGGTATCCCAAGAACTAAAACGCTCCTGAACTGAATTTTTAACTGGACATATCTCAAACCCAACATTTAACTTAGAAATGCAATACTTTCAGTTTTCAGAGCAACAAAGCTTCTTAATTCAGTTTAACACATGTAGTACTGATATTTAAGAGGCCTCATCCCGGCGAAATTAAAATACCGCTAATTTTACAGTAATTATGTGATAGCTTCAAATAGATAAAAGATAATTGAAATGTGGAACAAGAGCGCCCTAGACAATATTATTTTGCGTGAGTTACCGTTGTTACAAGTCACCTAGTGGTTTTCCGTTTGCAGCCATTTAGAAACGCGAAAATAAATGCCGATTTTCAAAATGGCTCGAAATCGAAAGCTGATAAGTGAGTCGTGATAACGGTATCACATGTAAAATGATATTGTCTAGGGCGATCTTGTTCCATATTTCGATTATCTTTTATCTATTTGAAGATGACATAATTACTGTAAAATTAGCGGTATTTTAATTTCGCCGGGATGAGGCCTCTTAAGAAGTTTCACATTTTGAATGTTATATGGAGGTACATAAGGAAGAATATAAAAAGTTTGTCGTCCCAAAGATAATTACATCATAATTATAAAACATTGCCATATCCTATGTTAATCTCCTTCTTGATAGCACAAAGATTAGTTAGCATGTGAAATATAATTTTGCATAGCATTAATAATCTTTTACATTCGCCTATATTAGTTCCCCTTTTGTTAAAAATTTTATGTCCAATTTATAATAATATTATTTTACTTTTCTTTTTTTTATTTTCCATGGTTGTCTAATTTCTAATTACAACTAATGTTAGCTAGAAGACTTCCGTGTTCTCATGTTACACAGAGGTTAAAAACTTCTTTTCCTTTCTGGGAAAAGAAAACACAAAGTCAGTAATTTTCTGCAATTAATTTCCTTTTTACTAGTTATTATTATAATATTAAAGCAAGAGACAAAACACGAGAAGTGATGACAATTCTTATTTTACAAGGCACAGAAGAGAGTTAGTTCAGTTGTTTGGGCAGATATGGATGAGCTTTGCTTAACTTACGTACTTACTTCGAAATAATTTCGTCATCACCAAAATCCTAAGAATTTTCCTTTTGTTTGTTTAATTTTTCGTTTTCAAAAGCACAAAGAAACAAGGAAAAAAGGTAATTAACGAAGCCAAAATATAATAATTGGTGTGTCCGAAAGCATTACATTCCCCTCCCGTGGACGTATTCTTCTTCTTCTTCTTCTTTTTTTTTTTTTTCGTCGAGCATGTTTACCAAATTACGTTGCCTATAGTTAAGAAACATTTTGTAATTTTATGGTCGGTGTTTTGTGATTAGTTACGTTTAACTTGAAATGCGTGTGCGTGCTTTCTCTTTGTCTGTGTACAGTAGCGGTGCATGTCCTGTCTCTTAATACTTCTGTTATATACCTTAAAGATAATACTATAAAGACATCTGTTGCCAGATCCCTTGGATAAACATGTATTCAACGATGTTTGTTGTATTTCATAATGAAGATGTCGCATATTTGTTTGCAGTTCCTTGAAGCTTCACCTGAATAATGGACTCATGAAACGTATGCTACATCGAGGAATGATTTATTTATTCTGCCAATGCTCTAAAATAACTTCTATATAATAGTCGAACATTTTGTTAGTCCAAGATCGAGTTGCAAGTAGGGGGGAGCAATTGGGCCATGTGCCCAGGGCGTGTGGTTGTAGGGGCACCTAAAAGAATAAAACCCTAGTTGTGGATCTGGTCAAAGATCTAATACATACATACATACATACATACATATATATATATATATATATATACATATATATATATATATATATATATATATATATATATATATATATATATAGCGATGAACGCTTTTTTTTCCCTCTAAGCAGTCTGTACTTTGTTACGTATGTAACATGTGAATGTTTTACAAGAATATCCAGTGGCAAGAATATAGTAGTTCGTTTGAATCTTGGGAATTACTTCAGGATATTTCAGCGTAGCGAATTGTGGTCACTGTATTATATATTGAGAACTAAACCCCATTAACTAAGCCTTTCCCCCCAGTTTTTATGAATTACTTAAATAACAATGCAAATGTGTTGTACAAAAATGAGGAGGGTGGGGGAGATTTTATGGTTTGTGGACTGTTTTTGATCCTCAAAAATAATCTATTATCAGGTATTAGTAAGAACATGAAAGTCCTTTGTTACTCCAGAAAAAGCATACCAACTTCCCTATAGGATTTGTAAAATCATTTTTTTGCTGGCGAAATCAATAACACTAGGATACGAAACATATTTTATGTGGACGACAAGGGAGGACATCTAATGATCGTGAAAACAAAAATCAAATTCAAAATTTCAACGAATTTACATTTTTCATTACCACAAATGCCGAAAAAGTTATTTTTTAAAAATACCCATCCGTATGTACGTCAATTCGTCCCGATGTACGATACAAACAGACGGTGTCGTCCAACTTGCAACAGTCTTATGTGCGACAGGAACTGTTAACTGCTCTATAAGCGACCGATTCGATCTGTTAACTGGTCTATGAGTTACAGATTCGTTCATACTAAGATAATGTTTCCTCTTCTTTAACTTGTTTCACGCTAGTGCGATTTTAGAAGCTATAGATACAAGATGTTAGCTATAGATATTATACCACATTGACCTGACATTTCTTCGTCCCAAGCGCTGCTATTGGCTGAAGGAATTCCACCCCCACGGCTGCAAGGCTCTCTTGCTTAGCAACAGTTGAACCCTTATTGGCTCAACGCGTGGGTGTGTCGAGGGTGTGAGCTTTAGTTCGTATTTTTGACACGGATCAAGACATTTTGGCAGCACTATATCAAAATGTGCTATGAAAAAATTATGTTTCTATAGGTCTCATTTCTTCCAGCCGTTTCACAATTACAAGGAACATACACTCTTAACAATTAACAATTAAAAAATTAAACCTTAATGAGATACCTATAGGAAAATCCTCGATCCCCTCCCTTACTTTACATACCTTTACAAATAAACATCATCTGGACATAAACAGTTTGTTAACAAAAGTTGCGGAAAGCAGGATTTGTCAGAATAAATAATCTCTATAATATGCACTGCACAAACATGAGCAACCGTCTTTATCATACTTACGAACTTATACTGAGCAATCTTCTGTCAAAATCACTTTACATACACATATGCCTCCTCCTTTCCTTGTCAAAATCATCAAATTACAGTATGCAGTTTTTATCTAAAATGTATCTTACACATATTGTATACTGTACAGTAGGGTGTATTATTATTATCATTATTATTATTATTATTATTATTATTATTATTATTATTATTATTATTATTATTATTATTATTATTATTATTATTATTAGACCTATTATTATTATTATTAGACCTATTATTATTATTATTAGGGGTGCCCACAAGGGGGGGCTATGACGCAAACTGCGTCATTGAAATATTTGGGGGGGTTAAAATCTATATAAATATGTTTGATGAGGGGGGGGTAAAATTAATCGAAAAGAAGATTTTTTCATGGAAGAACACCTACAGATAGACAATTGGGGGGGTGCGTCATAGACATAAGGGGGGGTGGGCACCACTGTTATTATTATTATTATTTTCGAAATATTAAAGTGGGTAGTGCCATCAATAACTGACGGAGCACGATACTTCTGGAATATGATCCACTTATTCCGATTTCTCCCACACCATTTGAGATATCTGGATGATAGGGTTATTCTACAAAACACATTTTTTGCACAACTTGAGAATCTTGTACTGGTTTTAATAACCTCAGACATAAGAAATCTTGGTTTGCAAGGAATTAAGAAAGCAAGAAGATTTAAAAACGCAGACTTTGCACTTTCGTTTTACCCAGCATCAATATTAATGCAGAACAATACTACGACATAAGGGGCCGCGGTGGCTCAGTGGTAGAGCGTTCACCTCTGGTGCTTGGGGTCCCGGGTTCTATCCCAGCCCCAGTCAAGTGAACTTTGTGGTGGACAAACACCGTGTGCGTGGGTTTTCTCGGGCCCGTTTCCTCCCACTTTCTTCATTCCACCATTTCATTCATCACTCATCATCACCGTCTCCTTTAGCCTAATCGTGGAACGTAAAACTAAAAGATTTCATTACATTTCAATACTACGACATGAATGATTGGGCTTCATGCTCCCTCCACGAACCTCCGTTGAACAATAACATTGCAAATGATAAGTATATGACTATATTAAAAACAAAAATAAATAAATAAGAATAGCGGAAATTTAAAACTTTCTTTGCTACACCCAAGGAGTGGAACGACTTGTGAAAATCATCACAGATTTGCTTATTCTGTTATCGGCGTCAGCGCACGTGAGACGTGATGACTACATCAAAGCGAAATTGGAATCTAGAGGCTATACGCCAATATTTCGAACAAAAGTAAGTATAAAGTCCAAGAAAAAAGTAAAAGAAAATCTTAGTCTGTCCCTCAGTAAAATCATGTTTGCCAACAAAGTATAGTAAGCTCAAAAAATAAGCGAAGCGCTGGACAGTAATTGAGGAAATATTAGTAATTAGAAAGCCAAATCTTTTTAGTCTTTTATATTAGGAAACTTTCGAATAAAACTTAAAGTCAAAACAAACCATGAAATCACCAAGAGAAAAAGGCACTTTTAGACTAAAATTGACATTTTTGTTTTACCAAAAGCATAAGCACACACCATATAAAACTACCACTGAGGCACAAATTTAACATATTTGTCATAAACAAAACAATAAGTGCCCATAATGCCCAAATAATGAAATTTTTGTGAAATTGTTGTGCAGGATTGCATACCCAAACCACTGTCAAAAATTCAAGGCCGATGGGCGCCACCTAAACGACCTCCAAAAAATCTGAAAAAAAAAATCACACATCTATTTGGTCACAAATGGCCACTTTTCTGCACTACCCACCTTAACATTTCGAAAAAAGAGGTTTTTTTTTCGATATACTTACTGTACAGTCGACTGCGCTCCTTATCACACTTAGAAAACTACGATAAGTAGTCTTTATCAAAATTACCTAATATATACCTACAGACACACACAGTTTTTCCAGTCACACTTATTAACATATACTGACCAGTTCTGTCAAAATTATCACATACACACGGACAAAATATTACTGGAGTTTTTGCGCATACCTAAGTGACCGCAAACACTTCTTCACATCTAGTGTACGCTCGTATTCATCGAGAATGGAAGATATCCTGTGGTCTAACATTACGTATGTCTTTTTCTCCTCTTTTCCCCTCCAAATTCAGAACTCCCGTATCATAAGATCGTTTTGCTGAACTTCCTTCTTCAGAGCAGTTATTAGACCTATGAGGCTCGGATGTGGAATATACTTTTTTATGGAGGAAGTTATTGAAATGTTTCTCTCATTTTATTCATAGAGTCCTAGGAAATTTAAAAGTACTTAGTTGGCGAAACTGTTGCACGTTTAAGTTTCCCAAAATAAAATATATTGCTTTGCTTAGTGAGTAATTAGATTTGAATTAAATTAAGTACAGACAGCAGAGCTTTTGAAGAAAGGGTACATTACAATTGGATTTTCAATAATTAATTACATAGGAATATACTTTTCATGGATATATTCCTGTTGTCTCATTAAGTTATTTGATATGTTTTATGTCAAATCTAACTCAAAATTAAGATAAGTTTTATTTGTACTCACAGTAGAGGGAAAATCTATTTGACGAACAGCATTACTGGCACGTACATTTTTCATAGCAATGTTGTTCGAACGCTAATAACGCCAGAATCAAGCATATTTTACGAGAAGGAATCACATCATCTAACGTCATCTCAAAATAAAATTCGTCACTCATAGACAGGTTCCTGTCGCTTCTAGGACTAATTCCAAACAGACGTCCATAGGTAGTATTGCTCTAGAAAAGTCGAGACAAGAGTTCTTCCAATAGAAATATATATCTCTTTTTAGGACGAGACTGCACTTTTAGGACACATTTTGGGAGTCCTATATAAATGTCAATTTAAATTACTGTAGTAGATCAAAATTTGTAGATTCAGTCTTAAAATTCAACTTTTACAGAAAAGTTTAGATTTCGGAAGGGGGGTCCGGACACCCAGAAACACTTCCTGCTCGTGGGCAACATCACCGACAGGCAATACTGCTCAACGTATAGAAATTAAATTTTAAACTTTGGGTTGTTATAAGTGTCTTCACTTTTTCTTTCTTTCTTCCTATACCTGATGTAAGATTGGTTTACTAAACTAGAAGGTGAGAATCTCAAAAACATCAGTGTTTTCGTTATCTTTCATAAATCGGTATATGTATAACTAACAACCATGTATTACAGTATAGGTCATTCTCTAGGAAGATCGATAGGAAGTAGTTTACTCTTGGGTGAGTTCTCTGTGGATAAAGTTTCCCAAAAACTGCTATTAGGATTTTTCCTGTATTAATATTTGATAAATATTTAAGCTTAATATGTTTGTTTTTAATAGGAGCCAAAAAGTTGCGACAGTCGTGTAAAGAGAATTAACGGCATCATTCAATTTATCTACGATGAAACATAAAAGCTACAGTAAAACTTCCATAAGACGGACAGATGTTTTTGTCCCGGCAGGGCAGAACCCTCCTTTTCTACGAACACTCTCAAAATACACAGGAATAGTCTTTGTTTTCCTCCCAACGTTTAGTAATCTCCGCATAACGGACAGGAATTATTCACAATTTACACGCACTTAGCACAGAAAATACTTTCTGGATTTTTTTTAAAAAAATATTCTTAGAATTTAACGAAAAAAGATGTCCAAATATGAGACTTTACGAATTGATAGATCTCATTAACCTGAACATAATGATAATATTGGTGAGTGTAAAAGCTTATGCTTAGTTTCCGGGAAAATTAAGAAAAACGAAGATGTTTGTAAATCTAAAAATAATTGTACGAGAACCACTTCACCTATTGAGGTAAACCTGAATAACTGATACTGAAGATTAAGCACTTGATTGTGACGACAGTACATTGTATAGTGAATGATAGGTAATACAAAATTATCATTTACTTTTAAACTTAATTTCTGTTTAACTAAAATAATGTCCAAAATTAATACATATATCAGTCGATAGATGGCATCAAGTTATACAAAATGACATGTTTGAGGATAAATTCCCATGCGTAGTTTTCGAGAAAATTCGTTTTTTTATTTTGATGGCGCTAAAATGCATGCCATTTGCTACCAATATTGACTGGAAGATTTTATTCTATTAGAAAAAATATTATATTTACTTATTTGTCCTATATGTAAAAATTAGAGAGTTAACTAATAGATTTTATCTATTATTGATTGTTCTTCTAACCAACGGCGCCGTCTTTCCAAAATTTATGTGGGTGCATATCAATGGCGGGAAGTGTTAGCCTATATGTTTTCAGGGAGGTCTCGATATTTGATTGATTTATTTTTAGTTAAAATCTTGAGTTGAGTTGATTTTGCGTTTAACATCCCTTTCAGCAGCGAGGCTATATGAGACGGGACCTACTGATTAACGTGGAATTCCAACCATATGAGCTATCTCCAGGAATCGAACGCGGGTGTTTCATGCCAAAGGCGCGTACGCTAACCGCTTAGCCGCAAAGGACTCTAGTTATTTTTTTTATGAACATTGTAATAAAGGGCTTGCTGTGATAAAGTAAAATATACTGGTACTAAAAGGATAAATTGGGGCTGCCCTAGCTCAGTCAACGTATTCAAACCAGCGTTCAAACTAAAAATCTTGTGGGTACACTGCACCCACGTAGTCGGCGCGCATGCTTCTAACAGTGACACTAATACTCTTAATAATGACACATATACTCCCAACAGTTACACCCATACTACTTGCAAATCAGCGTTGTAGGACACTAGGTAGTAAGTTTCTCCACATATTGTCTCTGCAATATGACAATAACCTGGCTAAGCCACTTACAAGCTAAACTTGAAATTTTCTTTTCTCTGTCCATAATAAATTTTTCGGCTGAGAGTCCTAGGTAACCTTCAAATCAGTAGTTAAAACTGGAGAACCAGCCTATTGCCAAGAATTCTTTACAGAACTTCTTCCTTTCCCTGACAAATTCACTTATCTTCCCACTACAACTTAAAATCTAAAGAAACATATGTCGTTTGTTTTACTATAAAATTTCAACGAGGAATTTGTAAATAAATCTCTCCAGTAATTTGAACTCAAACACTGAATCCAGTATTCCAATATTAGCCGATATTTACATTTATAACTAATAGTATATACCGCACACAATTATGTATTATCTTTGTAATCTGAATCTATGTAATTTCTCTGTAATATACAACTCTTATTTATGAGCAAATAATCATATCCTATCGACGTCCGATATCAATATTCACTATATTTTGAAAAGAAAAAAAAATGGAACGCTTCATCACTAAATTAAATTGAATAAAACCGATCTGGGAACTGCTCGTAAGTCCTAAACTGCAAAGACCTAAGTACTCCGTACTTTTGTTATGGATAACCAGCTTTCGTTTTTTTTTTTTTTTTTTTTTTGCATGTACGACATTTTGTTTCTCCACATTTTTCTGAACATAAGTCATATTGGGTGCAACAACCGGAAAGCCTTATTACGGCCATAGATAAGGTTCTATCGACCAGTCTTTAGGCCTGTAGTCGTTTCTAATTAAGTATCACCTTCATTTAACAAATCATCAAAAATCAAAGCTATTTAAGATGATTAATTAGTAAATTAGTTGGATAATTAAATTATTAGATAATCGGGTATATTGAAGCTGGATTCTTAATACAACCTTACCCAGAAGTTTAACAACGCCAAGGAAAAGTGACACATGAATGAAGACGGGATCTTTGCCGACCTGCCGAATCAAATGAGTGGGAGAGATACGTAGGGACCAAGTGGAAAGTCATATGACACAGAAAGACCCCCAAATGGCGACTGTATGGTACCTACCTTGTATGGATTCATACTGTTAATTTCATATTAGTCCTGTTTCGCCGTTTGTCATTGCCAAATGTGCTCAGTATTGGGTTAAATTAACCGAACGGCTGTAGTGTGTAGTCTGTACATTGCAATTCCATACTGTGGATGAGGTCGTCCAGAAGCTCATATGGTAATACATCCCACTTTCTCACAAACTTCCAATCACGCGTCCGAGGTCATCCAGAGTCCCACATGATGAGTTCTAGATGGATCACCTAGTCATTTAATAATTTAATTATCCAACTATTTTATTAATTAATAATCTTAAACACCTTTATTTTTTTGGTGATTTGTCCAATTAAAAAAGACTCTATTGAAGTTATATAGATAGATTGATAATTCATATTTAGATCATAATAAGGGCTCTCTGCTTTGATGTGCTCAACATCAGTCATGCTCAGAAAGATGTCAAGAATCGAAGTACCACACATTTAAGACATTTAACGTAAGCTGTTTTTCCATAAGACAAGTACGGGGCTCTTTAGAACTTGTGCTCATACATATATATATGAGCACAAGCTCTAAAGAACCCCGTGAGCACTTATTGAGTTTAGGATGTGTGAATATTACCCGTTCCTATACGTTGCTGTGCATTTCAAACAACTTGCTTGTGATGTTAAATTGTATTTTCATATTTTTAAATTTTAAAACAAGATTTCTGTATCATTAGGTTAGGTTCAATAGGCTCTGTTGAACGTGATATTCCATACTTAATTTTGTAATAATTTCTTAAATAAAAGAAAGAAAAACTAATAATTTTATTGGAAAAGAAGAAGAAAGGAAAGAAAAAAGTAAAAAAGCAAACTTAAAACACTGAGGCTAACCAAACTGGGAAAATCGATTTTAACAGTTCGAGCTTTGAGAACGCTAAACAACACTAAATAACACGCTACTTCACACAGTCTAATTGTTTCCATTTGACATTTCAGACTAATTGCCATTCGGCGGATTGCTAATAGCCATTACAATTGTCAATATTCAACTTGAAATATATATATATATATATAGCATGGGGGCAAAAGTATTATAATGATTACAAGCAATAACTCAAGACAACACTTGTTTAACTTTATAAAAAGTACAGGTCTATGAAGTTTAAATAGCAAGATCTCCTGAGAATTTCGTATTATATAATTATCGAATATTTCTTCTATACAGCTGTATGTTTATTGAAGAAATTACTACTTAATTTCGTTGTTCAAACAAGTAGAATGATTAAGAGGAGGAGTTCTTCAACTAAAGCGCTCAGTTCTTTTACATTGCTGAAGAAACGTTTTAGCGTAAATATAAACAAGAATAGGGATAATTAGTGGGTGTAACGAGATTCAATGGAAAGGTACTAACACCAAATTGCAAGAGTAATATTGAATATTATTCACACAAAGAAAAAGAAACTGCTTAGAACACTAAATTGTGAGGGATGTGGTCGAAGGTATTGAAAGTAAAATACGATAGAAGAGGAGAAACTACAGAAAATAATTCCTATGTCAAAACTGATAATTTAACTAGAGACCAAAATACGTAATGAAAAAGTTCTCACTTATGCGGTAACAGCATAATAAAATGTTTGAACTTTTATGTAGTTAGTGTTTTTTTTTAATTGACTTTGCACGGTATCGACATTAATACTGTAAAATTGAAAAGTAGAACAAGTGTAAGAAATTATATAAAAGAAATAATGAATACTTTTTATGAGTTGAAAGGCAAAAATTAACATTTTTTTAAAACGGGGATATGATGTCTTTTGAAAGAAGTGAATATACCGTATATGTAAGGTAGTATTAACGAAATAACAGGCATTTTTTCTCTATGTATATATCTACATATAAACTCGATAACTACAGACATTGTAAAATTTTAATACCAGTTAGGAAAAATTAAGTTTTTACTCGTACTTTCTCCTCGTCTAGTAGCTAGCGCGTGCGCCTTAGTCCTGTGTTCGATTCCCGGTGGGAGAGTATTAAAATTTGAGTAAGGATTACTCCCAAAATTGAGAGTTCGCGTCTCATATAGCCAGGGAGCTGAAAATGGATGCTAAATTTCAACAATCAAATTAAACATTTACTCAATAAAACACAGAGAAGTTGTATGCAATCCCGTAATCAGGAGTACCCATTGCCCCAACCCACGAAATTATCACCCTTCCCCAAAATTACGATTCACCTTTAAATTCATCATTCTTTCCAAAAATTACCATTCTGCCTAGGGACATACGCAAGAATTTATTTTGAAGGTCCAAATCTTTTCGGGGAGTCCAAATTCAATACAAGGTAAATTATATTAAAACTTGTAAAATCACCCTTAAAATTACATTAAATTTAGAGAAAAGTCGGGAATTTGGTAGGTACGGACTTCCAGAACCCATCCACTGCATACACCTGATTCTGCCCTTAAATTTATAATTCTGAATCCCAAATACACCTTTTTCTCAGTGGCACTGATTTCTGCATAAATTTAGAGTCTCACTCAAGTTTGCCACATATAATCTAACAAGACATCAATGAAGATTTAATTCAAATACGTCGGCTCAAACAAGTTTCAGGGGAGGCCCGATCCCCAAGGATCTCTGCCCCATGCTTTCTCTCTCCACATTTACCATCCTCTAGTTTGGTTCTATCATTTTCAATGAAAAATTATATATTTCCCAAATATCCTCATGGGTATGTATATATATGGGATAGGTATGCTTTTTATGCTACCAATCGAGCTGTGAAATCAAAATTGGCAAATCTCGAAATGTGCCGTGTGTATAGAATACTAAATTATGAACGTTTTGTCAGAACTCGATTGAGATTATGTACAATAATAACAAAAACACAACTCGTGTCAAAAAGATGTTTTGTGCTCTATCGAGTTAAAAAAAATGCTCCTCAATTGTAGGCTATAGAATTTGGATTGAAGTCTATCATAATAAAACAGCAAAGGCAGCGTTACCAGAACATCAATCACATGAGACCGGGAATCAATTCCTGGCGGCAGCGTATATGGTTCGGATTCAATGTTAAGATGTAGATCCACATCTCGTGTAAGCTTGGTGTTAAAAGGGACGTTAAACTGAAATGCAACAATAACAACAAAACAAATATCACAACACAGCAATAAAATAACATCGCTGAAATATACAGATTCATTGCTTGTAACTTACTGTCTCTGTGTTAATCAGCGTTTTGTATTATAAGTTACTGTTTCGGTAATGCTGTTTTTCTAAAACTATTTTGCGTGATACGTAACCTTTGCTCGATAGATTGAAATAATTTAACAATTTCAGTATTGGTTTTAAAAACATCAAAATTACTTGAAGTATTCTTTTTTTTTTTTTTTTTGTTCTAACAGGTAGTACTCAGCCTATATATGATCAAAATTACCGAAGTATTATACTTTATTGGTGCTAACAGATCTTCTGTTGGATACGAAAACATGATCAAAAGTTAACTAAAGTGTTATTCTTTGTTGGTGCTAAGAGATTGACTCTTGAATACGAAAATATCTATTGTATCTACCTATCTATTAAAATGCTACAGTACCAATTAACCTATATCCTTAGCTTTCAATCTTTCATTTACGGTTATTTATGATTTCACGTTTATAACAAAGACAAATATTTTTAAAAGAGTGTACTTTAAATAAATTATTTAAAGAAATATTTTTAAAAGAGTGTACTTTAAATAAATTATTTAAAGAAATATTTTTCACAAAGTTTATCCTTTCAAATTATTGTTCAAAGGCCTTTGCCTTTAATAAACCTTCTCCGAAATAAATGCAAATAAATTGTGTTGCTATCTTTGGACCTCTTTTAAACTACATTTATATGTTTATGGTCAATCCTTTCGACAATGAGATCTCGGAAACTACAGGCTCTAAAAAGATGACGTTTTCACTGATCGATTGCAAATTTCATGTAGATTGTCCAGTTCTAATTGATTATTTAAAAAACATGGTCATTATTTCTTTATTACATTTTTTTAGGGTACACTGAAAGCGTTGAAATAAATAAAACAAACTAAATTATCCTTTCAAATTATTGTTCAAAGGTCTTTGCCTTTAATAAACCTTCTCCGAAATAAATGCAAATGAATTGTGCTGCTATCTTTGGACCTCTTTTAAACTACATTTATATGTTTATGGACAATCCTTTCGACAATGAGATCTCGGAAACTACAGGCTCTAAAAAGATGACGTTTTCACTGATCGATTGCAAATTTCATGTAGATTGTCCAGTTCTAATTGATTATTTAAAAAAGCATGGTCATTATTTCTTTATTACATTTTTTTTAGGGTACACTGAAAGCGTTGAAATAAATAAAACAAACTAAATTATCATACCTATGCGTTATACATTCCAACACCACAATGTTGTATATTGGGGTTGTATGTGTCTCAGGCGTTTGTTCCTTGGCCAAATAATAGTGAAAAAGGAAGGATAATCATTTCTCGAGTGTAAGATAAATCTTTATTTTTTTAGTGTTTTGCCCAATGAACACCATATATAACTGACATTATAATTAATTGTATATGTAATGTATTTGCTTATTACATACTGCATGCAAGAAGAAAGAAAACACTGGACATACATGAATTAGGAACTCAAACAGGAAGTAGGCTCAAATCTTGCAAACGGTGCGAGATATTGACAAAAAATAATCGATAAAATTTCCCCTTTATGATACCCCTTGCAGATTTTTTTTTCAAATCAAGACGTCTTTCGCTTGTTGTAAGACACAGTACTTGTGTCTGTAAAGGAACATGTACATACGTTGTGAGGAATGACAAGGAGATTTATGCTCATATGCGAATGATGCGCTGTGTAGAGAGCGCAGGTTCAGCTAGTCTATATATTAAAATGCTAGAAAAGTTCATATGTTTGTGGCCAATCCTTTCGACAATGATATCTCAAGAACCACAAGTGCTAGAGACGTGCCGTTTTTGCTGGTCGATTCCAAATTTTGTATAGATTTGCTTGTTCTTATTCATTTAAAAAACGCTTTATTTTTCTATTCCACATTTTAGGCGTCATTTTGGCCCTTGTGAAAAGCAACCAGTAGAAGAGCTACGTATAGAGAGTTGAAAACGCTTTGCTTTAATCTAAATGAGAAAACCTATTGTAAAGTGGCAACTTCGAAGGATGGTGAACCCACAATGAGGCGTACTCGAATATGGAATTATAAGAAAAAATATTTGCATTTGGTATGATCTATTACTTATCCAAGTTTGCCACAAACTCCCCCAACATACTATATTTTAAAATATTACATAATACTACCATATGTCTATATAGCAGTTCACTCCCTTTGGGAGTCTTCGTGTCCTTTACTTGTGTCCGTAAAGGGACTTGCACAGATATAGTGAGAAGTGGGAAGGAGATTCACGCTCATATTAGAACTGTGGGCTGTGTAAATAGCACAGGTTCAGCTAGTATTATCAAAAAATATTTTTAAAAAAGTATGATTTTCTATTGGTGATAATAGGCTTTCTCTTGAATACGAAAATATATGGTCAAAAATTGTCAAAAGTATGATTATTTATTGTGCTAAAGTGTAGGGGTGGAAATGAATAAAAAAAAAACACGAGAAACGGCGAATTTTTTATAATGATTCGTTGTTTTAGTATATTTTTAAACGTCTGAATAGCAAGATGATAATACAAGTCTGCATCAAACACTGAGCTTTAGTCAGTCGCACATCAAAATTTCCTCGTGTTCCCAGCCTCTGAGCTTGTGTTCTCGTGACGTAGTCCAATCAGACTGTATCTGTTAATGAACGCCCCGTTAGTTCTGGAACTCCATTCCCAGCTTTGCTAAGGAGTCTATCTGCCCTTTGAGACAAACATGTATGATCAAAAATGATCAAAAGTGTGATTATTTATTGATGTCAAGAATGTTGGATAATCAAACATCACCAAAAGTATGCTTCTTTACTTGTGCTAAGAGTTTGACTCTTGGATACGAAAATATATTTTCGAAACTTAATCATAAGTAGATGCTTTATATGATCAAAATTACCAAAACTGTTCGATGCTTTAATAGTATTAAGAGGCTTGCTTAGTCTTGGATACATTTTGACTTTGAATCACAATACAACCACGAAATACAGGTTGTTTCATTGTTTTTTCTTAAAGGATATTTTTTCGGCTTTATTGATGTGCCTAGTACCTACATTGTAGTTAATTTCAATGAGAACTTTTCTTTTTCTTTTTAATGTTCGGTTGACCTTTCGTATCTACTGCTAATTTGAAGGGGGGGAGAGTTGTAACATTCCAGTTTCTTTGTTCGTGCTAAGGTGATATCAACAGCTGAATATAATGGTAGACCATACTGTGGGTACACGCAAAAGACGGTCAAAATCAGAGAACACTTATACATCAAACCCAATAATACAAACTCAATTAGGCGCTATTTATACAACTGTAAACGGCGGCAAAGCCGACATTTTAAGAGTAATAAAAAGAGATCTTCAACGTTGAACAATAAAAGGAAGACCCTCATCGTGTTTTTTCAATTGTCATCCACTAATGTTTCTTTGAGGGTCTATTTGTGCATGTGTGGCACATGAATTGAGATCTAATTGTATCTGGTTCCCCATCTTATTTTATTCTTTCCTTTCTTCTCTTGTTTGGGTTTTTTTTTTTTTTTTGTGCTTATTTGTCGCATTGTACAAGAAGTCACGCTATGTAAGTTACATCAACGCCACAGTCGGCAAAAAAAAAAGAAAAAAAATTAATAATCCATTTGCTTCTTATACAGTTCATGCATGTCGGATTACCCCCACTGTATACTCGAGTACTATACACTATATACATTTCATAAATACTATCCTGAGAATAGAAAGTTTTTAGAGTCTTTGGTAGATAATAATAGATACAACAGGGCTAATAGGATAAAGGTACCAAATATTGAATAAGTTGTTTTCTGTCCTTTATTTCCAAATAATTTTACTTGAAGATATATAATAATAATAATAATAATAATAATAATAATAATAATAATAATAATAATAATAATGAAGTGTTATATGTAATAATAATTGGGATATCTTTGTTAACCAGAATATAAAGATAGAAGTTGCTTCTATACCAATAGTTTTGGATTATAAGAAAAAAAATGAAAGAACCCAAAGTTCTCATACGAAGAACACCACGCTCGTAATATTACATACTACATCAAATACTATAGAACGAAGTACTATGTAAATATAGGCAATTTAATTGCCCTGACAAATAATATGGTTGAAACTAAACTTGCTCGCGGTACATACAGGCCCGCTGTGTCCGGATCTTTCCCAAACATTTCACAATTCCTTTTTAAACTCATGTTTTATCTGTGGCACTCACGAAGGGTCCACGCACAGCGGACCCTGTACAATCTTAGTAACTCGACACACATTTATACACGTTCCTAATAAAACTTTAATAGAGAGGGGATTTGATCTTACATCACACATGCATTCCTTCTTTCGTTATAAAAACAAATTAGTTCAATCTTTTTTCTTCCTGAAAGCATAGGTACAAGTAATTGAAAATTACCTGTTTTTGTTTCCTCAGGTGTAGAATAACACTAGTTCAATACTACACGGACGTAGTATCTTGTAGTATTGAGCCTTTCCCCCAAATTTGGATCCTTCCAACAAAAAATTCTAGGTGTACGCGTGATGCACAGTCACTAGACATCGGATTTTTATGCAAATGCATATTTTGTTTGCTTATATGCATCTCTTTTCAACTTGGTAGGATTTCTAACAACAATAATTTAAAGTTTTATAGTGCATATAAATGCATATTTCAAAGGTTAGAATATATTTGTGCTTAAGAGCATAGATATTCAGCATATTCTATAACTTTTTATTTCAGATGTAAGTTTCCAGCATGGAATAAATCCAGCTTTAGTTTGTATTTTTTTTTAATGCATTTTACATGTCTATGCAACAGAACGTTTTTTTTTTTTTTTTTTTTTTTGCGTGGGAGGATGGAAGAATGCCTAGTTTACGGAGGATCAATAATGTTAGCAAGGGATCAGCAAAGCAAAGACACTTATAACTACTAAGATCGTTAAGAGAAATCTGATGATGATAAAAGACATTGCAATAATGTGTCAACATCAATTCAGAAACTAGAGACGCGAGGAATACTGCTGGAAAAGAAATTGACGGATGTTATTGCCAGAAACTCCGACTACAAAATAGATAATTGAAGTCATGGAAAAATACCTTCAAGGGTTAAATTTCAACTTGCCAGTAAATATAGATACTAAACTTGTTCCTCTCTATAGATATTATCTAGTAATATATATTAATGTTAAGAGGTCATTTTGTGGCTATAAATGTCACAAACTGACACCAAAAAAATGATGAGAAGTGTGGTATACTGTAAGGCTAATTACTGGGAGGAATAAATTCTTAAAAGAACAACTTCTTTTAGACAGTAGAAACGTCTTGAGACTTGTATTATTTCGTGTAAAGTAAATGCACACTAAAATACAAATGTGAAGAAAAAATAGAGATCTGTTTTCATATCACTGTGTTTATTTTTAAATTCATAATTTGTGTTTTAAAAAGTTAGTAGTATATAAACTCTAACTGTCGTTAAAATAGATTCTGAAGAGAAGTCCCTGAAAAGTAAGGTACATTTTCGGTGTTATAGTTCAATTACAAAACTTCGTCACAGCTTTGCTGCATGTTTGAAAATGTTCTCTTTTATTGCATTATTAGTGCATAGTTTTACACATTTAACAGCATAGTTGCATGCATATTTCATGAATTTTAAGTGCATAAAAATACGATGTCTAGCAATCACAGCAGTGCAACGTTCGTTTATAAAGTTTTCCAGTTCCCCGTGATATAAGCCAACATTCAAAGAGAATAGGTCTCGTGATTTAAAATTTCCCGTTTTAAGTGGGAAAGAGGGAATTTTCTATCAAATTTTTCGCGCGTTCAAATAGACGTCTATTGTTTGTGATCGTATCACCGGAAAGCGGTTGCATGTTTGAAATGCACTTCGAAACGGTTGGATTTTAGTTTAACGTCCCTTTCAGCTGCGAGACTATATGAAACGTGGGCCTAAAACTTAACGTGGGATTTGAAACACATAAATTCCCACCAGGAATCAAAGGCGGGTTTACCATGCCAAAGGCTCATACGCTAACTACATAAGTTCAAGAGTTAATCATGTTTTACCTTATTGCTAGTGCTAGGATTTTTGGTGGAACAAAGTATTGAAATCGGTTGGTGGGTAGGAAGGTGAAAAAACATAAGTTTTGGCGGAATGGAAACTATCTTAATTAATAATTATACTACCTCGCAAACACAATTTTAGTATATATTCCAAATTGTCTATATCTAGTTTTTTGGTCACTCAAAAAATAATATCGAATTGTTTATGTCTAATTGAATATGGAAAAAATGTAAATGAATATTACAGTTTGACCTTCGATTCAATGTGTGGAAGAGTGAAATAGAAATGAATTTATTTTGACAACATTCATCACCTCAACATTGGAAAATGCATTTCCTCACTTTCTCCGTTTGCCACGAATAATTTATTCTGCGAAAAGGAGCGTTCAATGTCTACAAACACTAAGGGAGCATATTTATTGTTTTTGTGTGAATACTTTATAACACTGGATCTAGAAATGCAAGTGAAGAACGTAAGTAATATTAAAATGTGTGGGAATAACTTAAGCCCACTAGTAAGAGAAAATACAATTTGAGTCGGTAGCTTCCTTCGAGCAGCTTTTCTGCTCTATGAATTTCACTGCTCCCCATCGCCATACTTTTGCTATGGAGGGAAGTTTTTCTTATAGTGACTCAGACTCTTTTATTTACCCAAGTTAATTTGTTATTACACTTGTTTTAGTCAGGATTACCAAAATTTCACAATTTCAGAAAATTCTTGTATTGTCACATTAGTATTTACATTATTCACAATCTAACATAGAAAGGGGGACTTTTTCATTTCTCAACCTCACAATTTCCTATGCTTAATGTTTGTATATTTTTGTACTATGTTGTGATATATTTTTAAACAAAATTACGTACTTTATTGTAGATAATGTAAGAGTGCAAAAAATCAACATTAATCCTTGCGGGAAGGAGAAAGAATTAAGACATACATCGGTACAATATGAACAGATAAAGAATAAAAACTTAAAAATTTGCTGGGTTTTGGTAAGAATTTCTTGATTGAGTGGGAACTTATTTTTTGGTGCGCATAAGTTCGAGTTTCGAACCCTGAAATTCATGTGCTAACTTGGCAATATTGTTTCAGCAACCCACCACCAAATTATGTTTTGGTGGAGCGCCAAAAAAATCAGAGCCCTTTTTATTAACCAATATGTCGTCATCTGGTTAGATCATGGGGGGATGTATTTTAGTATGAGTTAGGGGAGACAGTGGCTCAGTGGTAGAGCATTCACCTCCATGGTGGAAATAAGACCACGCCATGTCTTATTTCTACCATGATTCACCTCTGGTGCGTAGCTTTCCTTGTTCGATCCTATCTCGCGCCAAGTAGGCTTTGTGGTGGACAAATACCGTGTTTGTGTTTTTTTTTTCGGGGTCCCCCCGTTTCCTACCACTTTCTTCAATCCACCATTGCATTCATTTCTTATCATCAGTGTCTCCATTAGCCCAGCTGACATAATCGTGTGACGTAAAACTGAATGAGATCACTTCATTTCATTTAGTATGAGTTAACGTATAGGTAGTGTGCTTTTGATCCTGTTTTTATTACCTGTGAATGACGTATTTTTTAGGAACCGAAAAATCGTTTTTGTCGATTTTCTCGAAAACTACTCATGAGGATTTTCCGTTCCATATGTCATTTTGTTCAGCTCAACGAGATCTGTCGATAGATATTTATACTTCATCTTTGAAACTTTATTTTCTCATCATTCACTAATGCTATTGTTGTTTTTATTATTGATAGTCCACAATTATGCTCAAATAGAAATTTCTATTACTTCCCGCTAGGTACATTAAATAAATAGCATGAACACTATAATAAAATGTCGAGTTCCAAGAAACAGCATTAATTAAAGAAAAAAACTACTTGATTGCTAACTTCTATATACATATCTCCATTATTCCCCATTAGTAAAGTTCAGAAACACAGAACATGTTTCATACCCTTATTAATTGTGCGTTATCAGAAAATAAATATAGTGTAAATGTAATATTATTTTTGTATTCACTTTCAAAAGAATGTTTAATGAATACTTCGTACCTTGTCTGGTCAATACAGTCATTTCATCTTTTTTTTTTTTTTTTTTTTTTTTTTTTTTTTGTAGTTTCTTCCTTTCTACACAACCTTTATATTACATCCCTGTTTGCTGACGTTTTCTTGTCAAGACAAAATACTGTCGTGTAAATGGTGTTTGTGTGGACTGTTGTCGCCAGCACTAGATCAAACCTTGTAATTTTGTTATTGAATACAAAAGCAGAGAAACCAACTCTGACACTAATAACATGTGTCACGCAGGTAGACCACCTATTCCTTCCCAAACCCCTCTCCTCCTCTTCTACGACTATAAGACACACACACACACACACACACACACACACATATATATATATATATATATATATATATATATATATATATATATATATATATATATATATACTATGTCCACTAATGTCATATGTCTCGTCACCAGCTTTGCTACACTATATAGTATCATGAACAAAGAAGAAAAACAGAAGGGAAGAAAAAATAATAATCATAATAGTAGTTATAATGAAAACGAAACGAGCAACTATGAGAAGAATAAAGAAAGAAAGGAATAAAGTAAAAATAATAAAAAAAAATACCATCGTTACCGCGTAATAATGTGGCATCGCTTACTTTGCGTGTTAAGACTGTGTAGTGTAGGTAATGTTCACAGATCAGAAGAAGGTGACGGTAAGAGCGAATTACGTTTGTCAATTGTTATTTTTCTTTCTTCTTCTCTTTCCTCTTAATGGCCATTCAACCTCCTTTTTTTCCTATATATATACTACAATATAAATACACATCTTGGCACGAATTCTGTTTTATTCATTTACTTATTTATTTTTCTGTATGTGTATATATAATTTCTATTACGAGAGAGCTGTTGCTGTTTATTTTTATTTTTCTTCTTAAGTACATCACATACATCACAATTCAATTTCCACGCTTTTGTTGGTACTACTTCATCTATCTCGTTTCTCTTCCCCCCCACCTCACTTGACCTTTACCCTTTTCTTTTCCTTTTAAATATTTGTCATTTCTTTCTCTTCTTTTTTCCTGAGAGACACACACACACACACACTTTATTATATATTATAAGTCGTAGAAAAATAAGTAGGTTTAACCATGCAAAATTGTCATCTTGGTGTAACGTCAAGCTAAAATGGTCAAACGTATCGCATTAGTGTTCTAAATGGACTAAAAAAAGGTTTAAAAAAAAGCACAAAAACAAAGAAAAAACGAAGAAAGACAAAACAAAGCCATGAAGTAAAAGAAAAAAACAATACTGAACCATCAAACAAAGCACTTAACAAGGTCTTTTTTCTGAGGGGGGGGGGAGTGAAGAAATGTTCCGGTTAAGAAAAGATTAATACTTAATGCTATTTTCTCATCTTCACAGATGAGACAAGGAGGTTTCTACGAATTAAGTAGGTACAAGGTTTTATCAAATTCAAATCTTAACGGAAAATTTCGTTATATTTTTTTTCTCTCTCTCTTTTGAAGTAGCTCTATATCGTAAGGAATCCGCACAAAGTTCAACGCCAAGAAATCAAAGCTCCAAATCTGTGGTAGCCCAATCCAAATACGCAGTGAAACTTTCCTTAATGGACACTTCTCAATAAGGGATACCTGTCCTCCATAATACGGACAGTTTATTTATTTTTTTTATTTGTATTTATTCATTTATTTATTTGTCGCGGCATAAATATAGTTATTAATACGACACAAATCCATCTTGTTAGGGACATCCTCGAGTATGTACACGGAAAATTTTTCTTTCTCTCCAGTTTTTTTTTTTTTTTTTTTTTTTTTAACTCTTTATAACGGACAGGAATTATTCTCAACTTGCACTCCTACACACATGTGAGCACAGTTTAAGAAGTCCGCCACAGATCGCTGTAACAATAAAGCCCTCCAATTGATCCATTCTGGCAAAAGATCCGTAAACTTTACGGTGATTTCTCTGCGAAACCACCTAAATTTTTAAGACTGCACGGCAGTTACAAGCAAATTTCGAAGTGAAACTAGTGTTATCTTGCAATCGGGGATACCACTTTTCACCGTAAAAAATTTATAGTAATTTCTTTGTACAAACATAGACACACACTCCAATTACATAAATGGTGCGATTGTTTCTTATACGCGATGCAGGATGACATGCGCAGAAACTGCAGCAGTGGAAACGGGTTCCATTTGCTGTAAGAACAATCTTAGAAACATCCACGAGACTACGAGTTATTAAATACTAAAAGTATTTATTACCGAGCGAAGCAGCTCAAGTGGTAAAGCGTTAGCTTCGCGTTCGGGAGGTTGTGGGTTCGATTCCCGCTGCCGACCATACTGACGGGTTTTCCAGGGTTTCCCTCAGTCCTACCAGGCAAATGCCGGGATGGTACCTACTAAAGAGGCCCTGGCCGATACCTTCACAAATCTTTTCCATTGTTGTTGTTGTTGTTAGATATCCAGTATAAAATGGGCTCGGAGCTGTATCTGGTGATTGTTAAATAAATAAATTAATTAATTAACTCATCTAGTTACTTTACGATTAATTAAGCGGAAACAATAACAATGTTTTATTTAAAAGTTATTTTGTTATAATTTAATAAGCGTTCTGTTATTTCTATTTGAAGTATGTTAACAATTTCAAACATCTCAAAATAGCATTTATCAATTATTCTAAAGTTCTGAAATTTCACCTGATCCCTAAAATTTACGATGATTTCTCTGCGAAACCATCTAAATTTTTTAAGACAGTACGGCAGACAACTATTGCAGAACTTTCCTATGGAATTCATAAACTGTCATGATTGGTGAGTTCTAGTTACGTTTTCAGTATTTAATAGTAATATTATATGTTGTTATTATGTCTTTTTTCTTTTAGTAGATTCAGTATGTGTATTAAGGGATATTTACAAGGAGATGATACTTACGCAATAATATTACCACAAATACAGTATATTTTTTTCTTTTTGTATTATACGCCCATATAATCACATCCTCTAGCGATATTTTCATTTCTTTACAGAGAGAGAGAGAGAGAAAGATATTCCCCTCATTCTCTCAGTAATTCGAACATTGTGAACAGTATTTTTCTATTAACCTATACTGTATTTACATTTATACATAATAGCGGGAATTCTTTCCCTGATTACACACATTCATAAGGCTTAAAATATGACATACAGACAAATACCTTTTACCTTCCATTGCATGTAACATATCGAAGTTTTTGTGTACGCAATTAATAAATTTCTACGTGTGATCTTTTCGTTGCATGAAGGATATCCAGGCTATATCCCAATTCCATCCATGTGTTGGTCAACATTATGTGAAAGATGGATGTTATAACTTCAGTAATTCTGCGTCGTAATGCTGCGACGTCATTTACTGGTCTCTGATATAACTCCAAAGGAAGAAATCCAGTGGTGTTATGTCCAGTGATCGCGGAGGTCAGTTTATGGGACCATCACGCCAGTTTCGTCTTCATGGAAATGTATCTAAAATGGACATCTAACCCAAAATGAGGTGACACATCGTCTTGTTGGAAAAGTAAGTCCGGAATGTCCTGAATCTGTGGACAATTAATAACTTCAACATATCAAAATAGGTATTGGATGTGATAGTCTTTTCACTGAAGAAAAAGGTTCTACGATTTTATTGTGCATAAGACCGTACCACACGTTCAGCTTAAGGTTATTTCTGATGGTCTCAAACATAGTGTGGGGATTCTCGGACCCCTAGAGCCTAGATCCTAGTAATGTATCGGTTGACAACACCGTTTAAATAAATTGTGACCCCATCTGAGATAAAGACACGTTTCAGATAGTTAGCATCTTCTTCCATCTCAGACAGCATGGCAGCAGCGAAGTCACAACGAGCACTCTAATCCATTGGTTGTGGGGACTGTACAATCTGGACTTTGCACGCATGGAAAAGATGTTTATGTAGGATGCGGTTCACTGATGTCTTAGGAATCTGCAGCTCACATCAGGCTCTGCGGACTGATTTCTTTTGAATTCTCCTCACTGTCTAAATTATCTTCCCACTAGGTCCCGGTCTGCCTGTTCTAGAGAGATCACTGACGCTACCTGTTTCCTTAAACTTAGCATACCACATCTTGATGCTTTTAACATCTGGTGACTGTCTATGGTATGCCGTCTGGAATTGTCTCTGGACCGTTTTTGGTGACTGTGTCTCGTGATAGCCTACCAGAGAACACATTGGGCTTTCTCTGGTTTGAGTAAATGTTTCTGCAAATGTTATCCGATTTCACTGTTGTTACTTCACTGGACCCTGTAACAAACAAAATAATAAGTATGTACACAAAACTCGAATATGTTACATGCAATTCAAGATGAAAAAAATGTTTATATGTCATATTGTATACCTTATGAATGTATATATGTTTATGTAATAAGGGAAAGAATTTTGGGACATTATGTATATTTATTGTATAATGTAGATAGATTAATTACCACTTGAGCTGTCAATAATCTAAATTTGTGTAACTTGTCTGTAACGGACACCTCCCAATAATCATGTCCCATCGGTGTCCGTTACTCAGAGATTTTTTTTTCACTGTAGGACTATTGTTAACCTCTCCCTCAAACCTTATGGTGACATTTCGAACTTCTCAGCCAATCCTTTTAGTTAAGAACTGTTAGAAGTTCATTATAAAGGTCGAATTCAGATTTTTTCCATCACAGATCCTTAAATTAATTAGCTTGAAATTCTATCCAATATAATATTTCGGGTAAGGATATTTTGACTTTCAATATCCCTCAATTGATTACATTAATTAAATATACTTTATAATGTGATTAGGTTATAGCCTATACGTAAATCTCCAAAGCTGGTGCCTGATGAATCAATACTTCAGAATAAATTAGCTACAATGAATAGTCTTACCAATCCTACTTACTTTATTTATGAAACATGTACGGCCTAGATTACTCTCGAATTTACTGCTGTTTCCGTTTAGTTCTATGTATTTTGTACATGCAATGTGTAGATTATAGAGTGCAACAGCTTGTAGCACGTTAATTCACGTGTGTCGTGTAATATTTTTTATTTTATTTTTTTAAAACATAATCTAATTCATGTAATTTCCTCAATATAAAACAAACCACATGATTCTGTAGAAATTTTCTTTTTATCATGATTTGTTATTCAATACCTCCAGTTTGTAGTCCTCAAACAATAATACATTAGCTAATATCTTTGCTAATATCTAAATAATTTTTAAACAGCAATTACTTTACGAAATAATAAGAAACGATTTTGCTCTTGAATTAAAAAAAAAAAAATTACTGCAAGAATGGACAATTAATACATATTAAAACATCTGCGTAATTTTGTGACAAGTCCAAAGTAGGGTGCAGATTAAGAATACGGAGTCATTTGTTTTAAATTTGCATATGAAATTTGATAGTTTACAAAGGAACAGAAATATTCTAAAGAAGTTCTTTATGTAGCTGGGAAACATTAAGTTATCTGTAAATACTGTATAGAAATGATGTTGAAAATGTGGTTCATTACTATACAATTGTAGTGTAAAGCTTTGTAGTGACCACCTAGTAAGGATGGTATCGAAACGACAGTCTCATCTCGGTTGACAAATAGTGGTCTTAGTATCAGTCTCGTCTGAGCCAAAAATCATCATAACCGTCACGGTCTCGTCTCGATCAACATATTCTTGTGTTCATCTCGTCTCAATAGTATCAAAATAAATTGTGTGAAATTATAAATGTATTAGTAATATCATATTACAGCCTAACGTTTCCTGTACTAGCTTTTCTCTTCACTCTTGACAGTAGAACTATTGTAGGCTGAGTATGCCTTTGTAGATAAGTTTCTAACGGTCGTGCTTTTTGTGCATAAGTTCGCGGGTTCAGTTTCCTTTGAATGCATCAAGTCTTGGATGAAACCCGAATAATAATTCAGATTCCACTTTAAACAAGAGATTTTATATTGGATATCCTCGGTGCTGACCGAAAAGGGACATTAAATTTTAATGTATCAACTCCAATACTTTACAGTACTTTACGATCTACTGGCTAGCGCACGCGCCTTTGGTACACGGGATCTCAGGTTGGATTTCGGGTGGGAGAGCCCTAAAAATTGAGCACATTATGACGGATCGAACCCACCTTAAACTCATCTCTCATATAGCCTCAGTGGTGAAAGGGACGCTAAATTCTAGTCCAGCCAACCGACCAATGTAAACTCATGTCTAAAATTATTGTCGTATATCTATAACTGTTTTCTTGTAGGAATATAATTTGATAATGATTTTGCAGGGTACTTTTAATACTGATACTATGTGTATAATCGGGAAGTGGTAAATTTCATAGGAAAAGAATTATAAATACGAAAATTATAATGAGTAAAATAAAATGTTGTAAATGGACAAGAAACTTTTATTTTCGTTTTATTACTATTTACTGGTCTTTAGACATGAAATTTGCCACACATGTCTTTGCCGATTGTACACGTACTAACATTGTAAGATATACCGTTCGAATTCGATATCAAATTATATTCCTAGAGCAACATATTTATAGACATGCCACAACAATTGTGGACATGAGTGTACATTACCTTACATTAAAATAGTTTTAACCAATTCTCTGGTTCAATCTGATTCTTGCTCCATGATCTAATCTGGAATTCCTGCTCGAACTCTCTTCCAATCTTAACATTTTATCATCAGTTTTAAAACAAACTTTGTATGACCCATTACTTACATGTACAGCTGCAGTAAAACAACAAGAAATTTTTAGACACGTCTTTCTCAGGAGAATTCCTAAACTGTGCAGAAAAGAAAATGTTGAGAAGTTGAAAGCTTTATGTTTGCTTCACAAGATTAAGTTTCGGAACATTTTGGCAACATCGTCTTTGATTCATTTAACTTATTGGAAAAATAATATATATTGAATCGTAACTAAAAATGATGTGCTGCTTAAAACATTGTCTATATGCCTATATGGTGGCGTTTGCCCCCTTTGTCCCGTATATACGCTAGAGATCTGCACGGGCCTGAATTTTTTGCCCGGACCTGGCCCGGCCCGTGAATTTATAATGTGAGGCCCGACTCCACTTCGAAATGTTTATTTATTTATTTATGACTTCTTTTACGTGGCGAAGTTAAGGCTCTGCAGCCTTCTCCGAGCACTTAACCACGTGCATACATTTTTTTTAAAAAAAAAAACTCCAATGCATAGAAAATATTAACAATTACAAAAGAAAAGTATTGAACCACATAAAAAAAGAATATACTACTTAAGTAAAAAAAAATAGTTAAACACTTCAAAAACAAAAATTGAAAATAATATACAATAGAGGAAACAAAATAACATGGAGAAACCTAAATTGCATATTGCATATAGCGGTACTAGAAGTATGAATATATAAGCTGTACAAATTAACATAGGTTACCTATTGGTTGTGTGTTCATATGTGGGTTATTAATAATCTGGTAAAACGAAGATGTCTCATGTGCTACCAGTATCCTTATCTTTACTTAATTTACAGATTTTTTTTAAAAAAAATTGCAACTGTGGAAACGTTGTGTATTAATTGGGGTAAACTGTTCCAGAGGCGTGTAGTACTTACTGTGAAGGATTTTGAGTATGAATCAGAATTGTGACTGGGTATGGAGAGCAAGAAATTATCTTGTGATCTTGTGCTTCTAGTATGAAAGTCTGATAAATATAAAAATCTACGGGCTAGGTACGATGGTTCTGACGTAGTAAGTATTTTGTACAATAGGGTAAGATTATGTAAATTTCTTCTTCCAACTAACGTCAGCCATGACAGTTTTTTATAAAAAAGACGTGAGATGTTCCCTGTAAGTTATATTGAAAATAAATCTAATGTAGGCATTTTGGACTCTTTGCAAGCGCTTTGATTGATTTTCTGTTAGATCAGAATAGACTGAGTCGCAATAGTCAAGATGTGGAAACACCAGTACCTTGACAAGTTTGATCTTCAGAGATATTGGTAGGAAATTTCTTAGTCGATTTAACGTATGCAGGGCACCAAATGGTCTCTTACAAACTCCATTTGTTTGATCTGACCAGAAGAGATTTCGATTTAGTATGACTCCCAAATTTTTTACATTTGTAGAGAATGGAATAACAGTATTGGACAATTTTATATTTGGGAGCTGATAGATGTTAATAGAAGAGAGAATTCTTGGGGAGCCAATTAAGATGCACTGCGATTTTGTTGCATTTAATTTTAACCCGTGAGCCGTAGACCAGTCGCTGATTTTGTTTAACTCAGTATTTATTTTCTCAATCGCATTATTAATATCTTGTTGTGGAACAGAAGCATATAACTGAAAATCATCAGCGTAAATATGGTATTTGCAATATTTGAGAATTTTAGGGAGATCATTAATGTAAAGGGCAAAGAGAAGGGGACCTAGTACGCTACCCTGCGGCACCCCACTGTTGATACAATGCCATGTCGATATGTGATCCTGATTAATCACTACTCTTTGTTTACGTTCATGAAGGTAAGAATGAAACCATTTAACCACTGATTCAGAAAAATTAAACAATAATGATAATTTCTGAAGTAATATGTCAAAATCAATCGTTTGAAATGCCTTACTATAGTCAAGTAGAGTAAGGAGCGTCAGTTTTCTGTTATCAATAGCCCATCTTATATCCTCCGTTACGTTTACTAGTGCAGTGCATGTGCTATGATTACTTCGAAAACCAGATTGAAATGTATCCAATAAATTATTTGTTGTTAAGTATTCCCGAATTTGATCATTTACAATATATTCAAAAAACTTTTGAAAGCACGCACGGGAAGGACACTGATAGGACGATAGTCTGCGATATTATCAGCATTGTTCTTTTTTGGAAGTAGGCGGACCTTAGCGAGTTTCCATACTGTGGGAAAAGTACCTGTGGCAAAAGAGTAATTAAATATGTCAGTGATAGGATTAAGTACATGCGGTAGGATTTTCCTGATCATGGTTATTGAAATATCATCTGTACCAGTGGCTTGAGATTTAATTGTTTGGATCGCTTTTAGTACATGTGCAGGCTGTACGTGAGAAAACGAGAACAGAGAGTTAATTTCTGAAGCTACAATATTATTCAGTGTTTGAAGTTTCATGGAGGCTGGTATCATACGGCTTTGACAGAAAAAAGTGTTCAATTCATCTGGCGTATAGTTAACTGCGTTCTTGGCTATGTTTCTCCCAACACCTAAAACTTCTAGTCGTTTCCAAAGAACTGCTCCATTATTTTCGAATTCAAGTATTTCATAGGCAAAGCGCCGTTTTGCCTTCCTTACTTCTTGAGTGCAACGGTTTCTTAATATCCTATAGTTTTCGAATTTTGTATTAGGATTTATTGTGCTATCACTGGAAGGATCACTATTTTTAACGTGTCTCCTGTATGGTCTATAAGCTTTATCTCTCCGCGCCATTAACGAACGTAATTCATCGGTTAACCATGGTGATGAAGGTCGCGAAACGCGTTTCTTAACTACAGGGGCGTGTCTATCATACACATTTATTATTAAAGAATTTAGAGTATTTACCTGCTCGTCAACTGTAGGGAGGCAGTTTATTGAGTACCACGGCAAGTAGGCAGCGTCGATGTTTAGGTGTACTTCATTCATATACCTAAAGTCTCTGTATGATGTGAATTTAGTTTTATATTGCGGAACTCGAAGTTTGTAGGATATATGTAACATATAATGGTACGAGATGCCGGGTGTGTGGATTTGACCGTGGCTAATTACATGTTCTTCCTTGGATACCAGTATCACATCTATCCATGATTCTGAGTTCCTTATTGATGGGTTGGCGGTAATATGTTTACCATTTAGACTCGAACCCGGTCCGAGTTCGTGTGGTAATCAAATGAGCCCGAAATAAGCCCGAATTACAGAAGCCTCATAATTTACGCAAAATTGTATTTTTATTTACTGCGATTAGAAGTTTAATTTTGCAGTTGTGCTTTATAAGTTATCCAGAAAGAACGGTCCAAACGTCCAATAAATCTCGTTGTACAGTACATTTACAAAGTGAGGCCCGAAAAGGCCCTAGAAAATTGGTTATATATTTAAAAATGTGCGGCCCGAGTCTGGTCCGGGCCCAAAGTGATATATGATTTGTAGGCCCGAGTCTGGCCCGCGGGTTCGGCCCGAACCCGTGCAGACCTCTAATGTACGCCTTTGACTGCGACCATCCAAGGGTAGTTGTTGCACTATTACATATCTATATAGGTCTATATGACATGAGACGCAACGAAGTTTGAGTTTTAAAAAGTGTAATTCCAGTTTTTTTTTTTTTTTTGTTTAATGTTCGAAATGAAATCTTTGAGTTTTACGTCCCACGGTTATGCCGGTTAGGCTAAAAGAGACGGTGATGATGAGTAATGAATGAAATGGTGGAGTGAAGAAAGTGGGAGGAAACGGGAGAACCCCGAGAAAACCCACGCACACGGTGTTTGTCCACCACAAAGTTCACTTGGCGGGGGCTTGATCGAACCCGGGACCCCTAGCACCAGAGGTGAACGCTTTACCACTGAGCCACGGCGGCCCCAGGTTTAATGTTCGAGACGAGACTGAGATTTTCCAGACTGGGCTTGCTCTTGTCTCTGTATCGTCCCAAAATATAATTGTTCTAGCCATACTTTTGATTTGATTGCATGTTCAGAAAATAACAATTTTATATTCGTAAACTATTCATGTACGTAAGCACTTAAGCACAATCTTGTATGAAGATGTAAAATTTATTTTATTTCAAACTTGTTAATTACATAATTGTTGTAAACAGATGATAGCGACAACTATTAACGAAATTGTAAATTAATACAGATCAGTTATCACTAGAAGTGTACAGATCAGTTATCAGATCAGTTATCATTACAAACTTTCCGTTTTTTAAAATATATCCATACACATTTTTTTGTGAATAAAGATTAACCTGTCACACAATTTTATTTCCATATTTAGTTAAATAATTTTCTTGTATGTTAGAAGTCATTTCATAAGAATTCTTCAATATATTTTTAATTATGCGAAATTAGTTTTTAAACTAGTAACAGAACTAGGGTTCTCATGTGTACAAAGACGAATGTGGAACATTTCTTCTGAATGATAAGTTGACAGGTTTATAAATGCCTTAATAAATATTGAATTTATTTTTTAAAGTAGAATTTTGTTTTTAGCCGGGACATATTTCCTAACAGCTGCTAAAATGGCCGTCCTATATTAAATATCCAATTTACATAATTTCTTACACATTTATTATTGTTATCAATACATGCACATTTTGAGTAAGCACAAGTATTAAGCTGAGAAGAAAAGGACATTAAAAATATAGCCCACTTCAAGAAATGAAATGGAAGTAGACCTACCTAGATATTTTAAAAGTTAAAAACTACCAAATTGTTTTTAATTTGTACCAATAATAAAAATGCAATTTACAGGAAAATAACAAATAGTAATACTGTGTCCCAGGAGGAAGGCACAATATTTTGGGAAATGGTAGTATGGGTAATTCTAAACAAAAAAGTTCATACGAACATAGGTCCTAATCTCAACGGTTTGAGAGCTACAGGTTGTGAACCATTTTTGACTTTATGTTGCGTATTGCTCACCCTGTATTTAATCTACAGAGGTCAGACATAATGAATTTGAAAGGTAATGAAATGGCATTTCGATTGGTATGCAACATGTGGCAGTGGTATCTTTGGAAGGGAAGATATTGGGGAAAATTTGTGAAAGTTAAGGTTATTTAAAGAAATTGGATGGCAACACTGATTCCCAAAGCTTCTATAAATTATCTCCTCCAAAGACACCACTACCACATGTTGGAAAGGCTAATTCATCTTCTTTCGAATTCGCTATGTGTTACCTCTGTAGAATATCGACAGAGTGAACAATATGCAATATGAAGTCAAAAGTGGTTCACAACCTGTAGTTCTCAAATCGTTGAAATTAGGATACATGTTCATATGATTTTTTTTGCTTAGGATCACCCATAGTACCATTTTCCGAAGTATTTCCTCTTCGTCCTGGGACACCCTGTATATAAGGAAGGTAGTCTACAAATGTAGTGCAAAAATTTTAAATAATAAATTTAGTCATTTAAATATAAGAAAATAATTAATATTGAAGTTTGAAATTGGCAAAATAGTTAACGGTGGTAAGATGCACTGCTACGTCAGTCAGAACCCTTCCTTGTGCTCACATATTTCTGAATGTCACCGACGCCTAAATTATAAATTAATCTATGCTTTCCTTCAAAATTGCAGTTTGTAAATATATATATATATATATATATATATATATATATATATATATATATATATATATATATATATATATATATATATATATGTGTGTGTGTGTGTGTGTGTGTGTGTGTAGATAGATATAGATGGATAGATATAGATATATATAGATATATATGCGGTAGTAATTGCGATATACATTCCCATTACTACATTTTTCACCTATGCCTGACATAGAATAATAAAATAATTACGCATATAAGAACATACGTAAGAACAGTGTTGAATTCAGACATTTTCACCCGGGGGGGAATGTCAACTCCTCGGGGGGGAGAGTTGTTTTTCTGTATTTTTGCAAGAAAGCAGCATATTTAACAATTCCATTCACATGCACATCTTACCTAATATTGAGACTAATTGCTGATAAATAGAGATGCAAGGGCTCGGAAAAAAACCGGCTTTTTTGAAAAAAAAACTCGGTTTTTTCTGCTTTGCTTTTTTGCTTGGGAAATTTTGGGCTTTTTTCAAAATACTGCTTTAAATTGATAAAACAGACTTTGTATCGCTTCTCTATAACACAAAAAATCATTTAATTAGTGGTTGATGCTGATAATAATATAAAACATCGAAAATAAACTATCAATTTCGAAAAAATATTTCAAACAATTTTTCATCGACATATTTACATTATGAATTCCACAGGATTAACCAATGTATATAATAAGAATTTTTTAACCTCCTATATACAAAAGTAAGCAGAGTTGGCAAGAACCGTGGTTGTTTTTGAAAATGCCAAAAACCCGTTTTTTAGGGGATGCTTAAACCAGGCTTTTTTTACTTAGATTTTTTGCTTTATGTATTTATATTACATATTCACAGAAATAAGTTGGTTTCGCCTTGATGTTATTATGCAACAGCGGGGTTATGCCGGAAGAACTCCCATAAGCTTAAAGAAGTGCGGTCAGTAAATTTCTTAAGTTGAGAATCTCCCGCCCTAGCCATTGGGAAAATCCCGTCATTACTTGAAATGTAAGACAATAACGGGAAAATCCTGTTATTGCTTTGCATGTAAAATTTAAAGGTCAACGTACCATAATCAGTACGCTAAAACTGAGGTATTAAATTACAAATTTAGTACCGGTACGTAGATATCATTGAAAGTCTAATCCAAGCTAATGTTGGAAGCTACGTAGGCAATCGATAAATTATGCCAATTTCTATCAATATATTTAAGCAATATTGGCTTCTTTATAAAACAACACGCATTTAGGCATGCAGAAATATACAATTTGGTTTGTTTCGTATATTTAGGCTTAACATCCTTACGAAATACCGAGGTTATCAAGGAGAAGACTTTCGCTTAAACTGACATCCGAACCGCTACTTGGGTTACGCATGAAAGAAGGTTTGTGGTTCGACCGAGAATTGAACATGGGACACCCTGATTAAAAGGTGAAAGGGAAATAAAACTATTGCAGGTGGTTTGATATCTGGAAACGTTACCATGAAGTTCACACGATTCGCATTTTTCATTCTTTTTATTTTTGTGGTTTAAACCAGTTATTAAAAAAAAAGTTGGTGTAAATCAGCCAACCCTAAAAGTAAACACTTCTTTTTAAAGAATACACAAATAACTAGCAAAATAGTATGTAGTATTTTTACTTCAAAATATTCCATACCCTCTTTTTGAAACAAAATAAAATTAAAATAAAACATAAGAGAAATACTTAGATTTATATGATACACTTAAAGGCTGCACATCTAGAGCTTTTGGTTCTGTATATTCTTGAAATTCTACAGTTAAGTTTTATAGAACCACCATCACAGTTTACCCAATCCTCAAGTTTTCTGAATTTTTAACAAGAGGGATTCATCATATCATTACGGAACTCCCCCCCCAAAAAAAAAAAAAAAAAAACTACGGAATATATTTAAGTTAAGCTAAATACAACTCCACAACAAACATGACTGAGTGATTAGCTTTTGCGCTTCTATCGGGAAGTCCGGGATTCAACCAGCATTCGACCATTCTGACAAAGCTTTTCTTCATTCCATCTGTGAAAGTAGAAATAGTGCGTGTACTGTGAGTTGGGCGACTTCCTTTTTTATTGTTTTTAAATCGTTATTATTACTAATTACCAGCAGTGACGGTTTTGCGAAGGTTAGGGGGGCGGTCTTTCGGACTGAAGCCCGTTCCCCAAAGTTACGGAATGTCTGCAACAAACGAAATATCTATTATTTATGCCTTTACTCATAAACTTTAAGCTCCCGTCAAATAAAAATTACGAATGTTTAAAAAAAACTAAACATTAGTAAGAAACCCTTCCCAAAATACTTTTTTAAATCCGCCACTGATTCTCAGTATAAAATGATTTTTAAAGTTGTATCCGGAAGATTATTGCTAAACATATAAACGAAACGAAATATTATGCCTGTACTCATAAACTTCAAGCACTTCCCAAATAAAATTAGGACTTTTTAGGAAACGAAACAATCAGAAAAAACCCTCCTAAAGTACTTTTCTAAATCCGCTACTGATTATTAGTATAAATTGGTATTAAATGTTGTGTCCGGAAAATTATTGCTAAATCACTTCACAGCTACAGTATAACAGAAATATGGAAGTACGGCTTGACGGATATATTGAAAAACGTACGCTTTGACGGATAAATAGAAAAACGGGCAAGTTTAACTTTTGCGCTAGAAGCTAGAGTATTTCTACTAAAAGCTCTTAGAAATGAAACACGGATGACAAACTAGAGAAGAAAAGAGATGTCGATAACTCAAAAGTTAAAATAAAGTTAAATAGCCTCTAAAATTACCCTCAAATACTACATTCTTCATGTTAGCTTTAATTCGTAAAACATGTGCTCCATCCATCTTGATGGTGAATTTCAGAGCGAAATATCACATTCAGGTCATGGAATTCTTATCTAACTATAGAATATACTATAAGAAAGCTATTTAGATAGAAAAATCATGAAGTTGAAAAAAGCCAAAATTTCCAAAATTCTCGTTTTTTTCCCAAAAAAGCCGGCTTTTTATGTAAAAAAAAACATCGATTCAAAAAAGCCGGCTTTTTTGCATCTCTACTGATAAATATTCAATGTGAGATTATAATTTTTTAAAAAATCCTTTAATTTTATCTAAAACATTAAATAAAGACTAGCAAATATACTTTTAGACTAAACTTTAACTGCTATTTACAGTAGCTATTTTGGTTATTTTTTCCTTATATTCAGTAGTTACTGTTTGTTACTAATGTAGAAGTTTTTAAAAAGATTTAAAGTAACTCAAATATTTTTTGTCCTAAAACAAACATACATAGGAATATCTGAACAAAAAGTTATCATACTTTCTCACACTTCTGATTCTAAATCAAGCATATTAGCCTTGGTTTCTTCACTGCATACACATCAATAGTTTAGTTTATGAAATCTTCAGTAGGATTAGTGTCGTGTCGTGGAAAATCAGCGCTTGGCGCGAGAATATACGACGGCACCCCCGTATATATGAGTGAAGTCGACAGACCAGCCGCGAAAGGTGAGAAAATTTTAAAAAGTAAACCCTGCTTTTCCTTGATTTTGAGCACTTTTCATTACTTTTTTCCTTTCATTTTATTATGTGCACATGTGTTTCATTCCTCTGTTTTTCTTTCCTTCTTTTCTTTTCTTTCTTTCCCCGAATTTTTCGCCCCTTACTTCGGCGCCCGGGGCCATCGCCCCGCTTGCCCCTCCCCCATAGCACGGCACTGAGCAGGATCTTCATCACCTTCAATAGCGATCTTTCACTTATATACAACTATCATATTGATAAATTCTATATAAATATCTAACCCAGGAGGGATAACTGATCCTCCCTGATCCCTCTAAATGACGCCCTCTGAATCTCACCCTTTAACTGACTTATTTTTAATTAAAGACAGGTCTGTTTATTTTAACAATCATAAATCACATTTATGTCTGTTACTTCCGATGCGAGAAATAGGATTTAGGTGTTCTATTTCAAATAATGCAAGAACTGTACATTTTCAAGAATTGAAGTCTGCTGATATCAGAGATCATATGGAAAGATCTTCCCTATCTTTCCTTTCCTATCTCAATCTGTGCTAGTGCTATTTACTGATATATAATATAGGGCGAGAGTATAGCACCTACTAAAATACAAACCTTTCTTCAACAGTTAACAATTTCATGTTCTGCCAAACTCGGTCATAGGGTTAAGAAATACAAGTTTTATTGACTATTTGGTATTCTGTCTTAGATGTTACATGTTTAATATTTATATAGAATGGGTCTGCGTCATTTATATGTATGTATATTGAGAGATCGGATTTCGTCTGCACGTGCACGGAAAGAAAAGCAAATAATTGGGTGAAGTAATTTCTACATTTTGTGACTGAAATTTTTTGTTTCTCCGGGGGGAATGGATTTTCTTCGGGGGGACATTCCCCCCCGGGCTACCCCCTGAATTCAACCCTGCGTAAGAATATTTTTAAATGAAGATATAAATAAATAAGTGAATAATGTATACGTAAAAAGATCCCAGCAAATGCGGAAGCGTTAAACGGAGGTTATGTAATGTTACTATGTTACATAAGTGAAAATATCAAATAGTTGGTGAGAAGAGGAAGCTATAACAGGAATACGCTATATTTACACCTAACTCATTAAATAAACAAATACTTACCTATACACCTACCTAATACTTATCATCAACCCTACCTATGATTCTAACCAATAACATATGGATTTAACCTAATATAGTAATCCAAATACTTATCTGGTCATCGTATGGACCAACGGCAACGGCGTACCTTCCAGCGTATCTATCAGCGGACATCCTTCTCGATGATATTCTTTAATCCTGTAAGTTAAACAAAATGGTTGTGTTAACGATTATGTCCATTAATTGTGTCTATACTGTATTAGTGCATGTAATATCAAAGTTATCTAGCTTAATTATACTTCTTCTACAGGAAATTATTTTGCGTGCTTTTGCGTATAACTGTTTAATTCTTTGAAAAACAGTATTTCTGTAACATTGATAACTCTTTTCAAATAATAACGGTCTCAAGGGCTTGGAACTTACGAAAACATGAGATGCGTTGAAGAGTTGTTTCTAACTCTTTATTTCGGTGGCGACCAGAAACGGGCTTGCCATCTCGCGGCATCTTCGTGAATCTCTCCTAGAGTGGCGGGAGATGTCATGTTATTACAATTTGTACACTTGTGGTATTATTTTTTTCTAATATTTTACACAAATTCGGGAGAAGTTAGAGCAAGTGGCTGCAGACCTTTACATCAACTTAATCTAGTTTATCTCAGAATCCGACATGTTGTTCTCAATCCAGAGGAAAAAAATGAAAAATGAAAACAGAAATTATCTCCCAAATGGCCAGTCAACGAATTTGAACGACAGAATGGTCGAAAATTTTTGTCAATTGTCTCCATTACATACCGTAATAATAAATTACTAGTGCAAAATTGATTATAAAGTCACTCTTTGTAATTCAGTGTTTCAATGAAATATACAGGGTGGATGAAAAATAACTAGTTATTAAGAAACATAAATTCTGTAACATTGATTGTTATTTATTACAAAAATATGTACACTCACTGAATTAATTGGCTTATATTCCTAATGAATGAGCACCTTCATGAGATTGCAGCGTTATACCTGCAAAGTTTGGTAACGGTGTAGCAGGTCTTGTAGGTATTCTGATATAACTAGTGTAGTGTCTACGTAACAAATGATATACAGGTTTCATTTGGGTTTATTCTTGAATATAGGTATAATAAAGTGGTATGATATTTATTGTATTTATAAATTCACTTACGAAGTGACAAACCTTCGATCTCTAAGTGTGATGAAAAAATTAGGGTAGAAATGAAATGAAATCTTTCGGTTTAACGTCCCACGATTATTTTTGTTAGGCTAAGGGAGACGATGATTAAAGCAGGTGAATGATGATGGAAGAGTTGGTGGAATGAGAAAGTGGGAGGAAATGGAAATACCCCGAGAAAACCTACTGACACGATGTTGTCCACCACAAACTTACTTGACTGAGGATCAAACCAGGGACCCCAGCACCCGAGGTAGGCGCTCTACCACTGAGTCACCATGTCCCCAAAATTGGGGTAGAAGTTCTACCGAAAACATAAAATTGAAATTGGCGCTAGCTTGCTTGTGAAAACGTAATGGGCCAATAACTGTCTCCGTAGCATAAGTGGCGTAAGCATAGTGTCAATGAGCCTTATGCAGAGTCGTTTTGACGTATGATTAGTGTCATACTAAAGCCCTGACTACTGCAGGAAACATATCTTTAGTATGACACTAATCACGTATCAGAACGACTCTGCATATAGTGTCGAATTTGTAACTCACAGGTCCATGTTCGAATCCAGGTCGCACTTTTTATCTTATTTTTATTTCTACACTTCGACTGACTATCATTGTTATTTATTTAGATTACTTGTTTTTATACAGTTCATTGTTTCTCTTAATACAATATAGGCTATATAGAATGGAGATAAGTAGGTACTATCTCTGTTGCAGTGGATCGCAGGTTCAATCGAGCACCAAGCAATCCTTGCTTTTTTTGCACCAATAAACTGCAAATCTAACCTAATTACTTATAATAACTAAATAAACGTGCGTAAATAAATAGGTACGTTTACATAAATAAATAATTTTATGTATCATGAAAGTGTAGAAGCAAAATAGAATGAATGCAACGCTTCCAATAAAGATCATTTCATAAATAATTTCTCTGAAAAATTTTCAAACGATCATTCATTATTTCCTGTGTTAATATTTATGTCAAGAGCATTTTCAAAACTTGCAAAGAAGAACTTTTTCTTTTTGCTTCCAACGACATACGCTATAATGAATTTTCTTGAGACTCCTTGTACGATATTGAAAATCTCTTATCTAATAAAACAACTGGAAGTTTCAAGGAAGGCTAATGGGGATTCAGCACTAGGAGTACCCACAAGTAAGTTTTACTGCACAGGTTGAACCCATGAGATTATTTAAGAGGACATAATATTTTTTATTGAAAATGATACAATCAAAATGGAAAATGGTAAGTGTGGATGATTAGAGGTTGCACCTACATTCTTGGGAGACCGGCACCCTTAGTCATCTCCTAGGTACGAGACTGAGTGCGGGGAAAAAATATGTTATTTCCTCCGTACTAGAATTTATCCAAATTAACATATCACTCACTGGTGACTATGTGTGTGCAGATCTTGACATTGATACATGAAACAAACAAAGTGTATATTACTTTGATATAGCTATTATACAATGGTTAACGATCGTATGGTAACAGTTCAGGTAAATGTTAGACAATTTAAGTTTCCGGCTTTTACATGTTCCTGTGTTTCCTCGAGTAATTTCTCTTGGACATATAAGTAAATGACTAACGGAAGCATTACGGATTTAATGATGATGTTATTTACTTTTTTTTTTTTTTTCAAATTGTAACGAACAATGTAAGTCAATAGAGTTTAGCAGTTTATTACCGTATAAAGGCCTACAGCTGCGCGTTTAAGGCAAAAACTTGCTGGTATGTCTAGGGGCAGATGTTAAAAAAATATACCCAAAAACTGTGGAGAGAATATCTCGCAGTGCTTTTGAATAGTAATAGAGTGATGCACAAAAAATACCTCCGTTTAAAGAAACTAGTAATAATAACAACAAACACAAAAATATTGGACTTTGCGTGATAGACATCGCTTCAGTTAATTTCTTATGGTTGCTCTCTGTCAATGTTCTGTTTCAACTTTTTAACAATTTGTTCCGTATGGCTAGTCTGGTTCAGTATTGCCCACACACGATGCTGTAAACAAGTCGTGTATATGTCTATAATACATGAAACAGATGATACGTTGAAAACTTACAAAAGATATATAAAAATGTTTAATTTCTTTAGATGTAAAAAAAAAATCTGTAGGTTCAAGGTTTAAGTGATAGCTTAATTGTGCGATGACCAGGTGCCGTTGTCATCTTTTTATAGCCTATTGATTTAGGTTTTATATATGAGCATCCCAAGAAGGGGTAGCCCTCCTGGCTCACAAAAGGTATATTTCCAGCACTGGGACCTGAGATGGCACTATTTTCTTAATGCAAATAAAAATTACCAAAAGCAACATCAATATAGCAACAGGGAGATACCCCTAGAAAATTTTCTTCAGTGCCCATGGCTGTATAAAAAATAATTTTTCTGTTTTCCTTGAAATGACTTGATGTTTTACTAGACTAACATGATTTTACGTATTTTTCAAGTCATGCCCCATGATTTTACGAAATGAATTTGCATTACTTATTTAAATTCATTATTACCTACATCAAATTTGATAATTAAATATTAAAACAAGTAGCATTGTCACATGTATACCACGTGAAGGTGTTTGGTTTGCATGGCGTGATATTTTCTCAATTAATACTAAAACCGGAAGTAGTAGTGGATTTTCTACCACTTCTTGGGGCCGCGGTGCCGCAGTGGTAGAGCGTTCCATGCGCTAGGGGTCTCTAGTTCGATCCCGGCTGGTGCCAAGTATACTTTGTGGTGGACAAACAGGACAAACATCGTGTATACGGGGTTTTTCAGGGTTCTGCTGTTTCCTCCCACTTTCTTCATTCCACCATTCCATTCATTTCTCATCATCACTGTCTCCTTTAGCCTAACAGTCAAAACCGTGGGACCTAAAAAACTGAAATATTTCATTTTTTTTCTGCCACTTCTGATTTTAGTAGAGATATTAGAATGGAGAAGGAATATATATCCTTAGGACGCTTTTGTTGTAGATAACAGCCTCTCGCTATACTATTATAAATCTATGTTGATCATGATCAACATTAAAACCGGAATTGGTTAATTTCTCCTGGTTTCCAATATTGAACATTCAGCTGGTGTTCATTTTAGACCAAAGTCCTCGGTAGTTTATGCATTGTTTTTTTTTTTTTTTCTTTGTTGCTGAGAATGAATGAATGATTTCCAATATTTCAAATTGATGGGGTATTCGCATCATGTAATGACGTGTGTAACTTTAAACAGTGATAAATATTCTTCATTGTATTCGTACGGTCACTGTATCAATTTATTGTTTTTACACTAATTATCGTATAACACTAAAACAGTGTTTGAGATCTAAGACTTGGGTGAACTAGTATCGCCCACGAGACTCATGAAATTTCTCGTCTCGTCTCGATTTTCCTCTTGAAAAGGGACGAAAAGTCATTATTATCGTCTCGTTTCATCTCGAATTTGAAAACGAATATCTCGTTTCGACTTTCGTCTCGTGAGCAACACTAACTACAATCGAACTCGCAACTAATGTGAGCTAAGTATCATTTCAGTGAAACTTTCCAAATATTTCACAACACCACTGTAATAAACACGTACGTAGTTGACTGCTATGTGGGGAATGCTTATTAGATTCTATAGCAGATTATTGATCGTTTAAAAACGATCAATCATTGTTTACTTTTAGGAAGCAACTTTATTCCTTCTACTATCAATTATGTAATTTAACAGCGATGAACTGTCAGTGTTTGTCAGTAAGTCGTTATAATTTTACTTCAGTATTATACAGTGTACTAATAACATTAAAGATTAAATCTTACTTGAGAAAGAAACAACGATTCAGATTTGATTTGATTAACATAGGAAAACATCTACTTTTACGCATTGGCTTCTGCGTTGATGGTGGTGAACTTGTAAATTTCATCAAAAGAAGCGTAAGCGAGCTTCTACCAATGTGTTTACAATAGACATTCTTACTTTTACGTATGTTTTGAGATATTTTTTTGTAAATAAATAAATAAATAAATAAATAAAAATCGACTTCAGTGAAACTTCACGTGTGCAGTACAGGCTTAGAAAATAATCATAGGTCTATTATTTGTGATTGAAATCGGTCAAGAATAAGGCGTAAATTTAGTACCCTATTCTTTAATTTAAAAAATATGTTCCGCACAGACAGCAGCACATGCGCCCTACCTTTGCGATATATTTAGTAGGGAGTGACAATATTCACAAGAATTCAATCAAATTCAATAAACAAACTTCTACTAAAGAGAAATTGAATTAATAATTACAGAATAATCTCTATATTTTTGTGATATTTTGTTTCTTTCATTGTTGAGAGAGTTCTATTGTTGGAACCATGATTCCGAAAAGTATTCACAATTAAGTGCTCTGTACAGTAAATACTATGAAATAATAATAATAATAATAAAAAGTGCTGCCATCTGTTGCGTAGTCGAGCTTTTATACTTTCTCTAAAAACTTTGTGATTTCCATTAACTATTCTGTGAAATCAGTCTGGAACAAAAAGATAATTCACCAACATAACTAAGGTGCAGCACCTAAAAATCCTAGCTCTAGTTATAACTTTTCAGTGTTATTTTGCATCAGAATTTCGCAAACGGTTGCGCAGTCTCTTCGACAAGGAAATTTTCAGAGGTGTAGCAACCATGGAATCTGTAAAAGTATCCCTTTTCATGTATAATCAGAATAATACATTAAGAATAGCACATTAAATACAATAACTTAAAAATAATGTAGAATGCTGAGAACAGTGGCGTGTTTACGATTTTGTTTCGTGGGGGCTTTGCTAACTTTATTCCTGGAAATGTGAAAATTCTGCAACATATTTCATTTACTTTAAAATAGTAAATAAAGTTTCAGGGGACTTAAGCCCGGAAGCCCCTCTTAAATACGCCACTGTCTGGGAAAAAGATGTTAAATATTCAAGATGGTGCATTACTATAGTATTCGCGCCGACTCGTGAAGCTTGACCTAGATCTACCGATTTCACCACCCAATAGAACGCGAGGGTGTGTTCCATTCGTCAACCCCCACCCATCAGAATTTGTCAGTGTCTTCTCTCGCGCTACACGGAAAACATCTCCCGAGAGTACAGTGTTGTCGGATTGTCGCCAAGTTCCGTTTTGTTAATTGCTTTTTTATTGCGTTATATTTTCGTTGTTACTATTCCTGTTATTGTTACCATTTTAGAATAATTGTTACACTAGTTAGTGTTGTGGGGTGTTATTATTAGTAATTTTTAAATGCTTTTTTAAATATTAATTTACTATGTCTTGAAAGTTTGGCAACATTGTTGGTGTATTTCAGCTGTTTGTCGTTTCCCCAAGTGTGCGCTCGGGAAGCGGCTCCACGAATTGTACCGAAGTTTTCCGATGTGCTAGAGCTCAAGCAAAATATTTCTGTGATTGGTTTAGAGCCCAAGCTTCACGACTGGGCGCGAGTACTATAATAATATAATTTGAAAACACAGATATAGAAAACCTTGTTATGCATTTATTAATGACATTGTCTTATCCGCGCTTGCTGGAAAATTTTAAAACTGTAAATGCAGAAGTATACTTAATATACTTTAATATACTTTATACTTTATTTGGTTTTACGGTAAGGCTTCGAGATTTTTAAACCAAGAAGCACCCGACGAAAATTTGCACTTTTTGTGGAGAGAGAGTAGATTATTTCTATCGGTAGAGATAGATGGCTAATGAGAGCAATAATTCTTTAAATACTAATGAATAACTATAACTTTACGTTTTGGAGGGAAACCGTTACGTTTGGAGTTTCGAACAATTTTTTGAGCGCACAGATTATGTAAATTCAGGATAAGATATAGCATCTTTATTAGGAAACCAGAGCGTATTAAATAAATACCATAGATAAATGGTTAGTAGAAATGTAATTTATAACTATATAGGACTACTTATAGGGTAAGATGATACGCTGTTAACGTTGCTTCGATTCAGCCTTGTGCTTAGGGTCCCGGGTTCGATCCCAGTCCCCGCCAAGTGAACTTTGTGGTGGACAAACACCGTGTGCGTGGGTTTTCTTGGGGTTCTCCTGTTTCCTCCCACTTTCATTCCACCATTTCATTCATTACTCATCATCACCGTCTCCTTTAGCTTAACCGGCATAACCGTGGGACGTAAAACTCAAAGATTTCATTTCATTTCATTTTTCGATTCAGCCTTAAGAAGCAACCTAGAGGAAAATTTTGACGCAAATAATAGGGATATTTAAAAATGGAAAATGTCCTGGCCGATATCTATATTCATATCTCTCTCTACATAGGATAAATTGTTAAAAGGTGTTGCAAGAAACTGATTTCCTTATTCATTGACACGACTCATACGAGCACAAGGCTAATTGAAGAGCGAATAAGGCAATAATATCTTTATCAAATGTGCCCAACAATGTTAATGTAATATAGTAACTTGCGACAGCAAAATTTAAGATAATATAGTAATTAAATTTGCTTTCCATAGTACAAAGTGCGAATCTGACAGTTTCTTGGAAAGAAATAAGAAAAAAAAGTGTTAAAATAACAGTAACAGTCCATGCAGAAATCGCAAGTTAATAAGTGCTCTGTTAACTCGTTTTGTGCAAGACAGCTTTGTGCGCACCCTTTTGAGAGAACTAAATACTATCACATTTCAGTGCATTGAGAGACAGGTTGAAGGAGAGAACACTTCATTAAAGAGCCGACGCCGAAAGTAGGAGGGAACAAACTCTTAATATACAGCTTCGTTGGCCGTCGTTCTGCAGCAATAGGCGGAGTCACCACTTCTGATTGGTTGACATTGCCTGCCATCTGTTCGACAGGTGAAGGAACTAACAGCGCAACATTTTCACAACAAGCAACGTTGTATTTGAGGTGTGAGGAAGATCGCGAAGTTGCTTGTTATGTTTGTGGTCCGTGTTTTTCAACATTAAGAATTTAAAATATTGTGATTTACGGTTGATTTTTGGTGAGTACATTAACAAATTTAATATATCTGTTTTAAGAATGTCTTTTTGTCCATAGGCAATTGTGAAGAAGCAATTTATTTTGTTAAAAATACGTATATAACGTAGTTGCGAGATAAACGCGCGTTTCCCGGCTGTTGTGTAGGCCTATAGGTGTCGTGTTTCCATGCGGTAAGCTGCATGCTTCTTTGCCGTTATTTTGCGCCGAACATATTCTGGGTTTCATTCAGTAGTGTAATTTCAGATTTTGCCAGTGTGGGGCAAGATTGTCAGACGTTCTTTTTATTAATATGGTAAATGTATAATTTATTAATAAGCAGAATTTCTCAAACTCAGGGGAAGGACAGTTGGCCCCCGTGCAGCCCCAAAGACTCCACTGGGTTTCATTCTATCATAAATAATCTCGTTACGTAGAACGGTCGTTAAATTTAGGCCTACAAATAGTTTTATATTTGTATTCACCGTCGTCACTTGAGATATTCCGGCCTTGGTGAACACTAGTATCATGTGAAACACCACCAGAAGATCAGAGGCGGATCTCGAATGTAAAAACTGGGGGCCAACCAGAACCTAGACTATGACAGGTATATCGTGAGTTTACTGTAAGTGAGTTTTTAAAACTTACTTGATTTTCATTCACAGCACCAAAAAGTTTAGAATTTGGCAACAAGATTGAATAATGCTTAATACGGACTTACTTAATATTTAAGCTTAATACAATAATCAGAAGTGTGCATTTGATTATTGTAACGCGTCATTCTTCGAAAACTATAGTGAAATATACACTAAAAATGTGCACCGCAAATATGATTAGGTGCTATTCTACAGATAATTTGAAATAAGTACTATTGTTGATTTGGTTTGATTTGTCGTTTCTCAGTGGACAAAATTAAAATTTCATTGTATTTAAGTTTCACATGCCCATGCCGTTTTGTTTTCTTACCATCGTAGGCTAAATAAGACGACAACCCTATTTGAGAATCGTGGCCTAGTCGAGATTCGAACCCAAATTGGTACTGCCTGTTCTAGTACTCACGCTAAATAAAACGAAAGAACAACATTCTTTGTTGGGGACGAATCCAGGGCTAATTACTGAACACCCTAGCAGGTAGCTCACAGGGGCGTAAATAAGGGTCCCGCAGATCCCGCATTGCGGGGGCTTCAAGCCATCAGGGGCCCCAAATCGGAAGTGGGACGTAGAGAAGGGGTCCCGCTCCACGCTGTCTGCGGGAGGGCCCCCAAGCCATTAGTTACGCCACTGGTAGCTCACTCACTTTACGTTAGCTTAACGTTGAAATATGCTTTTATTTACACAGAGCCAGCAGTAAATCAGTACAGTCTATTTAAAATTTTAAGATCGTGTTTGTTGAGCGCGATCACATTTTATATTACAAGTAGGGCCTAATATTAGACCCTATAGAATGAAGTATATACATCAGTAGATAAGGTTCACCGGATATTTCAAGGATAGGGAAGGTCTACTGATCTTTATCCCCTCCATGCTGACACCCATGCGGTTTCCAAACTATATCGATATTCACGAACCGGGAAAACGAAAACCAATCTTTTAAAAAAGAATTTACTTTTCTGTTTACTAGCAGATATACTTGCGTTTACATAAAAAACAAATATTGTTTCTCTACATAAGTAACACGAGAGTTAATCTACCAGACCAGCCAAACATATATATGTATATTTGAAATCACTGTTCTAATATCATTTATATAAATACAACATTTTAAGACAATTTCTTTGTTTTAAAAAAAATCAATTAAGCTGCCACTTTTTAGTTTTAATATTTAAATATTGGGCTTGTAATGTGTCATTGTTTGACTAGGACATGGTTCAGTAATATATGTAAAGGAATTCCTGCTTCTGAGAATTTATGTAAACATTCCTAAAGAATGTCCTGATTATATCTATACATAATGAAACAACCTTATAAGAAATGCGTCATTTCATTTTCAGGGAATTCGCATTGTAAGCGGATAGGCGTTTTCTTTTGAATAAGCAATATTATATGGAGAAACCTTTACCGAGGAAATCAAACGATAAATAGTTATCAACCTGCCAATCATTGTGAATGAGAATTTACTGTAATATATATATATATATATATATATATATATATATATATATATATATATATATATATATATATATATATATATATATATATATATATATATATTAATTATAATTATTCTTTAAAAAGACAAATAAAGCTTACCTTGGGGAAATACAATAGTATTAGTAACATTGTACTGTATATGAAATATGAAAACAAATTTATGGTTTTATATTCACGATTATACATAGGGGTTTACTCTTATTCTAAAGTAGACGGATGATTATCTAAGGAAAAGGAATTTCTTATGAAGAAATTAGTGAAATGAGAATGTGAAGGAAACGGGAGAACCTCGTGAAAACCCACGAATACGACGTTCAATATAAACTCGCGTGGCCAGGGATTGAAGCAGCGATCCCCTTGTATCAGAAGTGAGCGCTCTGCTACTGGGCACCCTAGTAATGTTGTAGGTAGTTCAGAACCATATCTCTGCAGAAGCGAAATCAAGGGCAGAACTCAGTAGTACTCAAGGGCAGTACTTATGATGGCATGATGCCTCTTGAACTACGTACTAGCATAACCAGTCCAGTGAAATTGTGTGAAATTACCAAACTTAATTCATTCTTGTGGAATGCCCGGAATACTCAGACTTGAGGAAAGCCTAATGACAATCGTGGAGGGGGGAGAAATACTTTTACTAACTACGTTCTAACTTTTACTTGTGATATAAATTTGTCAGCAGTCTCTTTATTTTTTGTGTTATAGTTCGTACTTGTATTTAGCTTTTGATATTTGGATTATTTTTATTATTTTCTGTATTACTATTATTTCTTTTTTAACTGTAGCTATTTATTAATTTTAAATTTGGTCTTTTGTTACATTTTACTAATCTTTTTCTTTTTGTCTCTTTCACCCGTTCTTTGTTATTTTTAACATTAGTTTTTAGTCGTTAATATGACAGTTCTTTCATAACCTCTGTCATATCGTGGCGGGGACAAAGAACCTCGGTGTTGACGTCACTATTGTATATAGCAAGCAATCAATTAATAAATATATAATACGAAGTAATTGAAATACTAGGTTTATATGTTCGTGGTCAAGGGAAGTTTATATGTTTGCGGACGTTTATATATATGTGGCCGATTCTTTTGACAATATCTCGGAAACCATCAGCTCTAGAAAGATGCCGTTTTCACTGATTGATTTTAGTAGATTGTTCAGTTCTAATTGAATATATATATATATATATATATATATATATATATATATATATATATATATATATATATATATATATATATATATATATATAATAACCTTTATTTCTTTATTACATTTTTTTAGCGGTACACTGGAAGTATTGAAATTTTAAAAAAAGGGAAATCATCATATCCTACGTTGCACGTTCCAACACCACACATTTCTATACTAAATTAATATATCTCTCCCCATGTTTGTTTCATAGCCAAATGATAATGACAAACGAAGGATAACCATTTCTCCAGTCTAAGATGAATCTTTATTGTTTGGAGTGTTTTGCTCAATGAACACCATATATCACTGACTATAATTAATTGTGTGTGTAATGTATTTGCTTATTACATACTGCATGCAAGAAGAAGGAAAACACTGATCATACATGAATTGGAAACTCCAACCGGAAGTAGGCTCAAATCTTGCTAACGGTGCGAGATATTGAAAAAAATAATCGAATAGATATCCCCTTTATAGTACTCCTTGCCGATTTTTATCAAAACCTCTTTCATTTGTGTCTGTAAAAGGACATGTACAGATATTGTGAAGAATGACAAGGAGATTTCATGCTTATATGTGAATGATGGGTTTCGTAGAGGGCGCAGATTCAGCTAATACTAACTATATAATGGTATATCTTAACAGTGTAAAATACCTGTTACCATTTTTGCTTTTAACTCATTTACTTATACTATATAGTAAATTTTTTTTGTTTTCTTTTTTAAATAATTTTAATGGTTTGTTTTTACTGATTTCTTCTTCAGAAGATCAATTAAAATGTCTCTTAGTTGCTTCTTAAAGACTAAATTGTGTGAATTATAATTTAAATATTTAATTATCAAATTTAATTTAAGGTAATATTACATTTATATATATATATATATATATATATATATATATATGTGTGTGTGTGTGTGTGTGTGTGTGTGGTGTGTGTGTGTGTGTGTGATCCAAATTCATTTTGGGAAAATTGTGAACAGTAGAAAAACGCATTGAGTACTACAGGAAGAACTCAGTAGAAATCACATCATTAAAATTCCATAAGGAAAACAAAACAAAACAAAACAAAAAAAATCCCCAATAATATAATGGAGAAGTGGGGAAGTGGGCACGCCTTAGGGAAAATCTTATGTAATTATCAAAAGGGGATAATTTTCTTTAATGTAAATTCAGCTATATTGAATACTATTCTAGGAATCTTCTGTTGTGTAAGACACGATTCAGAATTACCAGAAGGTAGCTAAACTGAAGAAATTAAAAAAAAAAAAATGACAGTTGCATTTATCTCCATTTCCTGCACCTTGAGATATTTGGAATAATTAATAATCAGATAATAATAACATGAATAAAGATAAAACAAATAGTATTCTATAAAGTAGAGAGACTATCATTCGCTGTAATATAGAGAAAAAATAGATACAATTAAAGTTATTGAAAGAAATAAAGCCGATTGTTTCATTTTAATTCTTAAAAATGTATTCATTTGAAATCGTACAGTAAATAATGAAAATGAAATAAAGTTGTAGTTTAACGTCCACGCTCTATGCACTTAGGCTAAGAGAGATAGTTCTGATGATAATGAATGAGATGCTGGAATAAAGAAAACAGGACGAAACAAGAGAACCCCGAGAAAAAAACCCACACATACGGTTTTGTACAGTAAAAAATCATTTTAGCGTCATAACTACATTTTATTATGGCCGGAAAATAGCTAGTCTCAGAAACGAGATTGTGCATATAATTTCTACTTGGATGTTTTCCAATTTTCAGTTGATCCCCATTAACCCGTTCTCTCCTGAAGTTTTTATTGGGCCTAAGTCGGTGGGCTAAGAAAACAAAGATGGTGTAGGTTTTAACAGTATTAAGGTTGAAGAGAAATCTTGCTTTCTGGAACCTCTATGGCTACATCGCTGACGAGTATCATACATTTGTGGTGCAGTCCTCTCTCCCTCTCTTTATTAACATTGCAATGTCACCGTCTTATCTCATAGATCCAAACTTGTTTGCGTGGATTTTCTCTTGGTCTCTTCCGTTCCCTCCCACTTTCTCCATTCCATTATTTAGTTCATTCTCATCGTCACCGTCTCCTTTAGCTTACACGGCATTACCGTGGGAAATAAAATTGGAAGATGGTATTTTATTTTTCATTTCATAGGTACAAACGTCACGAAATTGAACGGTACTGTTGTAGGATTGCTCCCGAGACGAGACAGAGCTCCTCCAATAGAAACAGAACACTTTCCTAAACGAGACGAGACAAGAACAGTACATTCACTTTCGCGACACCTATGCAAGACGAAAATCTCAACTTCTATCTCGTAGGCAATCCTAGTGCCGTTACCCAAAGAAAATAATCGATACACTGTGTAATCTACCAGTTTTGCCCAAATCTGCTGTCATGTTTACTTTTATTAATGATCTACTTATGAGTACCCAGTATTGTCACAATCTTTCTTTATTTTACCATGGCTTTAAAGGGTAAAGTAATTTTTCTTTTCTTTCAAATAGACAACGATTTTAAATGGTTTTGATTTTACTGACTTCATTTTTAAGACTAATTAAAATATCCCTTGCCTTGTGAAGTGAATCATGTGTAAATTTAATATTTTTAAAATTAAATTTGATCTTTTAATACTGAAAATTATAAATTTCCAGAATTTAATTTTCACAAAACAAATGACATTTAAATAGATTCGTAAACAAGGAATGAATAAGAATCAAACTCATTAAAATTCTAGTTTATTTCAAAGATAATAGTTTTCCATTTAAATCAATGGACCAAAAAACAAGTGGTGCTCAAAATTTTTATAGATATCAACATGAAAACCATGTAAGAAAAAAATCCATCTTATTTATAAAGCGTGAAATTCTAACTCCTAAAAGACAAAGATCTCAGTCTGTGTGACAAGCTATCCTGGAACGCTATGCAACCTTGCTTAAGAGATTGTAATACTGGGTTTTAGAAATTTTTATTGTAAGTATGATTGTTTGTAATGAATAAAACAATGCGATAGAAGACAATATTGAATGTACTGTGCTTCCTAGCTTGTTTTCGACACATAAATACTGAATATGAAACTGATAATCTATATTGTAAAATTGAAAGTGACTATGTTTGTTGACTCTTCATTTCTTGAACCGGGCTATCGATCTCGATCAAATTTTCAACGTAGATGCGGTTCTGGCCTGGGAGTGTTTTTAGCTATTTACTTTGACGGTAAAACTTAAGAGAGGGGGGACATAGAAAAAAATAAATAAAACTTAATAACTCTTGAACCACCTGACTGATCTTAATCAAATTTTCAATGTAGATGAGGTTCGGGACTGGCATGATTTTTATCATTTCAATTTGACGGAGCAACGTAGGGGAAGGGATGGAGGGGGAGATATACAAAAATTAATAAATATAAAAATAAAAGTGATTATGTTCGTGAATTAATAACTTTTGAAACACCCCATCGATCTCAATCAAATTTTCAACATATATGAAGCTCAAACCTGACACGTTTTTTTTATCATTTCATTTTGACAGTAGATCTTAGGGGAGGGGGAGGGGAGGAGGAGAAATATATGAAAATGAATAAAATTTAATAACTCTTGTACCACTCGAACGATCTCAAACAAACTTTCAACATAGATAAGGTTCGGTCCTGCGATGTTTTCTTCACTTCACTTTTACGGTGTAACCTAGGGAGGGAGAGGGAAGAGCTATATGTCAATAAAGTAAAAATAAAAGTGACTATCTTCGTGCCGGCCGATTTTAACCAAATTTTCAACATAGATGAGGTTCAGACTTGAGGTGGTTTTTATCATATCACTTTAACTGTAGAACTTAGGGGAGGGGAGGAGAGGTGGAAATCTGTAAAAAAAAATAATAAAACTTAATAATTCTTGAACCACCAGACCGATCTTGATCAAACATTCAACATAGATAAGGTTCGGGCCTGGAATGTTTTCGTCGTTTCACTTTTACGGTGTAACCTAGGGGAGGGAGAGGGGGATATATATGTAAAAAGAATAAAAATAAAATTGATTGTCTTTGTGACTTCATCACGCTTTAACCACAAGACCGATCTTAATCAGATTTTCAATATGGATGAAGTTCGGGCCTGAGGTGGTTTTTATCATATCACTTTGACGGTAGAACATAGGGGTTGGGGAGGGGAGAGGACAGATATATAACAATAAATAAAACTTAATAACTCTTGAACCACCAGACCGATCTTGATCAAACATTCAACATGGATGAGGTTCGAACCTGGGATGTTTAATAAGGATTAATAAGGATTTTGTTAGTGTGGATTATTTATCTATTCACTTCGACGATATAACTTATGGGAGGAGGTAAAAGGGAGAAATATATAAAAATAAATAAAACTTAATAACTCTTGAACCACTGGATCGATCTCGATCAAATTTTCAACCTACATTAAATTCGACCATGAGATGATTTTTGTCATATCTCTTTGACAATGTAACTTAAAGGAAGGGAAAGACATTTACAAATAATCGAAAATGACCGATATTAGTGTCGAATCCATAGTTTTAGAGGTCGCTGAGATGAACAGTTGACACTTCTGATGCCATTTAAATCCAAATTCAGCCCCGCGAAAATTGTGGGAGTGGAGAGTATATATACTGTATATAATCAAAATGTCCAATATCAAGGAGCGCTTTGGTAATAGTAAAAAGTGACTGACTAACGATACATAGTACTATTTTTTCTTAATTTAACCCAACGAAGCGGGTAATTGATGCTAGTAATACATTAAATGCGCAAAAAAGATTATCTTGAAAGTGCACATGCATCAACGCAGGGCAAATCAAAATGATGGAGCCGATTACAGAATTTTTTGTTCTTTGGTGCTTGATTTGAGAAAATAAGACATGAAAGAACCACTCCACAAATCAATTTCCCGATTAACAATGTAAATACATCAAACCTATAATTTGACAATTTACACTAATTTTACGCTTATTCATGACTCATTATGTCTACTTTTCCTTCCTCTAGAAAATTTTGTTAATGTGGATTATTTACGTGTATATGAAAAATCTCATATTTGTTGCCAATTTTGACAAAAAATCTCTTTTATCTCTTTCCGAAAAATTAACATCAAAAAATACCAAGAAGTGGGATTTTGACTTTATGTTGACATCACTGAGCATGCTATTGTGAAATGCCGTAGTTTTACGCTGAATTTTGTATTAATCTGACACATGGTGTGAATGCGTCAATACAACACTGTTAATATTTATGATTTTTCGATTGATCAATTGCTAGTGTCAAATATCCAAATAGACTATCAATATCGGTTAGCCATCAATTGATCATTTTGATATATCTATTGACATTCTATATTTTATATTTTTCAATATCCACATATGGTTACCACATAGCCCTTTATTCTGTAATATATGTTTTTTTTTTGTCACGTTTACAGTGAACAACTGGCAAATATACTATTTTACCATAAGATTTATATAAAAATAATCAATGATTACTTGGTATAATATAAATTATTATAATTTTAATACTACCCTATTCTTCGTGTAATACATTAGGGTTGCCTACGAAACAGGAATTAGAGGTTGTTTCGTCTCGAAAAGTGGCTCTATGTCTACTGGAACGTGGAGAAGCGCTATCTTGACACAAAAGTACTGTCTCGTTTCGTTTCATTGATAACGCTCACGTTGCACGTTCCTTACGAGTGTTTGAAGTCGAAGTTTTTTCCCTCAAGGGGAGCTTTTGGAAATATACTGACAAGTAAACCTTACGTTTGGGTGAATCGAGTTGCTGACTGAGACACATATGAGAAAGTAGTACTAAATGTGGTCAGTATTTCAGTGAAGTTTTAGGTGCGAAGCTCCAGGGGTTTAGGAGATACAGCTACCTGAACATCACATGGAAGTACAGAATAGTCTTCATACAGTTGGAGGTAAAAGCTCTGTAGGATCTCTTGGAACGACAAAAGATTAATAACAAATATATGGGTACATATTAGGACTAGGGGGAAGTCATATAGTAAGGGTATACCTGACGGCGGCCATCTTGAAATCCACCATTTTGAATTAAGGTTAAGTTTTTAAAATAGGAATAGGGTCATGTGATACATGATTTAAGGCGCAAATTTAATCAGAAGAACAATGGTGACGTTAATTTTGATTTACGCGCAATTGGTAAAAAGTTACAGGGAAATTAAATATTGTTGCTGCATATGTATTAGTCCTTTACCCCACTTTGTAAATTTTGTTTTAATGATAATAATTAAATAAAAAGCAGATGGATAAATATTAGGTCTATGGTAAGAGTTGCCTTGATGGCGGCCATGTTCAAATCCGCCATTTTGAATCCGACAAAAGTTTTAAACAAAACGCATGACAGTGACACCTTATTAATAGCAAATTTTACCATAACTACAACGGTATAACCAGTTTTGCTTTATCATTAACCAGCACAAAATTAAATGGATCGCTCCTTACGACTTCTGCTTTGACGGAATTGTTAACGACAAATGTGTCAAGTGTAACTCGATTGCCTTTGTCAGGTGTGCTCACTGTGAGCAGAGCATTTGTGCAAGTCATGCACTCTTTTCTGAACTACATATTGATTGTACTAATTGAGGAATTTTCTGGAAGAAAGACCCAAGTTCAATTATGACTCAATTCCACTTTGGTCTTTTTTCCTTAAATTAGCAACTTGTTTATGCGATAACAAGTGCTGGTTAATTATAAAGTATAAATGATTATACCGTTGGATTTATGATAAAAATTCTATTAATAAGGTGTCACTGTCATGCGTTTTGTTTAAAACTTTTGTCGGATTCAAAATGGCGGATTTGAACATGGCCGCCATCAAGGCAACTCTTACCATAGACCTAATATTTATCCATCTGCTTTTCATTTAATTATTATCATTAAAACAAAATTTACAAGGTGGGGTAAAGGACTAATACATATGCAGCAACAATATTTAATTTCCCTGTAACTTTTTACCAATTGCGCGTAAATCAAAATTAACGTCACCATTGTTCTTCTGATTAAATTTGCGTCTTAAATCATGTATCACATGACCCTATTCCTATTTTAAAAACTTAACCTTAATTCAAAATGGCGGATTTCAAGATGGCCGCCGTCAGGTATACCCTTACTATATGACTTCCCCCTAGTCCTAATATGTGCCCATATATTTGTTATTCATCTTTTGTTGTTACAAGAGGTCTTATAGAGCGTTTACCTCCAACTGTATAAAGACTATTCTGTACTTCCATGTGATGTTCTGGTAGCTGTATCTCCTAAACCCCTGGAGCTTCGCACCTAAAACTTCACTGAAATATTGACCACATTTACTACTACTTTCTCATATGTGTCTCAGTCAGCAACTCGATTCACCCAAACGTAAGGTTTACTTGTGAGAAAGGTTTCACAGACAAAGGGATATTAACATCAATATGTATTACATCACACATATGTATGAGTGTACAAGTATTAAAGTGAGTGTAAAGGCTCAACAGATGGCAGCACGTATTCCCAATCTTCCCAATGTATTTTGGTACGGCACGTTAATCTAATATAAATAAAATAGAGTTTGTCTGTGTGCCTCTGTGTGTGTCTGTCTGTGTGCGGCCTGGGACCAGACGAGTGAACCGAGAGTTACCAAATTTGGGTCACGGGTACCTGGTCGTCCAGGCCCCAAACCAAGACGAATCGTTTTATTTTTAATTTCGAACCAGGGGGGTCTCAGAGGGAGGCGTTTACCGGGACATGTAAAAGTAGTAGAAAATGACCGATATTAGTGTCGAATTCATAGTTTTCGCGGTCGCTGAGATCAATGCTGACACTCCCATTAGCGATGACTTTCAAATTCAGCTAAGATTGTATGTGGGCCGGGGTTCACCTGCGGAGGGGGGTCTGCCGAGACATGTAAAAATAATCCAAAATGACCGATATTAGTGTCAAGTCCATAATTTTTCGGTACCGGTAGCTGAGATGAATTGTGATATCCTCATCAGTCGTTCTTTCAGAAAAATGTTCCGGGAGGGCACTCTTAATATTCTGGGGGGCACTGCTGGTACTATTCTATTTATTATTATATTATAGACGTATTATTTTGGTGTCCTCCGGTTGGCACTCTCAAAGCTCCGTGGGGCAGTGTCCCCCCAAAAACATGTCTGGAAGAAACACTGACTCTCCTAGGCGTTGACTTCCCAAGAAAGTCCCCATATGAAGAATCGGCATTTCAGCTAGTATTTACATTAAATGAATCTATTTCAAGAAATGAATATTCACGCTGCTCAAAGACAAATTGAATCGACAATTAGACAATAGTCCATGCAATTTTTATTTTATTTTATTCGTTGTATAGAGCACTTAAATATTACTCTTCAGAAGTATGCTTACAACAATGAAGCTTGATCAACAATGAAAGAAACAATATATCACAGAGGCACACGAATTGTTCTGTAATTATTATTAATTCAATTTAACTTTACTCAAAGTTTATCTCTTGAAACTGATCCGATTATTGTGAATATAGTCGCTCCCTTGTATATTGAAAAGATAGGGGATACGTGTTGCCATCGTTGGTGATTAGCGCTCCAGGCAGGTTTGAAAACCATACGATAATTTATCATAATGTACGATAGTTTAAGTCTTAATGCTATAGCTTTACGATAATGTCTTTGTTATAATAGGTGAATATGATAATTTTAGAACGCACATCTTATTTTGCAGTTTCTGAATGTGCAAATATTTTTTTAAATGCATTAAATAATTATAAAACACACATACTGAGGTTTTTAACAGTCATCTGTGTTAACAAATAAATCAATAGAGAATTGGCCAATGTCAACTTTGCATCCATTCTTTAAATTCCATTACTTTACGAGGTGGTAGAAATATTGTTATTGAGAATAGTGTTAATAAGGATTTTTTTTTTAAATGATGACAGTAACGCCGATTTCGAACTCGAAACTGAATATTACTACATAAGTTTATTATATATTATTGCTATTATTAGTACTATTATACCAGTTTCTACAATTATCAGGTGCATAACAAATATATGATATTTTTTTTTGTAATATACGATCATTTTAAAGACGAACATCGATAATTTTGTTCTGTGAGACTGGCAACTCTGGCTTTAAGTTATCTCAGGTCATTTTCTAAGAAATTGAGCAATGCGAGCTCAGTTATTGAGTCATGTCTCGATTCAACACTTCTTACTAAATGAATCTTTTGAATGAATCTATTGAAATACATTCCATATTTTAACATAATACTTTCAGTCTTCCGATCAAATGCTACCAAATAACTGACCACACTCCTCTGAGATTACTATTTTACAAACTCCACAATACACACCAGGAGCGGATCCAGGACGGACTTCTGGGGGGATTGTAATGCTGATACTTAGAGTTACTTTCAAGAGCTCCAAACTCTGGGCTGGGTTTTATTTATATATAAAATAAGAAAGTTACCTCTTCTGGGAGAGGGAAGGGATTGCCCCAATCGCCTCCCTGGATCCGCCACTGATGTACACTGAAATATAAGATAAATTTACATTATATTGTCGTGAAATAAGGCAATATCGGGTTAATATTCATCTACATTTGTTATATATGTCAAATATAGCATGTCGTGCAGAAGGGATTGTATCAACGAAATCATGATAACACATTTGCCGCAATTTGTCGTGAATATGACGGAATAATAAAACTTAACAGTGCAGTACCGTATAGCAGCCATGTCTTTATTATTTTACCAGACAGGGCTTTAATTGATTTATGCTAACCATTCGTTTATAGCGTATTTCAGTTGTGATTAGCGTTTGCAATAATGATTAAATTATTTTCTTATATATATATATAATATCCTCCTTTGTTATTTTTAATTTTGTTTACAGATCAAGCAATAACAGAGGTTCCAACATGAATATTAAGTTCTGTAATTTTTAACATCATGATTGCGGACTTTATCAGACTGAAAATGAAGTTGTTTCGTTTTCTTAGAACTTAAATATGCGTTACAGGTAGGGGCACATCCACTGGGGGGGGTCTACCAGCTCCGAACCCCCCAAAACTTCCTAATTCAACATACATTAGTACATTTTATTTAATAAAACTATACTAGTTTTACAGAAAAATGATTGATGTAACATGAATATTTGAGCTTACACTGCATTAGTACTCTTTCTCTTATATAAACAATATAGTTCTATCATTTTTTTCTGGAAATTTAGATGGAAGTATTTTACATTTACTTATCGTCTTTCCGGGTACAGAATAATATCCGTTCAATACTACATAGACGTATTGTTTTTTAGTATTGGATCCCCCATCAAATATTTCTGGGTGCGCGCCTGGTTACCAGTCATTACAAATGGAACAGTAGGTCCAATAATATGGTCAATTCAATGATTATCAGGCATTCATTTGATGTTTCTCATATTATTAGTACTAATTTACTAGGCTCAATTTAAGCACAGGCCTAATTAGCCTCGGTAGAACCCCCGCTTGGTCTACTGACTAGCACGCTTGACTTTGGTTCGCGGATCCCGGGTTCGATTCCCGGTGGGGTTACAGTTGAACGACCAAAGGGGTTTGGATTCCAGTATAATCAGTAGGTCCACGTCTCCTTTAGCTTAGCAGGCATAACCATCGGACGTTAAACTAAATTTATCCTCGGTACCTCGGTACTGTAAAAGGATGTTAAACCTGCAGTCAATCAACAACAGTCAGCAATCTAAAAATCAATCAACACCAAACCTGCAATTAAGGTCAAGTATACCAAACGTATGCTTATTACGTTATCTTAATGGTGCTAATATTCTGCTATTTTCTCTGTATAAAGATTTCATTTTATAAAGCATGTTCCAATATGAATGCATTTTTTTAATTGTGCCCTGTTTTTGCATGTAACATCTTTGTCACTGTTAGGAGTACTCGTCTCACTACTAGAAGAAAATGAACAATGTATTTATTTACTATACAACACATATACAGTATACATATGGCCTAGTCGTACATATGTAGGAGCAGAATAAGAATTATAGGTTAATATGAGCAATAAATGGCAATTTTTACAGTTATAAAAAATTGTTTTTTCCAAATTATCCTGCAAGCTACGCATGATAATTCATTCGTAGCTATATATCATTTTGTTCAGCGTGATATGCTATATCAATTCATATAAACAAGATTATATTTTAGCAATTATTCATAAATTTGGACTATTTCTCTTTAATCATGCTGTGTTTTATCGTCTTGCTGTAGGCAAGGCCTATAAAAATAAAGTACTCGCTCGTATTACTGTTGGTCACATTCTCTTGGTAAGTTGTTTCTTTGTTTAACAACTTAAAGTTCCTAACGCGATTGTCACCTGGGAAGCATCTGTATAAGTTCTGTTCGTAAGTTACGTCAGGTATCTTCTATCAGTGGTGATTTCAATGGTTGGTAGGAAAGCGAAATTCCCCCTCACAGCGCCATATTCCCGTGCTCAATGTGCTTCGTGTTGTACTAGCATCTTCGCAGTACTTCTTTTTACCCCTGTGGAAGTGGTGTAGGGAGAGGACCTTCTCTGCATTTTAAAATGACTATTCTTCAGCTTGAGCGTGATCTTTGAAAGTATAGAGAAGTTGCAAATGGTCAAAGGCTGTTGTGACTTCGCGACTGAAAAACTTATGTTTAGAATTATCTATTAGCTTGGGCATCGTCGTGATGAAGCATCACAGTTCAGAACTTGTGAAGTAAATTGATGAATATTCTTCCTCAGTCACTTCATAGCAGTAAAACAGGACATTGAAAGTCTGGCTTTTCAGAACCAACTCACGGTGATCAAAATCCCGAATATGGAAGAAAGCGATTAAGTATACATCTGGTTGCATTCCTATTCTAATTCAACTCCTCCTTTCTTGGTCTGCGAAGACTGTTGTTTCGAAGTTTGTTTATTCAACACCCGCCAACGAGGGCCCTGACAGTTTGACTTCGTCGACTTCTGCTTGGAAGTCAGAGTCCTGGGCACATATAAATGTGGTGCGTGTTCAAAACATACTTGAGTATTATATGTCCTTTTTATATGCCAAAGATTATTCGATAATTCTCGCGGACAAATTTCTTAATATTACCAAATTTTCGGAGACTGTGCAGGTGGAAGGTTTCTCTGATTTCCCTTCTTCTTTCTCGGAAGCTCTGCCGCTCTTAAAACATAAGTGCCACTCAAAATATGTTCTGTAAGTCATTACTCTAGTACCATAAGACCACTCCCATTTGTCTAGTTTGTAAGAAATTTGATATTAGCTCTTTGCTTGTAGTTTAAAGTTCTATTTGAAATCATAAAAGTGTCCGTGCATATTGTAAAAAGCTTGTGTGGACAACTCCCAGTGTTCACAAACATTCGGCTCACTAACTCAGGAAGGTACTGCTGTCTTCAGCTGCATTTATATCCTTGTATTGTTATATTTTTTTCTTTTTATACAATACTAATGTTTTTATTATCTACTTGCATTGCTAAACCTAAGTGCAGAACACAAAGTGGCAATATAAAGCTTTTCTTCCTAACTAAAAAATACACAATTTTGTTTCCTTATGAAGCTTAAAATGCTTTGTTTATATCGTTTGGGAGCAGAAAAGAGAGCTAAAAGTAGAGAAAACCACAGTTGCAAATTAAGTTTCAGTGTCATTCAAAGCTCTGCACAATAAATAATAATAATAATAATAATAATAATAATAATAATAATAATAATAATAATAATAATAATAATAATAATAATAATAATGATAATAAATGGTACGGAGAAGGAAGGGAGAAGGAAGTAACTAATTAGATTTCTGGGCTGTCGGCATCTAAGACCATGTTAGCCGGTCATGTATGAGGGATGACGCCCCTCGGCGATCATACTATCCAAGGGAAGAGAAGGAAGAAAGAATCGGGAAGGGAAAGAAGCAACCTGGAATCAATATGTTAGGTATCATCCCGGCATTTGCCTGGTGTGAGTGAGGAAAACCAAGGAAAAATCACTCAGGATGCCTGCAATAAAAAGTTTTTACACTTTTTCGACCGAGTGTTCCCAGTAATGAGGGAGAGTCTCAAGAGTGTTCAAGTTTACAAATGTAGGACGCAAAATCATAAAGATCAGTGACGTAGGCAGAATTCCATCAAAAGGAGAGAGGTTTCAAGCACTAAATGTCATATCCTTTCATGACACAAGCAATACAAATGCAGTAATAATTTTTTTTATATTATTTTGCTTAAGGGGGTTAAAACTCCGAACTCCAGTGCGTACGCCACTGATAAAGATTAAGAACTTATATCTGCTATTGCTAAAAAGCTAGATTCATGATACAAGTTCTTTTCGTGAAGTAGCTTATATTTTGTTGGTTAATTAATGCAAAATCTATACAAAAGACACAGAGTACTGCAAAAGCTACTTTAATGGAATTTTGTGTTTCAACATAAGCATTCTCAGATACTATAGGAACGTCCTTTTTTTTTTTTTTTCTTTTACCAAATTAACAAAGGCAGTTGGGTCATTACCCATTTTGCATCTTTCAGAGAAATTTCCTTTTCTTGGAATCGATTTCAACACCTTCCTTCCCAACTCTATACTTAAGTCTCTTCAGCCAATTCCCCTCCTCCTCCTCCTTGTGTGACTGTAACGTTATACGTATGTGTACTGTACATACATCACAAGGTCTCTACATCAGCATCACTTTATAGCTATTTCTACATCACACTCACTTGGAGTTGCTTTCGTGTTAGTACTACGCCTTAAGCATAATATAACAACAACAACAAAAGTAAATCTTGTTAATTATAAATATCCTGCATTACTTTTAAGAAAAGAAAAACTTAAAAATTTAATTAACTTTTTCGATTCTGAAAAAAAAATATGAATGCCAACCACTAATTAAATCCCTGGTTAATTGTATTAATTGTTTTGACTTATTTCTTTTTTACACTCTCCTGCACATTGAAATGTTGTTATTATAATATATACTTTAATTATATACGTATATGTATAGAATATGTGGATGTAATGATAAACCAGAAAAACGGAATTGCAATGTCTAAACTCAAGCAGAGTTAAAATCAGTTATGATGGTGATGTAAACATTAAAAAAGAAAGACAAAAAAAGAAAGAAAGAAAGAGAGAGAGAAAAAAAGATATTCCCAGAAAAATTAGTAACATACGTTGTTATATAATGTTTGTTATTGGTGTTTTTGAATATTTAATTACTATATTTTGCGGCTTTTTAGATGCATTAATTGAAGTAAGATTTTTAAAAAAATTCTTGTATACTGTCATGATACTATCTGCGCGTTTTTTAGTCACATATACAGTGTATATATACAATAAAGACGATTTGACAACCGTGTTTTTAGCTGTTTTGTACCACTAAGCAATAACAAGTTATTATCTTTTAACAAACTTCAGGTGGTCATGTTACTTTAATTATTCTAATTGATTACGATATATCTAGGTACTTGCGAAACATATAGTAAAAATAATAATAACCTTAATTAAGAAACAAAAAGAAAAGCAAAGGAGCTAAATAAAAAAAGTAAATGAAAAAGTTATGTAACACTTTTGATTACGTGAGTTCTCTCATGGATGTAGTAGCATATGCTTGACTGGAAGTAATAAAACGAATGTGTGGGCGCTCAATGATAAAGACTGCTGCCAGAGATCTCAGTCCCAGAGATGGCTTTTTTGTAATTGGGGCTCACTCGGATTCAAACTAACACTTCTCAATCAGGCTCGCGGATACCAATTTCAAGCAAGCTCATGATAGCTCAGGCTTGTACTTACAACAAAGTTCGCGTCTGTTCGTTTTCGTGTTCAACAAAAGTTCAGCATCGCCATTTTCAATTTTCCCTGTATTGGTTCGTGGTTGCGTTCACTAATCAATCATATTGGGACACGAGCTTGTTCGGACTTAGGTTCTAGCTGGCCATCAACATAAAGGGCTCGCATTAACATCTACTGGTTGCGCTCTGTTATTTAGCTTGAAGCTAACTGCGCCCGTGAGTCGAGTTTCGGCTTTTGGACATCTTTGTTCAGGCCAGGCAAGCTTACGTAATGTTTCCGTTATGTTTGCTTCGGTGTTTGTCAATTTCCCCTTAATTAGCTTTGTTTCGCCTATTCTTTTATTATTCTTTCCATGTAATCGGAGAGAGACGGTTATGATTATAATGAATGAATTGGTGGAATAAAGAAAGTAGAAGGAAATGTGAGAACCCCGAGAGTATCTACTTACACAGTGTTTGTCCAATGTGACTTACTTAGTTCGAGCTGAGATCGAGAAAGGAATCCCACTCATTAGAGGTGAGCGTTCTACCACTAAGCCATCGCGGGCCCCTGTATTTGCTACTATTTCTTTAGTTGGCTCTTTGGAGCTTCAACCCTCCTATATAGACTCCTGCTGATGCTCATTATACGTATAGATAGTACGCAGATATAAAATATTTGAAATAGTTCTCCTTTTCTGACATTCATAATAATAATAATAATAATAATAATAATAATAATAATAATAATAATAATAATAATAATAATAATAATAATAATAATAATAATAATAATAATAATATTTCAATGCCGCGAACAGCTTGTTAGCAAAACTACAGCACAATGTGGGCTGTAGGCCCTATATATTATATATTAATATCAATAATAATATAATAATAATAATAGTAAGTACGGTAAAAGAGGATAACTAATATAAAACAAATTGTAGATAAAAGTCAATTAAGCAGAAATACTTCCTTGTCAACGCTGTAAAAATTGTCAAGCTCTCTCTATCTGTCTAAAACAAACAAAGGAAACCTAGGAATAGCAGTCTTAAAATTACATTCTAGCTTAATGTTGCTGAAATTTTAGCTTAAAAACAGTCAGTCAGATCTCATAAAATTTTCACTTGCTTAATACAAAAGGCCTAAATTTATACTTAAAGAATCTGTCATTTTTTCTTTTTTTAAATTTCACATTTCCAATAGAGGACCTAAAATCGTGCTATTCGTTATGCTTTGATTTGGTACTTTCAAATCTATAGTATATTTTACGTGCATGCTCTGTAAAAATCTTTTCTTCCATTCACAAGATTCCAAACCACAATAATCATTCCAATATTCATAGCTATGTGAATAGTATGTCATTTTCATTTTAAAACATAGTAGTCGGATAAAACATTTTTGCACAGAGTCTATCTTGTTTGTCAAAGTTTTAGAAACGCTGTTCTAAATTCTGGCTTTGGTCTTAGAAGTAATTCATATAAATATAGATCTCTTTGGAATATAGACCACTGTTTAAAAATAAAAGCTACTATCCTTCTGGCACCTTGTACAATAAATTTATGTGGTAACAAACCTTTAAGTGACTGTCAAGTGTTATACTTTAGTAATATTTATTATCCCTATTTGTGCACTTTTAACCTTGTATCTATATATTAAAATGCTATGTTTATATATTTGTGGTCAAGAAAAGTTTATATGTTTTTCTCATATCCTTTCGACAATGAGATCTCGAAAGTGCTAGTAGGAACGTGCAATTTTCTCTGGTCGATTCCAAATTTCGTGTGGATTGTTCAGTTCTGATTGAATATTTAAAAAAAATGGCCGTTATTTCTTTATTACATTCTTGGGGGTACATTGAAAGTGTTGACATTTAATGAAAGCATCATACCCTATGAGTTATACATTCCAACATGACATTCTTGTATACTGGGGTTGTATATCTCTTAGGCGTTTGTTTCGTGGCCAAATTAAAAACGAATAATTTCTCCAGTTTAACTAAGATGAATTTTTATTGTTTGGAGTGTTTTACCCGATGAACACCGTATATCACGGACATTATGATTAATTGTGTGTGTAATGCATTTGTCTTATTACATACCGTACTGCTTGCAAGTAGAAAGAAAAGGCTGATCATATGTGAATTGAAAACTCCAATCGAAAGTAGGCTCAAATCTTGCAAACGGTGCGAGATATTGAAAAAATAATAATCTAAAAAAATCTTCCCTTTATGGTACCCCTTGCCGATTTCTATCAAGAAGTATTTCACTTGTGTCTGTAAAGGGACATGTACAGATGTTGTGAGGAATGGCAAAGAGATTCATGCACATATGTGAATGATGCGCTGTGTACAGAGCGCAGGTTCAGCTAGTAATAATAATTATTATTCTAAAGCAAAATCTTATCTGTCTGTGCAAACGTTAATAAATGCAAACTTCAAAATATCTAGGAGCAGTGGGTTACATAAGCATCTTCATGAAAATATTTAGATGTTCCCAATCCTTGTTGTAAACGCAAGACGCTTGTCTATCAGTTCTCACTGACTATGCTGCTTCCTGTTTGACGCCAAGAGATGTCACTGTTGTTAGACAAGCCAAATTCTTGCAGGGGAGGGCAGATAATAATAATAATAATAATAATAATAATAAATCGAGAGATTAACCAATATTTTTTATATTCTAGTACCATTTTCTTAAGCTGTAAGAAAGTTCTTTTCTTTTAACCACTTGATGAATAGAAAGTTTAAGGAGGAAAGAGATCATTGGTCGAGAAAAGAACGTTTGTGTGTGACTCAACGTCGAAAGAAATAATTAGACACTATACAAACTAGCTTTTTAAAAACATGATACCACTTTATAAGCAACAAATTGGGCAACTATCAAAGTACGTAATTACAGAAATGTCAACCTTATTAGATTGTGTAATAAATCAAAAATATAATTGGCCTTAATTACACCGAAGACTGCTTATTAAACATCATTTTTGTACATTAATTGTGTATACAAGATAGTGCTGTATAGCTCGTCTTTTTTTAAAGTAGAATTTATTAGATATTTGTTTTCAGTCGGTTTTTGCGGTTGTTTTTGGCTTTTTTTGGAATAAAAAAGGAAGAGAACGAAATAACATAATAAAATACAGTAAACACTACACATTAACTTCCTTATGTATATTATAAAACGTTCTATGTAATTATTTATAACTGCACTTAAGCAGCGAGGCGACAATATGACGCTGGTGAATCAACCAAGTATATGCCAATTAAGGGTTGTAAAACAATCAACATGAAGGTCTTTCATGCTTATTTATAAGTGTCCGTAGATACTAATTAGGGTGCCTTGAAAATTAGTTTATTGTAGGTCTCAATATCTGCATATGACACGTGAAAATATGTATCTAGAACTTTTATGCATATCTACTTATGGTATATCATGTGTTTGCATTCACTTGTTTCACCGCAAAGTGCTTTCTTTGTAAAGAAAAAAAGGAAGAGAAAGAAGGAGTAAACAAGATAATAAAATGAGTATATAACAAAAACATACTATGTAATGTACTAAATACCACAAGATAAGAACAAAAAATAACTTTAAAAAAATGTTTCCCATATACCTACCATATTATATGTATATTCTGCTGTTTGCACATCGTAATGAATCCGCTCACGTAAGGCGCCATTTTTATTAATACCTACGTTACGGTTCAGATCAGTTAAAATTATTGCTGCCCAAAAGGCAATTTTCCGTTAATAATTGTTCCTTTCTTTTTTTATCTTTTCATTCTTTAGATGCACATCAATTGGTGCTTCTGTTAATGAGAAAAAGTCATAAGCCAATGTTTAATATATAGGTTTACACCCAAACACTTTGAGGTATATGACCCGTTTAAAACAAAAGTGTTAGTTTATGAACTCTTTAATTGTTTCTGTATAATGATGGAATAAATATTTATTTGTAACTGAAATTCTAAGACAAACAAAAATAAGATTTTGGTCTACATCAGCGTTTCTCAATCTTTTTTCCCTTTGGGACACACCAAAGTACGTTTCAGACTTTCGCGACACCCCTGCATGTGATTTTTTCCTAGATAAAAAAAAACAACATAAAAATACACAAACTATTTTTTTAAATTATGGAACAACTATGAGATATAAATCTTACAAGCAAATTACGTAAAACTCTTGAGGTGAGTTGATTTTGAGGTTAACGTCCCTTTCAGCAGCGAGGCTATATGAGACGGGACCTACTGATTAACGTGGAATCCGAACAACATGAGCTTTCGCTGGGAATCGAACCCGGATCTTCGACACCAAAGACGCCTACGCAAACCGCTTAACCACAAAGAAGCTGGATAAGACTGTTGAATAGAAGCATATTAAGACAAAACAAACTTATGACTCGTAAACAGAAATATGAGAAAGAAATATTATCATCACAAATACAGTGCGTCCCACTAGCTTTCGAACCCAAAAAAGACGTTATAATTTCCGAACAAATATACATTCGAAAATGAAATTCACAATACACGTACCTTGTTTCATGCTGAATACATGACCGTCACAACAGGTACTGAAAGTGTCCTCCCTGGACGTCAAGACATGTTTGTACATGGCGTTCCATATTGTGAAAAGTCCGATGTAGAGTCTCCGGCGTGATCTCATGAATCGCATTCTTAGTGTTGTTTCGCAACTCTTGCAGTTATCGTGAGTTGTTTCCTTTAAGAAAACCCCATAAAAAGAAATCAGGTGGTGTTAAATACGGGGATCTTGGCGGCCACAATCCTTTGGAGATTATTCTGTCACCAAAAAAGGACTCGATTTCTGCCATGGCCACGTTGGAAGTATGGCATGTTGCTCCGTCTTGTTGGAAATAACCGCAACGCAGTTCTTGATCGTCCAGTTGATTCACAAATTCACTGAAGATGTGTAAGTAAACTTGTGTGTTTACTGTATCTTCAAAGAAGATGGGTCCAATGATACGCTGTCGGGAAATTACACACCAAACTCTCACCTTCAAGGGATGAAGTGGAATCTCATGGTACACACGCGGATTTTCGGCGGCCCACACCCGAGTATTCTGCGAGTTCACATAACCGGAGAGATGGAACCAAGCTTCATCTGCGAAACAAGTATAGTCTAGGATTCCTGGATTGTCATGCAACAAAGCTTGCAACCAACGACAATACATCACGCGCTTTTCCCAATCTGTAGTCTTTAACTCCTGGACGACTGTACCGCGATATGGAAACAGCTTGGCTCTTTTGGCGGCTCTTTGCACAGTTGACTTTGACATCCCTACCTCTTGTGATAATCGACGCAGGCTCTTCTTAGGGGACTGCAAAAGATGTTGCCGCACATTCTGTACTGTCTCCTCGGACATCCGTGGACGCGCGCCTCCATGTCCCGTAAGCAACGTTCCTGTTGTTTCGAACTTGTTCACCAAATGATGTATTGATGATTTCGATGGTCCTTTACGGCATCCAAATTCACGCCAAAATTCACGTTGAACGGTCTGATACGATCCTGATATCCAAAATTTTTTAACAATAAACACGCGTTCCTGTACGGTGTACAGAACCATCCTCGCGATGCAGCGACTCGAGTCACACTAACACGCGCACCACGCCAAGCAGCACTTCCCCTGGCGCCACCTATCGTCTTTGTTTTGACGTATGCGCTTCTGTTCAACCCTTTCTCGTGTTTAGCATGAAACAAGGTACGTGTATTGTGTATTTCATTTTCTTATGTACATTTGTTCGGAAATTATAACGTTTTTTTCGGGTTCGAAAGCTAGTGGGACGCACTGTATAAGAAGATATCAAACTTAAAACTAGTGAGATATTTGTCCCTGGTGATTTTAGCAAAGCATATCTATGTGAACCAATTCTTAACAGATACACCCTCATGTCCAGTGTTTCTTTCCAAAGAAAAATGAACAGCGTTAAAAGCAAACGTTCCAGCTTTAAACTTGGAAGAGAAGTGTGAATTTAGGTCGATTGGCAGTATTTTTTTTTATTTTCTTCTAAAGATATTTTCTTTGAGAAAGAACTTAGAAGACATTAAAAATCTCCCGACAAACCAATGTGTCGCGACACAGCGATTGAGAAACGCTGGTTTAGATTAATAAAAAGAAGAAAGAAAGAAAAAACTTTCAACACTGTAAGGTTTTATAATTCAAATTACGGTAAATCATGGTCAAACAACCTGGTGTAATAAAATTACTTTTAGAGTAATAATAATAATAATAATATGAACACACGGCATACCAAGATTGGATAAAAATATCCCGGACACACAGAAATTCTTAATTTTTTTAATACTACAGTGAAACCTATCTATATTTGTAATGATTAGTTCCATTAAAAATTCGCCAACTTAGGTCACCAACTTAAGGAAACAAGTGTATTTACACAGCGCACAGTTCTAATATGAGCGTGAACCTCCTTCCTACTTCTCACTATATCTGTGCAAGTCCCTTTACGAACACAAGTAAACGACAGGAAGACTCTCAAAGGAAGTGAATTGCTATAGACAAACATATAAATGTAATATTTTAATATATAAAATGTTGGGGGGAGTTTGTGGCAAACTTGGATAAGTAATAGATGATAACCAAATGCAAATATTTTTCTTATAGTCCCATATCCGTGTACGCCTCATTATGGGTCCACAAGCCTCCGAATTGGCCAGCGTGCAATCAATAGATTTTGTCATTCAGATTAAAGCGAAGCGCCTGAAATGTCCATCAACCCACTATACGTAGCTCCTCTACTGATTGGCTTTCACAAGGGTATCAAGCTTAAGAGGCTTCATCCCGGCGAAATTAAAATACCGCTAATTTTACAGTAATTATGTGATATCTTCAAATAGATAAAATATAATTGAAATGTGGAACAAGAGCGCCCTAGACAATATTATTTTGCGTGAAGTACCGTTATCACAAGTCACCTAGTAGCTTTCCGTTTTCTGCCGTTTAGAAACGCGAAAATAAATGCCGATTTTCAAAATGGCTCGAAATCGAAAGCAGATAAGTGAGTCGTGATAACGGTATCTCATGTGAAATGATATTGTCTAGGGCGATCTTGTTCCACATTTCGATTATCTTTTATCTATTTGAAGATATCACATAATTACTGTAAAATTAGCAGTATTTTAATTTCTCCGGGAGGAGGCCTCTTAACGTCCTAGTGGCAATATTAAACTAATAGGGTCAAAATGACACTTAAAAGGTGGGGTAAAAAAAATAAGGATAAGATTTTTGAAAATTTGAATGAGAACTGGCAAATCTACACAAAATTTGGAATCGACCAGAGAAAACAGCACGTTTCTAGCACTTATGGGTTTTTGAGATCTCATTATCGAAATGATTGGCCACCAACATGTAAACTTTTCTAACATTTTAATTAAAGAACAATATTTTGCAATGTTAAAAGGTTGCATGTAATAAATATATGTAAAATTGCTATTTGAATACTATAATTTAAATGAAATGTACAGTGACTTCAATGTGGTAATTAACTATACAATACTGAGTTTATTTATTTATTTATTTAAGGATTTCGTTTTACCAACCAAAACTCGTAAGGCTGTCTCATAAGGAACGCGACTTTTGATTTACCCACAATTTCTATTCTAGTAAGTTGGCAACACTGAATATTACACAATTTTAATCTGTTGTGTTTGTGGTTAGTACTCACAACTGAGCGCGGAACAGCGCATGGTCGTCATCTATTTTCTGTACGGTAGGTATAGAGCGATTCACGACGGAGCGCAGTGTTGTTATAGTGACTGACATAGTTGTCCGTCGTGAAGCGGTCTATTCCTACCCGTACAGAAAACAGATGACGATCGTGCGAAACTCGGCACTCCGTGACTACTAACCACAAAGACAACAGGTGAAAATCTTGTAATGTTCAGTGTTGCCAACTTACTAGAACAAATAGCGAGCGTTTCTTATGGGATACCTTTACCCTATATGTCTGTGTGTACGTCCGTGAGATAAAAAATCTCAAGAAGTACGTGATGGATAACCATTAATTTTCCATAGGGTATAAGAGGTCAAAAGTCACGAATCGAGTCCGTTGGTTATGGTGATCCGTCTAGTTCATCCGAAGACATGGCCTCTTGTGTATTCCCATAACTGCTTATTATAAATAAATTGTCCTTATATGCTGGTATTCAACCAAAATGTACCTAGAAGTCAGATTTGGTTGCGTATCATTCAATTACTTTCAATATTCTAACCAAACTCCTTTTCGTGGTGTACACGTGGCACTGCTGCTTTTAATTTGTTTATTTTTCTTCTGTTGTTTATAACGATAGATGTAGATAAGATCGTCAGTTTAAAGACATAATTCGGAGTAGAGATTGCCAAAATTTTCCGGAAAATTCCGGAACTTTTCCGAAATCGGATTTTTTAAAATTAAGGAATTTTTCTGATTTCACTTTCCGGATTCCGGAAAGTAAAAATTCCTCAATTGACCATCCCTAATTCGGAGTATACGACTGTCTCATTCTTCAAAGTAGCAGAATAGCAAAGGCGGTCCTTAGTTATAGACTTACAATCATCTTGCTAATGTGTGTTGACAAACAAGGACTTCTGATGTTATATATTGTCTGAAATCTAACTGTGTACACTCATGTCCAAAATTATTGTCGCATGTCTATAAATATGTTGTCGTAGAAATATAATTTGATAACGAATTCGCTTGGTATTTCTTATAATATTTGGTCTAGGAATTAATTCGTGCGGTTGGTACGCACACATTGAAGCTGTAGTACAAACACAAAATACATAAATATCTTAAGAAAAATATTGTCCATCGCTAGCCACCACTTTCGCCCATCTGTCAGGCAATGTACGGATTCCGTGGTGAAAGAAGTCCTCATCCTTGGAAGCGATCCAGTCAGAGACCCATGTTTCGATATCTTCTGAAGAAGTAAACCGCTGTCCAATCAAATCGTTGTTCATGCAATCGAACAAGTAGTAGTCCGAAGGAGCAACGTCTGGTGAATACGGCGGGTGGGGTAAAACTTCCCATCCGACATTTTCTAAATAGGTTTTGACCGGTTTTGCGACATGTGGGCGAGCGTTATCATGTTGAAAAATAAGTTTATCATGTCTGTTCTCCCATTCTGGTCGTGTTCTGGCCAGAGCTTGCTTCAAACGCATTAATTGTCGTCGATAACGTTCTCCATTCATAGTTTTACCCGGTTGCAGCAGCTCATAGTACACCACACCTTTCATATCCCACCATATGCACAGCATAACCTTTGCACAGTGAATATCTCGTTTTGGTTGTGATGGACCTGGTTCACCTGGTTTCACCCAGGCCTTTTTTCGTTTAGGGTTCTCGTAATGGATCCACTTCTCATCACCCGTAATAATTCGACGCAGAAGCCCCTTTCTGCTCTGTCGTTGAAGCAGCAATTCGCAAATGGTTTTTCGTCTTTCAACGTCTCTGTCTTTCAATTCATGTGGAACCCAATGTGACATCTTTTGAATCATTCCAATGGCTTTCAAGCGTTTGGAGACTGTTGTTTGATCAACGCCTAATGCTGCTGCAAGTTGTTCCTGCGTTTGACACGAATCCTGCTCGAGCAATGCCGTCAATTCTTCGTCTTGAAATTTTTTTGGCTGTCCAGCTCGCTCTTGGTCTGCCAAGCCGAAATCACCACTTCTAAACCGTGCAAACCACTTCTGACACGTTCGCTCAGCTAGAGCATGGTCACCATACACTTCCACCAAAATACGATTACTTTCAGTCGCACTTTTCTGCATGTTAAAGTAATGCAGCAGGACACCCCGCAAAAACACTTTATCAGGCACAAATTGCGCCATGTTAACTTAACTACAAACTGGTGTTGTTGACGCTTTAATCCACTGCCCTATATACGAACAATACGCGATGACAGGGGTTTGCAACACATGTGTGGATACACGGAACTGTGGGACGCTCCGTTCGTTGCGCCATCTCTTGTCCACCCGCACGAATTAATTCCTAGACCAAATATTACTATGTGTATAATCGGCAAATACATGTATGTGGAAAATTTCATGTCAAAAGAGCAGTAAATGAGAACAATAAAACGAAAATAAAACTTTCTTCTCCATTTAGCAACATTTTGTTTTACTCATTCAATTTTCGTATTTATAATTCTTTTCCTATGAAATTTACCACTAATATACATTTGCCAATTATACACATAATATCAGTATTAAAAAGTTCGCTGCAAAATCATTATCATATTATATTCTTACAAGAAGACAGTTATAGATATGCGACAATCATTTTTTACATGAGTGTACCTAGAAGTCAGGTTTGGTTGCGTCCAATATTCTAACCAAACTCCTTTTCGTGATGTACACGCGATACTCCACGACACTCCTGCTTGTTAATTTCTTTATTTTTCTTCTGCTGTTTGTAACGCTAGATGTAGATAAGATCGTCAGTTTAAGGACATATTCGAAGTAGGGATGGCCAAAATTTTACGAAAAATTCCGGAATTTTTACGAATTCCGGAATTTTTCCGATTTCATTTTCCGGATTCGGGAAAGTAGAAACCCCGGAATTGGCCACCTCTAATTTGAAGTATACAACCGTCTTATCCTTCATAGTAGCGGAATAGCAAAGGCGGTCCTTAGTTATTGCAAAGGTTTGTTGATAAACAAGGACTTCTGATGTTATATATATTTTTTCTTTTGTTTTCTTTAACTTTGCAATGTGAATCGTTTCGATATTCGTTATAGATTTCCTGCAAAGTTCTACTATTTTAACTAATTACTATTTTACTTAGTAAGAATATAAGATAGCAAAATAGGTTCGTTATTTGGTGTCTCGATACCTGTCTTGTGTGCATCATCATTATCAATAATAATCTCATAATTCGTGTCCTTATGATAATTGTTCCTTAGCGTTTTCTTGAGCCTCATTAATATGAACACGAAGTTGGGTGAAATTACGATTTAAGGAAAATTTACGATTTTTACGAGGAAATTTTCGAAAAATTTGAGTAAGACCTCAGTCTGTAGAACACACTAATTTGAACTTGTACAATTTTAGTTCAGCAGTATGAAACCATGACCGCAGATTTGGGGGCACCTAGGAAACGTGTGTCTTTCCAAAGTTTGTTTTGGCTCCTCAGGATTTGAATAACTTTGCTTGGCTCTTTCCTTGGAAATCTGACAACGAAACCTAAACCGAAGCATCCCCAAAGCTTTACAGAAACCGGCACCACTGTTTCAAAACCAATGAATAGATAATTGAAGACATGGAATGAAATGAATTGCTTGCACGAATTAGTCCCATTTTCTATGAGGTGCACAGTTTGTAATAACAGATATTTTTAAACCATGTAATAAACACAGTATCAAACCACAACCTTGTACTTTTGATATATTGCGCAAGTATGCAATTCAAATATTTGACTTCCTGCAATTTGCAGCATGCATTTCCTGTGTAATTTTTCTGCCCTTGAAAAAAAAAAAAGTTTTTGCAACTACGAATTGCTTACTTTGTTCATAAGTTGAGAGTAGTGGCTGAGTAGTACAGCACTCAGTGTGCAAGTGAGGGCTCCTGGTTTGATACCCGGCCATGAATTTTGGGGCTGGAGATAAGGTGTCCCGACAAAACGTACCACTTGAATTTTCGCGACAAAACGTACCACTTTTGACGACCTGTCATAAATTACAACGTGTCATGGATTAATTAAAGCATTTCTGACATTTATTCCACGACAAAACGTACCACTTATATAAATTACAACCTGTCTTGGACTAATTAAAACATTTCGGCTATTTAATCCGCGACAAAACGTACCACTTCAAGTATTTTCTTTTTGCAGCGTGTTCACAGATTATTCTCCAAATCGAACAAACTTCTCTTAAAGGTTCTGTACGTGACAAACATAACATTAAACACGTTTATTAGCGAGTAAGAGAACACGAGTCTTCCAAAATACATTAGACCAATGTGGGTGCTTACATATCTAACAAAAGAGAGCATAATGTTAAGAAACTACTTCCTCATGAACAGGTAAAACAACGGCAGTATGAGGTTGAGAAGAACAGACAGGTAATGTATCGAGTTGTCAAAGTGCAGAAACTCATTGGTAAAAGAGGGCTCATTTACAGAGGAAATGTAGCAGCCTATAAACTGAAAGACACAGCTATAGATCATGGAAAATTTTTGGATATTATTCCTTTCTTAAGCAAATTTGATCTTCCGCTTAAAAGTAATTTAGATAAGGTCACCGAGAAGAGTCATATACGAGGAAGTAAGCAGGATAGTGGTCGCATAACTTTTACTAAACACGGTGAATTATGTTTTGAATGCTATCAGCACACTTATCAGAGAATATATTTCGAAAGAAGTCTCTCTAGCTTCAATATATTCTGTTCTATTAGACACTACTCAAGATATAGTAGTTTCAGGCCAGTGCTCTGTTGTTTTACGGTATGTTGTTAAAATGGTTGTTAAACAAAGTATTGTTGTCATTGTAAAATGCATATCTACCACAAGCCAGTGTCCTTGTTACACGTGTGATTCAGTTGATTTTGAGTTTAACGGCCCTTTTAGCAGCAAGGCTATATGAGACGGGACATACTGATTTACGGGAAATCCGAAGCACATGAGCTCCCACCAGGAATCGAACCCAGGTCTCCCACGACAAAGCCGCATACGCTAACCGCTTAACCACTAAGAAACTCAGTTACACGTGTGGTGTTACGCTCATATACTCAATCATGTCAAATGTGATCTGACAAAAAATTGCATTGATTCTGTGTCATTGTTCTGCTGAATGACTGTGCGATATTTATGCGTGAGTCTTATCAGCGAATGGACATTTGGAAGATCAAATGTTAACAAAGGCGTCTTACAGTTATTGCGGAAACAAGATGGTAGAAAACACACTGTTTTTCAGAAAAAGTTTGGTCATTTTTCGAACCCAGAAAGTGCTTTGTATACAGAGTTGACCATAATAATTAAGAAAATTGCTTCTAGAGAAAATATCAAACCAAAAGCTAGGTGTAAAGCGAAAGGATATATAAAAGATCTTTTCAAGTTCAAAACAACTCGGACAGCACAAATGTTTCTTAAGATATTTCAAGTGACTCTGTCAAACTATCTCCAAATAGAGGGTGCTGCTAGTGTAGTCCTATCGGATGGTGCAGAATACTCTGTTCCAAATAAATTTTAAATCCGTTAAGAATGCAGCATTAAGCTTTGCAGGATGGACCAATAACAAATCTGAAGACTTAGAACGTGATTTCTTTCTTTCTTTTTTTCTTTTTTCTTTTTTCTTTTTCTTTTCTTTTCTTTTTTTTTTATTGACCTGTCGACAATTCGCCTTCAGAGATGGACAAAGATTTTCTTGTGAATATGAAGATGAAGCTGCTTCTATCCAATGACCAGGTACTGCATCGACGCATTCAACACAATGTTGGACATGGTAGTTTCGAGTATTTCTTCAAGAGTCAAGAAGCAATGTACTTTATGGATTTTGGACCCTAGACACTTCAACCAAGTAACAGAATTTCCAGACGTGCTTTTCGATAAACTTACATATTTTCTGAAAAACTTCAGTAAAGAAGTTTCCAAGGATACTATAAATGTATTCTCTTGGACTTTTGAAGGACGTGGATATCCTTGAAAGTCAGTCGTGATGACGAGCACAACCGAGAAAAAATGACTGTGCTGATGGTGCAAGTGATTCAGAATTAGGAGAAAATACATTTGTTTACAAGGAAAGCAAATGCAAAACGTGTTGCAAAATTGTCCAATGTGCTGCTTTTTAATTTTGCAGAATTGCAAATTTTGCAGTAATTCTTATCCAGGTTTCCAGAATACAAATTTTTATTGACTTTGCCCGTAACTCAGGTAGCATGTGAAAGAATTTTTTCAAAACTGAAATAAACTGAAATACATTAAAAATAGGCTGAGTACCATGTCTCAGGAACATTTGAAAACATTTATATTGATGTCTATTGAAAAAGATTTATTAAAAAAATATTTCGAATGCAAAAGTGATAGATACAGTAGCATCAAAAACTAGTACACTAAAACATCTGCTAATTTTGTAATATAGTATACGTTCTCCTTGAACTTCATATAATATTTTGGACAATTCAGAATAATATACTGATGAAAGAATATCGGGTTTTAATTGTCAATTGTTAATACTATTGACTTACTGTAGAAAGAAAACTGTGCAACTTGATTTGTGACATTGAGATGCTGGTGGCCCTTGTGGGAGAAAGCGCCCGCGCCCCTCTAATAATACCTATCCGTCTCTGGTCCAAAGCCTGGATAAAGTGTGATGGAAATCAGCAAATATTCAAATATTGCATATGCAAGATTCTTGCTGGTCTTGATCTGGCTAGAATCTTGCAGGTATGGTCTTGGTATTGCGAGAATCTTGCAGGCATGGTCTTAGTCTTAGCCTTAGTCTTAGTCTTGGTCTTGCATCGGCACTTTTCTCACCACCAATCTGTTCAACTTTTAACCTTATTTTGGCCGATATATATACCGTCCTATCAAGTGGTACGTTTTGTCGCCTGACATTATTTGATGGCTGATTGGAAGACTCTTCGCAAGTAGCCCTCCAGGCAAGTGGTACGTTTTGTCGCTTGTCATTATTTAAAGTGTTTTTAGAAAGCCCTTCACAAGCATCCCTCAGGGTAAGTGGTACGTTTTGTCGCTGGTACGTTTTGTCGCTAGTACGTTTTGTCGCGTATTCGGAGATAATCATGTACTTAGGTTTTATCTGTGGATCGTAAGTAAGCGATCATATTCAGAGTATTACATTTATTGCAGAACATGTTGCGCTGCAGTGCAATGACAGTTTTATTTTGAAGCAAAATAGTTTTATACAATTAATATTTGCATCACAGTTAGAAGAAATCGAATATTAATGGATACGATCTAATGTTTAGCAGAGTATATTTTTCATATACCGTACATAAATAGGTAATATTCCGGAAGAAATAAAACTATTAGCTATACATCAGATTCATAATCATACTTGTATTTTCATCATCATAAATATTCTGCCATTACTGGCAGGTCATTTGCCGCAACTCAGAAGCTCCTATGCTCCTCGATCTTTCACTAGCCTCTTCTTCTTCACGTACGATCTTTCTGTTTTTATATCGTCCATTAATGTAGTCTCCGTCGTCCCCTCCCACTCTTTTGCCACCATATCCTCTTAAACGTTTCTCATGATACCCTTCCTTCTTAGCCAATGCCTCAACCAGTTTCTCTTACTTTTCTTAATAATTTTCTAATTTTTTTTTTCTCCGCCATCATTTCTAACACCCTCTCATTTGTTTTCCACTCGACCCAACCAATTCTCTCCATTCCTCTCCACATCCATATTTTCAAAATCTTCCAGTCGTTTTTGGTCATTTTTTCTTAACGTCCATGTTTCTGCCCCATACAGTGCAATATATGCAACCCACTGCACAATATTGTCTCGCTGGCTGTCTATACGAACGGCGTCTGCATCCTTCCTGCGTGTTCTTAGATCTTCGTACATTGAGATGAATCAGCGTCTCTTTCGCATACGGGCAACATATATACCCAAAGCAAAAACACGTATTTTCTGTTTTCATTTCTTCTTTCTTCCTGCTCATTGGTAACCTCTTCACTCATTTCTGTAATACATTGTGACAATGTTGTAAACGTTATTGGTCCATTTCCGGATGTTCTGCTTCCTTCGCATGGGTGTGTTCTACTTCATTGCCTTACGTCGACTATGGGTAGTATTTCGTACATTTGACCTTTTCCGATATCTGTTCTCGTTCTCGCTATATTCCACATAATCTCATTTTGACTTCATATTTATGGCCCTATTTGATCCTTTCAATGCGCTTGTTGGCCGATATAAAAAATACGTGTCGCTTCATTTTCGATGTTCTTTATGTCTGTGTAATCTTATCAAAATCGGTGTGTTACACCGGCGGTACCCTGCCTTGTGCGTGTATGTATAGTGAACCATAGTGCCTTGATATAGGCAGCCCGTATCACTCAGTTGTGTTACAGGTTGCATGATCTAAAATTGTTCGGGGCAATAATGAGGTCATTATCTGTTGATACATATTTCACGTATTTCTTTACACATTATTTTTCCTGTACAAGAACAGACATTTTTGCTAGTATTAACAATAGATAAGGATACAAAAGTGAAAAACAGGAGAGTGCGTATCAGTGGCGGATCTAGAAGGTAAACACTGGGGAGGGCAGCCTGAACCTAGACTGTGATAGGTATATTATAAGTTTACCGTAAACTTTCAAAAATATATTTCAGTAGCTTCAATTATTTTTGTCACTCAAAACACTGGGGGGCCTAGCTCCCCGGGTCCAGGGCTAGATCCGCCAGTGGTGCACAGTTGGGATACTTTTTTTTTTTAGATGGGTGTAAGAAAAAGAGAGAGAGAAAAGCTTTATGAAGTTACACCTGCTATTTAGAGAGATGTGTAGCTACTAAGAAACCTCGTAATATAATTAGATATAGAAACCGGACAAAAAATGAAAACAAAAAAATATAAAAAACAAATATAGATATGAAGACTACCGACCATCCATGTAAGTTACGAGTATTTACGCGGCACTTGCACTAAATAACCCAGTGTATTCCAGCTTGAGATTTTAAAATGGAAGTTTCCGGACTTCTTTTTTGTTTTTGCTAGAAATGAAAAAAAAAAAAAAAAAAAACACGAGGGACACCTGTCAACATGTAAAAGTAATTTCTTGTATCATGTAATTTTTTCCCGCCTCCTGTAGACTGGTGTTCCGCGCCAGTAGCTCTGGTTATTTCACTGTTCTCTACTGCTCTTCCCTGGTATATATTTTCATTTGCTTATGTACTGTATATGGTTTGCGTGTGTGTGTGTGTTCAAGCTCGAGGGAGTGGAGGGTAAGTATGATGGAAAATTAGCCCGCATCCGTTGGTAGATAATGGAAGAAAATTTTCTACTTGAGTTTCAGTTAGTAGCAAAGTTAAGTTCTCAAACTAAAGCTTTTCTTAAAAAAAAAAAAAATAAAAAAAAATCAGCAATGTTCTTACCGTTTCGTGAAAAAAATGCTCAAACATGACACCATACATATAGATGAACTGATCAAAATGATCTCGATGAGTATAAATCTTTATGTGTAGTTTTCGAGATGTCGAGTTTTATTATTATTATTTTTTTTTTTTTTTGCAAACGAAAAAAGAAGACAATTTCTAACGATGTAGGGATGTAGAGATGCAAAATGGCGATTCTGGAACAATCAATTTTTTGTTTCTTAGTAGGCCTTTCGTTCTTAGAATTTTCAAAACTTTTCGTGTACGACTATCAGCTTTCCCCCTCAATAATCTAATAACATGGTAAATATGTTCATAAGCTGTAGAATAAATAAATTTTAAGATGAGGCGTCACCCTACACAAAGTGGGAAAATTATGTGAAAACAAGGTTTTTTGTGCTCTCCTCAAAATCTTTGCGCTTCTGGCAGTAGCGAGTTCTCCAGCCTTTCAGTGATTATTAGATCTGGCAATGGATTTATTGCCAGTGATGCCACCGCGTAAAGAATTTTCCTCCCTTAAAGTCTAAAATGGATTACAACTCTTGTATTCTTTTTTAAAAAATAAAGAAACTACGTCTGAAGTGGCAAATGACAGATGAGTTAAATGAGTACTAGATTGCAGAGGCTCACACAGTAGGGTGTCGTGACGTAAAGAGCGCCATCGACGATTTCAGAGAGGGTAGAGATAGTGAGATACCGTCTTTGAGTCAGTTCAAAACTAAAGATTGACCACAATCTCGACAAGAGTAACACTTTTTTAAAATTTTTTATTCAAGACTGCATTGTAAGGAGGGTGTTGGAAATCAGAAGCATTGTGAAAAGTTCATTAGACAAGTTGCATCATTGTTTTTTGGGAGGGCAAAGCACCTCTGGCAGCAGCGTGATATATAGTCGATTAAGCATTTATTCTTCCATTTATTGCGCAACTGTTTATTTGAAATAAAGATATCTACCGCATTAAACAATTCTCAAGGGGGAATGTTACATTGAAATGAGCACATAGAAAATGTATTATTAAAACAAATTCTTAATAGTAGGGCTACAGCTAATAGTTATAAAGTAGGATCTATCGTGTCCAAGGACGTACACATAGGGAGTGGGGTCCTAAGAGTCCGGATCCCCCTCCCCCGAAATCTCGACTTTTTTTTTTATAAACTTATCTAATTTTAGGGGTGATTTTACAAATTTTAGTTTAATTTATGTTCATATTGAATTTGGATCCCTTCAAAAACTTTGGACCCCTTCCGAAATAAACTTCATACGTGTCTGACAGAGATGTGAGCAATTATTTGAAACAAGTCTGGATAGTTAGAATGGCATGTACCAAGCAGACAGCTAGAAAATCTACAGAAGGCAAAGCTCCTAGAAAGCAGCTTGCCACCAAGGCTGCTGGAAAGGGTGTTCCAGTTACCAATGGAGTTTAAAAAGCCTCATCGTTACAAACCTCGTACTGTTGTTTTGTGAGAAATTCGTCATTACTGAAGAGCACAGAAGTGTTTATCCGAAAATTGCCCTTCCAACAACTCGTTCGTAAAATTGCACAAGATTTCAAGACAAATCTTCGCTTCCGAAAGCTCAGCTGGTATGTCTTTACAGGAGGCAAGTGAAGTTGTCTACTACTTATCTCCTTATTTCTTGCAGTAGCAGGAATGCATAAGTTTCTTCAATGAAATAACGCTTGTTGGTTACTTTTAAATTGCCACCTTGTTCACCCAATCGCATACTCATATTATAATACAGGATGAACTTGATTTTAAAAAATAATATAGATCAAATACGAAATGTCCATTCTTTGTTCTGAAAGTTGTAAATTCGTTAAAATGTAATATTTTAACACGTATTAAGGAGAAAAGAAAAGAAGACTAAAGCAATTATCGCAATTCCGAACATATGCATTGGTATAATTGGATATTAGTACACAAAGTTTTTAATCTCCGTTGCTTTAGAAAATTTCTGTATTGAAGTTCGCTGTAGGATCTTATTATTAATCTCAGTTTAAATAGTCATAAGAACCTTTTCTTGTGCTTGAGAATTAAAGCAACATTACATCTTATTATTTAATTTCAGTTATATTAATGGTCTACACAGAAGCCATTTGAACTCTAACGTTTATCGTAGGCTATCTACGTCAAAGAAATACTCCCATCTTTTAATACAGAAGAGAAATCAACGGTATATAGTGTTTTTTTTCTTTCTCTTATTTCAGGCTTAATGTAATTACTGGCTTTTATAAAAGGTAGTATAATGGAGTCAATTTCCATTCTCAGCACGTTTCGATGGTGCTGCTTCAAGCGTGAAAATCCCGAAACACACGGGAAAGCCCAATTTCCTTTAATTAAAATAACTACTGTCTTTAGTGCAATGGAGGGAGTTCCTCATTTCATAAGCCATGATAATTTCCTCAATACTTCCCGCGGTTATCATACCAGAAAAGAAAGTCTTTTGCCAAGGGACATGATGGAAATAGGTTCACATATTATTTTCTTTTTAAAAAATATTTTCTCTATTCTTTTTTCTTAATATATAAAGTTTTTTTTTTTTAATTTCTCGCTTCCTTCAAAGGGCAACTCTGACTACATATTGCTACACACCCGTATAATTATATTACGTAAGTATTCATGGTAATTCTATACAGGGTGTGTTGAAAAATGAAATGAAATTTTTGAGTTTTACGTCCCACGGTTATGCCGGCTAGGCTAAAGGAGACGGTGATGATGAGCAATGAATGAAATGGTGGAATTAAGAAAGTGGGAGGAAACGGGAGAACCCCGAGGAAACCCACGCACATGGTGTTTGTCCACCACAAAGTTCACTTGTCGGGAGCAGGGTTTGAACCCGGGACTCCATGCACCAGAGGTGAACGCTCTACCATTGAGCCACCGCGGTCCCTCAGGGTGTTGGAAAGATCAGAAAAACTTTGGGGATGATTTTCTCTTTCGACAAGACTCATTGTGATATTGTTGTGTACGACAGGCAAGGGCGCACCCAAGGATCCGAACCCCCCCCCTACCCCCCCCCCCCAAAAAAAAAACTTTGTTACTGGACAGATATTTCTATACTTTCTTAAGAAAACTATGGTTGCTCTAGTAGATAAATGATAGGCGTACCGATGATGTACTAGAAAACAAGTAGTTTTCTCTAATTTTCTCTGAAGATATAGGTAGGAGTACTTCAAAATTACTTATCTTTTATCCGGTGTGGAATAACACCAGTTCAATGCTACATAGACGTAGTAACTACTAATGGTGGACCCCCATCAGCAAATTTCTTGGTGCTTGCCTGATGACAGAGTAATATTGTCTGGAATTGAACCTCTCAAACTGCAGTTTGTGGACTACGATTGAGCCTTTTAGATTCAACATTAGCCCGAAAAAGACTGGAAAAATTTTCTACCTGTGCAACAACATTAGTATTTAACGAAAAATATGTCCATAGGCAAGACATACGTATACCAATTGATAGATATCTTGGAGCTGTACAACATTATATGTGTCAATATAAAATCTTATGTGTAGTTTTCGAGTTTTTTTTTTTTTTTTTGTAAACATAAAAATTGATGCTATACAAGAACCACGCCACCTATTAAATGAAATTGAAACCTTCCAGTTCAATGTCCCACGATTATGGTCCGATGGGCTACGGGAGACGATGATTGAGGAATGATGATGAAAGAATTGGTGTAGCAAATGAAAATGTGTTACGAAACGGGAGTACCCCGAGAAAACCCACGAGCACGGTGTTGTCCATCACAAACTTATTGGTGGATATATATATATATATATATATCACCGGCTTAACACGCTTGTTTTCTGTACGTGCTGCTGTCCAGGTTCAAAGTTTTTGTAATGAAAAACAAACTTTTGGGTGTGGGTATCAAAAGGTGATATGTCGTGACAACCAAACAACTTTGTTGATGCTATACTGGCCAATTTTTGTTCAATAATATTAGAATATTTTGTACGTAGATTCACGTTCTCTTTGTGTCACTGTTTGATGAGAAATTGTGGTCTGAGTAACTTCCATGGAATGAAAGAGAGGAACAGGAGAAAAAAATGGAATTATGGTGAGAAAGAAGTTAGCAAATTACCATAGCGGATTGAAGCTTCTCAATTTCCATGGGAAATGACCGTTAGTAATGACAAATGATTATTAATAGTATTAATGGCGGCTCGTGAAGAGAGTCATAAAGACAAAAATCCAACTTTTCATTGCTTAAAACTAAGCGAAGAAAAGTTACCAAATATTTTTATTCTTATACCCAAGAATTAGTATGTTTTCTAGCCTTACTTTGAAGCGATAAAAGCCACATCTGATAGTATTAATGCATATTTATTTATGTTTTGTTTTAAACATAAGATTAAAGCGAGTGTTTTATCCATTAATAATAAAATAAACTATGAAATTGCTACTCTATTGAAGACTCTAGCCACCCAAATGACGTGTATTAAGTGGGTGGTGCGTTGTCAGTGATCGATTCTAGCGGTACAGCCAACTCTCAAATTATCCTATAAGACTGGATCCGGAAGTCGAACCCAGTCGGAAGAATTTACACTGTGCGATATTTCGATATATAGATCAGTCGATTTTGAAGATTTTGGAACATCGAAATCTGCATCAAAAGGAGTATTAGCCCTCTCAACTGAATAGTGTGTCTTTGGTGCACATGTTTCCGGATTCGATTCTCAGTGGGAGAGCACATAAAACTTGATTTCTCAATTATGCACTTTCCATTAATAGTCATCCTCCTTTAGCCTAAAGGATGAAACCGTGTAACATTAAACTAAAATTTGATTTCATTTCAAAAATGTTATTTGTCGATATACTAATTTTCATATTTTTCGAAAGTTCGATATATTTTCGATATTAGAGGTTTCAGAATTATTTGCTATTCAATATTTCGATATTTTTCGACATTCTAGTATTGGATATTTATTCGATACTTTTTCATATTTAGTTATGTCGATGAAGTTTGGATATCTTATCAATATCTACTTTCGATATTTCAATGCAGATATAACCAGATTTCCCTAGAATCACTGTAGAATTAAAAAAAAAAAGAGCCCTCCTACTGGTCTAGTCCCTAGAGTGCGCGCCTGAGGTACACACAGTCCCTGGTTCGATTCCCAGAGGAAGAGCATTGAATGCTGGTTTGTATTACACCTTAAACTTTATATCCACTTCTGATCTAACCTCGGAACAGAAAAAATTATGCTAAAATTCAAAAAAAGAAGTAGACAATAAAAGAAAAGGAACCCTTTTACTGTAATAATTTACTATTTTATTATTAACGTAATTTGTACTGTTGAATAGAAATATGGCGTCATTCCGTAGAAGACAGAACTTCAAAGCCTGCAATCTAATTTTCAAAGCGTAAGTGAATGCCTATTTGTGAATATAAAACATTGATCAAGTGCCTTTCACCACACTGAAAATCAAAATGAAGATGTACAAACAGACAACCCTTGTTAGTTTATGTAAAATGCACATTATAATAGCAGCATTTATTTCTGTGTAACCTCCACTCAGTAACTGGTATCTCTGCTTTTTGTCGCATATTCATTGTGTGTATATGACTTGGTTATATTTATGAGAATAACGCTTTATTTCGTCACGTCCAAAAACTTGTTGTTACATTACAAATGCATTAAAATCGTTTAGCATCAGAGAGAGGTTGTTTTGAAATCATAATGCCTGCCTGGTATACGGTACAGTTTATAAATGTATTTTGCCACTGGGAACTATCTTCGAAAATTACTCGGTAGGTGCTACTGTCGTGCCGCAATTAAGTACGCCTTTCAAACAAATAAATGAATGGCAGTTCTAGCTCGAGGTCTCAAGAATAAAAGCCAAAGATTATACCTACCTCCCACTACGCTCTGTAGAAGAATGTCGTTTAGACAAAAGGATGAAAGAAACCTTACAAAATAGATACTCTTCGCATCCCTTATGGGTCAAATATACATAATAATATTTATAGGCGAGAATATGAATCACATTTGCACATTTACAAGCGTTGGATTTTTTTTTTCTTTTTGTATTATCGAGAAGGAGATATGAAGTTAAAATACTTGGTAAGCATCTTTGCTAAACAAATATCTTTTCTCAAGCCATCAACTAACGCGTGGTACAGAAGCTGTTCTAATATATATTTTTTTCCTACCTGCAAGCAACTTCTTGCGCGCAAATTTCTACCTGGAGCACTTAACGTACATATATACACTCAACTAGCATATTGTTATCATATATCAGTGATGAACTCTGTATATTATATATATATATATATTTATATATATACATGCATGTGTATCTATATATACGTATACAGACATGTGTTTGTGCGGACAACAGCCGCTGCTACTAGCAAACACGTTATTTTAGGCCACACCTCATCTTATAAAGCCTGAAGATTACAGTTAAGTATAGGTTTAGAGCTGAATTTCTGGATGTTTCATCCTTGCCCTGGTCAACTTTCTTAGTTAAAAAACATCACGACCGGCTGGCTGCTGCCCAGTTGTTGTTGCGTATATGAGAGAATATATATATGTGTATAAAGATAGATAAGTATCCTCCCCCTCCTTCTCCTAACCAACTTCTCATTTCGGCATTCGTCCATCTATCCTATAGTTCGCCTACAGGTATTCATCTCATCTCAACAGCAGATAGAATCAACAAGCAATTTAAATGTATTATCGTTTGAAACTTCTTTGGTAGCTGGCTAAAGCATCAGTATCTGTCATGCAGAACGGAACCAACTTCTTTTGTTCCTAATAACAGGGGTGCCCACAAGGGGGGGCTATGACGCAAACTGCGTCATCGAAATATTTGGGGGGGTTAAAATCTATATAAATATGTTTGATGGGGGGGGGTAAAATTAATCGAAAAGAAGATTTTTTCATGGAAGAACACCTACGGATAGACAATTGGGAGGGGGTGCGTCATGGACATAAGGGGGGGGCACCACTGCTAATAATATGAGTTAGATCAAATTGGTTATGTATTTTGTTTATTATTATTATTATTATTATTATTATTATTATTATTATTATTAAGTAGTAACTGTGTACGTATGACAATTAGGAATATCTGTGTCACCGTTAGGAGTGTGTCACGGTTAAGAGAATATAAACAATAATAATATTAATAAAACAAAACTATCCAAAGCACTAAATGTGCATTAATAACACTTGTATAACAGTTTCGGTAATGTAACATTGCCTTCTTCGGAAGTTATATGAGATAACTTGTCTGATACTTTTAGTTGTTTAGTCAGGTTTATTTTGATTAATACTGTTGAATATTTCCAAACCTATAATGAGTGATGTAAAAACAATAATAGATACGTATAATACAATACAATAATAGATACGTATAATACAATATAATACATATAATACAATAATAGATACGTACGTAGGGAGGGTTTTGTACTTCTCCTCAACAGCTTTGAACAAGATCATATGACCGGAATCAAGTTTTTCGAACTTCTTGTCTTCTTTGTAAGATGCTATAACATTAGTGTTGCCAGATTTTTTGGAAAAGGGAAAAGTAAAATATATTTCATGATTTTTGGTTCGAAACAAGGAAGATATATGATACATATAGCTCACCTATATATAGCTTCTGATAATAACGAAGAAAGATTTTAATTGGGAATGGGACTGCTTCATTAGAAAGAATTGCAACTCATAAAACACAAAAAGGATATTAAATGCCCGGTGAAGGCTCATGTGGTTCAGATACCACGTTAAGCTGTAGGTCCTCGTCTCATGTATCCTCGTTGCTAAAAGAGACGCTATACTGAAATAAGTATATTACATTACATAAATCTTTTTTGCCTTGTAATTGTATTTTATTGAATAATTTATAACTCTTAACAGTCCTATATCCTTTTTTTATATTCGAAAGATTTTTACAGGACATATCGAAATTTCCAACCACTTGAAGTTCTGCTTTAGGTAGTTCACAGTAGCTTCTGATCCTTACACCAATATAGCTTTTATCAGTACACAGTAGCTTCTGTTCCTAACATCAATATTGCTTTTATAAGTTCACCGTAATTTCTACTCCCGATATCAATATAGCTTTTATCAGTTCATAGTAGCTTCCATTCCTGATATCAGTATAGCTTTTATTAGTTCACAGTAGCTTATATGTTCCTTACATCAGTATACCACGATCGATCAAAAACCACGATCTGATCGAGACGATGTTTACAGATAAAGGTTAAGATGCTAAAACCAAATATTCTTAGACATAACTTTGGGGTACCTGATTTGTGTAGTTAACAGTGTGTGAGAAATCAGTTCATCTGAGGTGGACAAACACCTGTGTATGTGTTTCCTCGGGGTTCTCCCGTTTCCTTCCACTTTCTTCATTCCATCATTTCATTCATTTCTCATAATCATCATCTCCTTCAGCCTAGCCGGCATAATCGTGCGACGTAAAACTCAAAGATTTCATTTCTGTTATACATAGTCGCCCTAAAGTAGGTATGGAATGGCTTCTCAATCTTAATTATAATTTTCAGGCGCAGAAGTGTTCGAAATGTCCTCATTCAACAATTCAATGTTCTTCAAACCTACCCAGAAGACTGCGACACACATTACGATACATACACAAAAAACAAAGAGAAAAGAAGTTATGGCAATACTACGACTGTATACCTACTTTTGGACCACTCTGTATATACCTACTTTTGGGCCACTCTGTATTATAAAATCTAGCGACTCTAAGTAACACTCATACACAGTATGTATAGGTCCTACACGCGCATATTACAATACTATTGCATCAAATAATACCGCGTATTTTATTCGTCATGAGACAGGCTTTTAGTTAAGCTCAAAGGCATAATTGTTAGAAATAGCTCAATATTCTTGTCTATAGTCTGCAAAATGTTAAACTTCAGCCTCTGGGATCGCATTTGGCCAATGGATCACTTGTAGGACCCTGTACTAGACCAGTGGTTCTCAACCTTTTTTTGACTGACGACACACCTTATTGAATGTACAAGGGCATTGCGACACACTTGTTTGATATTTTTATTATTATTACTATTATTATTATTATTATTAATAATAATAATAATAATATAAATTATAATAGTGTAACCCTATAGGTTTTTATAATGTAATGACTCCATGTAGTACCGATACTGAGTATCATTGTTGCTGCTGGAGGTGTTGACTGGTACAATCTGTCTCAAAGTTGATTTTAACTAATTATTATTAAATTCTCCATGATTTTTAAATTCTAAAATTTCGCGACACACCCTAGGGGGACTGTGAGACACACCAATGTATCCCAACACAACAGTTGAGAACCGCTGTACTAAACATTCAAGAAGGAATAAAGAGTTCAGAAAATGGCTAGCAAGGAAAGAAAAACTTGTCGTATTTTGTCGAAAAAACTAATTTTACGGTATTTTTGAAATACAGATGAGGTAATTGTTTTGTTTAGGTACAATGTATACCGTAGAAGTGGCGTACGTAAACTCGTGCAATAATATAATTCTATCCGCGATATTCTGCCTATTCTTATAAGAAACCAAATATCCTTGATTATAGGAAATGGCTTCTGCCCCCTTCCTAGTTCTTAGGCAACCCAACGTCTCAAATTAACTACAGACCACTATGTTTTTATACAAGGTTAAAAAAAAAAAAAAACTCATGGTGGTTTTGAAGAAGAGAAAACCTCACCAACCTTCATATTATGTAATTTCATTGCACACGTGGTATTCTGTCAATGGCAAAGGAACAGCCCTGACAGTTTAGCATCTGCAAACGCGTTCTTATTCAGTCTGCCAACTGTGGCTATTGCACTTCCGCGATGCGAGTTTCAGTTTTATAGAAGGCAACAGGACAGGAAGTTTGGGTCTGAAAATGAATTCTATTACACAATATAACACTCCCCGTAATACCTCTCTCTCTCTCTCTCTCTCTCTGTGCTATTCTCTCTAGATAATATAACTGTGTTGTAAAAACGTATAGAAACTTATACAATATTATATTGAATTACGGCACACAAGAGTCTTTTGTTAGAGTATCACGGTGATGCAAAGTAATTTAATTTTATTGACGCAAATCATCCTTTGAGTAATTTGTTCCTCCTCAATTACTGTGGCCTTTCTGAATAAAAAAAAAAAAATCTAATTCACTGTTTCTTTCTCCTCCCTTCCCCATGCATCTCTTGTACCGTGTAATTCCCTCTCCCCTCGTAACCTTTCCATTCCCAGGTATAATTGAGAGACAGACCCAATTGCAGCTTTATTTAAATTAAGGGAATCAGTGTTGGCATATACAAGAATTAAAAAATATATTTGTATTTTATTTCTTTCATTTTTTTTTAAAAAAAAGAAGTTTGGTCTACTAAAACTCATTCTTCTCTGGACCGCGGTGGCTCAATGGTAGAGCCTTCACCTCTGGGGCGTGGGGTCCTTGTTTCGATCCCAGCCAACGCCAAATGGAATCGGTTTTCTCGGAGTTCTCCCGTTTCTTCCTACTTTATTCATTCCATCATTACATTCATTTCTCATCATCACTATCTCCTTTAGCCTAGCCAATATATCCGTGGGACGTAAAACTTAAAGATTTCATTTTCATTTTTCTTGTATCATATTCAGTGTCATTTTTATACTGTCAATTATGTGACACTGAAACAGTGTTTGAGATCTAAGCCTTGGGTGAACTAGTGTTGTGAACAAGACTAGTGGAATGTAATTTCGAATTTGAATTTTAAAATGTACTTTCTCGTTTCGTGTGCAATATTAGTTCTGCCTATCGTGATGTGTAGACACTAAAAATTTTGATAACTTGCATAGAAAGTATTTGGAGCACAGTTATAAGGGTCTTTTTTATTCTCACGGTTGCGATAACGGTTGCTGAACCTCCGTCCGCATTCTCTATCTAGGGCCTACATTGAGTTGAATGATTTATTTTGTCCACGTCGGAGCGGATACCCAACTTTCGCGGTCTTAAAACCCGACCGCTTGTAGTTGCGATTCGCGGCGGTTGGCCGGTTTCTGTCTACGTTGTATCATTTGGGATCTTCTATCCACTGCGGCCTTGGATCACGCCTAACACTCATTGGATTCAATATTGTCTACTTGTTTGAAAAACGCGACATTTCATTTTCCATCCGCATACATTTTCCGAAATTCCCTCATTTGTCCGCATTTTAGAGCTCAAATATTTTGTTAGTTTAAGTTCTGATATTCGACTTGTAAAGATAAATTCGGCTATTTGTATTCAAAGAAGCAATTTTTTTTTTTTAAAAAAAAAAAAGCTTAAATCTAATTAAAAATATGAATACGCTAAGTCAACAGTATGCTGTGTAAAAATTCTCTTATTTCATTATATTTGATACATCTCAATATATTTTTCATAATGTTTTAAAAGCAGTTATTGACAGTGAAAGGCAAAATTTATCATTCGTCTGTCAAAAATTAATGTTCATCTAATGAGTTGGGCAGATGGAAGTGCGTCCACATTGTAGCATTTCAGTATATAGCAACTCTATATGAACTTTAAAAGGGAATTACTGTTCATTCATTCCGCAACTGCCAATTAATTTAACAGAAGAATAGCACAGAAGGCTCGGGTGTCGATGGCGTTGGGGTTGATATACTCACAATCACTTTCAGAAGTTTGACGTAGGAGACCCGGGTTCGATTCCCGGTGGGAGCTCATGTGGTTCGGATTCCACGTTAATCAGTAGGTCCACGTCTCATATAGCCTCGCTGCTGAACGGGACGTTAAACTCAAAATCAAATCAAATCAAATCAACTTTCAGAAGTTTAATTTTTGTTATCTTCGCTTTGCTTGCATAAGTTTTGATCCTAGTAGTGGTTAGCTTTGCTTAGGTTTAGTTTAATTAGGTAAACTTATGTAAAAGTAGTATGTTTAATGTATCTTTTCGCTAGCTTAGCTTGGATAATCTCCCGTAAGATAAGTTTAGCTTATTTTATTTAGCTTGGATTGTATAAACTTGGGTCTGCTTAGCTTAGATAAGATTTTGTTGAATAAACACAACGCAGGTTAGCTGAGTTAAGCCTTGGTTAGCTTTTTAGGTCATCCTAGAGGCTATGCAAATGCTATATTGATAGCAGATTTTCTTTGGAAGCTTAATTTCATAAGGAATTGAAAATCACTGAACTACAGTAATGTGATTATTGTATTACCGAGAAACCTACTTATGGTCACTGTCTCCTACAGTGGTCTACGTGTTTAATCTCGTATCATTTCAGCCCAAATATCTTAATAAGATAAATGTTCACTTTTCCATAATGTCTTAATTAAAGATGCGGGCGTTAATCTCGATCTTATCCTTGCGTACACCACTGGTCTCCAGCACCATACAATTTGCTACATTTTGGAAAAAGGGTGCGGTGGCTCAGTGTTAGAGAGTTCATCTCTTGCGCGTGGGGTTCCTGGTTCGATCCCAGCTCGCGCCAAGTGGACTTTATGGTAGACAAATACCGTATGCGTGGGTTTTCTCGGGGTTTGCGCGTTTCCTCCCACTTTGTTTATTCCACCAGTGCATTCATTTCTCATCATCACCGTCTCCTTTATCCTAGGTGGTATAACCGTAGGACGTAAAGCTCAAAGATTTCATTTCATTTCAAAGATTACATTTTGGAAAAAAAAAAACAAGCGCTTGTATTTGAGTAAATACGACATTTAGTTATATTTTAAAAAAAGGAATATATTAAGAGTTGGCAACACCAGTAGCAGTTTACTATTAGGCCTAATAAAATTTAGAAGTTAATAATGTCAGATGGTAGGCTTTGTAGCCGATGCAATATAATTTAACTACATGATGATGAATGTAAATAAAGCCCACCCATTCAACGAGGCTCTTCCGTGTAACCATTTCCATCCCTCTCACTTCCCCTTTTCATATGTAAAGGCTCCGCACCCACAATTTGCTGTCTATATTTCTTCCCGTTCGTTCACCACACACTCTGTTGCAAAAGAACATGCAGGGTAAAGAAAAGAGGAAAATAAATTGAGCAACAGTAATAACCAAATAAGAAAAGAAAAACGTTTAATGTAATTATAATTAAGGTTTCTTTTTTATTATTATTATTGGGGCCAACTGACAATAAATAGACCATTTTAACTGAATAGACTCACTCACTGGCCACGGTGAAAGCTTGGTGAGTGAGTTTCAATTCCAATTTCACGGTGATCGGTTTTTTTCAACGTGGCTGGTTGGTGTGCCGTTTGAATTAAAGGTTAATCGCCATATCAAATAAGGTCGGATGTGGTCTCTTGCTTTGGCCTTTTTGTTAACTATATATTATTAAAGATTATTTGCTCAACAAAGAAATAGATTACAACACTCACATAATAATATATAAGTCGTTTGAATAAAAGATCAAATTATCTAACCAAGTTTTATTTTCTCTCTTTTTAAGTACTTAGAGGAAAAAGAAAGAAAAATGTATCTAGGTTGACATGGATTATGTGCACAGAAGTGCTTGTTTTTTTTGGTTGAATGTAGTTATTTTGCCTTTATGCTGGAGATCGGGTTCGATTTCCGGTGAAGTATCCAGAGATGGAGTGTGTCAATGAAAACTTAACCCACCACCGATCGTGACCCACGACCCAAAGTGACCCACTCTGATCCACCACTCACCAAAACCCATCGTCATCAAGTCTGACTCATGATACAAACCCTCCTCTCCACTGACTAAAGAGTTTACACTTGTAATAATACAAAGCTGTGAAATGATCACTAATCGGAGTTTGAATTTCTACGGTCAATCGCGCAGGTGCCAGTTTGTTACAATACCAGTGGATCTGACATTTACGATATAAGATAGTAAAGTGTTTGTCATGGACCATATTACGATCAATTTCAATTAATTTTTTTCCTTGTTGAATTACGGTTACTTCTCAGTGGAAATAGGATGAAAGTTGAAAGTCTTAAATCAAAGTAAAGTCGGCCAACGTAAAGGAAAAAAAGTAAAAGTAAAATTCGATTGTGTCTCAAAAGCTAAGTAATAAGTTCTATTGCCGTTATTACAATTACAAATATCAATATCCAAACGTACTTGAAGTTCTTTTCGCACTTAGATATACTCATCTGAGGTAAGTAAATAGATACAAATGAAAATGAAAGAAAAGTGGAGGCATTGAAAGTAAAATGTTGACAAATTCATAAGTGTTCAGAAGATGCTGTGTGCAAATCACTGAGCAGAGTGGGTCGGTGGATCAGAGTGGGTCATGGTGGGAGGCAATGCGGGTCGGTGGCTCAGAGTGTGTCACGATGCGTGGTGGGTCACAATGGGTCACGTCTTGTTAACCCACGACCCACGATCCACTGGCCCACTCCATCTCTGGGAATATCATGTGTTGAAATTTTAATTTAACGCATGTCCCGCGTAGCTCTTGTTTGTTAAAGGAGACGGAAGAGTTTTATTTATTTATTTATCTTTAGTGTAATTTTCTACGATTATGCACCGAGGCTAAAGAAAACTGTGATGATGAGATGGATGATCATCTTTCAGTTTAACGTCCCAAGATTATGACCGTTAGGTCAAGGGAGGCAATGGTTAAGGGAAGTGAACGATGATGGAAGAATTGGTAGAATGAGAAGGAGGGAGGAAACGGGAATACTCCGAGAAAATCCACGGACGCATACATAATCATAATGGAATAAAGAGCATAGGAGGATATGGAAGGATGTCGAGAAATCCAACGCATATGGTGTTTGTTCACGACGAAGCCCACTTGGCGGGTGAGGTTGAACCGGGGACCCCACAGAGCAGAGATGAGCGCTATGCCACTGAGCCATTATGGCCCCACGGAGGATTAATGATAGCGAATCATCACGAAAATAATGTTTCCCATGAGACGAGACAAGAAAGAGTTTTCTCATCTCCTCCCGCTTCTAGAAAACGTGTCTCGTCTCGATTTTTGTAAAGGTTTTCTCGTCTTGTTTTGTAAATTTATATACAAAATTTATGACCTGATTTTTTCTTCCCAGAATTCTTCCTCGTCACAAGAGGTGTACGAAAGATATAACAGCATTTAAGCCATATTTGTCATTGGAGTATACTGTGTAGTGTCATATGTATCTTTAAATGCTTATAAATGCTCTTCATTGTGTTCGTACAATTTCTTTCAATGTTGTAGGCCTACTACTGGGCACCGATAATTCTGGGTTCCTTCAAGATAAGTCAGTTGTTGCGTCTCTTGCCTGATAAAATAGAAACCGTCCCGTCAATTACAACTGAAACTAGATTTAAATAATATTTATCTGTCCATTGTAACTAACCCTTGTAAGAACAAATCAAATAACTCTACAAATTCTTTCATCAACAAAGACTAATATGAAACCGATTATTTTTTTTTAATTCTAAATTTTCTTAGTACGCGTGCCTTTTGTCTTTCCTCGAAAAAGCAGCTCATAGTGAGACACGTGCTGACTTTACAGTGCGGTCAATATCCTTATAGACCCTGTCAATATCCTTATAGACCCTACATGCATTTCCTCTGTGGTTATATTGCATAACGTGAGCAGATTTGACACATGATACATGCTTTTAAATCATTCAGTAAAATAAAGATAATAGTAGAACTTTGCAATGTTTGAAAAATACATGCAATGTGTAACGGGTTTGTTTCATGATATATGTACATAGCCACTGTATACAAGCTGTTGGTTACTTACACTTGCATTTTAAACATCTGATAAATATCGTAAATGAAAGTAAAATATTGGAGAAAACATTAAACGAATGATAACACTCTGCGAGTTCCCGGGACTAATGATTTTTTTTTCTTAAGTTCGAACCTGGAAAAATTTTTCACCATGTTTCTCGATATTCCGATTACACTCTTTTAACTCCCAAGTTGTATTTATTCTCGTTCGTTCCTCCTGAAAAAAAAATGTAGTATTCCCATTTTCTTTCCACATCTAGATGTAGTTGACCACCTTGTGGTCCATCCGTCTTTTAGGACAGCTTCTGCTCCTAAGGATAAGGAGTTGCCCTGACCTCTACCCGCTCATCCACCCTCCGAGGAGGCACCTGGTGGAGGTTGACTCCTTATCCCGAGAGTCCGTCAGTTCTCACCGACGTTGGCCGCCTACGACGTTGCTCGCTTTCTCCTGCTAGGAGATGCAGGTTGAGAGTTTCCCTTCGTTTAGGATGAACCCTAAAAGTATTTCTCAAACCACTCCAGTACTTTGTTATAGAGTTGAGTATGTGCCGACAACTGCTGCCAAATCCGTGTGATGTTCTTTTCCTAAAACAGATTGTAAAATGCGATGAAAAGTTTTTTTTTTTTTTTTTTTTTTTTTAATTTTTACTTCGAAATCAGAATATACAAAATCAATGGTTAAACAAGGGTCAGCATCCAGAATCGGGTCATCAAACAAGACTGTTTCGAGCATAAAGTCATGGTCTGTGTGGTGGAACTACGAGAGGGCTCATTTTGTGTTCATTCCTAACGTTCGTATCATTAATAATGACCATTATTCCAAACAGTTAGAGCGGATGTATGTTGCTCCTGCGGACAAGGAGGTGCCCTGACGCCAAAAATGTGGTGCATTGGTGAACCAAAAATACTCCTTGCTATAACAGAACAACGGAAAACCACACTTGTGTCGAAAATCGTAACAGAAGACTCAGGAACTTGATGATATCAAAGTGATACCAGACCCGGTTATAGCCCTGACCTTGCCCCTTCAGATTATTACTTGTTTCCGTCCATGGCGCACTTCATGATATCACGATGCTTGATCAACCAGCAGAAGGTGGAAACAGAAATGACTAGCTTGTGCCTCTATGGGCAAGATATGGAATCGAGAAACTGTCAGGAAAGTGGCTGCAGACACTCCAACACGAGGTTTATACTTTGTTATGTTAACTTGCTTTCATTGTACTGTAGTAAGCCCTAAATACAAGTATGTTGTGTACCAAAATATTACAAGGCTTGTGGCTTCTCCTTGTGGGTGGCTGTGACACCCATTCCCTACGCCACTATCTAAATCTCATGACCTTTGACTCTAGCCCGAACTGGAATCAAATCACATGTTAACGGGATAACCACGTGTGGTAACTTTGTCATCTTTTCTTATTGATTCGTTTCATAGCATAAACATTACATAGTTTCCTTTCCCATCCTCTAAATTTAGAAGTTATTTTCCGTTATTTTGAAATCCATGGCAAATCTTCATTCATCCTACGTAAATTCATATGGTATGTTGTGAAGCAGTTTTGAATTTGGCATTGAAATAAAAAAAAAAAAAGTATTCATTTAAAATTATGCGCAATTATAAAATTTATTCGTGTGAATATTTCGTTTTTAAAAAATCATTGGCATAAAAACGAGGAAATGTGTATATGAGGATCTTATCTTGCTACGTATCTGAGTATATGATCATGCTGGTTATTTGCATATAAGTATTTCAGGAAAGTTTTTAAACGCTCATGACACATGCATGCATTCTTTTCTAATTTTTTTCGTTTAAACAAAGTATAAAATATTCATTAATTTAGTATTCTGGTATATGTATATGTAGCTGAAACAGGGAGCATACACACACACAATATGTCTTATACTTATTAATTGTTTTTTGGTTTGCGTGCGTAATTATGTTAGCTGCGATAAGAGATACAAGACCTCAATCGGACAAAGGATTGCATGATTTAATGATTTTTACAAAACTGGATTAAATGTGTCATACACCTTGCTTTCGTAATAAGTAGAGTTTGTTTAAAGAAGCAAAAAAAAAAAAAAAACTTTGTACTTAATATTGCTAAAAAGTTTAAAAAAAAAAACTTCCGTAGGTGTTCCTTTATATTAAATGGCTGAAAAAAGAAATCCTAATAAACTCTGATAAAGGCAGAAGGAGGATCACGCAAAACGTAATACATATATCCATGTATGGGATATTTATGGCCGCATTAAAATCATTGTTACGCGTGAAAATATTAGCGGATTAACTTCATTAACAACCTCGACCGAGAAAATCACTCAGGCTATCTACAGAGTCCGCCAGAAAAAATGTATACATTCTTTGTCATCCTGTATTGCACAAAGCAGAAATCAAAAATTCTCCTTCATTCAAGAGTTATCGCGTGAAGTAACGAACTTACTAACATTACAATTCAAGAATTATCGTGTGGAGTAACGGACATACTAACATTATAATTCAAGAGTTATCATGTGTATTAACGAACATACTAACATTACAGTTCAAGAATTATCGTGTGTATTAACGGACGTACTAACATTACAATTCAAGAGTTATCGTGTGGATTAACGAACGTTCTAACATTACAATTCAAGAATTGTCGTGTGGAGTAACGGACATACTAACATTACTATTGAAGAGTTATCGTATGTATTAACGAACATACCAACATTACAGTTCAAGAGTTATCGTGTGTATTAACGGACGTACTAGCATTACAATTCAAGAGTTATGTGGAATAACGAACGTAATAATTTTACAGTTTAAGAGTGATCATACATAGAAACAAATGCACTAACATTACAATTCATTAATTATCGTGTGGAGTAACGGACATAGTAACATTACAATTCAAGAGTTATCGTGTGAATTAACGGACGTACTAGCATTACAGTTCAAGAGTTATCGTGTGGATTAACGAACGTTCTAACATTACAATTCAAGAATTGTCGTGTGGAGTAACGGACATACTAACATTACTATTGAAGAGTTATCGTATGTATTAACGAACATACCAACATTACAGTTCAAGAGTTATCGTGTGTATTAACGGACGTACTAGCATTACAATTCAAGAGTTATGTGGAATAACGAACGTAATAATTTTACAGTTTAAGAGTGATCATACATAGAAACAAATGCACTAACATTACAATTCATTAATTATCGTGTGGAGTAACGGACATAGTAACATTACAATTCAAGAGTTATCGTGTGAATTAACGGACGTACTAGCATTACAGTTCAAGAGTTATCATGCGGAGTAACGAACGTTCTAACATTACAATTCAAATGTAGTTTTATTAAATGTAATAAAATGTAATAAAACTAAACAAATATAGTTTTATGAAGAAAATGTGCAAATCTATGTCGAGCTACGAAGTGTTTTGCAGTGTCGGCCCCGGTGGATACCCCGCGTTGGTGTGACCCTGATTGTGCTGGAACATATATATACATATATATGGATAGATATAGTAGAAGAACAGATGGATATATATATAAAGTTTTCTTCATTCAATTGTGATTTTTTTCAGGCTTAAAATTCCCATCAAATTTGTCTTGAGGTGCATGAAATCCATTGGTGATCGTGATCCAAGGTTGAAAACCATTGTTCTAAATTACAATATCAAAATATTTCAGTCTACTAAATACAAAGCATAAATATGCACTAACTGATTCAACCTAAGGAGAAAATAGTTAAGCACTAGATATTTCCGGTAAATACTATTTGATTGTAGTAACAATTTCTAGGAAAACATATGATACAATATTCTATACAGTACGTGCATGCAGTTGGAAGGAATCGACGGTATAAAAAGAAAAATAAACACTAACTAAAAATGAAGCCAGAGAGAGACAAAGAGAGAGAGGGAGTGATAAAGAAAAACCAACATTAGAAACAAATGCATTTAGTGAAATGAATTTCCATTAACTGTTTGGATGAAGTTAACACACATCTGCAATAAAATGTTCTTTTTTCAGAAAGGAAAAAAAAAAAAATCACACGACCGACCACAAACGTAATATGTTTTTGTTGTCTGTAAGATAACTCTTGGCGACGACTATAGTGGGCAGAATAGAATACGACGGCCTGAAGAAACACACGAAAAAGATTTCGAAATGCAGTTGTTGAGAAAGGCAGTGGGGGCAGTCCTGTCGCCAGCCAGTCCTCGTATACATGATAAAACCTTAAGTACAGCAATTGATTTTTGAAAATAATCACAGAGTATACATATATAACCACTACTACTCTTGATTTCTCATTCCCTCCCCTATTTAAAGACAAAAGTACTATTACCATTTGAATTAGTACATTTTTAAAGATGGGTAAACCACTTTTCGTGCGACGTTATGATGGATTTGTAACATAAGTTCTGTTTTTGTCCCTGGTAGAGACATCCACTGTTTTTTATGGTCGTTTTTTAGTTCTTCTGATAATGAACATTCCAACACACAAAGATGAAATTTGTCACTGTGTTGGTGTACCTTTGTCTCCAATGCAGTGTCGTCTTCCAGTTTCAGTAACTTCAGGTCCCGATGAACAGTAATATGATTTTAAATCCAGTCGTAATGTAATAATTGTTGTTTGTATTTCAGCCTGTATTAATATTAGGTACAAAATCAACGTAGGACTAATTTCGTTACCAATTTCTAGTGATATCATTATTTCATATCATGTATATTATTAACAGATGTCCCCACCGCTGGTCTAGTGGTTACCGCGTGCACCTTTGGTACACGCACGTCAGAGATGGGCATTTTTCTTAACCTTCAGCCACAATTATTTCCCGCACACTTACACTCATTCGCCCTCACACTCAAATATTGTTAATGCTCTCACACTCACTCCCAATCGACTCCCTCACACACATATACTCACTTGCACTCACCCTCATCTATCAAAATGAGGGTGAGAGCGGTCCTTTTGAGCGCAAAAAATGTGTGAGGGGGCCCATGTCTCGTGTACGTGATCCTTGAATTGATCATAGGTGAGAAAGCATAAAAGACATTACGGTGGTTCAAAAGCCAATTTAAACCTTAGGTTCACGTCTCGTATACCCTTGGTGCCGAAAGGGACATTAAACCTCAACAAACAAAATGTAATAAAAGTATAGGGTCCACTCATCGTGTGAGGGTCCCTGGTATGATTCCGGCTCATGTAAGTTTGTGGTGGATAATATTATATCTGTGGGTTTTCTCAAGATTCTTAGCCAATATCCCAACCAGTTTCTCATCCTCTTCTCAATAATGTTCAAAGCTGTTCTCCCCCACCACCACCATTTCTAACACCCTCTCATTCGTTTTCCACTCGACCCAACTAATTCTCTCCAATCTTTTCCATACCCACATTTCGAAAGCTTCCAGTTGTTTTTTATCATTTTTGCGTAATGACCATGTCCCATACAGTACAATACTCCACACGCATTATTGTATGAGTTTTTTTTCTCTCAACTCTTTATACAAGATCCCACAAAACAGACTTTTCTTCCTCCTGATTGAAGCCTTCTTTCACCATTCCTATCCTTGCTTTTATTTCACGTTTGCACTTCATATCATCACTAATAATACTACTCAGGTATCGAAAACTAGTTACATGTTCTATTTTCTCCCATCCTATTTCTATTTTTGACAAGATTGTGAAATATTATGATTACTGAATTATGAGCCACCAAAGTTGGTGTTTCACATTTTTGAAATATATATATATATATATATATATATATATATATATATATATATATATATATATATATATATATATATATATCAACTAAACTCATCCGATATGGATGATACTTGGCATGGAGATAAATTTTGCTCTGCTACACAAGATTATAAAATATTATAATGTGTAGGCTTGTAGTTCCCGAGGTACGGACCGTCAAAATGTGATGTGTGGACTTTGTGAAATTTTCACAAAACAATTTTAATTAAGATTTGCTTTTAAAATCAATGAAATGCGACATTTTTCGCAATTAAGAAACATTATACTTGTTATTTGATATTTAACAGAGTACTTTTTGCTTCGTTCCCAACTTCTTAGGTTTCTGTTATCTATTTTACCTTTAATATTTTCTAATCTGATACATTTTAATTACACTGCACTTTTATTTATTCTTCAGGAAGTGGTCATCTTGGACATATTACCCTAGGTCTGCCTTGTATTAAAATTCGAATTTAATAAACTGTGTGTGATATTTTTTATTAAAGGAAGGGGAAAGCACTCTGACAAAACAAAAATGAGGTAGACAGAGAAAGAGTAAATAATAATGTCATACCAGTTATATTCTTTTCAAACACTGTTGTATATAAATGGCTGTTAGCAAAGACATTTTTAACAACACGACACTAACATATCCTAAAGCATGTATGTAAGGAGGGGGAAGGATTGTATTTGCATTACAATAGTTTTTATATCTGTTTTATACTACGATTTTCGTGTATAAGAACTGGCAACGATTCTTCTATTGGGAAGTCACGATACAAACGTGTACATATAATGAATGTTTGTGTGTCACACGAACAATGACAATATTGTTAATCAGTTTACAACTGGAACAAGTTGTGTCGTTCATTTTATTAAGGTGAGAATATCTACGTTTTCAAAAATCAAGATGGAAATACAGATGTAATAAAGTTTTGTATATGTAAATGTCGTGTCCAGAAAAAAAATCGGAGCGGAAAAGTGTCTAAAATAAACAAGAATAGTTATTAGATACACTTGATAACAATTATGAGCCTTGAGTTCCTTCGTGGCTAAGCGATTAGCGTACGCGCCTTTGGCGTGGGAGACCCGTGTTCGATTCCCGGCGGGAGCTCGGAATGTGGTTCGGATTCCACGTTAATCAGTAGGTCCCGTCCCATGTAGCCTTGCTGCTAAAAGGGACATTAAACTCAAAATCAACTCAACTCAATTATAAAACTTATTTCAAAAAAAAATTAACCGACTTCAACTCATCAACAGTTGAGATGTTCCGTGATGTAGCTCCGAAGTAGGGATGGTTAAAATTTTCCGGAATACTTCGGAATTCGGAAGAAATCCGGAATTCAGAAAAATTCCGGAAATTTTCCGAAATCGGAATTTCCTAAATTTTGGATTTTTCTGAATTCCGGAATTTTTTCCCGAAATCCAGAATTTTCTGATTTTACTTTCCGGATTCCTGAAAGTAAAAAATCCGGAATTGGCCATCCTTGCTCCAAAGATTACCATCCGATCTTAAAGATGTTTATATTGGATCACCACTCTCTCCAGCAAACAAACAAATCATCAAAATCAGTCCAATTACGTCGAAGATAGATGTGGACGAGACCACAATATGTATACAAGTGGGTTGAATTGAGAACGTTCCCCTTTTGTTTGAAGTCGGTTAAAAAGAATTTAAAATACTGTATGCCAATTAGAGATCTTCGAAATGTAGTGTTGGAGAAAATGGAGAAGATAAAATGGACAGAGAGAGTGCAATATAACTTTTAATAAGAATAACAAACAATGTTTTAAAATGGATAGGAGAGAAAAGAGCGTTTTAACCAGAATCCTTAGGAAGCCCAATTGGATTGGACACATCTTGCCAAGAAATAGTCTTCTTCATACCGCCATAGAAGGAAAGATGGGAAGAAAGCGAGGAATACGAAGCACACACGGAATACGAACACAACTGATCGATAATTTGAAAAATAAAAGAAAATATTGGGAACTATAAAAGAGGCAGGTGAAGATCGAGAAACGTGGAAGAAATATTTCCAGGCTTAAACCTAAAATAAAATAATAATTTTAAACAAGAAACAAAAACACATTCCCAGAACCTGTCGTTAATAATTAATAATAATAATAATAATAATAATAATAATAATAATAATAATAATAATAATAATAATAATAATAATAATAATAATAATAATAATAATAATAATACAGTATACGCCATTTTATCTACAATATACTTTAGTTGCACTGAATGTTTCTTAATATCCCTCCTCGATACAGCCTTAATACTGCTCTCGTGTAACCGAATGGTTAGCTTGCTTCCTTACGTTAGAGGAGAATGCATTACGTATCAAGAATGTCACTTAGGAAGTATGGGGCAATTCTTCCAGGAGTTTACCAATCTATCTATTAAAATGGTAGGTTTATATGTTTGTGGTCAATCTACGAGCTCGTACGAGGTTGTATATGTTTGTGGCCAATCTTTTCGACAATGAGATCTCAAAAAGCACAAGCGCTAGAAACGTGTTGTTTTCGCTAGTCAACTCCAAATTTTGTGTAGATTTGCCAGTTTTCATTTAAATTATTTAAAAAAGTCTTTATTTTCCTACTCCACATTTTAAACATCGTTTTGACCCTATTAGTTGCCACTAGAGTCACTAGGACGTTAAGGTTGATACCCTTGTGAAAGGCAATCAGTAGAGGAGCTACGTATAGCGGGTTGATGGACATCTCAGGCGCTTTGCTTTAATCTCAAATGACAAAACTTACTGCAAACTGGCAACTTCGAAGGCTTGTGGACCCACAACGAGGCGTACTCGGATGTGGAATTATAAGGGAAAAAAAAATATTTGCATTTGGTATCATTTATCACTTATCTAAGTTTGCCACAAACTCACCCCAACATTCTATATATTAAAATACTACATTTATATGTTTGTCTATAGCAATTCATTCCCTTTGAGTGTCTTCCTGTCCTTTAACTTACTTGTGTTCGTAAAAGGACTACCACAGATATAGTGAGAAATGAGAAGGAGATTCACGCTCATATTAGAACTGTGCGCTGTGTAAATAGCGCAGCTTCAGCTAGTAGTACAGTAATATACAGTAGTAATGAAAAATGCGCAGCTCTGTTCGTGTCGCTGGAAAGTCTTGCCCCATACCAAACAAAATCTGTAATGACACTGCTAATTCCATTACGTTCATTTTGGTGCATGATGCTGCGGGTGACTGAAAATGAATGCTTCCGTATTAGGTGAAGATGAGGGCGAATGACTATAGGTTAGGAAGTGCATGTAAGTGTCAGAAAATTGAGTGGGGTTGAGGAAAAATTCCAATCTGTGGTTAGTAATGAGAGTCCTCATTCTTTATTTTAACATACATAGGCCTATTGCTAGTATAGAACTTAAGAGTATCTAATAAATTCAAAATTAAATAAATGTATACCATATGGATTGCTTACACAGTGTGGTTCTCTTTTCCTGTGAAAAATTTATTGCAACCTTTTTTTTTTTAATTTTTAGTATTTACTTGAGTATTGTGCTTTGTTTGGGAGCGGATGGGAAAAATAATAGAAGCTTTAGGAAACGAAGAGAGAATTGAGTTGTATCGTGCATCGGAATGGAATGGATAGGGAAATTATAAAGCATTATCGTGTTGCACGCTACGAGGGAAGTATACAACATCTACTCTCTCTGCCTGCATTGCAGGAAAGGAGTGGATTGCAAGGGTCTTGTTGCTAGCTTCGCAAAGACGAAAACAAATAATGATCTTTTGTGGAAATTTTAAGCAAGGATCCTGTACCGTTTGATGTTCAGCATATGAATGAGAATTAACATATTAAATCTTGGATATACATTTGAAATTCCAGTTGGTTTGGAATATATTTAGGGGGAAAAAATCGAGTTCTTGTAATTAAAAAAACAATACGCGTCTTGTTTTGCGAATCCCTGTTTCACCTGTAACTTTGGTGGCATTTTGTATATATAATTACTAGCGTCAGTTACCCGCTTTAGTGGGTTAAAATAAGAAAAATGAGTAATATGTTCCGTTAGTTAATCACTTTCTTACTATTACTAAAGTGCTCTTTAATATCGGTCATTTTTAATCATTTATATGTATCTTCTATTCACCCTCACCCAAGTTGCGGGGCTGAATTTGGATTTAAACAGCATCGAAGGTGTCACTGTTCATCTCAGCGATCTCCGAAAACTATGGATTCGACACTAATATCGGTCATTTTCGACCATTTTTATATATATATATTTCCCCCTACTCTTCCCCTAAGTTGCACCGTCAAAGTAAAATTTTTGATCCCTGACCCGAATCTCATCTCTGTTGAAAATTTGATCGAGATCGGTCGAGTGGTTGAAGAGTTATTAGGTCACAAAGATAGTCACTTTCATTTTTATATAAGACCTATATAGATTTCTATTCCATGTTAGATATAGGCGAAAAAGGAGTTCCTGATCTACCTAGCCTTGTTCCACCTAATATTCCGAGAGATGGATATTCAATGTGTTGCGGACTGTTCTTGCACGTTCAGTAGTCCAATACAGAGTCAAATAACTTGGTTCTTCTAGAAATTCATTAAGCTTTTTTTGTTTTTGTTTTTCTTTTTTCTTTTCTTTTCTTTTTCTTTTTCTTTCTTTTTTTTGCAAGCTGTTTTGTAAGGAAGTTCTATTTTACAAGCATTCAGCTTTCTTCAGAAAATTGAAATAGATATTTAAGCTTATTGTGGAAAATATTAGTAATTTTCTGTTATTATTGTATGTTTTGCAAGCCAGAAATTATGCAAGTTTTGTTTCAGTTTAAGATATTTTTTTTTTCTTAAACTGAACGATAGAAGTTCAAAATATTAATGCAGTTCGTTAAGTATCCCTCTTCGAAAGATTAGGCAAAACTGGAAGGAATCCTTGGAATTTATCATAAGTAGTCATAATATTTTATTTGGGGAGTTCGCAAGTCCTTTTGGGGAAGAAACTTGCAAAAATTCGTAAAAGTACAAAAATATTCCACCAGTTAGCTGGGAAGGATTCAGGTCCCTCCTTAAGTCTAGCTAACGAGATTTTTTAATTTGGAAGTGTGTGATGATATTCTATGAAGGGGGTGTGTATATATAGCTTTCACTTCCGGTGTGTGGGACCCTGGTTTGATCCCAGATCGCGTCAAGAGGATATTGTGATACTGTATATGTTGGTTTTCTCGAAGTTCTCCATTTTCTCCCGACTTTGTGGTGGACAAACACCGTGCTCGTGGGTTTTCTTGGGGTTCTCCCATTTTCTCCCACTTTCTTCATTCCACCATTTCATTCATTTCTCATCTTCACTGTCTCCTTTAGCCTCACCGGCATAAACGTGGGACGTAAAACTCAAAGATTTCATTTCATTTTTTTTTCGTTTTCTCCCATTTCCTCCATTCCACCATTCCTTTCATCATCATCAGCGTCTCCCAGAATATAATCATGGGACTTTAAACTGAATAAATAAATGATTTCTATTCTATTTTTTATCTTAAAAAAAAAATAGAATTTGTCACAAGTACTAAACTGTTTAGTTTATTGGGTTAATTTTTAAAATTCTCCAGAAATAGCATTGAGATTTCTCACTAGTAGCAATCATTTTCTTGTTGACTTGCTAAGATTTCAACCAAAAAAGGAAAAAGAAATTTGATACTATTATTCACAAGTTGACCAATAGCCCTATACACATTATCATATTCGCGGAAATAAAATACTATTCAAAATTACGAAATGAGACATTTATACTCCCGTATTTGCTTTTTGCAGTATTGTACAGTACAGTTGAAGGTCATACTATGTATTATATGTGTATACGTATAATATGGGAGACCTGTTTCTCAAAACAAATATACCACGCAAGTGGTCTTAATAATTACCTAATGTGTGGGGCGTTTTTCTCCTGCCTTTGTTTTCGTGTAATAGACTAATAATATAGGTGTTAAAAGGAAAGAATCAATAAATTACACAAACCAAATAAGCTGATGAATGGAGGTTATGAAAGATATCTAAAATACACAGACGATCTTCGTATAAAAAGTCCATTAGTAATTATAGTGAAACAGTAAGCGAGGGCTGTTCTTATCTCTCGTATATATGAGCTATACAAATTTCCTACTTTCATGATTTCCCTATCAGTCTAGTGTGTTATTTTGTTGTGAAGGTAAAATGCAGAAATTGGAGCCCTGGACTGGCAACATTGTATTGATTATCAGCAACCACTACCGCTCTTGTTATTACTACTAGTATTACAGTGTCATGCAACGTCAGACGGTAAGAGCTTGGCTACTCTTCGTGACATACAGTAAAACCAAAATGCGAAGAAAGAAAGAAAGAAAGATAGATAGATAGAAAGAAAGAAAGAAGAAAGAAGGAATTTTCCCTTCCTTCCAAGTTCTGAGCAGTTAGAAAAGGAAGATAGTGAGTGTGTAATACGATTATTTTAGTTACTGAACAAGGGAAAGAAAGAAAAAAAGAACTTCGAGAAATAACGACATCGAAAAAGTTTTGTACTCCAATTTCGCGCCACTTGGTTGTTAATTCTTTTTTTCTTCCTTTTCGTTTATTATCGTTAATACATGATAAAATGTCATGTTTAATATAATATATTATACGCTCTACTTCTTTTTTGACAGAGCTTGACATGAAATATTGTGATTAGTATATGCTAAGTTGTTATGCAATTATTTGGCGATATGTTTACCATTTTGTATATGTTTATATTCTCTCTCAAATGATGTAAAATGAAAATGTAAAGTAATCCGTTTTAACAGGAAATCCTTTTTTTTTTTTTTTAATGGAAGTTAAATAAACAAACAGAAAAATAATATTTGTGATAACATCTAGTACCTAATACGAGGAGAAGTCATAAAGTAAGAGTAATTTCTTGCACTAGGGTTTGGTAACTCTGCTAGTATCCGGCACCGAATTAGTGTCGTCTGCAACACTTCTATGCAACATATCACTCTTATTCCCGCATTAGTCGTTGGAGTGTAGCAGACTGTTAAATATGACAGCTTCATTGTTGATCTGCACCAAGGAGGAAATGAAGGCAGTGATTCGCCTTTTGTTTGCGGAGGGTGTTAAACCTGCGGAAATTATTCGTCGAATGCAAGCGCGGTGTGGTGACAGCTGTTTATTGCGAAGCAACTATACGAATGGATAGATCCTTTCAAACAGGGAAGAACTTCTTTATGTGAAAGATCGGGCAGGCCATCGACGTCAACGACTGGGGACAATTTGAAAGTCATTGAGGGTATGGTGATGGAAAACAGACAAAATCACAGTGGACGAAATCGCCAATCGACTCCAAGATACTTTCGTATGTTTGGACCATTTGAGGAAGTGCTCAGGGGAAGAAGATTTGCAACCGACGCAGACGATTTACAAAAAAAAAAAAAAAACTCTTTTTCGACGGGATTAAAAAACTTGTGAAACGATGGGAAAAGTGCGTTGAAGTTCAGGGAGATTGTGTAGGAAAATAATGTATGTTTCAGTTTTCTATAAAATAAATGTATATTTTCTCAAAAGTCCATTTACTTTTTGATTTCTCCTCGTAGTAAGTTTGTGAGTTATTGGTAATATGACAAATTTCAGTATAGGAAATTTGTTTTGTGAGTTGTTGATAAAATGGCAAATTTTATTTAGTATAAAGGGTTTGTTTGGGAGTTGTTGATGGAATCTTAAAACAGAAAGTTGTTTTATATTTGTTGATAAAGTGGTAAATCTTAGTAAAGAAAGTTTATTTGTGAGTTGTTGGTAAATAGTAAATCTTAGAATGAAAAGTTTGTGAGTTGCAGATAAAATGGTAAATCTTAGTTAAAAAAAAAAAAAAAAGTTTGTGAATTGTTGCTAAAATGATAAACCTTTGTGAAAAAGGTTTATTTGTGAGTTGATAAAACGATAAATAATCAAACTGAAAATTTTCAAACAATAAACATTTAGTAATCGATTTAAAAGGGCAAGGAAGACGAATATTCAAAGATCTGTCATAAAGGTATTTAAAAGACGCATATTCGTAGATATTTAATAAAAGCTTAAAACAGATTAACATATAAACTAATTTACAGACCTTTAACAAAATCTCAAAAAAATACATAAGAATAGAAATACATCATACTCAATCTAGACTTAAAACATACTTCATAGACTTTTAATAATAGGTTAAAGAGGATTTTTTTTTTTTGAAAACACACATTCATAGATCTTAAGAATATAGAAAAAACTTAAAATAAATATATTTTCAAACTTCTAATAAAGGGTTAAAAGAGACAGACACACATTTATTCTCACTTCGGAATTAGAAGAGAAGTGCTTTCATGTACCTTTAATAATAGATAAAAAAAAAAGAGAGAGAGAGAGAGAGAGAGAGAGAGAGAGAGATTCCTAAGATTACAATACACCTTAGGTCCTATAAGAAGCAATCTTGGCACACAGTCATAGAATACAGAAGAGGCAAGAGACACATTCAAAGATCTTTAATAAAAGTTTAAGGAGACAACCATGAGTCACAAGCGCTTTCGTTATTCTTTAACCAAAAATTTACCAATGGCTTAAAAAGAACGAATACGGATATTCGTAGAAGGCTTGACGTAAATTCTTACAAAAAAAAAAAAAAAAAAAAAACTATAGATCAAAAAATTGAAACGCTTTATTACCCACTCATAGGTTTGTATGAGCTAGAAACACATTCATAGACCCTTAATAATGGCTTTAAAGCTTACCAGAGACAAACAAAAGATAGATTCATAAATGGCAATGTAGAAAAAAATTAACAATATATGATATTCATGGACTTTTAATAGAGGGTCAAAAGGAACAGAAATGCGTTCATACCCACCACAGAATTAGAAGTGAAGAATCAGATTTATATACCTTTAATAACAGCTTAAAAGAGACGGCAGTTACAAGTCTGTAATACAACTTAGAAAGAACAAAAGAAGATATGCATTCATAGACCATAGAACAGGCAAGAGACATATTCATGAATCTTTAATAAAAGTTTAGAAGTGGTAGCGTAGTTGCTAACTCTCTCGCCTTCGGTGCGAGTGGTCCCGGGTTAGATTCAGGGTGGGGTCACCCTGAATGAGGTTTTCCTGGGTTTTCCTCATTCACACCAGGCAAATGCCGGGTGGTATCTAACTTATAGGTCCCAGGCCGCTTCCTTCCTTTCCCAATCCTTTCTTTCTTCCCTTTCCCCGGATAGTGTGCTCGGCGAGGGACGTCATTCCTCAAATCGTGACGGGCTAAATGGCCTTAGATGCCGAAAGCCCAAAAATCTAAATCCTAAATCCTAAAAGTTTAGAAGAAACAAATGAGAAAGCTCAAAAGAGATAAACGAGAAACACATTCATAGAGCTTTAATAAAAGTTTAGACGAGACAAAAGAGAAACACATTTATGGGTGATTCTGAAATTAAGGGGAATTTTGGCACTGGAAAAATCTTAAAATTAAAAATCGAAGAAATAATGTATAATTTATTTTTTACACACCTAAGGGCCAAACAAATACAACCATTACAGTGGATGAGGTCAAGAAAATATATATTTTTTAAAAAAATGGTAATTTATTATTTTGACAAACACGGTGGTTACATTAATATCCACGGAGGTTACAAAACATACTCAGTGAAGATATATTTAAGTTTTACTCACTGGTAAAATGTAAGACAATGTAATATTTTGAATTGAATGCTTAATATAGATTTGTGTACACATCTAAAATTGCAGTAAACGTAAACCGGAATGTTCTATTTTCCAAGAAAAGCTGTTCCAACCCTGCAACAATGTCTTTAGTACCCACAGTGGCTCTATTTGCTTTTGAGCATCGTTAGGTTAGAGTAAGAGTACGAAGATCTGAAAACAAGTTGTAGCAGTTCATAAATGCTGTTACATAAAAGAATACACTTTATGGTTGAAACACACTGAGAAAAATTGTAGGTGACATACTTAAAAAGATAGGTTACATGCGTAATTCCTGTAGTCTTTGGACAACGTACAGCAGACGTATAACTGAAAACGCATGTTTTATAATACTTTCTGTATAAGTGTTCCATCTATACGTACTTTCCGTATGAAACAATGTCGGCGGTCAGGATCTCACATACAAATGAACGTATATAACATATAGCTGACGAAGATAACATAAGTATATGCATGTGATATACGGAAAAGTATTATGTCAGACATCCTGCAACGGCGTGATGTAACACGTAAGGGCAGAGCCTATGTAGCATACGGATAAGGTATGCTCCGTACTCATTTCTATAGTAAGCAAGAGGATACCGTATATTTGTACAATATACCGCTATCCAGAGAAGGGATTTTTCTCTGTGCAGCAGGCACAGAGTTGTATTGTCCCTCATGAAAATGACTGTATTTAGTGTCAGGATTACATTGAAAGCAGCTTAGTCTGCGCATATTTAATGCCAATGTGTTTCTTCCCCATGTCACTTGACGGCACTTCCATCCTCTTTAGTAGCTATAACCAATGGAGATTACCCCCTTCATTTCAGTTGTAATTCGCACACTGTCAACAGATGTAAACACGAAGCGTGAAAAACATTTTGTACACAATAACTGGGGCAACCATAATATAACTCGTGATATCAATATATTTACGGAGTAGATTACATTTTGTTGATAGTTAACATGGAACATTGAAGGATTTTACAACTGATTTCAACATATCTATTGTTTTATTCATTATAAACATATGGAGAATTAATAGTTCACTTGTAGCTACAAATGGCTACTTTATTAGTTGAAGCAAAAAAAAAAATGTAAAATTGACTCGGGCGGAAACCGAACCCATCACCCTTTGCAGGTGAGTCGTAGATGTTCCTTAATCTGCCACGCCGTCACTTGATAACTTCATGCGTCGTACGATATATGGGGCGAGTCGAAAACTTCAAGACGCTTTTTTTCCGTTATTTTTGGCTGTTGCGCTCTCCCAATTTGTAATATTAACACTTTAAATATGCACTACCACTTCGCGAAAAATTACCCCGAAGCTCATTTACCAAAGTCTGCTTTCTCCTTGTTAGTTTTATTTCGTTTTGCAATTTTCTTACCACTTTTCTTTCGTCTGGTTTCTACCAGGTCAAAATTAGGCTCAACAATATCATATCTTACGACATTTCGATTGTTACCACCATTATCACTGTCAGGAGGAGTTGCTTCTTCCAGCATTTTATTTACTGCTTTCTTCTTTTCTTCGTTTCTTCTTTTCTTTATGCCTTCTAAAATTTTCACGTATTTTTTCTCTGGGCTCTTTTCTCTCGTTTACTCAGATCTGCTATTTTTTAAAATCATTCCGCTTGTAGTTCTGGCTTTGTATCTCTCTCTCTCTCTTTTCTTTTGAATTCTTCGTATAATACAGGATCTGCTTTTATTCTTTCTCTTCTTCGTCTTTCTGATCCTCTTTTCATTTTTCTTCTCTTTTCTATTTCTGATACCTTACTTGGCTTTTTCCTCTCTACAATTAACGCTTTTATTTGATTCCATTGTTACTTTTTCATTAGCTTTCTTTTTTTCTTGGTGCTGTTCTCTCTATAAAATAAAAATGTAAATCAATAATTTTAATAATCCAGGTTTAATCAGCAACAAACCTGATTTATTAGCTTGGACTCTACAAAGTGCACATCCTAACACCTAACTTCAAACATTTAGTGCTTTTGTTCAAAGAGATAAGCAACAACAAATGGTACAGATGTTATATTTCGAAATTTTACTCATGTATAACATTAAATTGAATTTTAATTCAATATTCATCAACCAAATCATATATTATTGAAGACTACATGTAAGGTATATTATTGTAGCATGTTTAGCAAACATATGATGGAATTTTTGGAATTTTTCCTCTGGGTAGCTCTAATAGGTAGCATTTCAATAAGAAGCTCATAGTAACTCAAATATATAACAATTTTTTAAATAATAATATCATGAACTGGTCATTATGGTAACCTTCATGGATCATGTGTAACCTCCATGCTAGATAGAAACCATGGAGGTTACTTCCATGGAGGTTACAAAAGTGCACTTCAGACAGCCTGATACTCAAAGCAAGAAGACTATATATGCAATGACTTCGTTTTTAGTAGGAAAACTGCTATTTTAACAATAATCAATTGAAAAAACCTTTTCAACATTTTTAATAACAAAACTAGCAAATACATGGAGGTTACAAGATCAAAGAGTACGCACGTATTTTCCACAAGATGTGATGATTTTTCACGAACACAATACTGCACACACACTTATCAACATATCACTCACAAAATGGCTGCTCTGAGCTTCACTTTCAGATCCAGAGACTGGACAGTGTTGCTTCCTAGTGGAATTTCTGGTAATTTTAAAAGTACTCCATGGAGGTTACCTCACAACCCAGGGACAATATTTTCGCATTAAATAGGCCATGAAAATGACCTTAAAATGTAATTTCTTGCAAAGTAGTTTCATTATTTATGTGTTACAGTAGTAACTTATGCGGATTTTTCACGAATTTTCTAGTGCAAACATGTTTTTCTCTTCTGTTAATGTTGAAAAATGTTGGTGGGGACACTCCACGGAGGTTACATTTCACATATTTTTCGCTTTTTTAAAAGCAGAAAAATAAAATAAATGTTAAAATAAACTCTGGGAACACAAAGTATTAATTATTTTTTATTTAATAATAACTTTGTTACTTTAATATTGTATATCTAGAGGCTGAAAAATCGGAGGGACAGAAAATTCCCCTTAATTTCAGAATCACCCTTATACATTAATGAAAGCTTAGAAGAGAAAGCTTAGAAAAGTTTATAAGGAATAAAAACATATTCATGGGATTTTAATAAAAGTTTAGAGGAGAAAAATTACAAACTCATTCGTAAATAATTAATAAAAGTTTAAAAGAGACAAGCGAGAAATACCTTTAAAAGGACAAAATAGAAACATATTCATAGACATTCAAAACAATAGAACCAAATATTCTATTGATACGGTAAAAGGAGAAATGAATTCTGCATTTTTGAGTCTGATTGCACATTTTATAATTTTTAAAACAATATAAAAGCGAGATAGGCATTAATTGGAACTTTTTTTTTGTGTCTGATAGTGTCGGCTACATCACACAATGTTTGAAAGCATACCTGACTTTCTGCGGTAGGTCCTTTTGATCATAGCGGGCGCGTCAATAGTTTTTAATTTAAAGTGTTCTCGTTAATTCCCAGTTACACGTATATAACATTTTATTTATATAACATAAGCTTTAGTTGGGGAAGTATTTATATTATTGTATTTTTTTTTAACTCGCAAAGAAACCACGAAATAATTGCTTAAGTATATCATTTCGTTAATTACACGAGTAATTATAGGTGTTCTTTTGTTTTGTCTTGTTACACGTATCATAATCTTGCGCGAACGATTGACAAAAGAGAATAAAAGGAAAGAAAAGCTAAAACGTCATTGTGTTTTCTGAGGAATTCGTTTTAATTACTGTTCCTTTTATTTTTTTCTAAGGAACCCAGCTACGCTTTTTGTGTTTTCTTTTGTTTTTTTGGTGGGACTAAGCGACATGCAATAATTATCACGGCAAAATTAGGTTTTATTAGAGGTCGCTTTAATTAGTAAGGTATTGACTACTCTTTAAGGAATGAACATTACATGCAATGTTGTATTTTCCTGACAGCAAAATAAGTTTTAAAAAAACTTGTATTCGGTACGTAATATTGTTAAATGATTGTCTTCTAACATTACGGTACAAAAAGCTGTTTTGAATCGTACAGGAGACTAGAAGCATTTTTTGTTTCAGTAGAAAAGAGACGAAATTGATTTCTTAGTAATGTTTCGAAAGAAAAGCTTCAAAGTGTAAAGATTTGTAGTTTTGTTTGTTTGTATGGACGTGACGCATGACATAAAGTTTTTCTATTTTTTTTTTCTTTTTTTTCATGAACGACAGAAATCCACTAATTTTCAGTTCAGCGGACGTCTCGACGTGTCTTTCGTTAATTCCTCTTCGCATATTGTGTTCATTAAAAAAAAAAAAAAAAAAAATCAAACTAACTGTCAGAATTACCAACTGACCGTTATTTATCATCGCTTACGGTAACTCGTAACAAAACAATCTCTCATCTTTTTTTCTTTCTGAAACGACGCTTATCGCCGCAGAAGTGGATCATCGTGATTGGATCTTATGTATCTCGTATTTCCGGAAACCTCCAAACCTCCAACTTGTTTTTCTTTTAACGTCAGTAATCAATCTTCATAACCATAAGTACAGTAGGCAGAATATTTGGAAAATCTGTTCCAACAGAATACAAGCTGTCAGTTATCATTGGCAACGGAAACCTGTGCCATTCCTTTCCTGTGCCATTAAAAATTAGTTTATCACGTTTTTTCTCGAAAATTACGCATCGGGACTAAGCATTGAACAGTTTCAACAATTTCTTTAAAATTACTAGGTGCACTCTTGCTAGTTGTTGACACTACAGGTCCGAGCCTATCGCTCTATTGGGCGACAGCAGCTCGTGATGTACGACCCCCTCCCAATCCCATTAAATGCACAACATAACTTTCTTGGGCGTCAGTGCGGGCTTTGCCACAGACTGTGAAGCTTCTCGTCGCTTCTACCAGAATCTTTTTCGCACATTGTTGTCATAGGTCTAGTAAATGTTTGTAAGTTAAAACATCTTGACATCTAAACTCGAGCTTCTTTTTATATCTAGCTTTCTCCAGATAACTTAATAATGTTTGGTGATGGGTGTTAAGGCCATGGCTGCTTATATCCGAGTTTTCTCGACTTTCGCCACAAAATCATCCACTTTTACTATGATTGGTCACCCACTGCGAGGAGCACCTTAGACATCGAAATTGCTACAACAAAAGTGACTGAACCAGTATTTGGTGTTACTTTTGATAATGTACATATCTAGTCTATAAACAACACAGATCTCTTCACGGGTCTGCGCACAATTTGCTCCTTTATTGAAATAAAGTTGTAAAATGTAGTGTGAAAAGTTGACCGATTATAACGACGCAATCCCTTACGTCTGATCATAAGAATTCCAACACTATCTCCATATTTACTAGCTTAAATTGCCAGCTGTTAATTGACGTTAGGACTCAGCCGCTGCGATTCATATACCCTGAAATTTTATGACACTAACTCCATCTCGTGCGCCAACTGCTCAATACTTTTTTAAAAGCTATTTGATATACTAAGAAGAAATTTTTAAAACTCAATCTAACGATTTGACGAAAGAATTAATAAAATCTTTAACTTTTACGTCCCACGGTTATGATTGCTAGGCTAAAGGAGAGGTGATGTTGAGAAATTAAGGAAATGGTGGAATGAAGAAAGTGAGAGAAAACGGGAGAACCTCGAGAAAACCCATGCACACGGTGTTTGTCCACCACAAAGGTCACTTGGCGCGAGCTGAGATCGAACCAGGGACTCTATTCGCCAGAGGTGAACGCTCTACCAGTGTGCCACCGCGGCTTCTAACGATTTGACGTAGTGAAGCAATTATGGCATATTGTGTTTAATGGTAATCAAAGGCAGCTAGATAATATTTTAAGTAGCTTTTCTTCATCTTGAAATTTCTTGGAAATCTTTATGATTTTGTAAATTAAATGACAACTAAAAACAAAAATTGTAAAAAAAAAAAAGAAAAAAAAGAAAGAAAGAAAAAGAAAAAACTCATGCTCATGAGTTAGGAAAGCTGTTAGACCTCTGTATTTCGTAGAAAAGGAGAAAGCCAAGTGCACGGAGAGGATTTCGTCGCGTAGACTACTCTTAATTACAGGTCCTCCTTAATTATCTTCATTATCCACAGCACTGACATTTTTGTTTTCTTTTCTTTAGATATTATATACCTTTAAGTGACACCATAAACTAACAATCTTTTGTGTGTCTCTGATTTTTCTTCTTTTGTATAATTTTTGTTTTTTCAGCGGCTCAACGGCGCCATCTGCTTTTATTTTCTTTCTACATTTCTAAACCTGAGACAAAAATCAAGGGCAATTCTTCGGGATATATAAATGTAGTATTGTGGGTTGTTTATTGCGTATGAAAAATCCAAAGAAAGGTTCAAACTAATTTCCACTCAAATTCTTTATATTTTGTTTACAAGTTTTGTGTGTATCGCCGTTAGGAGAAGAAAAATAACACAGGCTGTGCTACTTAACGGTGTAGTTTTCTATCATAAACAATGTATCACCGTTAGGAGAAGACAAACGACAAATGTTGTGCTAGTTAACGGTGTAGTTTTCTATAATAAACAATGTATCATCGTTAGGAGAAGACAAACAACACATTGTGTGCTACTTAACGGTGTATTTTTCTATTATAAAAAATGTATCACCGTTAGAAAAAGACAAACAACACATGTTGTGCTACTTAACGGTGTATTTTTCTATCATAAACAATGTATCACCGTTAGTAGAAGACAAACAGCACATGTTGTGCTACTTAATGGTGTATTTTACTATCATAAACAATGCATCACTGTTAGGAGAAGACAAACAACACATGTTGTGATACTTTACCGTGTATTTTTCTATCATAAACAATGTGCCACCCACATGTTGTGCTACTTAACAGTATATTTTTCTATTATAAGCAATACATAAAGAAATAAACAATTTGTTCCAAGAGAACAAAATCTTATTGTTTATTATTGGCAAGATACGAACAACATATCCTTTTAGTGTCATAAAAATTGGTTATTCTTCACTCTTTACGAGAATTTACCTTTAAGCAGGCACTTTTGTTAAAACTGCTTTGATTGGTCTTTATGGTCTTTCTATGCTTATGAATCAAGTTAAGTTACTCTGATTCCAGTTGTATTATTAACAGGAAACGAAAAGCGTGGGAATTTTCCTTCACCTTGGACTAACATCTATTTATGGAAATCTATTCAACTGATCCGAGTTTATTTTATTTCATTTTAATTCACTGACGCCAGATGTAGTAGCTCTTTCATGCAAGTGCACAATGAAGTAGGAATGAAATAGAATATGTAAACTAATTTGGAATAGGCAGAACTATACTATTACTATTATTGCATGAAACTGCATTTCCGGATTTTCGTCATTATTATTGAGACAAGTTCCACTGACAAAAGTACGCACACTACTACCGGAAGTAAGTTTTCAATTATATTGTATTAAGGTAAACGCACCGGATTTCGACAGGTTAAGGACCTTTTTCAAAATCAATTGCCTATTGTGGCCATAATATTGATCGGTGTTGGCCCATTTTTTTCCTTGAAATGTACAGTCTCTACTAATACTAAAAGTCACTTCAAGGCTCAAATTCTAATGTTAAAATTTTTTATGAAACTGGAACTCGCCAATGGAACCCGAATTCGACACACTTCACCTGGTTTCGACAGTTGCGGTACCTGAATTCGACACCTTCAATTATTAAACATTAAGTCGGCATTATTAGTAGTAGTAATCTCTTCTCAGCTTCAAATATTGTTTTATTATTATGCAGAAATTATCAGACGGGCAAAAGAACACAACTTAAATTTTCTGAGCTGAGTAGTTACTTCGATGATCCTCAATTCGACATGCTGGAACCTGATTTCGACATTCCATGTCGAACTGAGGTTACAACTATCGGAGAATTATGCAACAAATAGCTTTATGAAATACTTTGAACATACTTGTACGTTTAGATATTCAGTTAAAATTATATTTGCACTACTGAGCATGAATTCGACAACCTTGTCGAACTCCGGTTCACGTTACAAATAAAGGCTCGTGTTTTCGACAACCCCCCGTTCATGTTACATCACAACCTTTGTCTTCACAGAAGAAAACAAAACGCACTGATTGAAACTCATTTACAACATTAAAGTACCACTATTTGCTTGAAGCAAACCTAACTTTAATAAAAGTCTTACGAAAATAACCTGCCATCTTATGATTTTCTTAAGATTATGTGTTTTTTTCTCGAAGAGTGTATCACACGCACAACAATGTACTTCTTTTCTCCATGCGTATTACTCATCTACTGTAACCGCACTTTTGACACGAGAAAAGACACTCCCATAATGTTGCCACTTCTATTCACGATCGCAGGGATGATATTTTACGCTTATTTCACAACATTTAAGCACAGGTATGTCGAATTCGGATGCCTGTCGAATTCAGGCGCGTTTACCTTATTATTATTATTATTATTCGTTTGCTTTAATTGAACAGCTTAATCTAGCACAAATGATCGTTATTAATAGAGTCCATTGTATGAAAGGGGACAGCAATCGTTTCAAATTAAAAATGAGTACTATATATCCGTATCTCTTATCAGATAAAAGATAACACCCAGATTATCATTAGTAGACCGGATACTATCTATCATTGATATTCTCCTCTGGTGCCATATTTCAGCCAAATACTGTACTATCAGGTATCATTGACGTACACGGAATTCCGTCAAGGGGGAGGTTTAAGCACTCAAGTTCATATAGTTTTAGAACACGCGCAATTGTTGTATGGTACATGTCAGATTTTCCATAATGTCTTGTTAAAGGGCAGCTATACCCAGAAACCCCCTTGCGTACGCCATTGTCGGATATCCTGTATCTAGTTATCTGGATTTCGGTTATTAGAATAGTTTGGACATTCCTAAGTCTAAATACTCCCTCTGTAAAGCAAATTGAATTATCTTAACATCAGAAATTGTGCCCATTTTCCAGGTATAAGACGCGCCCTATTTTTTTTGTATACAGTTCTGACGGGGAAACAGATTCACTGTATATCATAAAGATTTTTAAAAAATATCAAATTCATATTTTAGCAAGAAACAAACAAGGAGCTAATTATGTTTAACTAAGTGTAGAATCATACACGCGTCTATAGTGCAAATGCGTCCAAAGAAAAGTACATCTGTGTTTGGTGCGTAAAAGATGTTAAGTCCAAAATGGTCTAAACGTTTGAACTTAAAAACTTTTTTTTTGTAATACTTTGTGGCGCCAGCGGTATAAAGCGTTTAGTAAACTTTGTTTTTTTAAGACTTCAAACAAGCAGAATATTTTCAATCCCAATCTTTGTCAAATGACTACGGTTTATGATTTTTGGACTTTTTGGATTTTTTGACCTTTTACGCAGCAAGCATAGAATTATATGAGACGATGATTAAGACAATTGTATCCAAACTACATTAATGAGTCACTGAATTGTCCGTAGCTGGAATGATCTTCCATAGCGTAAGCAAAAAGGGAAGACACCAAACAACACAGAATCGGGAATACTTATTGAAATTGAAATAATAAAAAAACTCTGTATCGGTATATAAGACTCACTACTTCTTGAACTTATTCTCAAAGAAAAGAAAAAAGAAATAAAGAAAAGTGTGGCTTATACACCGCAAATAGAGCATTTTCAACAGTAGTGACATCTATCTTATTAGTGATGATGTAAATGTACTGTTGCTACTTTATCATTCGCAATGTTGTGCTTAACATACTCAGGTAAGTAGCGTAAATGTGCTATTAATGTACCTTGATTTCTTTTATTAATTACTATGCTTTTAACCTTTTATCTTTCTCTCTTTCAAACTTTCCATCTTGCCTCTCTCTCCATTTCTGTTGTGATTACGAAAGAAACTGTTTTCTTTTATGTACTCCGCTCTTCCTTCTTCCCTTTCTTCTTCTTGTATGTTGTAGTAGTATGACAACCTGCTCTTAATACAATTGCTAACTTGACTGTCTTCGTCCCATCCCAATGCCACACAAAAACCGTGCCGCATGCCTCGCCTAATCGTAACAGGAAGGAAGAAACTTGTTTCGCGCATTATGCTCGACGCCATCAAGACGCGCACAAAAAAAAGTACATTTATTCATTTGTTTCTCTCATTCCAAGTATAACCTGACCAGGATAGCAGTGCGGTTTTTGGAGGATGGCGCTGTTGTTGTCTTTACAGCAGTTTCTTGGCAAGCGCGGTGAGACAGGGGAGCAGAGAGTTTCACTCTGCAGTGTATCCAACGGTTTTTAAAAGTTGCAGTTTAGATGTTATGCATAGCATAATCTCTTTCCGCTTAATAAAAAACGCCGTAAGTTATGTGATTGTAGTGAACCATTCCTGCAACAATACAGATGTATTGTGAGTAGTGATATATGAATGGAAATTACCAATTTAAGAACAACCCAGCAAAATTGACAATTCAGTGAGCTTCTACCGTGTATTAAAAAGATTGTATAAAAATTGATTACGTTTTATTCGATGTCATTATGAAACAGGAGCAATCTGTAAAACGCTGCTTTCGTTAGTTTGTTCGCAAGTTAATATGGAGTTATATTTTTTGTTGTTGATGTTTTTTGCTTGTTACTTAAGACGTTCTGCAAATAACATCAATAACTTTTGAAACTGTCTTAACTTGAGCCAAGGGCGGATACAGCCTGAATGTTTGGAGGTGGTCGTTCGAAGCCAAATCAAGGTAAGAGTGTATTGCAAAAAAAAAGAAGAAGAAGTAAAACAACTTTAGAAAAGGAGAAGTAGCTATTGTCTGCAACTTCTAGAACAGAAATGACCACCTGCAATTTCGAAGGTGGACATTTTTTGACCAAGAACGCCAATGTAAGTAATTTCTTGCAATTTATTACTTGATTTCTGCAACGTAAAACAAAAAAAAGTAAGTCCTACCTATTTTAGGTTTTATTTTACATTTATAATACAAAGGTGAAAATTCTTAGATTTTATTTTTAAAACAAAAAATATCCTATTCTGATCCCCGATCGCCCTCCCCCACCTGTATCTGCCCCTGCCTTGAGCGTATACGTGAAGTGATTTATTACGAACAGAAAAAAAGAACTGTGATAGATTGATTACAAGTAATCCGGTTAGAAACACTGCTGCTTGCATTTTAGTTCCAAAACCGGCCGCCCGCACTCGTTCGCTGGTCAGGTAATAACAATCACATGATTTACGAACAGAATTATTTACTTACTTACTTTGAAGTTTCCTTTTGAGGGAGGGGGACGAAATAATTGAAGTGAGGAAACAAATACAATTATTAGAAATGATTTTAATGTAATAGCTAACGAGTGTATTGAATGACTAGTGTAATTTATCTTTGCTGAAACTGATTTACTGCGGGTGACAACAAACACACACACACTATATAGTGCATGTGTAAGTGTGTGGTTAATTTTTTCTTAATATAATCTTTGATTTCTTCACTAATAAACTTGTTTCAATTTCAGGAAAAAAGTCACTCGACTGAAATTGGACAACATAACAAGCTGTTAAATACAGCTTTTTACACCATAACAAGAGGAGGAGGACGAGGAGGAGGGGATCTAAAAATTTTAGGCATGCCAAATTTTATTTTCCAAAAAGCTATACTTGATTCACTACAGTTTAATCTTCCTTATCAACACTGATTTTCCTTCTAGAAGACTCTTGTGGAAATATACGGTATAAGTAATTTAGATTCCACGTTACACTGTAGAATCAGGTCATTCACACATGTTGTAAGAGCGATCGTCGTCATTAGCTATTCTGCTATTACTGGCAGATTACTTGTCGCAACTGAGAACCTTCCACACTTCACGATCTTCAGCTTATTTCTTTGTCTTCTCGTACGATTTTTCTGTTTTGATATCGTTCATTAATTGTAGTTTCCTTCGCCCCCTCCGTCTCTTTCCTGCCACCATACTATCTAACACATCCCTCACGATACAGTTAAAATTCTTAGCCAATGTCCCAAACAGTTTCTCTTCCTCTTCTTAATAATTTCTAAAATTTTTCTTTTCTCCCTCACCATTTCTAACACCCTCTCATTCGTTTTCCGATCGACAAAACTAATTCTATCCATTGTTCTCCACACCCACATTTCAAACGTTTCCAGTTGTTCTTCATAACTTTTGCGTAAACTACAACTAAGCAAAATTTTTAAGGAATAAAAATTCTCAATTAGAATTCTCGTGTTTCTTGTCTCGTCTCAAATTTAAAAAGGTATTTCTCGTCTCGTTTTCAAAGCGAGATAAACAATTTCGTTTCCTGAGTTAATACTAATAATCAGTAATTACTATAAATAGACACATTATAACATGGCGAGAAGTGGTTTCTGCCACGTTGCCTCCCATTCACACAACCAGCACGTAAAACATAGACAAACACACACACATACACACACACACACACACACACACACATATATATATATATATATATATATATATATATATATATATATATATATATATATATATATATATATATATATATATAAAGAGTGTAATCATTATTTTCTAAAATTTCAAATATTTAACTCCAAACATTGCATGACTTCCAAAATTTAACCAAGAAAATTTTTGGAAGAATATTCAAAATTCAAATGACGAAGCGGTTAAACTTCTTGCATTCATAATCTGTATAGTATTCAGGAATCCAATGGAATTCAAACCAGATTATCCTGAATTCTATTTTGTCCCAGTCCCTTTTCCTCAGTTGAACGAGGCGAATAGGACCCTTAAATCTAGTATTTTCCAGATCTTTCCCACTGTTGGTAATTTTCATAATTATGATTCCAGTATAAATTGATCTTCGCAGGCTCAACATGGAATATTGTTAAATTCGACATTATTAGCGTGTAACCAAAAAAAAAAAAAAGTCCAAAGATGACACATATATCAATAAATACATGTCACATATATATATAAAGTGTGATCAAAAAGTACGGTGAATGTAGCTGCACAGTGACATCTATCGATGTTGTATTCATTTCAACTAGTAAGCCCGGTAGCCTAAATCTCTGGTACAGTCAGTGTCGAGTTTGAACGAGTTGTGACGTGTAAGTTGGCTTCCAGAGGCAGAAGTGTGAGAACATGTAACGAGTGTCTATCGAGCACCAACATTAAGAGTCTTCATCCCGGCGAAATTAAAATACCGCTAATTTTACAGTAATTATGTGATATCTTCAAATAGATAAAAGATAATCGAAATGTGGAACAAGAGCGCCCTAGACAACATTATTTTACATAAGAAACCGTTATCACGACTCACTTATCTGCTTTTGATTTCGAGCCATTTTGAAAATCGGCATTTATTTTCGCGTTTCTAAACAGCTGAAAACTGAAAGCCACTAGGTCACTTGTGATAACGGTATCTCACGCAAAATAATATTGTCTAGGGCGCTCTTGTTTTATATTTCAATTATCTTTTGTCTATTTGAAGATCCTGTAATTACTGTAAAATTAGCGGTATTTTAGTTTTGCCGGGATGAAGACTCTTAAGTTTTGTTCTAAGCTGGAAGAAAGGACCAAAGAAGCTCACGAAATGTCAAAATCAGTGTATGGCGATATAGCGGTGGCACTAAAAAATGTTTACAAGTGGTATGAACGATTCAAAAGCGGCAAGTAGTAGGCTGAAAACAAGCAACGATCGAGACGTCCTTCGACGTCAAAAAACAGATGAAAACGTGCAAAAAACTGGCACCAATGATTTGTTCAAATAAGCGAATAACTATTCGAGAACTTTGCGAAGAAATAAACATTTCGTATGGCTCCGTGAAAAGCATTTTAACCGCCGCTTTAGTGGGCAAATTGCTTCCTTTTTCATCACAAAAGCGCGCTGTGCTACACCTTACTTTTGATCCGTGAGTTTTTGGTCGAAAAGAGAACAGAGCAGCAGTGAAAGCTATGATATTGAAAAAATATGTGAATAGCAGTTTTTTTCTCAACTCGGAAAATAAGTGGTATGGTAACTCAGTCGAATGCTCACCTCTGGTTCGATACTGGTTCTGCGTTAAATCGAAAGGAATACAATATCTGCAACAATACGATAATATGGAAGATATCCATTTTTAACAACAGGCTCAGAAGGCCGCAGGTTCCCCATATCTGCTCTTGATAAATAACAGAATCAGGTTCTTTCTTTTCTTTTCTTTCTTTCTTTCTTTTTCTTTTCTTTTCTTTTTTTCTTTTTTTCTTTGGCAAGATAACCATCTTAAAGTATTTAATATATTTTGACTTTGGAAAATAGACGTGAAGACTTGATGACTAGTTCTTTTTTCTATTAATTTATTTATTTTTTATTTTATTTGTTTTACAGATTATTGATTTTATTTCTGTAATTAGATACATGACAACGCTTATTATTTTATATTTCATTCGGAAAAATTGATATTTTCCGTGTTCTTAAATATGTATAGTTTTGTTGCCTTAGTTGAGTCCCTAGGCACCTACCTATTTGCCTAAATAGATATTCTACGTTACTAATCAGTAAGGATTTGTTTTGTGGTATGTGAAAGCAGCGATTGTAATAGGAAAGTATCATCTTAGTGTTATTTCAGTATGTGATATTTAGGAGATTCTCTACTATTGCTATAATATCCACGTACTATTCACTTTCTGACACAGTAAGCTTAACGTAAGTATAAAATTTATTTCTATACAAAATTATTATATGAATCTTAAACTTTAGTTAAATGTAATATACATGTATGATAAGGTATTATGTACATTTTAATAATTACGTATGTTCCATTTCGTTACGCGTGTTCATTAAATACCATAATACATGCTAGGCTAGTTAATTTTTTACACGAATATTAGAAAGATTCGGAACATATTTTCTGCACTCGTGAAAACAAGAATTCGATTGTACACCACCATCATGCTCATATTTGTTTGGTTTTGTAAAGCATGTTTGTCAATTATTCATTCTTCTCCCTTACTTCCCACTTCTACGTCACTTACCAGAAGGAGGAATTAAAAAAAAAAAGTTGAGTCAAGCGCTATTGGCAAGAAGGTGGAGAAATTTGTAACTTTTATGGAAGTAGATTGCAAGTATTTGTTAAGTGGCTGCAACCACTTGTCGATAATATGACAAGATAGGAGCGATGAAGGTATGAACTTCACCTTCCATGTTAAGAAATAGATGATCCTTGCTATATATCTTAATGCTACTGGATGCGATTGCAGCGCTTATGTAACCACAAACGTAAACCGTTTATTTTCTTTCATGTTACATGTTAAAAAATAGGAAATTGCACAACCATGCAACCTATTGCAGTAGCCGCTCCTGCTGCGTAATATGTTTAAACTCAATAATCAAACTCAAATGCAGTTAATTATACTTGGCTTGTACTTACGTTTATTTTATCTGCAACTTTATCACTTTCTGCTCAAGAAAACGAAAAAAATTAATTGTTTTTTTTTTGTTTATTTACAAAAAAAGGAAACAAATACGTTTACGGAAGTTCATTGTGTATACATTACAAACGAAAATTACAAAACTTCGGAATGTTCGTAAGTTTTGAAAAGAAAAAAGTATGACATTGAAAAGATAAAAGAAAAAAAGAAAAAAAAGAGTCATTACAGGGTAATCTGCTAACGAAAGGTCTTTGAGTTTTTTTTATCACTTTTTTAAAAAAGAAATCATGTTACAAACTCATATTTGTACAGTTATGTTCATAAATAATACTTATACTACAAGGCTCTAATGATATAAAATTGAATTAACTATCCAATACTCTCGGAGACTATCACTAAAACATTGACCCATATTAACTTCCGTATATTACTGTTAAAGATTGGCCTTTTGTGCGTTATGCTATAAATACTAGAAATTATATGTAATAAAACGCATGACCTTGTCTTTAAAATGTTTACATTATGGCTATTGGCTAAACGCAAACCTCACTTTTTTTCTAATTTTAGTGAGTAACTTATGAATAATAAGTGAATATTATATGCTAAGTGGATATTCATATAATAAATAAATATTATATAATAAGTGAATATTATATTTATATGAGATTATATAATTAGATATTCACTTAATAAGTGAATATTATAAGTGTACGATAATATTATGTGATAAATGAATATTATATAAGTGCATATTCATATAAGTGAATGTTATATGATAAGTCAATATTCATATAGTAAGTGAATATTATATGATATGTGAATATTCATATAATAAGTGAATATTATATGATAAATGGAAATGCATATAGTAAATGAATATTATATAAGTGGATATTCATATAATAAGTGAATATTATATGATAAGTGGGTATTTATATAATAAATGAATATTATATGACAAGTGAATATTCACATAAGTGTATATTATATGACAAATGGATATTTATATAATAAGTGGGTATTATATGATAAATAGATATTCATATAAGTGGATATTAATGTGAGTGAATATTATCAAGTGGATAATCATATAATAAGTGAATATTATATGAACTAATTATTATTTTCAAGACTCTCCGTACAGTCTATAAATTTGGATGGCCAACAATTATGTCGTCATGATCTGCGCACCCAAATTACTGGTCTGTAAGAAAAGGTACCATCACCATGCGCCCTGAAACATTACCTACCTTTCTATTTCTAAAAACATTGTTAATTCTTGTTCGACTTTACATATAAGAATTTTTACATTTGTTTTAGTTTCATTGCCTTCCCCTCCCCCACGAGAAAACACACACACACACACACATACAATAGTATTAACAAGTATATGTTTCTTGCTTCCCTGTCACTAATGGCCACTATTTGTAATGAGAACGTCCAGTCTTGAAATGCATTAGTTCACACGTACAAAAGATTTTTTTTTTTTTAATTTTGTGGGTGACAAAAGTTCACACCAAGCAAAAGTTTCATTTCTTTTCTTAAAAATTGGTTATTTCAGTTGCAATTTTTGTTCGCTACGAGACGAAAAATCAGGTTTTCTTGTCTCGTTGTCATAAATTTTGTAGAAGTCTTGTCTTTTTCTCTTCTCATTTTATAAATTCATGTATAAAATTTGTTTGCTTAATTTCATCTAGAAGTTACCTGAATTCACGAAGATTATAATATAACAACATTTAAACCATATCCATTATTGGAGTATACTGTATAACGACTTACGTATCTTTCAACGTTGATAATGCTCTTCATGATGTCTGTGCAATCAATTTATAAATTTGTATGATAATTCTTATACTCTGAATCTTGTAACACTAAAACAACGTTTGAGATGTAAGACTAGTGTTGCTCACGAGACTCGGGGAATTTCTTGTCTCAAAAACGAGACATTAAGTATCATGTTTCTTGCCTTGTCTCAAAAACGAGACAAGAAGTGTCATGTTTCTTGCCTTGTCTCAAAAACGAGACAAGAAGTGTCATGTTTCTTGCCTTGTCTCAAGAACGAGACAAGAAGTGTCATGTTTCTTGCCTTGTCTCAAAAAAGAGACAAGAAGAGTCATATTTCTTGACTCGTCTCGAAAACGAGACAAGAAGTGTCATGTTGCTTGTCTCGTCTCGAAAACGAGACAAGTGTCATGTTTCTTGTCTCGTTTCGAATTTGAAAGGTACTTCTCGCCACGAATCTTCCTGATCGAGTGTCATCTTCAATGGAGTTCCTCCTCCCTCTTAAATTCGGCTGCCCATTTCTTCACTGTGGCGTATGAAGAGGCACTATTACCTAAAGTAGCAACCATGTCGGCTTGGTTCTCTTGCGGCATTAAACCTATCTTCTGAATATATTCCAAAAACAGCTCTCGCCTTCAGTTTCTTCATTTGCTCAGAGTTTGCTCACTCTTCTATCTTTCTGAACCTGTAACAACGGAAGAAAAGTTAATACTAATACCAAATTTGATATGACGTCATAGAAAGATTCAATTAATACGTCCTAAAAGTGTTACGTGTATGGTTCTAAGATTTCTTAGTTAAATGCTAATATTGTGGAATTTATTTTATTGCAAAATTACTTTAGAAAATGTTTATAAGGTAGCATTCTTACACTTTTTTCAAGCATTTTGTTTATTCGGAATTTAATTTCCTACCTAGACTATATGAGAAGTATGTCTAGGTAGGAATCGAACCGAGTATCCCGCACCGAATGCAAGAAATATTAACAAGTTAATCACGAGAAAAACTGTTCTGATAAATCTGTACACTTTTATCAGAACATATTGTGTTCTGATTATTACAAGGAAAACTTTTGTAGTCCCCACTTCTTTTTTTTAATTTTCTTTTTTTTACTATGTATTATTGTATTGTTTTCGCGCGTGAGTGTTAAAACGGAAGCGTAGAGCAACTTAGAGATTAATTGGGCCTACAATTTTATCGATTGTTAAATAATCGATCTCGTGTTCGCTGACATTGTGGACACGCACCTCTCAAAAACTTGCATACATCACGCCATTGTTTTGGCGGTTGTACGCACGCAACCTGTAGAGAGAGAGAGAGAGAGAGAAATGATTCTGTCTTGTTGAAGAAGGGGAGATGGTTTACCTAAAGCTTATAAACAGTAGTTAAACGTACTTCAACACTCTTTGACTTGTGTTTCTACAATGAAGAGATAGATGTTATCCCTATGTGAAAAGAAAGGAAGTGTAAACCATTGATTATTTATCATACTCCCTTTTATTTATTTTCTTTACTATAATTGAAGGGGTCAATGGAAGAAGGGACTATCCCACAATCTTGCGAATTGGAGAGAAATGCTGTTAAAGTAGTTATGATGTAGAAACAAATCTAAGTAACGTAGTAGGTATTTTAGTTTGTAGGCGTAGATACAGAATGCTGTTGTATATCCCACAATGAATTTGGTTCAGTGAGTAACACTAAATTACACTAGCTTACGTATCAGCCACAAAACTAATTTTTCGTGGAGGAGTGGGCTTCACCTTTCTTCCACCAAGCCCTTCAATTGGCTTTATTATATGCTATTAAGACATTAGTGAAAAATATTGGTTTTCTCGTATTTATAACAATGCAGAGGCCATAAGTAATATCCTTTCATCAGTGTTGCCGGTTGTCTGTAAACCATAAAATCATAGTGTTTCTCTATAACTGTGACAGTTAATCTGGTAGAACTTCTTTTCTTGTTAGTTTATTCTTGTATTTCACCTTCGTATATTCAATTAGAAGTTTTAATACTTCGCAGACTAGGGATGAGCACGAGACGAGTCGAGACAGGATTTTCCTGACAAAATTCGAGTCGAGACACGGCTCTTCCAATAGAGAAATATACATTTTTCGAGTCGAGACATCACTTTTACAGCACATTTTTGAGAGACGAGACAGTCACAAATCTTGTCTCGTGCGCATCCCAATCGCAGACATACAAATCAGTCAAGAGTACTCAAAAAATTTTAAACATGTAGGAGAAATAGTGTAGTGAAATGCTTTTAGATACCTTATTACATCACACTCTTGTTATTCACCGTAGAGCTTTCTAAACTCAGCATTTATCTTTTGCATCCTCGTTTACGCGCATACTCACCATCGCTGATGCGCCTTCTTCCTACGGACGCACACCCATATTACTACACGGGCCCACCTTCTACGCTTGTGCTCTGACTTGGTTATGTAGTTTTCTTTCTTTTTCAGCGGCAACCCAACACAAGTTAGTTCGTATTTTTGCACTGTTGTTTACATGGCTTATGTTCCTACTCTGTATTTATATCCACACTGCAAAAATTGCCGAAACGACTTTTAAACACAGTAGGGCACTGTACACATTTCCGACTCTCTTTGAACACCTCCAGATGACACATATTCACCCCTTGTAGATACTGGCCTGTCCAAGTATGTCTCAGATGTATATACAAAATGTGCAAAATGTGTCATCATGTTATTTTCACTTTGCCGAGAAGAAGTGTTTTAAATATGTCACACTACATACTGTTTTCGGAGAATGAACGCTTTTGGACACGCGAAGCACATTTTATAAACACACACTTGATATATTTTTCTTCTCAAGATATGTACTAAAAGTGTTTAAATGCTGTTTTATTTTTTACAGTGCATATAACATTTAAGCCCGAGCATCCAGGAGACAGTATAACGTAACTGTAAGAATACCGAAGATTGAGAAACTAATTTTCAAGCAATTTGTCAAGTAAAACATCCTGGCTCACCTAGGAATATATCTTATTTCTTCTGATTATTGCTCCCTCGCGGCTATGTGGTTAGTATACGGGCTTTCAACTCAGTAGATTGGAGTGGGACCTCCTCAGTGTAGTTCGGATATCACTAGGTCCACGTTTCATAGCCACAGTGCTGAAGTTGGACGTTAAAATAAATAAATGGAATAAATAAAAACTTACAAACTAATTACTTCTGTTTATAAGGAAGCTATCGAAGAAAGGTTAAGTTCATCTGACAAGACTTTTACCTATTGGAATATTGCTCATTCAGCCGTGGAACTAAGTATTACTTAAATAAATAGATAAAATATTACCAAACCAAACATGTCTGTTACAGTTTTGGCAATATATCAGACATCTTATCTGACGTCAATTACCTAATATTACATCCATTAAAAATATCACTAATTTCTTATTGTTATTATGAACCAATGTAGAAGTGCTCAAATTCCACCAAGTTCAAGTCCAATGTTAGTACAATCACTAGCATAAATTCACTCTGTACGTTATTCATCCAGTCAATGAAATATAGTTTTAGGTACTGTGCACAGAATTGTGTTCAGAGATGAATTGAATAGGGTCCGAAGGTTAGAAAAATATATTTTCAGTTAAATTTCCCATATTTTATACTTAAACAACCTAGCGCAGCGAAAGTGATTGCAGAAACGAAAAATCTGCTATAATAGATATACCACATTGACTTGACGCCTAGTCTTTCGTTCCAGGCGCTGCTATCGGCTGAAGGAATTCCACTCCCTTTCGTCATCCGCTCTCTCGCTTAGCAACAGTTGAATCCTTATTGGCTCAACGCTTGGGTTTGTCGAGGGTGTAAGCTTTAGTTCGCATTTTTGCCACGGATCAAGACATTTTGGCAGCACTATAGTAACTTCTCGGAAAGCTTAGTCTTCGCCTTAGGTGAAGATGGCTGGAAGTTAACACAAAGAAAACTGCAATACAATTGGTTAACTTATTTTGAAACAATTGATATAAGAACATGTAGGGAGCATATAGTGATATTTGTATCATATTTTATAGATATTCAATGAAATGCTGGGCAAAAAAGAAAGATGAGAGTAGCATTCGATATATATTTATTTCTTTAAATGAGAAATAAAAATGGCTTGGATAAGAAAACCTATTTCAGAAGAAAATTGTATTCATAAAGTTGCAGGAGAAGGGGAAAGAGGGAGGAAGAATATGATTATCATCAATATATCATGGTAATAATTAATACAATTTCCACAACATTACTAGCGCATAACGAAAAAATCCGAAGATGAGACATACACTTCGTATACTAAACGATTGGTCTAATTTAGCTGAGCAAAAAGATGTAAGTGGGTGTGAATCTTAATGCACAGTCTTCCAGAAAATCAAGAAAAAAACTTTTTTTTTTTTTTTTTTTGTAAAGCTGAAAATTGATGTACAATAATCATGCCACTTGTAAAGATGAAAATGATACTGTGCTATACCCCTATCAAGCTTTCCATTATGACGCTCACAAGATGACAGTAGGGCCTACTAAAGTACATAGTTAATGAACTATAGCATAAATTGTAATTTTTGTTCAATTATATGAACAAAATGACACGCTTGATGCGTAGTTTTTGAGAAAATCTTAGAAAATACTAATTTTTCTCACGCTATAAAGTATTGTGTATCGTTCATTGTCAATGTTCATTGATAGTTTCTATTGTGCTGGAACAGAGGTTTTATTTTATTTATTTATTTATTTATTTTTGTTTATGAATTCTTACGTTAAGACAAAGGTGTTACATTAAGAGGACGTTAAGACAAAGATGCTAATGCAAGAAGAGTGTGAAGACGATTGCATTCTTTCGTTAAGACAAAGGTGATAGTGCAAGAGGAGCGTGAGGAGAATATGCGTTCTTAGGTTGAGACAAATATGCTAGTGTAAAGAGACATTAAGGCAAAAATGCTAGTGCAAAAAGCCTGAAGAGGATTATATTTTTATGTTAAGACAAAGGTGTAGTGCAAGAGGACGTTATAACAAAGATGCTAGTGCAAGAAGAGCGTGAAGAGGGTCGCATTTTACATGAAGACAAAGGTGTTAGTGCAAGAGGAACGTGAAGAGGATATGCGTTCTTACATGAAAACAAAGGCGTTAGTGCAAGAGAAGCGTGAAGAGGATAAGCATTCTTACGTTAAGACAAATGTATTAGTGCAAGAAGAACGTGAAGAGTGCATGCGTTCTTACATGAAAACAAAGGCATTAGTGCAAGAGAAACGTGAAGAGGATAAACATTCTTACGTTATGACAAAGGTATTAGTGCAAGAGGAACGTGAAGAGGATATGCGCTATTACGTTAAGATAAATATGCTAGTGCAATGAGACGTTAAGACAAGTGGCGGCTTTAACGGGTAGGCCGGATAGGCACGGGCCTACCCTAAAATTTTGAGCAATATATAAACGCTAAAAGATATAATAAAAAGTAAATATATTTTCCACTATTTATATTAATGGTAGATGATTATTTAACAAATAGCATAAACCACTACTGTAAAAGTAATTTCTTACTGTCATTAATTAATCAAATCTGTATATGTATCCATAAGCGAGGGAGTGGGTCTACCCAAAACTAAAATCCTAAAGCCGCCCCTGTTTAAGACAAAGATGATAGTGTGAGAGGAGCATATAAATCCTTACGTTAAGACATAGATGTTAGTCCAAGAGGATGTTAAGACAAAGATGCTAGTGCAAGAGGAGTTGAGTTGAGTTGACTTTGAGTTTTACGTCCCGTTCAGCAGCGAGGCTATATGAGACGTGGACCTACTGATTAACGTGGAATCCGAACCACATGAGCTCCCGCCGTAGTGCAAGAGGAGTATGAAGAGGATCTGCATTTTAAAGTTTTTACAGAGATAGTGCAAGAGGAGCTGGAATGATGCTTGGAAACATCACTACGCGTCAAATATCCTGTCAGAGATGAGAAAAGAGCCTACCTATGAAGATGATAGCGCATACTCAAATTTTGCATAATGATAAGGGGTTCGATTGTTTGCGAAGAATAATGTATCTCAAAACGAGATCCAAAATGTCAACAAACGTATAGTTTCTGCAGTGATTAAGAAACTATAATATGACATTTATGAGTATATAGATAGCATTTATGGTTAGATAACAAATAAATTTTAATTTTCTCTTGTTAATACAGTAGTAAGCAAATCTACACTTAAGTTTACTGTTCATTGTTTCCAATGACAATGGTTACAAATGTAGCATTATATACACTTCGAATCTGTTCAATACAGAAATAATTCGTATACTATCATTTTGGTTATTGCTTTAGTAAACAAAGGACTTTTTAAGAACAATCAAAAACTCGAGTTGGTAGAAGAGGTACCAAGGGGAGGGGGGATGAGAAGCGAAACGTAGAAAAAAATAACAGTGAAGCATCGGGCGCCGTCACTCTAGACAAGATGCGTGTTTTACTAATGGAAAGCTTATCGTAGTCAGGTTGACTTGTATGTAACCTGTATTTATATACGTATATCTCTGTGTATACATTGCCATGCGACCAGGTCTACTCGACTCTTGTGTGTGATAAAGCTTTTATATGCATTAAAAAGCATTTCAGAAGTGTTTCTAAAGAAAAAGTTAAAAAAAAAAAAATAGGAAGAAGACCTGCAGAAGGTAAAGAAGAATGAATGGCCGATAACACGTATAACGCCTCCCCCCATTTCCCCTATTCTTCTGCCTCAAACACATATAAAGAAGACAGTGAAAGATTGTATAGAAAAATGTATGAGACATGTTGAGGTCAATTAAGAATTTGTGTTTGAGTGGCTTTTTCGGGACGAGAAACAAGGGGGAAGGGGGTGACATCGTTAAAAGTGTGTACAGTAAAGACAAGGTGACTAGAATTGTCGTGAACACGAAACGAAACGTGGTCTGTGTTGCCATTCATTTCGTGGTTAGAAGCATACTCTCTGTGCGGTGCAGACAAGAAAGAAAACAACAATAATACACCACGTACAAAAAAAAAAAAAAAAAAAAAAAAAAAAACTTACGCACGCAATTTTAGTAATAGTTTTACTCTTTTTTTTTCTTTTACAGAAATCGCATTTTAGTTTTATCGTGTTTTGCTATCTTCATTGGATTATCAATCATCACAACCTGTGTAATGTGTCTTTGTTTGTTGCTCTGTTGTTTTCGTCATGTCCCTTGAGGAAAAAGTACACCGTTGAATACTGTAAACGTCCATTAATTCTTTGAAAAGAACATAAAATGTAGATTGTGTAAACCAAGACTCATCTAGCGTGCATATAGCATATTAATGTATTTTATTTGAGTTCGTGACAGATCTATTTTAGAAATTCTTTTTTTGCTTTTTGCCATTGATAACAATAAAAGCCATATTATTGGTATGTATTTGGATATACAGTATAGGCTATAATACATAATTAAACAACCATACAAACTAACAACTTCACTGATAATATCATTAGAAATGTAAGACAATATCAAAATACGGTTATTATACGTACGTATAGACGTTTCAAAAGAACGCTATTTTATGCAGTGAAAACGATAAGAGATGAAGCATTAATTACAGTAGCTTGACTGAAGCACCGCAAATAAAGAAACTAGAATTACTTTCATTTAAAAGACACTAGTGTTAAACCTATCGACTATAATAGTGTTCACGGTGAGCGCATTGACGTATCTAGAATGTAAAAACTGGGGGGAGGGGCAGCCAGAATTCGGACTGTGATAGGTATATTATGAATTTACTCAAATCATTTTAATTTGAAATCCATTTGCACACTTTGTTATCAGGAACTTAATAGATATATCTGCGTAATCAACTGTTATCTCTCTCTCTCTCTCTCTCTCTCTGTATATATATATATATATATATATATATATATATATATATATATATATATAGATAGATATAGATAGATAGATAGATAGATAGATAGATAGATAGATATAACTGTTAATTTTTGCTTCCTGTATAAAACAAGAGAAAGCTCACACCTTTGTTGCTTTTTGTCATCATTTTCTTATATTTCACTGCCAGCAGGCAACAAATAATTGTGATCCATTCAAAAACTAATACGTCTCTGTGTTAGAAAATTGATTTACAACTTTTCATGGGTCCTGTACAGGTTTCCAACACTTAACTCTCTCCCAGTGGATATTATGGCTAGTTTGGATGTTTACATTGTGGACTTCAAGTGTTGTTTTACACATTGCATAATAGAAAAATTGCAGCTGGAACTATATCTAATGTTTCAAAAAAAAAAAATCCAATAAAAAGCAACACTTACTATAAACTTTAAAAAATATATAAATAATAGGTTCAATTATTTTTTCATTGAAAAGCTGGGAGGGTCTAGGCCTCTCCTGCCCAGGAATAGATCCGCCACTGATTGAGCGTATCTTTTATCTACAGCTACAGAGACACTTTAGACATTAGTGAACCACATTTTCCCCCGTTTCCTCCCGGATTCTCATTCGACTAATTATTCCTATTTTTACGGCCCATATTTATGCTTTATAGGCTAAAGAATTAGTAATATGAGAATGTTGGAGATAACGGACCCCGAGAAAACCCACGGACACGATGTTGTGCACCATAAACTTACATTACCTGGCGGATCGAATCAGGGGCTTCTCACATGAGAGACGAGTGCTGAGTCTCCATCAATCCTTTTGTAATTATTCCCCTTCATTAATAATTCGATCCCCTTTAGCATAGCGAGCATGACGTAAGACCTTAAATTTAAAAAAAAAAAAAAAAAAAACGATAGCTGGGAAGCCAATTTTTATTTCCAGTCTTCAGCAGACGGATACACCATCTGTCCAGTATATTTTTATATTGGGTACTTTCTACATTCGAATGATATATGGAGACACGTTGACTCAATACTAGAGCGCACATTGGTGCGATGGATTCCTGGTTCGATCAGGGCATGTAAGTTTGTGGTAGACATCATTATGTTCATCGTTTTCTCCCTAATTCTCATTCCACCAATTTTGTCGTATACTCAATTACCTTTATTAATTATCCACCCCCTTTAACGTGAAGGGCTTAATCGTGGAACATTAATCTTTTAAAGATTTCCAATAGTCTGTGATATATTTTAAAATAATCTAATTCGGGAAGTAAATATAGAAAATATAATTAATAAAATAAATTGTATAAATGATGAAAATTGTAAAACAACAGAGAATTTAATTATGTATGATTGATATGATAAAAAAATGTTATAATTCGTATAAAAGTCATGTGTTTATTGAAGCAAAGATTTCATATTATTGTTTCTTAATATATGTATTTGAATCTCTATCTCATTTTTTTTATTTGTCTTTAATTAGTGTACTATTTTGTGTATTTTACAGATATACCTGGTATAACTGCAAACAACGGCTGCCGAAATTCGTCAACGACAACTGCCACCACGGGAACCGGAACCACCAGTGCCAATGCTGTTGTTGTGACAGCGGACGACGCCGAACGACGAAAATTTTTGTTGAAACATTGCGAAACAACAACAATATTTCGGGGACGCCCAGTGTGTACGGAACGTCCTGAGACTTCGAGTGGAGTGATTACGGGCTCCTCCGACGGCGTCATGGGCGTTTCCGAGAAACCCGAAATGACCTGTGTAGAAGACTCGGCAACAATTAGTGTTGTGGACTCTCCTCCGGCTTTAATGTATATTCGGCGAGATGTCGCAACAATTAGTCCTGGAACCAAAGATTCGTTGGCTGCAGAATTGTCCAGTAGGTCACCGTCCTCAACTTTAGACGCGGATGACAAGGACGATGTTCTGACTCCATCAACGGCATCTATCGGCGAGGACAAGAAACATGATGGATCAGCGAGTGTTGCGGACAATATAAGTATTTCTGAGAACAATTCCGAGGGAGAGTTGGATGACTTTGCCCCTAAAAGGAAGCAAAGGAGGTATAGGACAACGTTTACTAGTTTTCAGTTGGAAGAACTAGAAAAGGCATTCGCTAGGACTCATTATCCGGATGTTTTCACACGGTAAGTCATGAATTTTGTTTTCTGCAACCCTGTTTCTTTCCTTAGTTTAATTAACACTAAAACGTATATATATATATATATATATATATATATATATATATATATATATATATATATATATATATATATACACAGTGGCGGATCCACGATATGATCAAGGGAGCGGCTAAACCATAGTTTGCCGTTTTATCCAGTGTAAAGCAGGATTGAAGCCCATTTTATCAAGTGTAAACTTGAGCGTCAAGGGGGAGCTATAGCCCCTATAACCCTCCCTTGGATCCGCCAATATATATATATATATATATATATATATATATCTGATAACGGAAAAATATTTATAGTTTTCTTTAGTTTCAAGAAATAGAAGGAAAGGTGTTTGTTACAATATTTGGTGGTTGTGCAATGCGACCTCCTTTGTAATTTCCCCTCCTCCCTTCCAGACAGCTAATGGTAATGACAAGTCAGTTCATTCCGCATTGGCTGCTCTTGACGGAAGACACGTTGGTTAATATTACATTTTTATAGCTATAAATCAAGAAACAACTTATCTGCGGGAAGAAAACTTTTATTCAAGAATTATGGCGATTATAGCTATAAGTTCTAGTATTAGTAGGAGGACATTTTGTCTCTTTTATATTAACAAAATATTCTTAATACTGTATTTGTGTAGGAATATTAAAATTATAACCACGCCTAAAAATATTAAAAGTATAAACACGACTGATAAGTGCAAGTTCAATTAGACTTTTAATACTGAGTTTTAGTACATTTCTAAATATACCATCTCACTACAAGGAGATATTTCTAGTACGAGGCGTGCTTTTGAAGTACCGTTTAGAAATTCGCCCAATGCAGCGCTGTGGTCAGCACGCCGCGCATGCGCGCTGTGTGCCTACATCTGTTGGCAAGCCATAGGCACCATTACTGAAACATTCGACCGTGTTTACGTTTGCGTGCGAGTAGTTAAAATGCCTCCACCGATCGAGAATCCCACCGACTGTGAAATACGCGCTGTGATTCATTTTCTTAGTGCTAATGTCGTGAAAGCGGCTGAAATTCATCTCCAGATTAGTGAAGTGTATGGAGAAAACATTATGAGCAATGGAGTGGTATAGAAATGGGTTAGAGCTTTTAAAGATGGCCGGGCCATACGATGGTCAACTTTCTGCACCAAGTCTTCAGTGATTATCGTTTGCGTTCCTTATCGAAAACATGCGCGGGATGTCGACCCCAGCGCTGCAGCGGCCGAATTTCAAATTGGTACTTAAAAAACACGTTTGTATTTACCTGGCAACATTTCCTTTGTACTCTAATTACGCACTAGAACACAAAGAACACCTCTTCAGTGAGGATTACTTGATATATTACAATTTTCTTCCCAATGAGATGGTGGTTATTTTTCAGGCGAATAGTATATCTAACAAGGACTTCATGTTTTGAAATGAACTAATAAATGTTCAATGAACAGAGGAGACAAGTAACTTGAATGTTAACAACTATGTACATGTTTGCATAACTTGCACTATATACAAATATGTACAGATTAGTACGATCGTATTGTATCTAGGACAAATTTCCTGAAGAAAATTAAGACGCATAAAGGTTGTCGAGAGATCGATATTCGATCGTAATATCACTGCAATATATATCGCCATCTTCATTTGTTTGCAATTCCCATGTCAATACAATTATTCTAATACTCATAAGGGTTCATTACAATAACGTGTCTCTCTTCTTTTCGGTATTGGCCTAATTGCAAATCAAATATTCGTTTCAACATAATATGTTGTTTGCTTAGTAACTTATTCTCGTTACATCGTGCTAAGTATACATAAAAGTAGTTACATTGTGTATACTTAGAGGTTCTATATTTGAATCTATGTATGCAGTATTTAGTGTGAATATTTATGTATCAGGGCTTGATTGGAAACATTCATTACTTTATTCCGAAAATGTGATTTCCTTCAGAGTGAAAAAGAACCATAAATAAACAGAAAGTACGTGTTACGACTGTTTACTTCTGTAATTACAGGAAATTGCATAAATGCAGTGGGAATATTACAACAAATCTATGAACACGAAACATATTATTTTGTATATTTCCTGCTATTTTACCGTAGTTGATGCTTTGATATTCATGTTATCTGTGTGCATGAGGAAATAAAATATGATGTCGCATTTTTATAATGTAATGTGTCCTCATTTTTAAAATTTCCGGATTTAATATTACAACAATTCTCAGGAGGGATAGAACACACTACATATGAAATATAATCACACACACACACACACATTTGGTAATGTGCTGTAGGATTAAAAATAATGCTACAAGGAAAACAGTAGTGTTGTCCAAATGACCACATTATCGGCTGTTTCGTCTCAGAATAATGTTCTGAAGATTCAGCCTCGTCTCGAAAAGTATGTACATGCTTCTACAGGAAGACCTCTTTCTCGTCTCGTATCTTGAAACCAAAATTCTGTCTCGCCATACCAGAGTTATCAGGTTCGTAACAGCAAATTTCCCCTCCGAGGCAATGTAATTTCTCAATTAGGTACAAACATTTTTTCTCAATCATAATACATATTTCTTTTGACCACTGAAACATTCAAGTAACAGTGATGCCATGTGTCACTGAAGGACCACATGGGGCTCTATTTCGTGTCGGTTTTCGTCGGTACGACATAAAATTATGGTTTTCTGACAGGAAATTAAACACATATCACGGGAACGAACTGGGTCTGCACATCGGCAGAATTACATTTCACTGATAAGATGCAGTAAAAGAGAAGTATGAAGCTTCAGCTGCAGTGTGTTAATTGTCTCTTTGAAAACTCGGCAGGAAAAAATATATATTCTTAAAAATAGTATTAATTATTTCTTCTCGTGGAGCTCCTTCGTGGCTAAGCAGTTAGCGTACGCGCCTTTGGCCTGGGAGACCCAGGTTTGATTCCCGGCGAGAGCTCATGTGTGGATTCCATGTTAATCAGTAGGTCCCGTCTCATAAAGCCTCGCTGCTGAAAGGGACGTTAGACTCAAAATCAAATCAAATGATTACTTCTTGTGCTGGATCTAAGGGTAGAGAAACAATTTTAAAAACTGGTTCTGAGAACCTGAGAAATTTTAAAAGTCGATTTGATCGAACAGGCGTGAACTGTTTAAATGATACCTCTGCATAAAGTGAAGCTACGGTAGACTTCAAAACTGTGTTGATTCAATTTTGAAACCGGAAGTAGTAGACCTATAAGTTCGGAAATGGTACCTGTTCTTGGAACATTGAATTCCTTATATAAAGGAACGCTTCTTGCTATTTATTTCCCTTTATGGTCCATAATAACAAACGTTGAAATTTGAAATGGTTCATTTCTCTATTACTTCTGGCTTGAATACAGGGCTAAAGAAAAAATGAAACCAATTTTGGGGGACACTGAATCCAAACCTACAAAACCTTTACTTCTATCTCCCACAGTTTTTGCTCTAAGCAGATCAATATTGAAACCGGAAATGCTAATAGATTTCTTCCACTTCCGGTTTTAGTAGAGGGACAAGTGCTATATTGCAATCGTTGGAACAAAAAAATTGATGATTTCCTACTACTTCTGGTTTGAATAGAGAGTTATGGGAGGTAATGGAATGTATTCGTTATTATTGAATTCATATCCAAAGTCCATTTCTGGCTATCTCTGATATCTGCCTACCAACGGACGAAAATAGCCGTTCTATTGGACTTAACATACTTATTTGGCCTCGCGTAAAGTAGTCGCTAACGCTCTTGCCTTCGGTGCGTGCGGCCCCGGGTTCGTTTCCCCGTGGGGGCACTCGGCCGAACGGTTTTTCAAACCAGCCACCCTGAATGAGGTTTTCCTGGGTTTTCCTCATTCACACCAGGCAAATTCCGGGGTGGTACCTAACTTATAGGTCCCAGGCCGCTTCCTTCCTTCCCCAATCCTTTCTTCCTTCCCTCTTCCCTGATACTCTGCTCGCTGAGGGACGTGATCCCTCAAACGTGACGGGTTAAATGGCCTTAGATGCCGAACGCCCAGAAATCTAAATCCTAAATTTCCTTAACACACTTATTCATAGCATAGCTTGGAAGTTTAAACACACACAAACACGCATATATAGTGTTGCCACGAGACGAGACATTTCTCGTGTCTTGTCTCGTCTCGTTTACGAGACGAGACACGAGACGGGACAGAACCCTCTTAGACGAGACACGAGACGAGACAGAGTACTTGTCCCGTCTCGAAAACGAGACGAGACACGAGACGAGACGAGACGTCTCGTGAAATGTCTCGTCTCGTCTCGTGTCTCGAAAATGAAAACGCTGGCGGGAATGGCCAGGATTGAAATTGAAAGTGGTCATATAGATTGCAAAAGGAAAATCCCCCTTGTGAGAAAACATGTTGAAAAGCCTTCATAGAAAAGTGTCCTCTGTCTATTGAATGAAACAATTGTGATACATGAGCTTCCAAGAATATCATCCTTAATGTCTTGTCCCCAATTCCCCTTGCTGTAAACTGAGGAATTTACCATATTTTTAAACCTGCTATAAAATGTATATCCTATATTTTTACTAATTCCTTACTCCCATGAAAGAATCCTTGGGAGGATATTCTCTGCAATTTTTTTCAGACTGAAATCCTTTTATCCCGTACGATTTGCCCCCCTGACACAGTAAGAAAAAACAAATGTTGTTAAAATCCATACACATGTCCCTTCCGGGACTCAACCCGGGGCTTCAAGCCGATGGTCTATCGCCGCAGACCGCTCGGTTTGGTATGAAGATGTACGTTGTATGATTGCGAATAGATCCCGACAATATAAGGAACTTTATTGCCACCCAAAAATCAACTTTATTTTTAGCCATTACCTAATCTGGGTGTACTGTCATGAGTTTGTTACACAAACGGGGCAAGCACCACATAGTAGCACACACCCCGCGGTTATGGGAACAGATTTGAACCATGGAGGTGAAGACTGGCCCCAAGCATTCTTTCGTCCGATGTGTCATTCAGTTCCCATTACTATGGCACTTTAAGTAGAGCTTAGTGTGCAGTAACATATAAAATTTCAATCAAATACTTTCCATTACTCAATAAAATTATTTGGTTCCGAGCTTTTTTTTAAAAAAAAAAAATAATTGCAACAAATCTAAATATGCTAAAATGGAAAGTAGTTTTTGGATTGTTATAGGTTAACACTGTGAAACCTAAAGGCTGGAATATATGAAATCAAAGTGTACACACATATCTATCTCTCTATGTATCTAATATATCTTTCCATCTCTCTCTCTCTCTCTCACTATATATATATATATATATATATATATATATATATATATACACTATAAAGCAAGTGGGCTGATAGTATACGATAGTGTCGGGGATGATGACACCTTTACATCGAACTTTGCCTGTCGTGTAAACATTATTTAACATTAGTGTCTTCATCTTCGAGGTACCTATGAGCAATTTACTGTATATTCGTGTATTGAAACTGGTGAAACAAATTTCAATGTTTTAGAATGTAAAAAAAGAAGCCAGGGTCGAGAAGCCTCAGACAACTAACAGCAAAGATATATTATCTTGTAAACTATTTGTCCTTGACTTGTGAGCTTATTTGAATTTATTTTTAAGACATTTAGGCAACTTTGGCCGAATGGATGATGATGGGAAAATTAGTGGAATGAAGAAAGAGGTAGGATACTAGACAACTTCGAGAAAACACACACATTCGAAAAATGAAATGAAATCTTTGAGTTTTACGTCCCACGGTTATGCCGTTTAGGCTAAAGGAGACAGTGATGATGAGTAATGAATGAAATGGTTGAATGAAAAAAGTGGGAGGAAACGGGAAAACAACTAGAAAACCCAAGCACACGGTGTTTGTCCACCACAAAGTTCACTTGGCGGGGCTGGGATCGAACCCGAGACCCCAAGCACCAGAGGTGAACGCTCTACCACTGAACCACCTCGGTTCCCACACACATTCAATGTTTGTCCACCACAAAGCTCACATGGCACTAACCGAGACGAACCGACTACCACATACACCAGAGGTGAAGGCTTCACGGTGTAGCTACCGTGACATTTCTTGTCTTGTGTGTTCTGGGTAATACTTGTAACTTGCAAGGGAAGAGAGGGAGATTATATATCGAAGTGGAAGATGGTTTATATATCAATGGGAAGCACTAATGACTCCTATTGCAAAACTGTAATAAAAATTTTCCGAATGCATATACTATGCGAGTTATATGGATATATAAAGTGTCCAGATAATCCGTTTCCACCCCCTTGAAATCGCAAACGATAAGACAGATGCCAAAACTGGAAAACATGGGTTTGATCATTTTAAAAGTACAACGTATCAAAGCAAAAATTCTTGTCACAAGGCCACCCGCAGTGTACTGGGCGGGGTCCAACTCAAAAATTACAAAAGGTAAGGGGGTCAAGTAGCATATCGTTCGAAACTTCTTGGGAAATGAAAGAAGACGGAACAAGTCTCAATACTCTAAAATTACCTTGTGCAAAATGGCGACCGGTCAAACTCTCAGCAAAAACGTCATTGTAAAGTCGATCGCCACCCCCCAAAAAATCCTGAAACGGTGAGGCAGATGTCAAAACAGGAAAACATGTGTGTCATCATTTCAAAAGTACAATGATTGGAAGTAAAAATATTTGTCTCAGGGTCCTCCACAATGTCCCAGGCGGGGTCATGTTCAAATTGTTCAAATGGCAAGGGAGGTCAAGTAGCACATCGTTTAAAGCTGTTATTAAATGAAAGCAGATAGAACAAGTATGGACGCTCTACGATAATACTGTGCAAACATCTTGCATTTTAGTTGTTGTTTCTGTACCGGGTTTTAGTTTATTTTCACTTTAATTCTTGTACTCAACGGAAAGAAAGGAAATGCCCCTACTGTGTGATTCTGCTCTTAATATCTAAATAATATAAGCTATATCTATATAATAGCCCAATAATATCTAAATAAAGAAAAAATAATAAAATAAAAGCAAATTAAGACATAAAGAAAAGAAACAACAACATTTTGACTTTTTTTTAGTATAGAACTGACTAGTTAACATATAATGTACTTCCACGAACATAAATAAGTAGAGGTTGGAGCCATCAGAAGTAAAGACTCTTACCTCTACTTATTTACGTTTATGACTGCACAACAGTGGTACTTATGCTCGTTATCTGGTTTATCAATTATAAAATGATTCAAACGAAAGAATTCCTTGCACCAGGAAGAGTAAATACGTACAAATGTCTCAGAATAAAAACAAGTGCCGGTTGCAAAATGGAAAGTGAACGTGCTCAGAAAATCGAAATGAAGATGTACATTTTGACCGGCCGCCATTTTACACAGGGTAATTTTAGAGGATCGAGACATGTTCCGTGTTCTTTTATTTCTCAACAGCTTTATTTGACCATATTTGCCATTTGAAAATTTTGAGTAGGACCACGTCTGGAACCTTGTGGAGGACCCTGGGACAAACATTTTTACTTTCAGTCATTGTACTTTTGAAAAATGACACACATCTTTTCCTTTTTTTGACATCTGTCTTACCGTTTCAGTTTTTTTTTCTTTCTTTCGAGGGTGGCCATAGACTCTACAATGACGTTTTTGCTGATAGTTTGACCGGCCGCCATTTTGCACAGGGTAATTTTAGAGAGTTGGGACTTGTTCGTCTTCTTTCATTTCCCAAGAAGTTTCGAATGATATACTACTTGACCCCCTTACCTTTTGTAACTTTTGAGTTGGATCCCGCCTGGGACTCTGCGGGTTGCCCTGGGACAACAATGTTTGCTTTGATACATTGTACTTTTATAATGATCAAAAACGTGTTTTCCAGTTTCGGCATCTGTCTCATCGTTTGCGATTTCAAGGGGTGGAAATGGATTTTCTGGACACCCTGTATATTCATATAACTCGCACAGTATATGCATTCGGAAAATTTTTATTACAGTTTTGTAATAGGCGTCATTAGTGCTTTCGATTGGTATATAAACCATCTTCCACTTCGATATATAATCTTCCTCTCTTCCCTTGTTAGTTGTATCTTGATTAGCATGGTGCAGCATGCTACATTTTACTTTCGTTCCCATGGTATGCTGCTATATTTTTACGAGACAAGGCGAGACAAAACGAGACAAACGAGACGAGACGAGACGAGACGGGACAGAACCTCTCGAGACGAGACACGAGACGGCACGAGCACATTTTTCGAGACGAGACACGAGACGAGACATGCTTTGCACGAGACGAGACGAGACAGCCTGAAGTCTCGTCTCGTCTCGTCTCGTTGCAACACTACGCATATATTTATAATTCCAAGCTATTTTCTTTTCATTATGATGGTCAAAAAAGAGTAGCAGAAAGTTAAGCAGTTCTTGTTTTCAGTTTTTTTTTATAGCACAAGTGAATCGTATAGAGTTTCCATTATTATTATCATTATTATTATATAATCATTTCATAAAACTAGACTAGACTTGTTATCAGTTTTCAGAATCAATCTTCTTGGTCCACAACACATTCTTCTATACTACGTATTCATACATTATCCATTTTATAAATCGAGTCTGGTCAAAAAGGAAAAGCCTAGTCCAATTAAACAATCGAAACAGCTAGTTGGATCGGTCCATTTTCTCACCTTATTAATTTAATGCACTATGGATAATGACGGACCAGCACTAGAAACTTCATTTAGGCGGACAATATGTAATTACGGGAAATTGCAGTTGCTACGTCAGGAGCCCAGCGCTCTAACCAGTAATTTTCATTTTGAGCTGCTTTCGTGCTTTTTTTTCTTTCTTCTTCCCTTCATCTCTGTCTCTCTCGCAGATAAGAAGTGGGAGCTAGTTTAGATGCATGCGCGGCAACCGTCTAGGTTGTATGAAGGGAGAGGTATTGTTAAGAGGGTGGGTCACATGTTATAAGAGAAATGAAACTTATATACACAGTGTTGCCAATTTTTAAATATTTTTGCAAGTTTATAATCGTTTCTGAACATTTCCAGTGCTATGCATAAGTATGGGAAAAAAAGGTCTGTCTGTCTGCCAACAGGTATCAGAGCATTTCCTGATACGGATTCAACGTCCCAAGAATAAGTTTTTTCCCCCTCTACTCAAGCCGGAAGTAGTCGAAATTCCTTCCAGTATCATCACTGATCACCATACTGAAAAGACAGTCAGGTAGCGAGAAGCAGCTTTTTGAGGGAATTCAGTCTCACAAGAACAGTCATCATCTCTGACTAGGGATGCGCACGAGACGAGTCGAGACAGGATTTTCCTGACAATATTCGAGTCGAGACACGGCTCTTCCAATGGAGAAATATACATTTTTCGAGTCGAGACATCACTTTTACAGCACATTTTCGAGACGAGACAGCCACAAATCTTGTCTCGTGCGCATCCCTATCTCTGACATTAGGCCTATTTGAAGTCAGGGGCGGATCCAGGACGTACTTCTGGGGGGGGGCGGTGGGTTGTAATTCTGCTACTTAGAGCTACTTTTAAAAGCTCCAAACTCTGGGATGGGTTTTATTTATATATAAAATAAAATAAAAGTTTCCTCTCCTGGAGGGGGGGCGATCGCCCCCTGGATCCGCCACTGTTTGAAGTTATACCAGTACCGGATATATTACAACAGAAAGTTAGGGATTAGATTTCTGGCTTTTGGCACCTATGGCCATATTAGCCCATCGTATATGAGGGTTGAAGTCTCTTTTTGATCACACTGCCCAGGGAATTGGGGAAGAGAAACGAATGGGGAAGGAAGGAAGCTGAGGAAAATGTCATTCAGAATTGCTGGCTTGGAAAAGCTGTTTCACTTTTCCGAATAAGTGTTCCTACCGGGAATCGAACCCGGGACAGCTCGCACTAAGCCACTGTGAATCACATTTATTACTGGGGGTTTTTGTATTATAATAGAAACTCTTACAGTGAGCAATTCAGTATTACCTCTGCATGCATCATGCGTCATTCTCTTCCGATTACGCATTATTTCGAATCAGTACACCGTGTCGTAAAGTTTGTGCTGCGCGTGTGCTCGTGTTACATAGCTATTTACTTGACTTAACTGCAATAACTGTTCAGATGTTTGAGCCAAGCGATAAGCTTAAATGACGTTCCACGTATCTGATCGGATAATGTAGTAGAAATTAGTTAACAGAAAGTGATGGTGATTGAACACGGAATGTTATTATGTGTAGTACAAAAAGCATGAGGTGCGTTTGTTTGTAAAACACACAACTGCAAAATTTCTTACATTTAATATCATTGAAATATGTTTCTGTTCCATCATCTTTAATAATAATAATAATAATAATAATAATAATAATAATAATAATAATAATAATAATAATAATAATAATAATAATAATAAATACCGCGTACGCTAACCGCTTAGCCACGAAGGAGCTCACGATTCGTTCATTATTTAAAGCCTTGTGATTAATTTAAGAGCGAAACTGTCAAATTACAATACCATATGAGATTAAAACATGCGGATATGAAGTTTTTTTCCTTTTTAAATTTTTGTTTTAAATATATGAATTATTAAGTAATAGGTCGTTTTTAAACTGTCCTTTTATCGCAGTCTTCATAATGTTTAAATGAAATCTATACATTACGAGTAGTTTTCATAAACACGAGTAGAATTAGAAGAGAAATTGTACCTTAATGGATTTTGCCCTTAATTAAACCCTTTTCCCAGATAAATTTTACTCTTTTCTAGAGGAAATAATCTTAGAATAAAGATGTCCTACTGTGAAGACCAAAACAGAAGTTAGACTTCATTTGTAATTAGCAGCGCAAAAATTGAATGAAGATACTTTCAGTCAGTCCGAATAGGCTGGAGCTATAGGGAGATACTCTCGAGCAGTCAGAATAGGTAAGAGCTACAGCTATATGTCCTCAATCATTTCGAATAGGCAAGAGTTGTAGGACGATATCGTCAATCAGTCCGAATAGGCAAGAACAATAGGAAGTATACTCAATCACTCCAAATAGGCAAAAGCAATAGGGAGATACTCTCAATCAGTCCGAATACAGTAGACTATAGCTATAAGGAGATATTCTCAAGCAGTCCAATCCGAATAGGCTAGAGCTATAGGAGATATTCTCAAGCAGTCCAAATAGACAACAGCTATAGGAATATATCTTCAAACAGTCCGAGTAGGCAAGAGCTATAGATAGATATCTTCAATCAGTCCAAATAGGCAAAAACTACAGGGAGATACTCTCAATGACTCTGAATAGACAAGAACGATTATTTTCGAGCAGTTGTTCCGAAAACCGACTCTAACAATTTTGTTCATTCTTTAAAAAATTTACTTACTTTCAATCGTTCATGCCTATTTTATCTAGGCCTTCCGAGAACTATATATATTCTGGTTATTGTACTACGAAATCCGGCCATGAAATGACAGTTGAGCGAGCAATTTAATGCGAAAGAACTGTATCTTCTTATTACAAATTGATCAGTCACGCATTGTTGTAACATTTGATTTTTGACTCCTTTAATACCATGATATGTTCCATTTCCTTTAGAGAAATAAAAGAACACGAAATATGACGTAAAAGAAGAGCATTCTTGTAATATTTCTTTCCAGTAAAAGTGTCGTATCTATATAACTGATAAGTGTTATTATTGTTATTGCTACTTGGCGCCACCTATTACAAAACGAACAACATAATTAACGTTCACACAATACCTTTATTTCATTTTTGTGTATTCTTTGGGGCCTACCTGTAATTATTTTGCACAGTGGCGCTATTTTTTATTATCTTTGTTTCCTTTAAAAAGAGTTGAAGTGTTTTTTTAAAGGAATTGTTTCTGAGGAAAAGAACTTTAAAAAAGTCGTAAAAGCAGCTGAAAGTTAAAAATAAAAGGATTTTGGCGGAACTTATTTGGCAATTTCTTCGCCTGTAAAAAACAAAACGCAAAAGCAGTTTTACTGCTTTATTTTCCCGTCACTTAATACCTCGTTTAAATGATTTATTTCTATTTAAGTACAGTTAGTAGCAATTGACAGGTCTTTGTTACTTAGCACTACAATGTTATTTCTTTAACACTTTGAACAATTAGATATATATAAAAAGTTCCTCTGTTGCTACTGAAACGGAAAAAAAAATGGTTCGCACGTAGTATATCATGGCATAATACACAATAGAAGGGGTTAAATTACTTTAGCACCTCTCTAACAGTTTTCTCGTAACTATAAGGTTAGCGTACGCGCTTGTGGCGCGGGAGGCTCTTGTTCGATTCTCGATGGGAGCGCACATAATTATGATAGTACGTTAAACTGTTAGTTGATGTCTCATATAGCCTCGATGCTAAACTCTAATCGAACAGCCAATTGAGTCAGTCTCTCCCCAAGCTCAAGAGACATGTATTTTTTTAAAACTAAGTTTCGTACATGTAAATGGAGATTTATTTGTTTGATATTATCCTTCTACCAAATTTCACAGGCTACGCTACTGATACATATAAAAACAAGACAGAAAAATTTAACGGAAGTCCATTGGTGTTTATTTATATAGAAACTGCTAATAGTTAATAGGTAATTCTGTAAAGAAACCGAAGTACTGTAAGTGGATTGAATTCTGAACTACGTGGTTCTAACTTGGCCAGAAAGGTGTATTTAATTATGTATTGGAACAGTTAAGTCGTGCATAATCCTACGATTTCCCAATTTCAGCCCTAAACGTTCTGTTATCAGTTATTTTAATAATCGTTATTCTGCAAGCCCTAAACGTTCCGTTATCAGTTATCTTAATAATCGTTATTCTGCAAGTCGTAAACGTTCCGTTATAAATTATCTTAATAATCGTTATTCTGCGAGCCGTAAACGTTCCGTTATCAGTTATATTGATAATCGTTATTCTGCAGGTCCTAAACGTTCCGTTATCAGCTATTTTAATAATCGTTATTCTGCAAGCTGTAAACGTCCCGTTATCAGTTATCTTAATGATCGTTATTCTGCACTACTTCGCGATGCGCTAGTCATATGTGATCAAGCTTACATCCAGAAATTTTTGTTGGGAGGGTCAAAGATTTCGAGGAGGGATCCAGTATTGCAATACGTTACATCTACGTACTACTGAACCAGTGTCATTCTACATATTATATTTTGCAAAAACAAGGAACCTGTTTTCCAGATACGATTTACTCTTTTCTAAAGGAAATAATCTTAGAATAAAGGTGTCCTACTGTGAAGACCAAAACAGAAGTTAGACTTCATTTGTAATCAGCAGCGGAAAAAAATTGAATGAAAATACTTTCAGTTAGTCCAAATATACTGAACCTTTAGGGAGATACTCTCAAGCAGTCAGAATAGGTAAGAGCTACAGGGATATGTCCTCAATCAGTTCGAATAGGCAAGAGTTATAGGGCGATATCGTTACTCAGTCCGAATGGGCAAGAGCTATAGGAAGTATACTCAGTCACACCAAATAGGCAAAAGCTTTAGGGAGATATTCTCAATCAGTCCGAATAGATTTAGCTATATGGAGATATTCTCAAGCAGTCCGATCCGAGTAGGCTAGCTATGAAAAGACCATAAATATTAAGTACTGTCTCCTATATTCTTAATAATAATAATAATAATAATAATAATAATAATAATAATAATAATAATAATAATAATAATAATAATAATAATAATAATAATAATAATAATAATAATAATAATAATAATAGAACTACTGTATTGATTTTATAAGAAAGAGTACAGATGTAAGATCAAATCTTTCAATTGTTTCTCTGCTAAACAAGTCGAGTTTTAAGAAAGTGTACAAATGTATGTCGAGTTAAGGGAAGTTCGAGTTCACTGGACCCCAGCTTGAGTGCGTCACTTCATGCAGCAGTTTTATTACATTTTCGTATCTTGCTCATTACTGTCCAAATAGTTATCGTGTTTTACTTAATGTTTTACTTATAACTTCCAAACTTACAGGTAAAAAATACTAAAATTTTGTACCAATTAAGTATTGACAGGGGACACTATTTGATTTACTATAGAATACTACCAGATTAACTGTGTTGTCTACCCAATATGAAGTTGTTTTTTTTTTTTCAAATAACACTACGTTTGTTTATTACATACTTCAACTCTGGTTATTACATATTAAGCGAATACTTACAAATGACATTACGTTTGGTTATTACATATTAACCCTCGCACTACCAACGGAGCAGGGGTACTTTGTGCCCACCACAGTTTTTTTTTTTTTTTTTTTTTTTTTGTAATTACTCTTCTAATCATTTCTTTAAAATTGTAAAAAAAAAAAAAAAAAACAGGTTAAACATGTTTAGCTATAGCGTATGTGACTGACATTTAGAAGTGTCACATTTAGATGACAATATAATAAATATATAGCCGTATCCCGCCTTTTCTGAATATGGCTGTTAGTCATATCCCGTATGCTGGTCACTTCTGCCACTGTAGACTTTTTTGTGATAATTTCATGTTAGTGTGCGTTATAAATTCGCTATTTTAAATTAGTGGGCACAAAGTAAACCCCTCGTTGGTAAATGTGCTTGACATTTAGAATTGTCATTACTAGATGGCCGTATAATAAATACGAATACTTACAATATCACTGATATTATTGTGTTGAGTACACTAGTATACAGTATCATAAACATGCACGGGGCAAGGCATATTAAAAATATATTCGTATACCTTAGTGTCGAATACTATGTATAATCATGATGTGACGTAGCTACTTCGGTGAATCAAGTTACAAGGAATGAACAGAAAATAATGTACGCGCGTTAATTTTATTTTTTCTATAGTCAAGGAGAGTCTTCTGTACACATTACTACATGTCTGTTCGAGTTAGCACAAACATTTTAATCTGAGAAACCACACTAAATATATTAGTGTAAATTTGACGTAAGGCAAATTGTTGCAGTTCTTTTAAACTTTTACAAGCATCTTGCTAAATCTTTACCCTAAATTGTTCTTCCAGCTGAATGCCATATTTGTCTTCTTCCTCTACCTTCTTTTCTCCTTTCAGCTCCTACGTGGCTAAGTGGTTAGTGTACGCTCCTTTGGCGTGGGAGACCCGGGTTCGATGTCCGGCGGGGGCTCATGTGGTTCGGATTCCATTTAATCAGTGGGTCCCGTCTCATATAGTCTCACTGCTGAAAGGGACGTTAAACTCAAAATCAACTCAACTGAACTACTTTTCTGCTTTTAGATTCTTCCTATAATTTTCAACCAAAGCATCTATACCTATTGTGTCTGTTTCGGTTTGCACATCACCATCTGTTTCGTTGACAACGTAGTGTATTGTATATATGTATTTTACCCCTCAATAGATGTCTAAAAACTTTCTAAAACGCTGCAATTCGGAACTTGATTTTTTCCCCTTAAAAGGCTTATTTTGATTTCCGCTGTCTGCATAACAGTTTCCGTCTAATGAAGAAAATTTAATACATCTTTCGCCCCTATATTCAAAGGATCGTGAAATATTTCCGTTTAAGACAAGTTTTCGTTTAATAAAGGGTACGTTGAAGATAGCTTTTACTGTACTTATTTAAGCACTTTTTTTTTTCGAAATAGTGTCTTTCAAAAAAAAAAAGTCAAATTTTTAATTCCTTGTAACTATTCCTATTCATTCAAAATAACGTTGATGCTTTGAACCGTTTGTCTCACTTGCGTTATTACTGCTCTAGAGACCTGCAAAATTTGGACGTTTGTGATTTTGCAGCGTCCTTAATTTGTAACACTGAAAAATTAATGCAGTATTTTGAGTTTTCAATTAGCAGATAGATTTGAAATATCTAATAATCTGACGTTGGTGCCATTTAAAAAATAAAATACAACTTTATATTGCTCTATTAACTTGTTACCAGAGAAGGCCATTTTCTTGTAGGAAAAGTAATAGGCAGAGTAGCGTGGACATGCTTGCAGATTTCACTGTATGATGTATTGTGGAAATTTTCTAAGAGTTAAGACTAAATAACTAAATATTGTATATTATGATTGCTATTTAGTAAACGCGAAATATAGTTTTTCGTCCTTGAAATGCTGAAATCGTATGTCTAACATACCTTATGATATCATTATATAATACGTATTAAACAGAAGAATTGCTTACGTGACGTAAATTTATTATTTGAATAATCTCACACACTGCAAAAATTATTAATAATTAACTTCAATTTTACCATAAACTTGAGAAATAATAATAATAATAATGAAAATAAATGTATCCCACTCGTTTCCTTTGAAGTTCCAACATCCGTAAACACAATGCCACTTATTTTAATTATTCGCTTTTGCGGAAAATAAAATAAATTGTATTATAAACGGTTTTCTCGTGGTGATGGTGTTTCCAGGCTTCAATTGTGCGATTTTTATACGTAATGTAATGATTTAACTTCAAGGCTATAGAGACTGTATTATTTTAAAAAATAAATAAATAATAATAATAAAATAAGATGCACGAAAATAAAGCTAAAGAGACTGCTTATGGTAAGTGAAGGGCGTGTAGAAGCTGTAGGTAGTAGCAGGCCCGTAGCTAGCCCAAAAATTTAGGGGAGGCCCAGTAGAGGTTAGGGGGGCTCGACACAATCATATTATACTTCATCACCATATTATAGTTCATTTGCAAGCCTACCGTGAAATTTTATGGGGGGCCAGCCAAAGTTTAGGGGAGGCCGCCCCCCCTTGCCCCCCGTGGATACGGGCCTGGGTAGTAGTACTGCTAACATTATTCGAATTTTTATTTGAATATACGTTGAATACACTGAGGGAAAAAATGTAAGTGGCGTACTTAAAAAGGTAGGTTACACGCGTAATTCCTGTAGTTTTTGGACTTAACGTACAGCAGACGTATAACTGAAAACGCATGTTTTATAATACTTTCCGTATAAGTGCTCCATCTATACGTACTTTCCGTATGAAACAATATAGGTGGTCAGGATCTTACATACAAATGGACGTATGGACGTATATAACATAGGTATAGCTGAGGAATGTAACATAAGTACATATGCATCTCATATACGGAAAACTGTTAAATATCAGACATCCTGCAACGGCATGATGTAATACCTAAGGGCAGTGCGTATGTAGCATATGGATAACGTATGCTCCATACTTATTTCTGTAATAAGCAAGAGGATTCCGTATATTTGTACAATATACCGCTGTCCGGAGAATGGATTTTTCTCAGTGTACTTGTGCCAGCGCTGCGGTGTGATGACAAGATACTATTCATATCTCCGAAAACAATACAATAATATAGTTTTCGTTATTTGAATGTCAGCCAGTTGCATTCCGTAGTTCAAGGATGGGTAAACTACGCCCCACGGACCAGATGTGACCCCTAAAAGATTCTATCCGGCCCGCGACATGATTCCTTTCTTACCTGCCTTTAACTTCACTTCTAACTAGTGAAGTACATGAAGTGGTACGCGGGGATCTGCATGTGTTATATATCATTGAAAAGGTCGCACTGAGTATATCTCACATGTGAAACATCTCGCATGAATGGGGCTTGTAGGGGGCTTGGCGATCATTTGAAGATCAGAACGAGGCACACTCCGAAACACAATAAAATGTAGACAATATAGAAAGCTATAATGCAATTGTTTTGAGACGTGGTATATATAGGTTTGAAAGGTAGCTGAATACGAATCTGACATCAAATATTTACAAATCAAAATGGCGTAAATAGAAAATGAAGTAACGCAAAAACATTCAGTGGCGGCTCTTGGGGGAGATGAGATTGGTAAAAAAATTTCTACTGTATAAGAAAAATTCTGAAGCTGTATAACCCCCCCCCCGAAGTCTGTAGCAATAAAATTTAAATTTTTACCCATCTGATTTTCATGAAGATCCGCCAATGACGAAAGCATTATGTAACAACTGAGTTTCGTTTCACATTGTAAACCCACGATAGATTTTCAAGCAGTTAGAACGCAAGGGATACTCTATTCAAATCAGAAGTAATATCCTCCATTTCGCAAGATAATCTTCGTAAAGTTATCCGGAATGTCTGTGAATTACTAGAAAACTTGTAGTACATAAACTTACGGCGGTCCCTGCAAGAATCAACTTTGGATTCACTTATATTCCTGTCGTTACTTAGTTTAGAGGTTAACGTCATTTTTCACTACCGAGACTATATGAGACAATGGTCTTCAGTATTGTAAAAGTATCCGAGCCACATATGCTTCAAAAGAACAGTAAATAAGGACAATAAAACAAAAATAAAACTTTCTTGTCCATTATTAGCAATATTTTGTTTTACTCACTCTAATTTTCGTATTTATTATTCTTTTCCTATGAAATTTGCCACAAATATACATTTTCCGATTATACACATAGTATCAGTATTAAAAGTACCCTGCAAAATCATTATCAAATTATATTCTTACAAGAAGACAGTTATAGGTATGCGACAATCATTTTGGACATCAGTGTACATAGATAGATGAAAAGATCAAATACTAAATTTACTATTACAAGAAGGCACAATAGTCTTCCCGGTTAATGGTATTGATTTATTACTCTGTAACACCTCTGACTTCTATACCGTTCTTATTATTTGTTTCCAAGAATTGTTTACATATTTACATGTACGTACACTGCACACACACCTCTGTAACACTATAACATGTCGTAAACATTACATGTCTGTGTTATACGGAATTGATGGCTCTATTTTTGAAATGTTCATATTTAAAGCATTCGGAGATACGGAAATCTTATTATAATAATTGCTATCCCCATTTTTCCTGCCCTTCCGTGTCGAATTAAAAAAAAAAAAACACTATACTATTATCCAAATTTCAAGTTTTTAACGTAAGAGATTTTTCGTAGTAGTTGGTCAATCAGTCAGGATTTCTTTTATATAAAGAGATATACTATATGTTACCATTTATTATTATTTTCTGTTGAGCTCCTTCATGGCTAAGCGGTTAGGGTACGCACCTTTGACGTGGGAGACCCGAGTTCGATTCCCGGCGGGAGTTCATGTTGTTCGGATACAGCGTTAATCAGTAGGTCCGCGCCTCATATAGTCTTGCTGCTGAACGGGACGTTAAATTCAACATCAATTCAACTATTTCCTGTTACAGTCTGGCAATCTGTAATTCATTTATTTATAGTTTAAGGTTTCTTTTTTTCTTTTTAGCACAGAGGCTATATAGGGTGTTTCAAAACAACGCCGACAACGTTTGGGAGATGATTCCTGACATCAAAATAGGACGAAAAGTATAGACCAACTTGAGTGTACCAATGCTTCCTTTCCGAGTTATATGCTACAAAAAACATGAAAAAATGAAGTTTAAAGGCCCATGTCTTCAAAACTATGGAAACTACCGTAGTTGGGTCAAGGCTTCTCTTAGGAACTAATATCTGAGCTATCCAAAAATACATGTTTCAAAATCCTGTGCTACTCATGCAACCATTTTTATAGAGGCAATTTGCGTACGGGCATATAATTTGAAGTACTCACCAATACCTCTATAAAAATTGTTGCGGAAGTACCGCAGGATTCTGAAGCATGAATTTTTGGATAAGGCGCATACCAGTTCCTAAATAAAGACCTGACCCGACTGCGGTAGATCCCATAGTATTGGAGCTATGGATCTTTAAAATTCATTTTTTTTTTTAATGTTTTCGGCAGCCTATAACTCCGAAAGGAACCACTTGTGCACCCAAGTTGGTCTATACTTTCCGTCTTGGTGTGAAGAATCACTTTCCAAACGTTGTCAGTGTTGTTTTGAAACGCCATGTATAAGACGTAGATCTACGTTACGCTATAATGCAAAATTGGAATCACATATGTCCTCACTGGGAATAGAACTCACTCTCGAACATAAGTTGTTCATCACGTGAAGGCCTTGAGCGTGGTAATAATAATAAATAGATTTGCCTAGTTGCAACAATATGACCTTCGCAAATGTGTGAAATCACACGTTGATATATTATAATGGAGAGTTGTATTCATTGGCCTTTCAAGTTACGCAATGTGTGAAAGGAATAAATGCATCTATTATTATGTACCCTATGTATTTTTTGCAGTTCTCGTTTTAAATACTGTGCATTTGGTATTACTTCCCATCTGACGTTCATACAAAAAAAAAATGCAGTTAAAAAGTGGATGTTAATTACTGTAAGTGTTTGTTTTACTATATATGCGTAACAGATGTAGAGTATAAAGTGCGGGAATTTAGCAGCGCACGCTATATGTATTGCGTCCTTGTGACACCTTGTATACTGTAAGTTGAGTGGAGTGGGGAGTGTAATTGAAAGAATAGCTTAGTCCATGTTCTTATATATGTTTGGTACACTATTATAATAGACCAACCTTGTGGATACGTGGTTAGAGTACGCTTTTCATTGCTGAAGACGCAGGTTCGATTCCCGGAGGTAGCCCACGTGGTTTTGAACCCACGTTAAGCTGTAGGATTGTATACGAGGGTATTTCGAAAAATTCCTATCCTAACACTGAAATATCGTGCCTCAGGCAATAAACCATCCATGGCATATAGTGCCATCTATTGAGGAAATAATGTATTAGTTTCAACTGTCCAGCTGCGTCAGTTCGTTGGAGTTAGTAATTTGGATCAATCACAGTTACGTTGAGCTTACATAGTGGAGGACAATGCTCCAGTCAACACGGTCGTTACTGCCAAGGCTGTAATGCTAAAGCTGGGCTATACGGTGGATGCTGAATTTCATTGAAGTCACAGTCTTTCACTGCAGCCTTGACAACAACAGACGTGTGGACTGGAGCATTGTCCTGCAGTAAGCGAGCTCAGCGCATGCAGAGCGACTCATTCAAATGACTGCCATCAATGCACTGATGCAGCTAGACTGTTGAAACTGGTATATTATTTCTTGAATAGACAGGTATTATATGCCATGAACTGTTTATTACCAGAGACGTATTTTCAGCGTCAGACTGGAATCATTTGGAAATACCCTTGCAACCCCAGTGTTGAAAGGAAAGCTGTTGTCAAGTGTCAAGAATCACCTTCCAAACGTTGTCAGTGTCGTTTTGAAGCGCCATGTATAAGACTTAGATCTATGTTAGCTATAATGTGAAATTGGAATCACATGTGTCCTCACTGGGAATAGAACTCACTCTCGAACATAAGTTGTTCATCACGTGAAGGCCTTGAGCGTGGTAATAATAATAATAAATAGATTTGTCTAGTTGCAACAATATGACCTTCGCAAATGTTCAATCTAACTATCTATTTAAAAAAAAATGACTATAATTGATTTTACAGACAAGTCAATTTATGAAATAGTAATATTACAGGCTAATTTGTATGCCCTCAAAAGAATGGTTTGTCAATAATAACTGAGTTTTGTTTCACATTATGTAAGTATGGTAGACGACTCTGAAAGCAAAGTAACCCAATATTCTTAAATAATAATAATAATAATAATAATAATAGATTTACCACTTTTAATTTTAATAGAGAGAAAATGGCAGCAAACGTTGATCCATAACAAAAGATACCGGTATGTATATCTCTATTCCCTACCGTTTTTGCTCTATGGCAATCAATACTGAAACCAGAAGCAGTACTGGATTTCTACCACTTCTGATGTCAATAGATAAATTATACCACAAATGGAAACTATTCTTGGACTGCCGAATCTAGTCTTTTTTTCTCGCTATGTATTACCGTTTTTGCTCTGTGGTGGTAAATATTGGAACTAGAGCGGAGATAGAACCTATTTATGCGACGCTGAATCCTATTAAAACGTCATAGTGGCTCGTAAGATTTCCTATTCTTAGTTTGGAAGTCGTAATATATATATACATAGGGTGTCCCAGGAGGAAGGGGCAATACTTCGGAAAATGGTAGTATGGATGATTCTAAGCAAAAAAAAATTCATATGAACATGGTACATATATTGCTCTAGTACATCGAAGGGTTGTATACCTTTTTAAATAATACCTTTACTCCCTTAGAATTTAAACAACTAGGTAGAATAGGGATAGACTACTTATAGCCCCATGTAGTATCAGAATAACGTAAATCTCATTGATACCCAAAACATAATAAAATATAAAGAAGAAAAAAACCAGTTGTTAATGAAATATTGTGTGTCGTATTGACGGGATGGGCTGAAGGACTTTAAAAAAGTAAACTCTAGCATATGAGCACTAGAAAAGCCCAACCCACCAGAGGACATAGATGCTCCATGCCTTTAAAAATGTTATATGGTTAACACGTTGCCTTCTCTCGTCGTTAATACTGGTTGTTTTTATCACAGAAAAAATTGAATGAATGAAATTTTTGATGTCCCATGGGTATGCTGTAAGTAAATAATTATAAAAGAATTTGTGGGATGCGAATGTGAGAGGAAACCGTAGGACCCTAAGTACAGGGCAGAATGCATTGACAAAGCAGAGTACGTGATTCCAACACTGTCTGAAGAGTCCCAACGGCGCATTTGTTTGAGAACTGACCAGACTCCGCGCTGCTTCTCTTAGGTGCTATCACGCACCTCGTGTCTATTTCTTCTACTATTACGGTATACCAGGTGCTTTAAAATCTATTTTACTATAAAAGAAATAGGCAAGTACAGGTGAATTGAAAATATTGACAAAGCAGAATGACCACAGTAATATATATATATATATATATATATATATATATATATAAATTTTACTGAAAATAACATATTAATAGGCTCCCATATAATTGATTCCTAGAACAAAATATTGGATTGTAATCGACATTTTCAGTTAATGGTTAAGGCAGTTGCGCAATCCTCCTGACGTAAAATGTATTTATTTCCCTGGTTCGTAAGACAAGCAAAGAATAAAAAATATAAAGCTTGTAACAATAATAGAACCGAAGTAAAAGAATAATAGTGTTTTTGAGTCCACTTTCAGTAGTTGCTACAGCCTTGTGGAAAATAACTTGCGTGTTTGTATTTTCTCATGCAGAGTGCATTTTCTAATTACCCGGTAGTTGGGAGATCTGAAATTATCACGCGAATAATAAATGATAGTTAAAACGGAGTAAATATTAAACAACAAAGTGAGAAATGAAAAAAAAGGGAAGAAAATACAGCCGTGTTGTATTATTTTGTTTCTCTTTTTAATAGTCATCAACAATTTGTATATAATGGCCAGCCAGGTTTGAATATAATTATGTATTTGCTATAACTGTTCCCCGATCTCTCGTGCATTTACAACCACCCACAGCCACCCACATGGGGAAACAAGTTAATATGGCTTTAGGAAGATTAAAAAAAAATAGACACTTGTATAATAGCAATTTTCCATTTTTTGTGAGGGCGGGGGTTACTTAAGAAATCTGTCCGTAGCTAAGGCCAGTAAAAATTAGGTTTTTTTTTTTTTTTTTTTTTTTTTTTTTTTTTTTTTTTTGTCTGTGATTTAGAAGAACGATTGATGCATTGAAGACACTATAGTAGTTCTGTCTTCTCTCCTTTAGGTTTTGTTCGTATGCTTGTGTACGTTTGGAGTTAAACATTCATGTTTCAACACAAATGAGACCAGGGGCGGATCCAGAACCGACTTCTGGGGGGAGGGGGCGGTGGGTTGTCATACTGCTACTTTTAAGGGCTTCAAACTTTGGGATGGGTTTTATATATATATATATATATATAATAAGAAAGTTTTCTCTTCTAGGGGGGCGATCGCCGCGTGCCCCCCCCCCCTTGGATCTACTCCTGAATGAGACTATATAAAACATCAGACAAAAATGAAGTGAAAGTTCAACTTTATAGGTGCCATTTGGGGCTACCCTCTCCTCTGAGTTTGAGATACGTTTAACATACTAATAGAAAACGTAATACTGTACTTATAACAAAGAGTCTTGTCCCGCCCGAAGCAGAATTTGAAATGACGTTGCTAGTTTTACGTTCCACAATTATGACGTTTCCGGCTGAAGGACACCACGGATGATGATTAATGAAACAATTGGTGGAATGGTAATGTCTGAGGAAATGTAGAACCTCAAGAAAAACTCACTAATACGATATTATTCACCAGAAACTTACTTAGTATGGGATGGAGCTAGGTAGGTATCCACTCGCATCAGTAATGAGAGCCCTACCACGGGCCACCGTTCCACCTTCCAGCATGTAGTTAACAGTTTTACGTGTGATTCAATCCACATACGCTCTGACGAGATTCAACGCCGTGGTTACACAGTCCGCAGCAAAAAAAAAAAAAAAACTTGCAACATGAGTATGTAAGTTTATTGTGAAACTACTCCGAACAGCGTAGGAAATCAACATAACGTCTAAGTGACACGAATCACGCAAGGAAAAACCTCGGCGTCCTCCCCTGCACGCTGGAACAAAGGACTTCGACGTTTCACAATAAACTTACATGCTCATGTTGCAGGTTTTTTGCTGCGGATTGTACATTCTGAAAGCGGATACTTTTTAGGAAATTAGCGAGCTCCCTCATAGCTATGTGGATAGTGTACACACCTTTGGCACGGCAGACTCGGGTTCTGTTACCGGCTGGAGTTCATGCCGTTCGGATTCCACGTTAAGTTATAGGTTCCCGTCTTATATAGCCTCACTGCTGAAAGGGGTGATAAATTCAAATCAAATGAACAAAATCTGAGGAAATTAGTCACGAACGGAGCAAATTTACACGTAGACAAAGTAGATTAGGATTTTTAAAGGTCAAATCGTAAATTGTCTCAACTCATACATATATAATTACCTTCGAAAGAAAATGATTACAATTGTGTCGGTTTTTCAGATAATCACAATGGTCCCTGGCCACGATTGTCGTGTATTCCATTTTGAGAGCAAGGGCCACAATACATCTTGAGGGCGAAGGTTAGAATACATTTTGAGGGCGAGGGCAAGAATACATTTTGAGGGAGAGGATGAGAATGTATATTTTGAGGGAGACGTCGACGGTGAGAATACATTTTTAGGATGAGGGTGAGTAATGGTGAAGGCGAAAATACATTTTGAAGGTTAGGATGATAATACATTTTGAATTTAGAGCGAGAATACATTTTGAGGGAGAGGGTGAGAATTCATTTGAGGGAGAGAGCTGGGGTGAGAATACATTTTGAGGATGAGGGTAAGAATACACTTTGGGGGAGAGGGGTCAGAATAAATTTGAGGGAGACGGTGAGAATACATTTTCGGGAAGAGAGTGAGAATACATTTTGAGGATGAGGGCGAGAATACATTTTGGGGGAGAGGGTTAGAATACATTTGAGGGAGACCGCGAGGGCAAGAATACATTTTGAGGGTGAAGGCGAGAATACATTTTAAGAGTATGGGCAAGTGAGGTCGAAGGTGAGAATACACTTCGAGATCGAGAGTGAGAAAACATTTTGAGAGCGATGGCGAGTGAGGTTGAGAACTGGATCAAGTGAGTGTGAGGGGGAGGGCGAGTGACAGTTAGAATACTTCCCACCTCTAGTATACACTTTTCAAGCATTACTATGTAAATTAGCAGGTATATATTTGCAGATGTAGACAATATTGAATCTATTGAATAATAATTATACGTATGATAATACATATATACACTGGTTTTATTTCTGTTTATGATGAGAAGCGTGAAGCATTATGGAATTTCAGAGGTCCCAGCTACCGAAACAGCCTGACATGTTAACAGGCTGTAATTAATGTTAGGGCTTCCTTATTAATAACAGCACAGGTGAGGTTGCTACGATATAAGGGCATTCATTTCGTATGGTAATGTGGCGTCCGTAATTACTGCTGTCATAGAATTGTAAATAGCTTTCCCTATAATAATAATAGTAGTAAAAAGAAGTGTCCCATACATTAGATAGGTCTTTATGTTTTTTTAAATTAAATTTCATTAGTTCGTGTTTACACTTGTTTTTTCTTTTACTAGAAGAAAAGTTAGGTGGTGTGATCAGTGGAGGGATACTAGTCAGGTAGTGTTTATGGTAGAATAGATGCTGTAATAATAGCAGACTATAATATTAATTCTTGAATCTTAATTCTTGAATCTCATTTTGCTCTTAATTAATTGACTATTAAGTGGTACTTAATCATATTTAGTGTCTGCTTTTTTTATTTAATTTAATGAGATTGTATTGGTTGTTTTTAACTGAAACCAATAGCGTGTCTTGCGTTCTAAATACGTAAATGACCGTACTGAGACATTTATTGTTTTTAAACTCAGTAAATATATCAGTGAATTGTGTATTTATATTTATGAACACGTCCCCAATTAACAATATTTTAAAATGTTTTCTATTCAACGGCGGGTCAGTGGTGGAGTACTCATCTGGTTCAAGGGGGAGCGGTGGCTCAGTGGTAGAGCGTTCACCTCCGGTGCTTGGGGTTCCTGGTTCGATTGCGCCGTGTGGACTTTGTGGTGGACAAACACCGTGCTCGTGCGTTTTCTCGGGGTTCTCCCGTTTCCTCCCACTTTCTTCATTCCACCATTTCACTCATCTCTCATCATCACCGTCTCCTTTAGCCTAACCGACATAATCGTGGGACGTAAAACTTAAAAGATTTCATTTCATTTTCATCTGGTTCTAGGAGACTGTGGTTCGATACCAGGCCATGTGGACGCATTGTGCCCGTCCACATAATTACTCAAGGATTTCCCCGTTTCGTCACACAATTTCAATTCACCAAATCTGTTATAATAATTCACCTCCAGTGATCATCCATCTCATTTAACCTAAAAGGCATATGATTCTTCTCTATTCAGCAACTGTAGGAGTCCTCTTTCTATTCGACACACATCTTTGAAACGCGTGCTTCTCGGTTAGCTTCGACCATTGAACGCATCACGGTGGTTCTGATTCCACTTTAATTTGTAAGTCCACGTCTCATGCAGCCTTGATACTGAAAAGGGCAAACTTCAGAAAAGTAAACTAACAATTAACAATCCACTGAACGAACACCTTAGTTCTTTGCTTGTGATAGGGTTTAAGACAGAGTCTGAAGGAATTGGGCTATTTAAAAAGTTTCAGTACGTTATGTTAGGTTATCATGTGTTAGTCCATTTTTATTGTTTGAGGTACTGAAATGTTTAATATTGTCAATACAGAACATTATTACAGTGAGTACTTGTTTAATAGATGTCAATCCTTCCAATAATTGCCTAATAGTCATATGTTAGTGGTTAGTAGTCTTGGAAGGTTTCAGATCTAAATTATTCCTCCACAACTTCCGGTAATATAATCGTATGCTCAAATATTCAGAGCAGAGTTTTTGCTGCATGCGATATAAAGTTAATAGTTCTAATAGCTTAACCTCGCTGACTATACAGCTACAGCGCACTAATTCAATATCTGTATATATCTCCTTCCCACTTCTTACTATACGGTATCTGTATATGTCCCTTTACAGACATAAGTGAAGGAAGGGAGGACTCAAAAGGAGGGAATTACTGTAGGTAAACATATAAACGTAGCATTTTAATATATATATATGTATGTGTGTGTGTGTGTGTGTGTGTGTTGGGGTGTTGGGGTGAGTTTTAGGGATGCGCACGAGACGAGTCGAGACATGATTTTCCTGACAAAATTCGAATCGAGACACGGCTCTTCCAATAAAAAAATATACATTTTTCGAGTCGAAACATCACTTTTACAGCACATTTTCGAGACGATACAGCCACAAATCTTGTCTCGTGCGCATCCCTAGTGAGTTTGTGGTAAAGTTGGAGAAGTGATAGATGATATCAAATTGATTTTTTCTTATAAATCCATATCCGAGTACGCCTGATTGGGGCTCTACAGACCTTTGACTTTGCCAGCATTCAATAGGTTTCACCATTCAAATTAAAGCAAAGCGCCTTCAATATCCGTCAACCCGTTATGCGTAACTCTTCTACTGGTTGTCTAACACAAGGATATCAATCTTAATGACGTTAATCCGAGTACGCCCCATTGGGGTTCTACAGGCCATTGACGTTGCCAGCATTCAATAGGTTTCGTCATTCAAATTAAAGCAAAGCGCCCGCAGTTTGCATCAACCCTCCATGCATAGCTCTTGTACTGGTTGCCTAACACAAGGATATCAACGAGCGACCTTATCAACACGTTAAATCTTATAGGCTCAAACGACCCTGAAACGCTGAATAAAATAAATAACTGCGAGTTTTTCGGAAAATTTAAATGAGATCGGGCAAATCTACATTTTATTTTAAAAAAACAAATATTAAAGAACTTTACTAAAGAAAGGTATATATAACAAAATACATTACTATACTGAACTGCCATTTGCATAAAACTCCTTCAACAGACAATGGGATAGCTGAAATATAAGAATATTTAAAAACAAGTTTTGTTGTATTACAAAACAGAAATTTAGAATAGGCCAGCAAGAATGATACCGGTACGTTTCTAAAACTTGGGTTTTCGTTTGATATGTAGATTTGAAATGTGTAACAAACTACGTGCAATCCGAACCACATGAGCTCCCGCCGGGAATCGAACCCGGGCCTCCCACGCCAAAGGCGCGTATGCTAAACTTTATGTCAAATTGGCAACACTGTTAACCAGGTGGTGTTGTAGAGTATGTTATACAATATCCCCCCTGTCAATATTTGTGCGGTACAAAATTTCTACAGTTTTTGTCTAATAGTTTAAAGGTTATGAGGGAGTACCAAGATAAATGGTAGACTCTGTATATACCTTTTAATTCCCCTTATACCAAAAAGCTCAAAATTTTGATGTTTTCTTGTTGGTTTCACCATTAACTTGTAACACCTCACAAAATTTCAAGATATACATATGCCAAATTTAATTATTGTGGTCCTATCGGAAGCACTTAATAATTGTGGGATATAGAAAGTGTCCTATTTAAATAGCATGGGGGGAAGATTTTCCAGTTCTTCATAAAACTTCATTAAAGTTGGATTTTAAAAAAAAAATAGATGATATACTTAAATGACGCTATCAAAAACCTACAAGCATACCGAATTCCAAGTTTTTATTCCAATTTCCCAAAACATAAGATTTTATGTCCGAGAAAAACCATTTAAGTATATAATATAGGGATTTTTTTTAATCCCTCTATTTAACTCATGAACATATAAGGATGCCAAATTTCAACTTTTCTGGTCAACTGGAACTACCTGGATTTTATGTCAATGAGTGAATCAGTTCATGTAGTTTTATATATTATAGATGGTCTTCAGATTTTTAAAACCCAGTTTTGTATTAAATAATATGCTTAATTAGTTTTTAAAGAAAACTTTTGACCGCTCCCTTCTTTAAATTGATACATAGGGCAACCTGGAAAGTGAAAGAGTAATGTATTGGATATTGATTAATCTTACGTTATTTTTTCTTTCTTTTCAAGGGAGGAACTGGCCATGAAAATCGGATTAACAGAAGCACGTATTCAGGTAAGGAAGATTTCCTAAAACTAAATGTAGAATGCAGTACTGTGTATGTAATATATAGATAATTGCTTAAACTTGCGTAAACACATATTTCACTTTCTAATTGTATCCATGTTAGTCTACGTTTCTCTCCGTTAGTCAAAGAATCTGCAAAACTATCGATAATTTTGCTTGACTGTCAACACTTGATCTTTCACTACGCCAAATTTCATTCCTGCTCCTTGTCCTTTCCATGTAATTTACTGAGATGGAGAACAACGAACTATGTCGTTAAGAGCCTGACATACTAAAAATAATTTTAAAAATTATCATTATTCTTTTGCTTGTTTTCGTAACTGAAAGGAGATAATGAAATACAACTTACCTCAATCATAAATAATGTTATTCGACAACAGCAAATATGAACCTGATGATTTTTCAGTGTTGCCATCCATAGAAATTACAGTGTTACCAGAATAACATTTCCCCCAAAACCTAAGATAAGGCAGCGACTAGAGGAACGAACTCAACTGCATTTGATTACCTATCATGTGGGCTTGGTATCGTTTGAACTACTTTTTAAATAACAATATTATTTTATTTTAATAAATGTATGTTAAAACTATTTTGTTTATTACAAACTAAATACAACTATTATTTAGAAAGTAGTTCACAGGATCCCAAGACAGCGTGGTACGTAGTGAAATTGAGTTCAGTTTGCTCTTCTAACTGCTGCCTTAACTTAGATTTTTGGGGAAATGTTATTCTGGCAACATTGTAATTTCTGTGGGTGGCAACACTGAAAATTCTTCAGATTCATATTTTCTTGTAGAATAACATTATCTATGATTGTGGTAAGTTGCATTTCATTATCTCATTTTACTTATGAAAAACAAGCAAGAGAAAATTGGTAAAAATTTTTAGTATGTCAGGCTCTTAACTGTCAATATTATTCTTTCTCAACACCAGGTTTCATTCTTGCTTCTTGTTCTGCGCGTGTATTTTACTGAGAAGGGGAGCAACGAACTGTGACGTTATTGAGCATTCAGTTGCAATTGAAATGAAATGAAATGAAATCTTTAAGTTTTACGTCCCACGGTTATGCCGGTTAGGCTAAAGGAGACGGTGATGATGAGTAATGAATGAAATGGTGGATTGAAGAAACTGGGAGGAAACGGGAGAACCCCGAGAAAACCCACGCACATAGTGTTTGTCCACCACAAAGTTCACTTGGCGGGGGCTGGGATTAAACCCGGGACCGCAAGCACCAGAGGTGAACGCTCTACAACTGAGCCACCGCGGCCCCCTCAGTTGCAATTGATTCATATAGAGAAATTTAATACTGATGACTGCTACAGAATTATTAAGGATAAAAAATAAACAGGACACTCACTTTACAATCACCCTGTACTTTCTAGATACCATACCATAAAGTGCAACGAAGGAGAGAAGCAAAATAAATGACAAAAAAGAAAAAAGAACAATAATCAAAACGAATCTCTTTTTTTCTATTTTCGCTTCTTTCTTCTTTAATCAAATATTTTCCGCTTGTAATTTATTGTTCGCTTTTACTGTTTTATTATTTTATTTTATTGAGTAGTCGGTTTTTTTATCTAAGCTTATCTAGCAACACTGTTCTGGCAGCGTTTCTTTTGTCTTGGGTGCTTCCATGTTAAACACGGAGATTAAAGCTTCTTTCTCTCTTGCCTGGGTTCTTCCGAGGTGCCTCGCTGATTGCACGCACGCTATGCTTGTCAAAGAGAGTGAAACGAAAATTGCCGGGTATGATGTAATGAATAATTAAGGGGAATGGCAGTTGATTCGACCAGCTCATGTCAGCTTCCGAAGGAGATTGAGTGGAAGAGTATTGAGAGGTCAAAAGGGTTGAATTACAAAGGGGGGGGGGGAGAGTATAGGGAAAGAATGGATGGAGAAGTTATATATATATAGGTCTTTTCTTTTTGTGTTATTTCTTCTAGTAACCAATGCCTTTTTCAGTTAAGAATGATCGCTAACGAGCTTCTTCTCAAAATGTTTGTTGCCTTCTTGCCTACACCTTACAAATTAAAAAAAAAAAAAAAAACTTTGGAAAGAAAGAATAGAAAGGCACGCAAGATACCGTGTAGCATAGCTATGTTACAATATTGCTCATCGACTCAGGCCGGTAACCAGCCCAAAGATGTATTGGGGCCCGGCTGAAGTTAGGGGAGCCGATTCAACCATATTATAGTTCATTTGCAAGCCTACTGTGAATATTTTAGGGGGGGGGCAGCAAAAATTTAGAGGGGCGACCTCGCCTAGACCCCTCTGGGTACGGGCCTGCCGGTTAATCAAGTGGCTAGCGTGTGCGATTTTAATGCATGGGATCCTGAGTTCAATTCCCGATGAGAGAAAATTGAAATTTCATAGCATTACGGTGGTTTGGATTCCACTTCAAACTGTTGGTCATCGTCTCAAAATAGCGTCGTTGACGAAAGGGACGCTAACATGTACTGGTGTAGAAGCTAGCTTTGGGGCCTCTCCCAGCAGAACTTAAACCAAGTCCTATGTGAATCGACTCTCGTAATTGAGGAAGATCTTTAAAAGTTCGCTCCCTACCGCACCGCTACTGTTAACCTCCATTCCAGCTAACAACATTGCTCACATAAAAAAACGTATAAGGTGCTCCAAAAAGAGTGCAAGATTTTATAGACGCCTTTTTTTGTTTAGTGTTATAGGTGACACTAAAAACTTGGACCGTAAGCGACACTTCTGCTTTGTTACCCGAATTTCCTGTAGACCCCCTATACTTTTTGAGCAAGCTTCGCCGAATTTCTTACGTGTTAAAAGTTATTGAGGGAAATTTGTGGCAAAATTTTTTATCATTTCATCATTGAGAATTTAAAATCTGTGTATTTGTAATTTTTGTCGTTACACCTATCAGTTAGTTAAACATTTTGCCATAAAAGAGCAGTACTTAGTTTATTGTATTCACATCATCTAGCAACTGAAATTTGAACTTCTTGCATGTGATTACTTTGTATTATGTACTTCGGTACTGTTCATATAAGGTTCAGAACTAATTTCAGACTGTTATGTAGCATTTATGTGTTATATCTAATTCTTAGTGTTGGTCAGAGCGAGCAACATATTCTATGATTTTATATTCCGTAATATAATCCACAACCACAAACTTACTTACCTGGGGCAGGTGTAAGCGCTCTACCACTGAGCTACCGAGCCTTCCAGAATACATGTTCAGGAAACATTTCTTTGTTGAGTTCGTCCTTACTACTCGGATCGTCTTACAGGTGGGCTCGATGTCTCAGTGGTGCTTGATGCTTTGGGGTCCCTCGCTCGATTCCCGGCCAAGTAAGTTTGTGGTGGACAACATCGTGTCTGTGAATGTTCTTGGTGTATTCCCGTTTTTTTCCCACTTTCTCATTCCACCAATTCTTCGATCATCATTCACTTGCTTTAGTCATCATCTCTCTTAGGCGTACGGATGTAATCGTGGGACGTTAAATTGAAAAATTGCATCTCGGATTGCATTACAGCTTTTTAAGTTGATCTGTTATCATGAGATATATAATTGTAGAGCTTTTTTCAGTTAAGAGAAAGCAAACCCGGATGTAGAAAGCCAGAAATAACATCGATAGAAACCGATTTGCTAACTATGCCAATCATTCAACTAAAAGTTGTGGGGGGGATACGGTGAATCAGTGGTACAACGCTTACCTCTGGTGCGTGGGGTCCCTGGTTCGATCTCCGGCCTTGTAAATTTTTGGTGGACAACATGCGGCTCGTGGGTTTCTCGGAGTACCCCCTGTTTCCTCCCACTTTCTCATTCCACCTATTCTTCCATTATCGTTCACTTCCTTTAATCATCGTCCCCTTTGGCCTAACGGACATAATTGTGGGAGGTTAAACTCAAAAATTTCATTTCATTTCACTTCAGCTGAAAGGGAGGATTTCCTCCGTAAGAGGTTATCGGGTGTGGAGTCGGTGTGTTTCATATATTTTCCGAGGGCACATTTGAAATACAAAGGTTCTATTTTATTTTATAAAGAAAATGATGTACTGCACTGGAAGTGGTCACCCCTGTACTAGATCAACGAGGAGTGCATAAAGTTTGCAGGGTTTAAAATTAGTTCTCAGTTTATACTTTATTTATGTTTAATTTATGCTATAAACATTTGCAAAAATGACTAATATTTATAGTACAAAAGTCAATATAAGATTTAGCGTCGTCGTAGAGCATTATTGGTATTAAGGGAACGCTTGATTGTAGAGAGAAAATAGTTGTAAGTGTATTTGTGTTCTGCATAAGAAACAGATAAAGGAATTTCAAAATAAAGACGTTGAACGAACTTTACATTTAAGAACAGCTGTTCTTACATTAAAAGTGGAAATAAACCCGGAAATTTATCATTATTCTTTTCTTCTTCTTCTTCTTTCTTTCGCTTCTTAATGCAAACTGGGAGGAGTAAGTTGCTTTGCTATTTAAAAAAAAACTGTGCCGAGCTGTGTGGGTATATGACGTGACCAATTTCCTCTCGTGTGTTCTTCTACGCTACGTATCAGTATCAGAACCTGTTTCTTTATCTTTTACCACAATCCACAAAGCGTAACAGGGTTACGTGCCAACTTGTCTGCAGGCATACTAATTAACAAGGAAACCTTTTCTTTATTATTTATTTATTTCTTCTTCAAAAAGAAGTAATAGAAAGAAAAAAAATAGAAGTTTCTTATTTCGCGGTGGTCATTTCAAATTTTAACCGTACCACAGTTTCCAAATATCAGTACTTGAGTGATCATTTCTAGAAATTTCAGACTTACGTGTAAATTGTTGGTTGGCTTTAACGGTCTTGAATTATATAGCAGAGTTCCATGCTTTATATATATATATATATATATATATATATATATATATATATATATATATATATATATATATATATATATATATATAATTAAATCTTATATTGACTTTTGTACTATAAATATTGGTGATTTTTGCAAATGTTTCTAGCATAAATTAAACATAAATAAAGTATAAACTGAGAACTAATTTTAAACCCTGCAAACTTTATGCACTTCTCGTTGATCTAGTACAGGGGTGACCACTTCCAGTGCAGTACATCATTTTCTTTTATATAGCCGTAATAAAATAGAACCTTTGTATTTCAAATGTGCCCTCGGAAAATATATGAAACGCGCTTCGACTCTACGCCCGACAACCTCTTACGGAGGAAATCCTCCTTTTGTTTAGGGAAAAGAAGTGAATGACCTCAGCTGTGTTGCCAATTTGTCATTCAGTCATTTGATCTTGACGAGTAAAGATCGTAGGCCACTTAGAATGGCTAAGAAGACAGTGTACAGCAAAGTCTGTGAAATAATTCTCCAACTATTGGAAGATCTCGGCCATAGCAACTTGTCCCTTCTTTTTCAAGGGAGGTACTGGAAAACACATCGACAGCAGCGCCAGCAAGGAAACAGTTGAAATAGAAAGGCTCTAGAGCAATGAAAAGAGAAATTTTTGAATCAAGGATTAGCAACACTGTGGCACTGGCATGTGTTCGGGACCGATGCGATATTGTTGGGAAGACTTAAGCCATTTAGTAATGATGAATCATTGGAAGTGGTGCGGAGCGTGTATTCGCTGGATGGTGAGTTATTTCATCTAACTGTGGTATACGTAATTGATGGCCTCCGAGATCTCTCCAACTCAGTGTTTGCGATTTTTTTTAAAAAGCTCAAAAGCTAAGTTTACAGCTACTGTCGTGGAATCAAACCAGAAGAAAATACGAAAGGTTGAAGACGAAAACATTAGCATTCCTCTATCACCGAATATTCCAGACAGTGATGGTTTTAGAGAATGTCCCGAAGTAAGAATTTTTCCCGCCGGACTTATGAAATCTTCTTCCTCATCCTCTCGGAGACATATCTTCGATCGTGCTGAATGTGGCAGTACTATTTTTATTTCACCTTCTGTATATGGGGCCAAAAGTAGGTAAAAAAAATTTCAGGAGAAATGGGTTGAAGTAAGGGAAGCGTAATTGATTTGTAAATCATCTAAGAATCGAATTGAAGTTCATTTTGTAGAAATGAGAAATGTGAAATGCTGTAGATACTTATATGTACTAACCGGAAGCACACATAAGGAAATACAAATACAGTGACGGAAGTAGTTACCGCTAATCTTATCTAAACTAACCTACGTAACGTAATATTAACAGAAATTAGCGAAATTGTAACACTTAAAAAAAAAACGGTGCCCTTTGAACTAAAAAAACAGAACACACTGTAGAAAAACACTGTAGAAAATAAAACATTGTTAAAACACTTTGAGTAGAAAATTGATAAAATAGTGTTTAAAATGTGTCCTTCGCGTGTTTAAAAAAGCGTTAATTCTTCAAAACAGTGTGTAGTGTGACATTATTTAAAACACTTCTTCTCGGCAAATACTTCGAAACGAAAGTGATGTCACATTCTGCAAACATATTTGGGACATACTTAGAAAAAAACAGTATCTAACAGGGGAGTCAGGGGGGTCTAGGAGGGCCGCCCTCCCTAAATTTTTACTGGCCCCCTCCAAAATTTTCACAGTAAGCTTGCAAAAGTACTATATTATGGTGATGTACTATAATATTTTTGGATCGCCCCTCTAACTTTCACCGGCCCCCCTACATTTTCGGGCTGGCTAGGGGCCTGGGGTGGGTGAATATGAGTCACCCGGTGGTGTTCAAAGAGAGTTGGTAATGGGTAAAGTGTTGTTCTAACTATGTCTAAAATTTACTATTTCAAAAACATTTCTGGTGCAGTCTTGATCGAAAGAAGTAGTCACGCGCTAGCTTCTTGAGAAAGGATATATTTTTTAGGAGCCGTATGTAGGAAATCATAATATTTTGGTTTTGAAGTAAGGATCAAGAATATCGTTGTTAAATCTAGCTTCTTGTATGAATATTATATTTTTAACACTATTGTACTTTCGACTACGTGTGCAGGATATTTAGGAAATGCTCAAACTAAAATGCATTTCTTGCAGCACCACTTGTGACAATGTTATCTAAATAATGTAATTGTTACAATCTACATCAGCGATGGTTTGTCGTGTAAAATAAGTTACACTGTATAAACATAATTGCATTTGTTCCAGCTGTGTTCCTCATGATAAAAAGAAAAAAGAAAAAAAGGTTTAATGTTTCTTTTTAAGTGAATCCAAGAAATGATATACACTATTAGGACTTGGATATAATTACTGATATGATAATACATGTATATATATATATATATATATATATATATATATATATATATATATATATATATATATATATATATATATATATATATATATATATATATATATATATATATATATATATATATATTAAATACGGAAACATTTTTTTTTTTTAAAAAAAGACATTAAAACAGAAACGGTAATTAAAATCAAATCATTTTATACTTGCACGGATAATTGCCCGTTTTTTATATTCTCCAACAAAGTTTTTTAACGTTAGTTGTACACAATCACACGAAAGAAAGAAATGAATTTATATATATATATATATATATATATATATATATATATATATATATATATATATATATATGGGAAATTCTTAACAGCTAATTACAATTGCTGTGTTAATTGGCTCTGTTTCTCACTTCTTTAAGAGCGTAATTGTATAAGAACCCGGAACCATCATTATATTGTAACTGATTCAAAACTTTCTTCTTTTTAGAACACATTTTTATGTAGTATAATAATAATAATAATCGCTGAAATCATTAGAACTAACAATACGTTTTTGCAATTATCAAGTATTTATATATATTTTTTCTTAAATTTCTCTTAATTTTTCAATAAAATAGACCGTGATTAATAATTTTATATCCTCCATTTTTTCTTTATTTTCAGTCTTTTAAAAAATTAACACTACTCTTGAATATTTATCTTATTAACACATTTAAGACAACGACGCCATACTTCATTTACTATACAGGCTAATTGTGATATTCAAAATATACATGTAATGAACGTATGTAGGCTATACTTTTGCTGGGTAAATAAAAAGGCATGATCATGTATAACGTGCCAGAAAAAAAAAAAAACAATCGTAAAACTTATGGCAAAAACTTAAAGATCCGACAACACAGTTTTGAATCGTGTTTTACATTCAAGGGGGGACATGGTTTCTCTGCGGTAAAGTGCTTACCTCTGGTGCTTGGGTTCCCTGGTTCGATCTCCGTCTAAGTAAGTTTGTGTTGATGTTACGAGCACATCGTGCTCATGGGTTTTCTCGGGGTTCTCCCGTTTCCTCCCACTATCTCATTCCACTAATTCTTCCATTATCATTCGCTTGCTTTAATCATCGTCTCCCTTAGCCTAACGGGCATAATCGCGGGACGTTAAAGATTTTTCAAAGATTTTTTTTTTTAAACATTCAAAAGCGTAATTTCAGGTTTTGCTTCGAGGGACGGAGAGGGAGATGAAAAATTTTCCACTAAATAAGCATAGTTTCACCATTTTCATTAAGTATATTTACTATATCCCAAACTCAGGACTGGTAGAAAGGAGGAAAGGTTGCTGTTTTACCTCCTAAATGACGCTACTGTTTATAAATTACGTTTTTTCGTACAGTGTTGCAATATGTCTTCTTTCATGCTCTTTTTTTTTTTTTTTTTTTTTTTTTAAGTATGCGTTCGGTTCGAATTTTATCGAACTTTCTGATGAAAATTACATTTTTCTTTTCGATTAGTGCAGTGTCCTATTTAACTTCAGGCTTCGGGATTTACTTATAATTCTATGGGTTAACAACAGGAAGGCTCACTGCAACAGAAACAGAATTGATCATTGAATATTGAGCTGTGCTAAATGCATCAATTCAGAATTGTTTTTATTCGTTTTTGCTAGGATTATCCTATACATTATCTGTTCACATTTATCTTTCAAAAGGTCTTTTTCGTACATCAGAATTCTTTACATCCTACAAGTGTATTTTCTACAGTAAACATGTTCCGCTCATTTTAAATTGACTGCGTGGGCATGACGGCTCTGTAGTAGAGCGCCTACCTCTGGTGCGTGGGGTTTTTTGTTCGATTCCCGGCCAATTAAATTTGTAGTGGACATGTCCGTGGGTTTTCTTGGGGTACTCCTGTTTCCCTCCACATTCTCATTTCATTAATTATACCATCATCCTTCACTTGCCTTAATCAGCCGTGTCCCTTAGCTTAAAGGACATAATCGTGGGACGTTAAACTGTAAGATTTCATTTTCATTTTTCAATTTTCTCGAAAAACTACGAATAAGATTGTACTCTCAAGCATGATATACTGTTCAGCTTAGTGTGATATATCAGTACCATACCAGGCTATATCATTTTTCGTTAATCTGGATACACAGTGGAACCTCGATAATTAGAAGCTGAAGGAAATTTTATAAAAATTCCAGCTATCGAGTTTTTCGAGTAATCAAGGGTCGTGTTATCAAGGTGGCCACAACAAAAATTCGAAATAACGGGGTTCCACATTTCCCATTTAAAGTGACTATATAACTTCAGCGCACACAATAGGCAGGTTTGGACTGAGTTGCGGAAAAAAGAAGGAACGTTATTGACCTTGAAACAGATGGAGAGGGACTTTTTATGTCTATACATGAGTAAAACACAATTTCAGTACACATTAGCAACAATGACAGGACTAGCCAACAATGACAATTACGTTAAAAGCCTAGAGCCTTCGAGTTATCGAGGTCACATCAAGAGAAATTCGACTTACAGCTGTTATTTTAACATTCAGTGTTATGAAGAGTTCAATGGAATCTCGAGTTGTCGAATTCCAACTGTAGACCCTCCGTTTCCGCGTAACCTTGCCTGTTTCTCTCCCAACCCAATTCCACCAAATCGAAACTATAGTGTTCAAGAGATATATGGTAGTATTGCATTGTTATCTTTCATACTCTTAAATTCATCATCAAATGTAAATTTGTATACATGTTTGAGAAAGGAACGGAACGAAAATTTTGTTTGTTTACAGAAGATTTAAGTTACACAGGTAATGTACGAGGAATGATGAAAAAGAAAAGGTTACAAAGCCTATTATGGCTTATATGTAAGACATAGCTGGAAGACCAACATACCTGATGATGCTAGAGAGCACTCAACGATAGTCCCCCATATAAGCATAGTATTTTGTTCAACCGCATATCACAATGGTAGATAAAGTTTTCTATACCATTTGCATAGAAATTCGCGTCAAATTCTCATAGCCACCTAGAGGCAGTGGTTTTTGTCATAATCACATGCCAGATAATGGTAGTCGTGCTTTAGAACAGGGAAAAGGTGAAAATCAATGGGGCTAGATCAGGACTGTTGAAAGGGTGCTCTAGTCGTTTCAAGCGTAACGTCAGTGGTTGAAGTTACTGGGTCTACCGCTGTGGCCCAGGGTTGTCATTAACAATATTGGTCCTTCTTTCTTTGAAGGCACGACACCACTTCCTTACATGTTGCTTTGAAAGTTGGCCCTAAGCATACACCTCTACAATCTGCCTATGAATATCAGCAAATGTAGCGTTTTTCGCCCACGGGAACCGCACCACTGATCTCACTTCTATTTTGGACCAATTTTCCAGACGAGTTATCATTTTTAATGTCCGCTTCTCGGGTATACATAGAGGCACGAGTTTTTCGCAAAGCGCGATAAAACGAAATGCGTCAGAATTAAATCATTTTCAGTTTGTTAACTTTTTATGATATTCTATGTGTATTTTAATTCGTTTCCGTTGCGCGATAAAACGCGAAATTGGCAGTTTTGCGCGAAATTTCTAACAAAACGCGATATAACGCGAAATTTTAAAGACGAAACGGTAGAACGTGGCATGAACGGTTCATTTTAGGTGATTCGGACACGGCTATAGAGAACATGTTGCGCGTTAGCTATCACCATCGCAAACTTTCCTACTCATAGTTAGTTTATTTACTGACTTTCCTTCAGTTTAATTTTTTTTTAATATATAGTTTTCTATAAGTGAAATTTACAGTGTCAAGTGAAATATTCAGTGTATTTTATTTTTAGGTAATTAATAGTGTATTTCTGTACTGAACTATAAATAAAAGAAACAATTGTAAAAATGTCAGGGTACCTATATGTTTTTCACAAGAGCTGCAAAATGCGGAACTTTATTTGGAAAATGCGACAAAACGCGAAATATGAAAAACGAAACTCGAAATTTGCAAATTCTTAGAGCGAAAAACTCGTGCCCCTAGACATGATTAGAATCCGAAGTCTTCACACTTTGACCAAGATAGACATGTTATTATTCTTCAAATAAATTTTCATTTAAGTTACAGTGAATAATATAAGTTTTATGCTTAATGCTTTGTAATCTTTTTTTTTCGATCATTCTTCGTAATTAGGCGATTTCAAGATTTTTTCGAAAGCAAATTTGCCAACAGCCGTAACAGCTCGTGAAGGAGAAGTCATATCGGTTAAAGAAAAAAAAAAACTTTTCGCTACAAGGTAAGTAAAGAAAACTTACCTAAAATCATAATTTGTTGAATGCAAAAATATTAGGACCTTAGGTAAATTTTCTTTTCTCACCTAGTAGCGATAGAAATTATATATATATATATATATATATATATATATATATATATATATATATATATATATATATATATATATATATATATATATATATATATATATTTTTTTTTTTTTTTTTTAACCGATATCACTTTCTCTCACGAGGCGTTACTGGCCAAAACTGATCAGAATCCAACCCATCAACTTTTGATTCGAAAAATAAAAAAAGAAAAAGTACGTTAAAAAAAAATTGTTCCGTTACTAAGTTTTGCGACTGATTTCCGTTCAAGGACAACTACAAAGAAACAACAAAACCCATTTGCCGTATGTATTGCATCACGCAAAGGACTAGGATAAATCGAAACATATTGGTAACGTAATGATAGAAACATGCTATTGCTGTTCAGGGACAAATCGAAACATATTGGTAACGTTATGAAAGAAACATGGTATTGCTGTTCAAGGACAAAATCACTCCTATACCAATAACCCTATCTGTTTCAGTTTATATGTTAATAAGAACAAATCTGAAATATATTATTGTGTTAACATGAATTGATGTATGGCAGAGTAAGAGTAACATTTCTCTTCATCATATCTATACCTATACTTGATGAATTAATTGGCTCATATGTCCTTATAAAAGGAGAAGAATGAATATATAATATCATGTGTATATGTCAATGCATAATGGAAATTTCCCAATGTCATATGGTTCTGTACATATTGATATTTACATGCATAGTATACGTATTATATTAAACATGAAATAGCAAAAGTGAATCAAACAGTACGTTAAAGATGAAAATTTTGCGATAATAACTTGTGTATACATACATATATATATATAAAGTGTGTATGTGTGCATTAGGGAAGAGGGAGTTGCTTGACTGTCCTATATGAATGTACACGCCAACTGGATTAGAACTGCATTTGCGTGTTAGCGTACTGTGGTACATAATATAGTAACTATATACTGTATATCCAATACATATATGTATGCGCTGTTTGATGATTTTACGTAATTTGGATTTATTTGTGCTTATGTGTCTTTTATTTATTTCTTTTATGCACCTAAGTGAGGTTACACCGATTTCTACTTACCACACATAATACTGTCAGTTCCATTTTGTGTCACGTCAATCTCGCCTATAGCCTACAATTATTATCCCATGCTATAATGTAATAATTTATCGACAAATCATGTTACTGTATGACAATGGTTGCCAATGTGGTGTCGCGTCTCCTTGAGGTGACGTAAAATGTTCAGTAAAGAGGCCCAAGTAACACTATAAAATTTTGAGTAAGATTAATTACTAAAGAAGTGACTGACAAATATTGTCATCTGGTTATTATTTAAAAAATAATTTTAGAGATTTTATGTAAAATTACAGTGAACAATCGACAAATGTTTTGACATTGTATTGTAGTTAAATTACATCAATATCTAACGTGAAATTATAAAGGATTAATCAATAAATGAGAGCACATTGCCTCCTATCTTTCCAATATGTTTTGAAGGGAGCTAGAATGTTCATAACAATTAAATTAAATTCCTGAGATGCATATTCAAACTTTGTTCAAAGACAAACATGCATGTATAGATTGCAGCATATTCTATGTCATATATGAATTGCTTTACTTCATAGATGTCTTGAAGAAAGATTTTTTCAGTGATTAACTTACTCCTTAATGTTTCAGCCAAATTCAAACTGCGTTTTTTTTTTTTTTTTTTTTTTTTTTTTTTTTTTTTTACAATCCCTTCCATCAGTGTTTTTGATTGTCATTCAAAATTTGTCCAAGATCTGTCAAACGACTCAAAAGAATAACACGATCATGCATTTCGCAGAGATAATGCATTAATGTTAAATCTTTAATCTATCCCGTTTTAACGTTTTCAGGTTTTAACCCCGACATTGAACAAGATATGAAAAAAAATAAAACTTTTGTCGTTATATATATGTATGTATTCAAAAATTCTGAAACGATAGGAACTTAAAAATCTTGAAACCTTACTTTGATGAAATTTCTGCGAACGCTACTGGACTTCATTCTCCTGTTTTTAGTGGGCTCGCCAGCTGTCTTTGATAAATGGGCTAAAACTGCCTTCTGAAAGAGCACGTAGACCAGATAAGATCTTATTACTTAAAACTGAAATTAAATCAAAATGAGTAGAGTAATTCAGATTATGGTTCATTTGGATAATTAAGTTGCTTTTATGTGTTTATAAATTATGCTTTATTTAAATTTGCTTGTTAACAGAAATGATGGAAGGCAGATACAATATAATTCTGAATACCTGTAGTACGGAAACTATAGAAGTACACACTGCAATAACATCGAAGTAATGCTTAAGAGTCATCTATGTCACTCTCAGTTTCTTCATCTTCAGCATCCCCAAGGGATTGATTATAGTTTCAAATATTAGATGAGCCTCAAGATTTTCTTCTGCAGATACAGTCGTTTAGAATTCGAAATTTCTCAGTTGAAGCAAATGATGAATTGCGACGGTTTAAAGTGAGAACTAATCATGAAGCCGTTGAACTTTGCATACTGTAATTATTTGAACTTCGTTGTCCTGTTCCACACAGATCTATAATAACATATATTTAAAAAAAAATGTTAAGTTTGAAACCTTAGTAGATCTATGGGTATGTAAAATATTTCTGTATAGGCCTATGCTTATTCTTAAAGGTATCCAGTGTTGAAATGCCTTACTTTTCGTTGATGTTGGAACTAAAATAATAAATTGAATTCGAGCTTGACCATGGCTATATGGTCAGCATATGCATCTTCGGTGCGGGCAACTCGGATTCGATTCTCGGTGGTAACCCATATGGTTCAGATCTCACGTTAAGCTGTAAGTCCATGTCTCACATAGTCTCAATGCTGCAAGGAACAATACCTACAAATCTAGTAACGAATAAACCGAATTCTTGATTACTATAATAGGTTAATAAACAGGAAGGTTAACAGGTTTAACAATAATAGGTTAAAATAAAGCATCATTTAAAAAATATGCTTTATTATATATTATGCTTATTATTCAAAAGTGTGTTTTATTACGCTATTATTTGGACCATTAAGTAACCAAAACCATGTTCAGGATAACGACTATAGAAAAAAAAATATCTAAAGTGTTATGCATGTTGTACGTTTTGAGGTTTTGGTATGCTCTAAAAATGAGTATTATACTATTCTCTGTTTTCATGTACTTAATGCGGTTTTGAGTACACTGCAAAAAAATAAATAAGTGTTTGAACATGATTTGGACTTTTTTAAAGGAACGACTTTTGGTCATTGTTTAAAATGTCCAAAAATGTTCTGAAGTGTTCAATCAGTGAACAAAAATGCCTAGAATATCTCTTAACAGTGGTGAGTAGGAACTTCCCTAAGAGTGTTCAAAATGCACCTGAACTCCTGATGTGCCCAATGAGTGTACGGGCACAGAAACGATCTGTAAACAGTGCTAAGACACTTTACACGTTACCATTTACACATTTTCAAGTCGCTTTTGTCCGTATACTCATTGAACACATCAGAAGTTCAGATTTTCTTTTTGAATACTCTTTAGAGTAGTTCCTATTTATCACTATTAGGAGGTATTATAGACATTTTTGTTCACTGATTGAACACTTCAGAACGTTTTTGGACTCTAAAGAAATGTTAGAAAATGTTCTTAAGTGTTCAATCAGTGAACAAAAATGTCTAAAATACCTCGTAAACATTTATTTTATTCTGACATTTATTCTTATATATTTTATGCAATGTAGGACAATAACTGATGGGTGGCCTTCTTTTATCTGTCTATTTTTATAAAGAACACGACTGTACTTTTATCACACACACACACACACACACAAAAAAAAAAAAAAAAAAAGCAAAATGCAACAAAAGGATATGCTCTTTTGTCCCAAATAATAATAATGTTTACTGCAAGGAACTGCCGAGTGTAGTGTAGTAGAAAATTACGTTAAGAAACACGTAACTTCTGAGAAAGAGCTAGAAAAAAAGAAAGAAAATTAACATGCCATTATCACCACCTCAGCAATAAGATTCTTCCTTCGTGAAATACGCGTCCCGTAATAATAATAAAGATTTTGGAACACACCTTTTATATTTTCTCCATTTCCATTGCATATCAGTGGAGCGTATGTAGGTAGGTAGGAGTGTTCTTCCTTGAAAAATACAAACAAAAGAAAGGTAAAGTGACATTTAAGGGGAAGAACTAAACAACAGAACAAGTGGATAATAATGCGTATACGGTGAAAGAGAGAGAGAAGAGAAAGAACACAAAGTGTCGTGAATGGACACACTCAAAAAGGAAAGAAAAGATTGAAGAAAATAATAATAACAAACAAACAAATGGTTAGGCTGCCAAGAATGGCGCCTCGTGGGCTGACGCCGGAAAAATTAACCATGAGACTGTAACTTGTTTTGTTTATTGCCCCCTCTTTACGATGGTTTTAATTACAAAATAATACTAACGTATGCACGCAGTGTTCACGAAATAAGAAAGATAGGCAAGCAGAGTGCGTCGAATGCGTGTATGCGTTTCCTTTAACGAAAGAATGTAGCGCAATGTTCGTAGTTTGAGGGAAATTTCCCTAATCTAGAGGAATTCCTAGGTAAATTTAGCAAAAAAGGGATTTTTTAAAGATAAAGCGTGAAAATCCAGGGAAATTCTGGCGCTGACTGATTGACTAATATAAATGCTTAAATTTTTCTTTGTTCTTCAGAAATAAACCACTTGTGTTTGTGTGTGAGTCTGTTCAAAGTAGCATAATTTGCACTCGTTATTGACTGTGTTTTTGTGCGTATGCGGTAGTAGTAAAAAAAAAAAAAAAAAAAAAAAGGAAAAGTAAAAATAATAGAGGTAGAAAACAAGTGTAGTTGGCTATTCCTTTAGTAAAGATAAATTAATCTTATCACATTAACTCTGTCTTAGGAATTTTACAAACAAGAGAAAATTTTATAAGAAAAGGGAAATATTTTGTGTTAGAGAAAAATTTTCTTTAGGAAACCTACGGGAACGCTGATTCAGAATGGAAGGTTTTAGCTGTAGTATCTTACAGTTGGAAACACCCAAGAAACTCAGTACTTATTATCTTAGTTGAATGGGTGGACGAATTATATGTACAATTTTCAGTCGGTGGCGACTTTTAAGCCTTTTTAATTTACTTTATTTCTGTTATATTTATTACTTCGAATATATATTCGATATATATATTACTTACTCGATTTTATTTCTTAATTAGTATACACACCAAATTTCAACGTGAGTGAACTACGGGATCATACGTTATGGGTGGTCAAAGTTTTGTCAAGAAATAGGTAGATTTTACCCCTTTTCATATTTTGAGTTCAGTTTTAATTTTAATGGATTGTTTACATAGTTCACATATTAAATTTCAACATGAACAAACCAAGGGTTCAGAAAGTAATAGACAGTAAAGTTTAACAAAATGTTATAGAATCGTTATGCATTCATTCAAGGGAAGATGTGAATATTTTGCAACTTTATTTTAAATGCATGTAAAAAAAAAAAAAAAAAAAAGGAAAAAGAAAAAAGAAAGAAAGAATTTGCAGTGATTCGCTCAAAATTATGACTTCGGAAAAAGGGCAAAATAGAAGTATCTCCTTCTTTTGCGCTTATTGAAGCCAGTAGCGTCATTTCAGATTTAGCTTGGGGGGGGGGTAAAACCCCTTGATATAAGTAAAATTTCTCGTTTTTCACTGACTTACTACTATTATATTGATAAAATCTATACAAATCTCAAACTCAGGGGGGCAAATGCGCCTCCCTGCCCCCCCCCCTAAATGACGCCTTTGATTGAAGCAGTTATTGAAATTAGTATCGGCATTACCTTCTAGTTGTGACCACTTCTCCATGATTGTCAACGGTAAATATGATATTGATGAAAATTATCGGTACAATATTTATGATAAACAACAATAGCTTTCAACAATTAGGCCAACAATAATAACTTTATACAATAATGTTTGTAAACCGATCGAAGGGAGTGCAAGATAAGAACTGACATTTTTTGTATACTTTTCACTTGTTAGAGCTTCATTAGTGTATGATGTAGTTCAATCTTGTTTCTTATTGAAACCTTATAAATTGAATATTATTCAACATTCCAAAATCCTGCCTTCCATAACTTTCACGTCTTATCAGGCTTAATGTACGTAAATGGAAGGACATTTCGGATCACGGAAATCCTACTCCTAACATATACTTGTTATGAATTAACACCTGTAAATAAATCTAAGGATTCATGAGAGCTTAAATACTTTATTTTTTTATTAAAAAAATAAAAAGGATAAAACTATCAAAACCTTTGAAAAGTATTAAAATTTCAAAATATTTTTTAAAAATAGAAGAAGAGGAAGAATTGCGAGACTCAGGTGCCTATAGTTTGCTCCACATCATTAGAAGTTATAGTCATTTACGCTGGTCTGGTGCTAGTACATGTGTTTTTAGTGCACGTGCTCTCGCGTTCGATTCCCAGTAGGAAAGCACAGAAAACTTAATTTTACAATCATTCACTTTTATTAACTATCATCTTCAGCTTTAAGGGTATGATCGTGGGACGTTAAACTGGTTTTAAAAAAACGAAGTCGAAGTTTTGAGCAGCTGAGATTGCAAATTTTCTGTTTATATGCGGTTTAAAGTTCCAAAATGTTCAGATTTTCAGTTGAAACCAATGGACACAATCCTATAATATTTTGGCAAATTTTACCCGCCATTATTTTAATTCCTTAGTTTGCACGCATAGCATACATTAATTTAGAACACGAGACGTCACGAGAAAAGCTTTCTCAGAATTGAGACTATACGAGGAAAACATTCAAAGAATCGAAACAAGACGAGAAAGAATTCTTCGACTATTGAGACGAGACAAGATATGGACAAAAAAAACGAGATGAAACAACCTTATTTCTTGTCTCGTATCGCCTCGTGGGCAAACACCACATTCAATAAATCAGGTTTCCCAAGTAGGTCTAACTATGAAAGACTATAACAGTTCATCCTAAAATTGAAACATGTGAGTAAAACTCAATTACTAATAGTGAACCTGTTCCTGTGGTGTGTTGACTGTAAAGACACAACTCTGGTAAATCTCTCTTGATTGGCATCATCTCCTGTCAGCGACAAGAAGTGCTATATTAGACAGTGGCGTAACTAAAGGTTTGGGGGCCTCCCCGCAGACAGCGTGGAGTGGGGCCCCTTTTCCACGTCCAACTTCACGATTTGGGGGCCCCTGATGGCTTGAGGCCCCCCAGCAATGCGGGGTCAGTGAGGCCCTTATTTACACCCCTGATATTAGAGGTTTCTCTAAGTTATTCATCAATTGAGCACATTTCATCATTGTGCTGAAGAAATTTATAAAGGTTATTCATATTTTAATAAAATAAATCGGGACAAAATATGTTATTCGTTTTTTAAAAATCGGGATAATTTTTGTATTCTAAAACCGGAACAATCTCGATTAATTGGAATATGTGGTCCCCTAGATCCATCGAGAAAAATTGTGAGCATCTTTCATCTCTTTTACATTTTAATAAATTTTTACATTAAAAGTACTTTTTTTGCAAAACAATTATTTTTTTATAGCAATTCTTTTTATATAGGTGACTGGAACCTATGTCTGTAACTGAAGATACAGAACCTTCATTGAGGTTAAGAAATAGATCTATCAGTTGGTATAAGCTTCCATCTCACCTTTGGACATTCTTTTCTTTCTTTCTTCTGTTTTTATAAAACACTAACATTATTGTAGAATTATCACTATTTCCAGTCACTATTATGAACTGCGCAAGAAGAACTTCAATCAGAAATCATATTGGACCGGTGTCGGATTCGAACCAATAACCTTTGACTTAGAATGTAACAAACATTATTTTCTGAATAGGATGTAACTATTAAAACACAGCTTGTGTTAAAAGGAAAGAAAAGAAAACAAAGAAAATGTTTCTAAATAATAGCAGAACAGAAACACAATTGAATAAGACAATAGAGTGTGTTTGATGATTACATCAAAAATTAGCACTCCACAATGTTCTTTTACGAAACATCCACATGGTGATGGTGCAGTTAACAAACAATGCGTGATATTGATAACAGGCTTTAAGACAATTTAACCTACACGTGAGTTAATTTGGAGAACTATAATATCTAATTATTTTAGTACGAGAACGAAAAAAAAAAAAAAAGAAGAAGATAATTCGTCATCTAATGACCTTGGAATCTCTTTCTATTTCTCTCAAAACGGTTTTTCACAAGATGTCCTCATTTTACCTTTTTCTTTTTGGTGGCATTGCCTTTAAGATGCTTGGTTTGTGTGTGACACCCGTGTATGTTGTAAATATTTCTCGGAAATACACTTCTGTATCTAGAGTCAACGCGTTTCTTGGTATTTTCCATAATGGTGCCAACATTTTTTGTTTTGTTTTTGTTTCTTTGTTTCCAAAAGGCATTGTTTCCTCATAACGTTTTCTTTGGTTTTGTTCCAAATTAAGTTTTGTTGTTGTTTGTATTATTACTTTATGGACATATATAATATTAAATTACACTGTTTTTAAATATGTATTATATAGTATAACTTCTTTGTAGTACGCGTACGTACATACGCAGATTATGTGTATTTTTTTAATGAAAAACATGAAGTGTGGAGGGGAAAGAGAGGAAGATAACCTGTTTTTATGCTTGGCGAATGAAAACTTAGACAGGAATTAACCAACAAACCGTGTCCATAGTTGCCTTCCTAACTACATTAGTGCTTCACTAATTGCTGCAATTATTTTCATATTCATCAAGATTAGGAGCTGAGAGAAAACGACCCTAGATGAGGTTGTCAGTTATATTATTTATATATACATAATATTCTAGATTCATTGCTTTCACGTCTCTCTCTCCCAAGTGCTATTATTGCCCCTTTAGACACACACACAAACACATACACGCTCACATTATATATTAATATTTTTATCTTCGATATTCTCAGGGAAAACACAATAAATAGAATGTAATTTATTTTACACATAGGCCCTCAGTGATCATGAATGAGACTCTGCATGATGCGTCATAATTACATTCTAAAAGGCAGTATTAGCTTGTGAACACTTAAGACTGAGACCCACGATATTAAAATTTGATCTACGCTAACTTATAGTCATAAGGTAGCTCCACTGAGACCCAAAGATGACAGAAACTTGGGTCTACGCTACCTTATAGCCATAAGGTAATTCCATTGCCACCCACAGATATCAAAACTTGGTCTGCGTTAACTTATAACCATAAGTTATTTCCACTGAGACCCACGATATCAAAATTTGATCTACCCTAACTTATAGTCATGAGGTAGCTCCACTGAGACCCAAAGATGACAGAAACTTGGGTCTACGCTACCTTATAGCCATAAGGTAATTCCATTGCCACCCACAGATATCAAAACTTGGTCTGCGTTAACTTATAACCATAAGTTATTTCCACTGAGACCCACGATATCAAAATTTGATCTACCCTAACTTATAGTCATGAGGTAGCTCCACTGAGACCCAAAGATGACAAAAACTTGGGTCTACGCTAACTTACAGCAATGAGGTAGTTCCACTAAGACCCAAAGATATCAAAACCTGTGTCTGCGCTGATGTATATTGTTACATTTTTCATGCACTTTCTCCATTTCTTGTTTTATTTGATAATTTCTATAGAGCGTAAACGTGATTTAGCCATCGTGAGATTCCAATGGAGACATTAGTAAAAGCAGTGGCGGTTCTTGAAGGAAATGACAACGATAACAATTTAAATTTTATCGGTACATATTAAAGGGGTTCAGAAAGCTCTATGCAAGAATTAATGCATTAAATATGCTGGGTTAAGTTACGGCCGTGTAGTTAAGTTCAGCAGATGACCCTCCCCCAAATTTCAAAATTTACGGAGAAATTAAGTGTGATGCTTATTTATTTACTGAAGAATAAAGAAAGCATGACATTATCAAACATTTGGAAATATCTATTACAACTGAAATATTAAAATGAAACAGGAGTGATTATGAGTAAGGTATGTTAACATAACTCTAAGTAGAAAAAATATACCTAAATTGAAAAATAACGTTGGAAACATGTTCATATCTCTGCAATTAGAGCGGGCCATTAGCGGAAGCTTGGCTCATGCTCTCTCATCCCTTATAGCTTGTAGTGATAAAATTTATTATTTTTTTTTTACCGGTGTGACCCCTCAAGAGCCGCCACTGAAAAAGTTCTACTAAAATCAATTCAATTAGTTTTTGCAATTAAATTACGTAGTACGTACTTGTATGGATGTATATGTACGTACCAAGTATGTACACTTATCATTTACTGGTTCATAGGGCTGTATTAATGTAAATGTTTTATAATAAGGTCGCTTGTTTTCGACTTGTGGTAATTACCGTACCTTTTTTAAATGAAAGATAATTTCAACTAAAGACGTTTTATTTAATATGTTTACGTGTATTATACCACCACAATCTTTTCCATTTACTTCGTAATATTTCTCTACTTGATGTATTAAAAAAAAAAAAAGTAACAATTACCCGAACTTTTGCACCTGTGGTGAATTATAAAATGTAAGTGGCTTCTGTTATTAAGAATTTACATAAATAGCTAAAATATTATATTCGTTTCATCGGTGTGAACCATTTCAAATACAACATTAAAAAAAAAAAAAAATGTCTTTGAATTTTATACACCTTGCATTATTGGGGTGTTTGAACCAATATTTTCAGCTGTATGTAAATGACTGCTACATATACCAATTTGAAAATAAAAAGTATTGAATATTAAGGATGTTGTGATATATAAATAACAATTTTAGGTTTTTTAGTTTCTGAAGTCTTGCTTCAAAATAAGTATATTAAAAAAGCAGAACTTGCAACATTAGAACACTAGTCGTCGAGACAGTATATTATGTTGGAACATTTTTATTTATTTATTTTAGTTTCATATGTAGTTTACACGAAAGTGAAGAGAGAGGGAGGGAATCAGGTGTCTCCTCCTTCTTTATCACTCTACTGTCGTCCATATGCTAACTTAAACCGGATTCCCATAATGCCCTTCGAAAATATCAACATTAATGAACTTGTTCATGGGTGGGTCCTTAGCAATAAGTACTCACTTCTCTGCTGTTTTCTTCTGTACTTTATTGCGTGTTGATGGGATACTGCTTCACGATACCTTTACAATGTTGCCAGCTCATACATTAACTTGTTAGTTTATTGATTGGTACCTTCTTCTTCTTCTTCTTCTTCTTCTTCTTCTTATTATTATTATTATTATTATTATTATTATTATTATTATTATTATTATTATTATTATTATTATTATTATTATTATTATTATTATTATTATTATTATTGCAATGATAGTTAAAGAATGTTTTTTTTTCATAATTTTCCAAATAACGCCAAAACGAAAGACAACACGAAAATTTGGGCTTCATAAGGGTCTAGTGCTTAGAAAGTACTATACAACAGAGTACGGTAATCTGTTTCGTTCGGATGTTCTTCATTATTATGCCATTCTGTGCTGAATGAGCTCATCCGTGGCTAAGCGGTTGGCATACGCGCCTTTGGCGCGGGAGACCCGGGTTCGATTCCCGGCGGGAGCTCATGTGGTTCGGATTCCACGTTAATCAGTAGGTCCACGTCTCATATAGCCTCGCTGCTGAACGGGACGTAAAACTCAAAATCAATCAATTCTGTGCTGAATGTTTGACACGCAATCTACTTACACAGCACCAAACAATATCTTAAAAGAACTGTTCACAATACCGTACTTTCTAAATACTAGACTCCTATCATGTCCGTATTTTTGTATTTTGTTCTTTCACTCTCTTTTATTTTTGGTCCTTCTGAATGCAAATTATCAGAGATCTCTTAAAATATTCGAAAACAAGATTTTCTGACCTCGTTGAATACAATGATGATTTCAAAGGGGTGGCCCGGGGGAATTCCCCCCGGAACCATGCATCCTATCGTGCTCAATGTGAATTTCCAGTATGTTTGTAATATTTCTAGTACCACGGAGAAAATCTTCTGAAATCGAGTATATGAATAAGTTTAAATTGGATTTGGAAACCTTAAGAATTTTCAGATTATTTTTTTAGCAAATTATTAATAATGCCTAAAAATAGTGCGAAAAACATTTAAGGAGGCACGGTGGTTATGATGAAGAGTGCTCACTTTTGGCCCAAGTGATCTCAGGTCATATAACTTTATTGGGACAACACCGTATTCATGGGTTTCCTAACAGTAGGCTCAGTTCAGTTTCCTCCCACATTCTCATTTCACAAAATCTTTTGTAATTATTCACTCACTAATCATCCATCTCCCGTAGCCTATCGGGAATAATCGTGGGACGTAAAGATAGGAATGTGATTTACATTTTTTCCTAATTGTCTAGTATACAGCATTAAAAATATAAACAAACGTGGCAACCCTGTGTTGTGAATACAAACCATCCCACGAAAACTGTCTGTTCCTCCACCCCATCCCATCAGGTTATTTGTTACAAATCCCACCCAAGGAGAAGATTCTGAAAATGGGTCAAACAGATCAAATTAAGCAGTGTTATGCATCCCTTTATTCCCCCTCCTTTACCTCAAAATTCTTTTTATTTTCTTTAATAAATTACTAGATAATTATGGCGTAGTGTCCTTCAGTTCACATATACCATTAAAACTTTTTTTTTTCTTGAGAAGCACAATTTTATTTAATTTTCTCTTCCAGATCTTTTAAAGTGAATTTAGGCAATCAAATGATCCCTGGTGCTCTTTTGAAATTTCATTCACCATTTAATAGATTATAATAATCTTGTGTTTTTCTCCTTAGGAAAATCTCTATAATCTACAAATTGTTAAGCTGTGAATTAAAGTGCATGGAGATTAGTACTGTGTGTAGATATTCATTATCTACTCTACAAGTGCAGTGTTGTTTAAGAAATTTAGGATAATTAAAACAACAAATTGTTTCACATTTTCTGTATTTTATGAGCATAGATTATATACCGTACGCTACCAAATACGGATCGGAAAGATTGATTGAAATTTGCGGTAGGTTGATAATTTACCGTCGAGACTTCTGGAATAGTATTATTAATACTTTTATTTTCCTTTAACCATAGTATATATATTCGACCCCACACATACTAAGTATGTTTGATTAGTGTGTGTTTGTGTGTGTGTGTGTGAATGCATGTTACAATGATTAATTATGCAGGTGCATAAGAAGATATGCATCTAAAAAGAAAACGCATTATCAAAACAGCTTCTTCTTATCATAGTTAATAAACTGATGAAAGTGTTGGCTCTTTGTCATACATTGGAAAATTGCAGTACTTTATATATGTTTGATATAGGGTGTCTCATAACGTACCTGCAGTTCTACGCGAGTTTCGAGCATTTTAAAAAATCTAATTTAATAAGATAGAAGATCAAACGATGAGTAGGAATAAGAATTCAAGAAAGAGAAAATACTGGCGGAGGTAGAAGATAAAAACTGGCGGATGGGGGCAGGGACATACACATGGAGTGGGTTCTGGGGATCCGGGCCCCCTGAAATTTCGACTTTTGTGTAAATTTATCCTAATTTTATTGTCAATTTTAGGATATTTAATATAAAATATTCTCATATTAAGCTTGGACTCCTCCCTAAATACATTCCTGCGTACGCTACTGGGGGAGGACAACCAGAACCCAGTCTATGATAGGTTTACCGTGAGTTTATTATAAACTTTTTCAAAAAAAAAATGTAAATAAAGCTTAAATTATTTTTGTCACTCAAAAAAATTGGCGGTATACACCCCCCGGCTCCGAGCTAGATCCGCCTCTGAGAGAAAACACGAAAATCTGTAAGTTAAAAGTAATTAAGAAGGAGAAAAATAAAGAATATTCTGTATAAACAGAATAATAAAGTGCAGTAAAATAATGTAAAAAGATGTAAGAAATGAACTTAGAAACAAAGTTATTTTCATTTTTTATTTTAACGCACATTTTTGAAAATTATTTTTCAATCTGAATACATTTATTTTTAAATTTATTTTAAAGGTGTACGGAATTCACATCGCGATTGTGGTTGTGGTTTGGAGTCCACGTTAATATTAGGTCCTGATCCAATAAAGTTAATATCATATAAAGACATAAAATGTAGAAACTCAACCATTACAAGGTTGCACCCTCTATTTGGGAATGAGATGAAAGAAAGCGACTGGAAAAGAAGAAAAAAATGAAAATGGAATCTTTCAGTTTAACGTCCCATGAATAATATGCCTGTTAGGTTAAAGGGAGACGATAAATAAGGCAAGTGAATGAGGATGGAAGAATTGGTGGAATGAGAAAGTGGGAAGAGTACCACGGACACGATGTTGTCCATCACAAACTTACTTGGCCAGAGATCGAACCAGGGACCCCACATGCATCAGAAGTAAGAGCTCTACCACTGAGCCACCTGGGCCCTCTGACTGAAAAAGAGTTTTTGTCGTTGCGCTAAGAGAGTAATATTTAGTTAACTCCTTGCAGATGGACTTCAACATAGTTTTCTCTAGTAGATAGAAGCTGAAAACTGCAAAGCTTCCTCTTTCACCTTAAACTTATGAAATGAAATGAAATCTTTGAGTTTTACGTCCCACGGTTATTCCGGTTAGGCTAAAGGAGACGGTGATGATGAGTAATGAATGAAATGGTGAAATGAAGAAAGTGGGGGAAAACGGGAGAACCCCGAGAAAACCCACGCACATGGTGTTTGTCCACCACAAAGTTAACTTGGCGGGGGCTGGGATCGAACCCGGGACCCCAAGCACCAGAGGTGAATGCTCTACCACTGAGCCACCGCGGCCCCACACCTTAAACGTATCCTTTCTAAAAAGCGTTAAAGAAACATATTTTCCAATGTTAGAACAATTATTATTGTTCTAACATTGGAAAATATGTTTCTTTAACGCTTTTTAGAAAGGATAATAGAACATTGTATTAGAAATTATTGACAATAAATAATACAGAAATAATTTATGCAAAATATTTTTAAAAATTAATAATTTTATCAGTGGTGGACCTACAGGGTAAAAACTGGGATGACAACCCGAACCCAGACAATGACAGTGTATCATAAGTTTACTATAAACTTTTAAAAATATATAAATAAACCCTAATATTTGAAATCATTTTCGCCAGTCAAAAAACTAAGCAGTAAAGCTATTTTATTGAATGTTACTAATTTTTTGTGTTAGTCACCGTCAGAAAATCACACTTTTAAGAAAATGTATATGTTGATATTTCTTCATTGTGAAACTAAAACTTTCCTCGTATTCAGAGGTTAGAAAATGAGTCAAATCGTACAAAACCCCTCATCTTTTTTTCGTTCCCAGTATTAAATTTATACTTGTGAGGAAATAATAAAACCTCATCACCTTGATAACCAAGTCATGAAATCGTATTATTACGTTCCTACTTCTGCCCTCTATCCACAACCTTTAGGATGCTCCCCGTTCCCTCTCAAACCCGCGTAACTGAAAGTCACGTTTGAAATAATTGTAATTTATTGCTAAAATTGCCCGCACCAATAAAATTGTTTAGAAGGACCCAAATTGTCGGACCAAAAAAGAAGTGTACATGAGCGTGCCGTGCCGTATGGAAACACAGAGCGACGACTCCCTCGTTAATTAAGATGGTATCACAGAGCAAAAGAGGTCTATTTCTCTGGTGAATAGCACGCACTCCGTCCATGAGAGGCACAGAAACTCAATTTTCAAGTTTTATTGCATCTGCTTCTTTCTTCTCTCCTCTTCTTTCCTCTTTTTCTGGATTCTTTGCTGGTCACTCTCTCTTTTTCTGCTTCTTACCTTCGACCTTCCCAGAAAGAGAAAGAAATTAAGAAAAGAAAGAGTAAAAAGAATTAAAGAAAAAAAAATCGTCACGGAAAGTGAGTATCATTGTATTAGGATACTCAGGATCAGCAAACAAAAGATTTGTTGGTTATTTTCATTCCATCAGCAGGTGAATGTAGAGTATTATTTTAGAATAAGGTTCATAAGTGGCATAACTACCAAGTGTCTTATTTTGAAATTTATAACGTATAAATCTAAGTATCCTTTCCGTTAACTCAGCGATTCCCAATATATTTTTGACTACAACACATTTCGCCTACGACATCGGGACATCCGCCTTTGATTTCTATGATTAACAATTTAACTTGTAATCATCATCATAGGTATTCTCACTGCTATTATTGGCAGGCCACTTGCAGCAACTGAGGTGCTTCCATGCTCCAAGGTCTTCCACTAACCTCTTCGTTTTCACTGATGATCAGTCGTTCTTTCAGAAAATATGTTCCGGGGAGGCACACTTACTGTTCCCTGGGGACACTGCTGGTACTATTTTATTTATTATTATTATAATATTAAAGAAGTATTATTTTGGTCTGTCCGGGGGGTTTGGTTTTTTTCTCAGAGCTCCGGTAAGGGGGGGAGCAAGTGTCCTCCCAAAAAATGTCTGGAAGAAACAATGCGTACGATTTTTCTGTTTTGATGTCATCCATTAAATATAGTCTTCCTCGACCTCTCCCTCTCTTTCCTGCCTCCATACCCACTAGCACGTCCCTCATGATACAATTCCTTCTTCGCCAATGTCCCAACCAGTTTCTCTTCCTCTTCTTCATAATATCTAAATTTGGTTCTTTTATCATTTCTAACACCCTTTCATTTGTTTTCAGCTCGACCCAACTAATTCTCTAGAGATAAATATGTCCTCCCTAGGTTGCATGCCACTCCAGGCCCCAGTATACTGAGCCTAGAACCATTAGTGACCGTTAGAAGACGACAAGTAACATTATATGTACACAATATGCTTGCTAGCTTACGTATACAAACAGTTTGTTCCAACATATTTTTTTAATATAAATTATTATTGGTAACGAATAACAATTTTTAGCGCCATAAAAATTACTTTTTCAAATTTGTCGAAAACTACGCATGAGATTTTACCCTCAAATATTTCATTTTGACTTCAGCACAACAATCGATTAATATGTGCCTTGTTCCTGAACAACATTACTGTTAGGGCTAAATAAAAAGTGAAGTTTAAAGAGAATATGCATAAGAGTTAACGATAATTTTGGGTTATATCTCGTTAATCAACTATAATTTTGGGTTATAGATCATTAACCCACTATAATTTTGACTATATCTCACTAACCAATTATAATGTTGGGTTATAGCTCATTAACCAACTAAAATTTTGGGTTATATCTCATTAATCAACTATAATTTTGGGTTATATCTCATTAACCGCACTGTGTAGGCCTACTGTTATGTTAGTAGTATCGTATTGAAAAGATTCTTGAAGATATACGTCAGCATCAATTTTATTTTAATAGATTACATGGTTATGATTCAGCATCAATTTTAAGGTTTCATAAAGCATTTTCTATTTTTTTTTTTCGAAAACAACTCATGAGGATTTACACTCACCCATATCATTTGGTTCACCTCAATAAATCTATCTATTTGAATCATGTCTCATCTGTAGAGTTTTTCTTTCCTTAAATGCTTTGTAGAAGGTAAGGTATGCTCAAATTATAAGCAAAATTTAACTTTTCGTATTTTAAAAAAGGTAAAACTACTGACGCTTGCCCGCCAGAAATATTTCTGCCTACTTCTGTAGGTATTGTTTTACTGTTCATGTTACAATGGACATGCACATCATTCTGGGAAGAAATAAAGAAGGAATTCCATTTAGGCTGTTGCGCTTATTGGCCTGCAAGACAACTAATTCTCTGTTGATCACGACTGCTTGAAGTAAACATGTTCCAAGTATAATACCCAAACCACAACAAAAAATGAAACAACAATAATAATAATAATAAAAGGCGTACTTTTAATCTAGAAATTACTAGCTTCACTGCTCAGAGCGAGACGCGCGCCAACTTGCTTATGGGTGGTGATACCCTGCAGCCGGATGCGACGTGTGGGAAGAGGTCGAATTAAGTTGTCCGGTTCCGAAGAAGGATTTTTCGTTCCGTCTTTGAGGAACAGGACCACCCGTGGAAGCCGTTGTCGGAAACGCCAACTTCCGCCACTGAAACAGTGGTGGGTGGGTTGGATGAAGGAATTAGATGGACAGAATCCATTTGCCGTGAATACGGTAATTGATCTCTCATCTGGCGCACGCTACAGTATCTTCTTCTTTTCATTGTAGTCCAGTTTTAAAAGAAAAATCTTTAAACTTGTATGCTGTAAGAAGAGTTCGTTCCTAATTTCCCTTCTACGCTTCTAAAAGCATTAAATGTAATATTATCTTTAATTTCCCTTTTATAGTTTTATTTTCACGTTTAAGGTCAGAGTAATCTTTTAAGAGTATAATTATTTACCAAAAGATGGCAGGATGGTTCTAATTTTTAATTTCAGGCAATGTTGCCAACTATGTTATGAAAAATACGTAACTTCAATGAGATATAGAGTTTGGTGCTTTTTCAAAAATAATTGCATCAATCAACGAATAATAATTAACATTTCTTGACGTAATTATCAAAAAATACAAAATAGTACGTAGTAAAATAGACAATTTTTGAGTTGAGACTTCATTCTTGACAAATTTCTTCGTCTAGGTCTATGTTGTCACACCTTAGTTTTAAAAAAAAAAGTGTTTTTGACAATAGGAAATTGTTTGTGAATAAAAAAATATTTCATTAAGTAGCGTTTTCCAAGAATTAATAATGACTCAGAGAAAGTTTAGTATTACATTTTATCTTTCGTAACATTTTGAAAATTGTTAAAAAAAAAAAAAAAAGTGGGAGTGATAAACACCCTTAACGCGCTTCTCATCGCGCTTTTTTACTCTTTCTTTCCTTCTGAATAGTTTTGTATAATTCAATAATAATTAAAACAGAAATGTTCACAAGTGGGTAGACTTAAGGCTATTTATGATTGTAATCAGGGCCGGATTTAGGGGGGGGTGCACCGGAGCACGTGCACACCTCGTCCGTTCTGAATATACACCATCTAAAGTGAGAAACTGGCAGTGGAAATATCAATACTTTCCTAAAATTTCATGTCATGTTTCCCGGGCTTAAAATAAACTGGTTTTGCTAAACACAATAGTTTAAGTCAATTTCTCATACACATCACAGATGCCTAAAGGCATTTTTAAAAAATTAAATTTGATTCAAATGTACTGATAGTTATTGGTGCACCCCCCCCCCCCTCAGAAATCCTTGATCCGGTCCTGATTGTAATACCTTTATTTTGTCTAGTATTATATTTCCACCATTACAACCGAAAGATGACAGCACAGATCGATTTTTGAATTATGGACAGTGTTTCCAACATTTTTAAAATGTTACCAATCGATGAATTAAAAGAATTAAAAACACGTGTTAGAACATACCAAAAGCTACGGCTAACCAAACTGCTTTTAGTTGGGTGATTGGTGAGTGACCAGCATATTGCATTCATCTAGATCATTTCTGGCTTCAGAACCAGAAATTGAGTAACTATCCAATTGCGCGTCTCAATGCAAGATCAACAGCAGAAAGTCTGTGCTCCCATCGAAACGTGAAGCCGAGACCACGCGCGCGGTAGCAACAGTGCCTTCTGGAAAAAAAGGCATTGCCAAGGCAGGTAAAAATAAAATTTTGAATATTTTGACATTAACAAATTAGTTTCCTCTTTTATTATTATTATTATTATTATTATTATTATTATTATTATTATTATTATTATTATTATTATTATTTAAACGTCTAATCTGTGAGAGATGTATACATAATTTTAATATTGGATCAAAACATACACATATATTTCTTTCTTAGTACGACCTTGTGTGCGGATGCAACCTTTTGTTACCCATACCAAAGATCGAACACTAACCCTTTGTACCCAAACGGTTTTTTCTGTGGGCGCGGTTCCGAGTTCAGTTCTCGGTGGGGGGGGGGATCTATTTGCCTCGAATACAAATCCGAATAGTGGCTCAGATCCCATTTTAAACTTCAAGTTTTCTGTCTCATATAGCCTCCATGTTTGAAAAGAGAGGTTAAATTTCAGTCATTAATCCAATTCAGAACCCAGATTGAAGTTATTACATAGGACGTGAACCTTCAATTTGAGATAGAATGTGAACCACTGCCCTAATATGTTCAGTGCCATCCTACGAGGAATCGAACCCGGGATCCCGCGCACCAGGTATGTCTGGTATATTCTCATAGGGATAAAAGAAAAAGCATTTTCCATTAGATGACACACTAATAAAATTTACAGAATATAAGTCAATTTGTGCACCACTCCCACCATCGCCACTTGCCTCAGGGACATATAATAATTACGGTATTAATATTGATGTAAATAAAAATGAGTCATAAACTTATATTTTGTACCATCTATATACAGTAACAACAAAAATAAAATTATTTTCACATGATATCACTTAGAGTAATAGCAGTTTATAATTAAATTTTGCTTTGTTTTCAAAATGTTGTTAGAAGACTTTTTTATTTTATGATGCCATAGCTATTTCTAAACTTCAAAGCAAAATTCATGCTGTGAAATGGAGAGACAGACAGCAAAGCGAATTACATTAGAGAAACGAATGGATAGGATAAAGAATGGGTGTATATATATATTAATGCAACAGAGAGAAAGAGAGAGAGAGAGAGAGAAAGGTTGATATAGAATTACAAGAGCATTTGTTTGATTATAAAAAGGAAACAACGTATTACATGACGAGTCTTTCTAATTTCTTTCTAACTAACCCTTTGCTTACATTTATTTTTTTTAACATCTGCTTTTTAATTAATCTTTTTTTTTATTTTGTCGTTTACGTTCTAAAACTATAATTATAGTAATTAAATCGATCAGTTCCATTACGCTGGCTTGTCCTTCAATTAATGTCTTCCCTTGTATTGCTTTTAAGCTTCACCCACTGTATGTACTCTTTTGGGAGAGGGGGAACCGGGAAGGGGATGAAGGGAGAAATTTTTTTTTCTTTTCTGCACAAATGGACGAGTGGATTGAATGCTGTTTTTTCTTTATACAACAAGTGCAGGAAGCTATCTTCGTGATTGTTTCCTATGACGTAAAATTATAAAAGCTACGTGGTAGCACAGCTAACTCAATCGCAGTGTCAGGAACTACTTTCATAGTATTACACAAGTTGATGAAACAACGTAAGGAAAGAATGAATAGCGAGATAAAACAACGTAAGGAAAGAATGAATAGAGAGATAAAACAACGTAAGGAAACAATGAATAGGGAGATAAAACAACGTAAAGAAAGAATGAATAGGGAGATAAAACTACGTGAGAAAAGTATGAATCGAGATAGAAAACAACTTAAGGAAGGAATGAATAGGGAGGGAGATAACATGCGAAAAGTGTGAATAGAGATAGAAAACAACGTAAGGAAATAATGAATAGATAGATAAAACAACGTAAGGAAAATGAATAGAGAGATGAAACAACGTGAGGAAATAATGAAGAGATAAAAGAACGTAAAAAGAATGGATAGAGATAAAACAACGTAAGGAAATAATGAATAGAGAGGTAAAAGAACGTAAGGAAAGAATGAATAGAGAGGTAAAAGAACGTAAGGAAAGAATGAATAGAGATAAAACAACATAAGGGAAGAATGAATAGAGAGATAAAACAACGTAAGGAAACATGAATAGGGAGATAAAACAACGTAAGGAAAGAATGAATAGAGATAAAACAACATAAGGAAAGAATGAATAGAGAGATAAAACAACATAAGTAAAGAATGAATAGAGAGATAAAACAACGTAAGGAAAGAATGAATAGCGAAAGAATCGTACATTACATGTATGTATTTCGGTTGACATTGTGTAAAAGATTAAGAGTTTTATTTATTTGCTTTACGATTGCTGGAGTAATTATGGTTTGCGATTTATGGATGCACAAAATATGTTAGTTTCAATATAGTAGAAATTCATATGGCTTTAGTTGGTATAGTTTTGACGCTTTCAAATCCAGTGGGACTTTAGATAGATCCTGTATATCAGAGGTTCCGAACCTTGTTTACCTGGCTCCTCCCCGTCCCTCCCCGACGTTGATCGTGGTTTTTACTGATCCCTTTTCCGATGCAGAATTGAATTCTCAAATCTCCAATATATAATCTATTATTATTATTATTATTATTATTATTATTATTATTATTATTATTATTATTATTATTATTATTATTTCACTAATTTATGTTTGTTTCCATACCCTTGGAGTGCAGTATTATTTTTTGCTTTGTTCTTAATGAATTTACAGTTCTTGCTAAATGGTTATTTTGTGTTCGTACAGTATTTAATTTAACGTCTCTCTGTAAGTAGCTTGCTCCTCTTTGGTCATTTCTCACGCCCCCAGGTTGGGAACCACTGCTCTATATGTTGCACTTATTTCGATGTTAATTCTCTTAAATTTTAAAAAGGTCACTTGAGAATTACTATATTTTTACATCTACTTTTTTTTAAAAAAAAACGAGATTACATTCACCCCCAAATTTGGCTGGGATTTAGAAAATTGCTCACTTCTCTCTAGTCAACACTTTGTAAATATCAAGAATATTTAATAGGATCACTAGAGAGCAGGTAGCAGATTGAAGTCCATAGAGTGATGAGACGGGTCACTGAGTGACGACTTTCGTCCATGTGTGGGTCTCAGACCCGACGACCCAGACAGACCGGAAAACAGTGGATAAAATATCAACCCCAGAGTTACTGCAAAATTTAGTAATGCATTAATATATGATCGCCAGCGTTACGTATGATACTCTGCACAAATATTACAGCTCGCACTATTAAATTTTTGCTTTCCTATTAAGAAAAATATTGTATTTTCTGTGATTCTCACACGCTTACATTTTCATAGATCTTGCAGTTATCTTTCAGTATAGTGCTGATACCCCCCCACAAACACACACAAAGAAAGAGAGAGAGAAAGAAAACGATAGGTTTAGAGGCAAAAGAGAGAGAGAGAGAGAGAGGAAAATTAGGGATGCATTCGAGTCGAGTCGAGACAGAATTTTCGTGACAAAATTCGAGTCGAGACACAGCTCTTCCAATAGAAAAATATATATTTTTCGAGTCGAGACATCACTTTTACAGCACATTTTCGAGTCGAGACAGTCTCAAATCTTGTCTCGTGCGCATCCCTAAGGAAAATTATGCTTGTTGGACTTACTTTAGCATGATATATGTATGTATGAAGATCTTTAGTACTGTCAGGGTTATCAGATCTGGTAGATCACGAGTTTGACTGCTTCCGGGTCACGAGTCAGGACTGGGCTAAAAGCTACGGAGTTCAACGGAGAGACAGATGATTAAAGAAAGTGAATGATCAGGAAAGAATTGGTGGTATGATAATGTTTTAGGTAACGGCCCTGAGAAAACCCATGGGCACAATGTTGTCCACCATAAACTCTCAAGGTCTAGGATCAAACCAGGGACCTCTTGCTCCAGAGGTTAGTGTTCTGCTATTGAGCTACCGTTGCAGTAGCTATGCTAAAGGCTCCATGGCTCCCGTACGGAATCTTAAATGAACACATGGACGTCCGCAAATATGGAAGGGGGAGATGGAGCCGCCGCCCCTCCATGGAATTCAGATAACTCAATATTTTTATTTTTATTTTTATTTTTATTATTATTATTATTATTATTATTATTATTATTATTATTATTATTATTATTATTATTATTATTAATTATTATTATAGAACGAGCAGTTCTTTCTAAATTTAATTGTCCAAGTTTCAAAATTATTTCTTTACGTTTGTAACTTTTGTTGTAAAAATTAATGTGAAATGATGCTAGGTGGTGAACAAAATATCGTGAATACCGGGATGGTGCCTGACAAACCAGACCCTGATTGATTCGACTTCCTTCCACGTGCTTTCTCTATCCCAAGGAGAGCGTTAATTGCCAATAATGTAGTAGTAAAAAATAAAAATAAAAAAGAACTACAAACTTTGCACCTTCTGTAAAAATCCTGCGGATTCCCATGGAGACCCTTATAGTAAGCAATTCCTTATTTATACCTGGGCTCTCCCCGTTTTTGTGGTCTCACGAAGTGTTGGCTTTATCGCTTCGTCGTAGATACTGCAATATGTCGTATGTCAAGGACTAGTCATTTCCATTTTTTTTTTATATATAGTTTTATAGTCAAACTTGCTTTGCAGTAGCTTCTTGAAAGGAGTCGTATAAATCAGACCAATAGCCAATGTCAAGGGAGTTTAGATTTGGTAAGCACACCATCTCACATATGCCATATAGCGAAAACTTCTTAAATTTGACATACGACTTATCCCAGTTGCATCGTTGTGTTAGATAAAAGTACGTTTGTATTTCTTTTTAGTAATTTTCTTTCTTCTTTGATATAACGATCTTTTCATAAGCTGAAATTTTCCATTGTGATGTTAAGAGGAGTATTTCTTGTCAACTGGCGCCAAAGTTTTTGGTTTATACGCTGCTGGTATGTGTCGTGACCGTATCGCTGCTTTCTAGTTCGTCCACATGGAAAAACTTCTCCACGTGTCTTCGGAGAAAGAAAGATGTGGAAACCCACAAATAATGGTGATTAACGGGATTGTGTCGTTTCTGCCTGGTGGTTGTGTAATCTTGTGGTCTTGATTTGTCATCCCGGCAATAACAAGCGAGTGTCCTAACAAATTAACGGTATGTCGTTCAGATGAAGTAATTAGGTCTTAACGACAATAGTATAGTAGTTTTTTTTTAATTTTCTTGGTGTGCTTTCGCTGTATTTGTGAGCAAATGACTTATTAATGACAGGGCTGATCAAAGATTTAGTCAAAGGGATGTATTGGTGATCATAAATAGATGGATGCCCTGTAAACAGTTTTCAATATTGCCAGTCTGATTTTAAAGTTGTAAAAAAAAAAAAATAATAATATCGTCATATTTTATGTCCCCTGTGGGGGACACCGACACCGACATGGTTATGAATTATCTCTTTGAATTTTTAAAATTTCTTTTGTTTAGACGAGTTAAGTTACAATTGTTCGTCTGGCCGTATACCTTTTGTGTATCATTTTCTCCTTTTGAAAGCAGAGATAAAATTAGTAATGGTTGTAAGACAACAGTGCAAAAAAGAGATTTGGCATAGTAGCGGATCTAGCCCAGGGCGAAGGGGCCTAGGTCCCCCAGTTCTTTGAGTGAGAAAACTACTATTTATATATTTTTGAAAATTTATAGTAAGCATTGCCTGTTATTCTTTGTTGGGAAATTTTTGAAACATTAGATATATTTTCAATTGAAGATTTTCTGTTATGCAACGTGTAAAACAATAGTTGAGGTCCACAATGTGAACGTCCAACTTAGCCATAATATCCATTGGGAGAGAGTTAAGTTGAAAACTTCTGTAGAACCTATGAAAAATTGTAAACTCATGATAGAGACCTGCACGGGCCGGGCTTGGGCGGGCCGACTCTGCTATTTCTTTGGGCCGGGCCGGGCTTGGGCAGGCCGACACTGTTATTTCTTTGGGCCGGGCCGGGCTTGGGCTGGCCGACACTGATTTCTCTTCAGATCGGGTCGGGCTGGGGCCGATCAATTGTAATTCTTTAATAATTATTGACTTTCGTTAAACGATAATTGAAATAAAGCCAAACGTTGTAGAAGTGTGTGCGTGAAAAATGTTACAAAGGATGGAATAGGGGCTAGCTATTTACAGTTTGTTTTGCTTAGCGGCTCCACTTTCACTATAGAGGATTGCAGGCATTATGCGGTAAATTGATCTCTGACCTTGATCTTCACTGAACTCAAAATATAACAAAACACCGTGTGCGTGGGTTTTCTCGGGGTTCTCCCGTTTCCTCCCACTTTCTTCATTCCACCATTTCATTCATTACTCATCATCACCGTCTCCTTTAGCCTAACCGGCATAACCGTGGGACGTAAAACTCAAAAATTTCATTTCATTTTCATTTCAAAATATAACAAGAAGGGGTGGGAATGTTTTGCCTGTCGCTAAACAATACTGCCATCTTCACTTTATGCTTAAAATCAATTAAGTTAGATTTTTGTTACAGGGAATGGAGTTTTTGTTCTCTCGATGACAGGCAAAGTTCTAGGAGGCAATGGTACCATTCGGGAGGCAAGCGTCAGGTTGTGAACCAGAGTTTAGAAAATATTTCTGAGGGTTAGATCAAATTTAGTACTAAATTTTGAGAAAGATTGGGGTTCGAGCTAATTTTTTTAAAAAAATTATCGGGCCTGGGTCGGGCCAAAAACTTTTAAAATTTATCGGGCCCGGGCCGGGCTTGGGCCAAGAATTTTAAAAAAATTATCGGGCCGGGCCGGGCTCGGGCCGAAAATCTCCAAAACTTTTCGGGCCCGGGCTGGGCCGGGCCTAGGTACGTTCGGGCCGGATTGGGCTCGGGCCGAAACATTCGGCCCGTGCAGGTCTCTAACTCATGATACACTGTACATATCATAGCCTGAGTTCTGGCTGACCCCCAGTTTTTACCTTATAGATCCGCCACTAAATTGGTCAATACGATATTTGGAATAGCAGCACAGATAAATAACCGTTTAACCAGGAGATAAATTCAGGATCATCATTTTACGTGTTGCTTTGGGGTGCGTTTGCAACTACAGAAAATAAAAGGGATGGTGACATAATTGCACGTTAGGAGGCGTCCAGAGAATGAACAATAGAACAAGCTGAGCTGTTGGGTCCTCACATAGACAAATTTTTTAGCCGTACTTAATGACAACTAATGTTTAACCCACGCGGAGTTGGCGAGATTTTCATGTGAGTCATCGTTATGTTAAAAAAGGCCAAGAACATTTGGGATGTGATATTAAGTGGCACGTAATAGGCTGGTTGTAAGGGTCATTTAGAGCCTTCGCAATAGCAAACTTCTTGGATAACAACATCCAACTTTCAAGAAAATATGAATTATTTTCCTAAATTACGTGTATTCGGAGAATTACGTAGTATCATGTCGAACATTGACTTTTGGGATACCCTATATACTAAATAATAAATAGCTAGTGTCCCAGTAGCTGCAACGTTCATGTTTTTCTTACCTATTACTTTTGTTTATGGTTTTTGCAAATGAAATGATTACTTTATTTCCATTTCTTGTCCTTGAACCTGAAAAATTAACCAGCTTGTCGACACGAAACATGGATGTTCTCCACGTGCGGCCTAGAAGATTTCTTGTGTGAACCGTCGGAGGATTCAGCGTTTGTGTGTATTTCTTTGAATGTGTGTGTAAAGTTACATTCTAACACCGTTTTTTTCCTTCCTTTTGTTCACTTTGACGTAACAACAACTTGCAACGTAATTACTTGTGATGAGTTTCTACAATTATTTCCCGCTTTTTTTTTTTTTTTTTACGTATTTCTTCAACAATGACAAGAAAATTCACTTTCTTTCTTTCTATCTATCTCTGCTTTTAATTGTTTACATGTATAGAAACAAAGGAAAGCAGGAGCGAAACAAATCTGTCCTAGGTGTTCTCAAACTATGAACCGCGTCCCAGTAATGGCTCCTTTAGATAGTGTTTGGTGAGTCGTGAAATTTTCTTCTGAGGCTTAGAAACTTGAAAGATTTTTTTTTTTTTTTGAAAATGTAATTTTGAAATAATTGTTCAGAAATTTTGGTAAGGACTTGAAGTAGTAGTTACAGGTTCTTACCGCAGGCGTGGCCAAGGGTGTTGATCTCTTTGGGACCACTGTCAACCCCTGAAACTTTCAGTTTTTTGTTTAGATAATTAGTGTAAAAAAATAAAAATAAAAAAGAATTTTAGGAAAACCAAGATTTCGATCTTGGCCAATAATTAGTTTTTGGCTCAGGGGCCACAACATTTTTGAACGGCCTCTAAATCGAGTTTTCGAATTTTCTACAGAATAACCATATCTTATTGAGTTAACTGATAGTTTGGGTTTGGTAACTCAATATGTAGTTTTCCAGATATAAGGCCTACAAGAAAAATTTTTCATTGAAATATATTGGATCCTTTGGCCCAATTGGATCAGGGGCCACCCAATTTTTGAAGGGCCTTTTAATCGAGTTTTTGTATTTTCTACGGAATAAGCACATCGAACTAAGTTAACAGATAGTTTGGGTTCGGCTACACTGTATGTAGTTCTTCAGATATAGGCCCTACAAGAAAACTTGTGATTGAAATATATTGGGTCTCTTGATCCAATAAAATAAGCAGCCAAGATAGCAAGGTGAACTCAAGTTAACCCCAGCCGAAATAAACTCGTCCCTCCTGTCATCTGGCTACGAGCCTGAGTTTGCGCCACTCTTCGTTATATGTTTGGGCGAAACGTGATGCTTATTGTTTGATTGGCATTTACGTCTTTAATCAGTGAGCAGGCTATGTAGAACTAGATCTACAGTTTTAAAGTAGGGATGGCCAGAACCGGTTCCTGGTGGAACCGGTTTTCGGGTCTGAACGGATCCGGTTCTAGAAGATCCGGTTCCGGAACCGGTTTTTCGGATCCAGGTCTAGAACCGGTTCTTCGGATCCAGGTCTGGAACCGGTTCTTCGGATCCAGGTCTAGAACCGGTTCTTCGAATCCAGGTCTGGAACCGGGTCCAGAACCGGTTCTGAAAACCGGATCTCCAAGAACCGGTTCCTCGTAGAACCGGTTCCGCTGGAACCGAAACTTTGTTGCCATCCCTACGCTAAACCCGAGCTGCTGGCAGGCTGTGAACAGTATGCTAGATGAAATGGTGGAAGCGACAGGCAGGCGCCCAGGCAGCGGCAGATTGTGTCATTTGGCTAAATAAACTGGGTAACTGGCAAACTCTGGCTAAACAGGCAAACTGGCCAACTCATTTGGCTAAACACCCACTGGTGGACCAAAATTTTTTCTGGGGGCACAAGCGGGTCTGGGCGGGGAAGGCACAAGTGCATGGTCCTCTTTGCATTTTTTGAAGGTGAACTTTCTGCCTCCTTTACGGGTCTTTGGGGGCTTTCGGATCCAGGTCTGGAACCGGTTCCTAAGATCCGGTTCTGGAACCGGGTTTTCAGATCCAGATCTGGAACCGGTTCCTAAAATCCGGTTCTGGAACCGGGTTTTCGGATCCAGGTCTGGAACCGGTGGAACCGGTTCCGCCGGAACCGGAACTTTGTGGCCATCCCTATTTTAAAGTAAAATCTGAACTTCTATAGTGTGTATGGTGCACTCTTACTGGGAATTAAACCCGAGACCACAAGCACTACAGGGACACAAACTAGCCGTTAGACCAACTATGGGGTCTATGATGCTCTTGAGTTCAAGTATAAAAAAGTAACGAACGCGAACGCTTAACGCACTTTCGGCTTCCATTGATATCATTCGCTTGACATTCTAAATTGGAGTTCGCTATCTCGCAATTTCATTATAGAAACGCTTCAATTACCAGACTCCCTCCCTGTTGGTCTAGTGGCTAGCGCGAGCACGTGTGGTACATGTGGTCCCTGGTTCCATTCCCGGTGGGAGAGCATTCCAGCGTACATTGTACGTTCACGTCTCATAATAGCCTCGTTGCTGAAAAGGAACACTAAAACTTCCACAACTCAATGCCTCATGATCGTATCTCAAGATCGAAAATTGTACTCTGTTGAAATTAAATCCTGAACCACACGCGCTCACTACTCTATGGCGCCTTGAATGTATCCCCTGAAAAATAATCTGCTACCAGGGCCGGATTTAGGGGAGGTGCACGTGCACCCCCCTCGTTGTAAATATGCACTACCTAAAGTGAGAAACTAGCAGTGAATTTTGCAAAATCAATAGTTTCAGTCAATTTTCTGAAGGTTGAAGGAAGAGGATTCATGGAGAGCAGACACTGAGCATTTCCAGGGGAGTTCCTCATGACACCACAGATGCCTAAAGCATTTAAAAAACTCAAATTTAATTCAAATGTACTGGCTGTTATTTGGTGTACCCCCTTCAGAAAATCCTGGATCCGACCCTGTCTGCTACTTAAGAAGATCAAAAACTATTAATGTCTAGTTTTCGTGTATCTTACGTTTTGATAAACTGACGTCTCGATGCACGAAGTTATCGGTGAGACTGTTGACTGAATCAGTTTTAATGACAAAACATCATTTATCGGTCCTTAATGCTGGAAGCAATTAAAATTAGAAATATTGTGTTTGTATTATTTTCATTTGTACAGTTAAAACTTATTAAGTAGACAAACGTTGTAATTTAACCACTTTCTTAGTTTGATCCTACATGTTTGGAACTATTTTATTCTATTTTTTATTCTATTCTGCATATTGGACATTTCTAAAAGATCGGGTATAGTCAATTTCTAGGATAGATTCGCTTTCAAAACTCCATTCTACTTTGCAATATTTCTTCTGTCAATAGTTTTTGAATAAACTGAACGTTGAGATTAATATACAGTTCGTTCGTAGCCAAACTGCATATAGTCTCGGGTTCGATACGCACTGATAGTACTGCGTCCCGGATAATATCCTGAAAATTGGTCCGATTCGTTGATTTAGAATTCACGGTCCTTTCCCAGCACCGATGCAATATGAGGCGAGGAACCTTCAACTTACAGTAGTATAAGTCGGATCCAAACTACATTAAATCCCACCCGAAATCGAAATCCTGCCTTCTGCTTTGAATTCATGTGTGGTAACCATATATCAATCATGGAACTCGGTAAGCCAATGGAGTCCAATAATTGTCCCGTCTGATATAGCCCCGGTGCTGAAAAGCGATGCTAAAATCTAATCAGTCAATGTCTTAAATTTCTAACAGAATCGAACCCAATGCTTCGTTTATGCTCGAGTTAATGAGATTGTATCCATCAGTCGGCTTTCTTTTTTCAGTCTTAATTAATCCTTTTTTCATACTCCTCTACCTGCAAAATAATTTTGAAGAGAGCAGGTTGCCATTTTTATTACTTTTCCACTTCTCTTCCATTTATTGGTAACCTGCTGTGAGGGCGCTGAGTGAGGATGGGAATCCTATTTATTCGCGTAAGGGAAAATGGAAAAATGGCACTTTTGAAATTCGTTTCAACAAAGCGGTGATCGTTTGTAAAGAAAGAAAACAGAATAATGGAAACTGTCGAGGAAAAAAAATCATCAATATGCTGTGTCATTTATCATTACATAATTGCATTTGTTAATGATTAGCAAGTTTTCTTCGTTTCATGATGGATAGCAGACGAAGCTGTACCGATAAACGGCAGAAAAATGCCAAATATATTATTTCTTCCACAGGTTTGCCATGTATACGTTCCAGCAGCAGCACTTCAGATTTTGCTCGAGTAGGTAGTGGGGGCAGACTAATATGAGTAGAATCCTACGTTTTCCATTACTAAATTTCTATACTGTTGATCAAAATGCATGTTCATTTTAAACTCGTGGGGAGATAATTGCCCTCCTGAAGCCCCAAATGACGTCCCTGATCTTCTAAGAAAAATTCTTTTTACCAGCAAATAACGAGCTACGTTGTGGCTTTTAAATTTAAAGGCAATAATCTCAAAAAGCATTAGCATAACATGTGAATTGTAGCAACATAAACAAAGATTTTAAGCAATAGATCATATGATAGTCTTTCGGTAATAGTAAACGCGTCTGTTTTCATCAGCCGGCTTCTACAACCGCTTTACCTTCTGATATGATGATGTCCGCAGTGTCTGTAAACTATCTGCATCTACGATCTGTCTGTTTAGTGGTTTTGCTAGTAATCTGCCATAGTTTTCACCAATGCATTAAAAGTTCGACTTTGGTAGTGGGTGCCGCCAAAACGGCGTCCTCTACACTCGAATGGAGCTGCCAAGATTTAAAATTTTGTATAACGATCTGTGTTTGGGATTTAACGTCCCTTATAAGCGCCGGTGATGCAGCAATGTCGATTCTATGAGATGTAGAACTACCACTCTCTGTACATATGGTTCCAGGTCAGGGTGCTTACCTCGGGTACAAACTAGGAGTGGGCAAAACTTCCCGGATTCCGGAAAATTTATTTTCCAGAATCGGAAATTTCACTTTCCGGATCTCGGAAAAATTCCGATGTCGAAAAAAATCCGAAATTCAGAAAAAAATCCGGATTTTTTTTCCGAAATCTGGATTTTTTTCGATTTTACTTTCCGGATTCCGGATAGTAAAAATTCCGGAATTGGCCATCCCTAGTACAAACCCACTACCGTAGTGATTCCGGCCCAACATTAGGCAGTATATTCTGATTTTGATTCATATAGTCTCGATACTCAATGAAATTTAATTCCATTTAATCAATAAACGAACATGAACTTACGTAACGTAACATCGAACTGGAACTATCCACAATCACAAATCAGTGTACTGCTATGGGTTCAAGTAAAATTCTGAATGAACACTTGAGTGAACCAAATAACATAAAATTATGTTGCATCATATATTGCGTAAAATGATCAGTACTTCAATGAATCAAGTTATATGTACTGCGTCATATATCATGTAAAATAACCAATAAAATGTATCAAATAATATCTATCACATAATATATTATGTACAATGGCTAGTGCTTGAATTAAATATCATCTACTGCATCGTATATAGTGTTTGTAGTTTTCCTTAAAAAAAAATTCTCTCGACTGACACAAGATTTTGTCTTTTCTTATCAAAATTTCCCTACTTTGTTGAGTGTCCAATCATTATGACAAAAGTTACTTGATTAATTAATTTATTAATTGTACTAATATTGTATTAATTTAGCTATATTAAAGGAAGTGCCTACTACATTTTGTTTCGCGTATCTTTTTTCTTTCTTTTCTTTTTCCTTTTCTTTTTTGTACATTTTGTTTCATTCATTTGTTTGCTTGCTTCTATTGAATTTATTCACTTAAAAAAAAAAACAACCAACAATGGGTGCAAATTATGCTACTTTGAACATACTCTCACACATACGTACATACAAACTGTGGATATTTTATGGTTTATTTCTGAAAAATTTAACATTTATATTAACAAAGAAAATAAGTTTAACATTTATATTATAAAAACAAAGAAAAATTTTAAGCATTTATATTAGTCAATCAGTCAACGTGAGAATTTACCGAAAAATTCTCTTTTTACTCTTGGTGCTAAATTTACCTATGAAATTTCCCTAGTTTAGGGTAATTTTCCTCAAACTGATCCTATATTAAACAATGCTTTTCTACCATACAGTTTCTTGTGAGTGAGAAAGGAAGTTAAAAAACATACAAACAAATAAATAAAAGCTAACTCCGTTATTGGAATGATTTAATTGTTGAAAAGAAAGATAATCTGATTGTTTAGCTTATTATTTTGTGATAAATCTCTATGGTAGTACGTATGTATCGATATAAACTTCAGAGTAAGGGTAAATACTGTGTAATTTATTTATACTAGTTACATATTTAGAAATTCTTCTATAAAAACAAGAATTTTAGGAATGATCCAAAAAAAAAAAAATATTAAAAGATTGCAATCTTGACCAATAATTAGTTTTTGGATCAAGGGCCACAAAATTTTTGACCGGCCCCTAAATCGAGTTTTCCTATTTTTTACGTAAAAAGTACATCATATTGAGCTATGTGATAGTTTGGGTTTGGCTACACTGTATGTAGTTCTCCAGATATAAGGCGTACAAGAACATTTTTGATTGAAATATATTGGATCGTTTGATCCAAAAAAATGTTAAATTCATAATCATGTTATATGGTCAAGATATTTTAAACAAAACGTTTAACTCTCATACAATTATGTATACCGATAAATTGATGCTACGATACTTCCTTCTGTATCAAAACTAAAAGCAACAGTTTCTTCTAAAATGACTGGCTGTTTTATCAATAGAATGGCATTTTAAGAAAAGAAATAGCTTTGCGCTATCTTGCATTGTTGAATGATAAAAAAAAAAAAAATACCTAAGTAAAAGAAGTAAATTAAATCATTCTACGGTGCAGTGATTTTATATCCGAAAAAAGTTCAAAATTAAAATGTTTTTTTTAAGGTGAACATGAAACCAATCGAACAAAAGGTGGTGCCAAATGTAAGATTTCTTTGTGTTGTATTAAATGCTGTGAATATCAGAATAAATTAAACAGAATTAAAGTCGAAAGTTATTCAATAGTTTTATTTACTTTGGATTTTAGATTGCTTTCTGCGGTATAACACGCTACAATTAACTTTGTGTTTACTTATTGAAAAAATAAAATAAAATGGTTTGTTTAAGTTGTAGCGTATCCTTTTACTAGTTCTGTTTCCGTGTTCAGCTCGGTGATTAAACACTATTACCAATTCAAGGTCTTTTTTAGTAGTTTCAGAAAATTAAGATGTTAGTCTGAATGATTGTACGGTTAATTTGAAACTTCTTTGTTTAAAACCCGTGCTTCATCATTTCATAGTAATTTATCTCGTTTCTTTCTTTACATCGTATGCCTTTTTCGTTCTTTTGTGCCCTCTTTTAAAAAATACTTTTCAAGAAACCTTCAATATGGCACATGACTAAAACATTGTTGAAAAAGTTTCACTACAATAAGAAAACATAATGCTTTAGCTATTTTTATACAAATTCTTAGTTACACAAAATTCCTTTAAGGTTGAACCATGCAGGGCCGGATCAATACCTTCTTAGATTCCGGCAGGAAAACTATGGTCCTGTGACGTTTTATTATTATTATTATTATTATTATTATTATTATTATTATTATTATTATTATTATTATTATTATTATTATTATTATTATTATTATTATTATTATTAAGTATTCTGCCTTTTGGTAGGGACTGGGACTAATGAGGGTAATTTTTTTTATTCTTCTTCTTAATTTTCAGTTTGGACCTGGAAATGTTTTTTCCATGTTTCTCGATTTTGAGCTTTCTCTTTTAACTTACAATATTTTCTTGTATTTTTCAAATCTTTGATCACCTGTGTTCTTCTTCTTCCTATTTCTCGCTTTCCTTCCATCTTTCCTTCTACGGCGGTATGAACAAGACACTTTCTTCGCAAGATGTGTCCAATCCAATTGGCCTTTCTACGAAATATGGTGTCTAGAAGCGTCCTCTTCTCTCCTATCCGTTTCAAAACATCTTCGTTTGTTACTTTTTCTGTCAATTTTATCTTCTCCATCTTCCTCCAACAGCGCATTGCCAAGCTCTCTAAATATTTCTTCTCTGATTTCCATAATGTCCAAGTCTCTGAACCTACAGTCCAATACTCCATATGCAACAATTGACCAATTTCTTCCTTAGTCCAATATTGAGCCTGCTAATTAAGAGTGATCTCTTCCTGTTGAATGCTTCTTTGCTTTAATGTTCAGTAATGTCAGGTTGTCTCTGAAACGTATTGAGCCTTTAGAAGTCAAAATTGAGAAAACATTTATTTTGCTTTGTAAAGAATATGGTGAAATCACTGTGCACCATTTTGTTTGATGACCTACCATTTTTACAGCTACACCATAAATTCCGACACCATACAATTTCTGTGGTTTCTGGTCAAAGAAATCCACACATAGTTTTCACACACCTGTTTTTTTTAACTAGCTTAACACCATTCAGGGAGCGGAGGCACGGTGGCTCAGAGATAGAATGCTTACCTTTGGTGCGTGGCTTCCCCGGTTGGATCCCCGGCCAAGTAAGTTTGTGGTGGACAACATCGTATCCGTGGATTTTCTCGGGGTACTCCCGTTTCCTCCCACTTCTCAAAGAAAGGGTAATGTCTTGAGTTGTCTACGAGAAGAACTGAGACTATATCCCCTCAAAATGCTGATCTTAAAGTAAAGTGTTGTCTTGGAAGGTATCTGCACAAAATTCTGTCACATCTCATGGCCAATTCTAAAATGAGATACATTTTAAAGGAAGTTATTGATGAACACACTAAAGACAAAGAAATGTAATGTAGTTTATTGTAGAGTGATAGAATTACAAATCTCTTTATTCCACATGCTACAGCTGATTGTAAATTGGCAGCGATTTAATGACAACATATTTGTCGATGAGCGACTGTAATTTCACATCAAAATCTCCAGTACGTACATTGTTCAGTTGTACAGAACACAACACACCACCACATTGCTGCACATGACATTGGCTGTTATTTGTCACGCTGTTTTGCCTTTCCGAAGCTAAACAAGAAATAGCGACCATGTATATAATTGGATTGTTAATTATTAAATGGAATGACGCTTAACGATTTTCAGCTGTCAGCAAAATGTAAGCTCCTAATTAATTTTCTCTTCTTTCTTTTTATATCAAGAGCTTCATAAAATATCTTCTCAGGATGTCATAATCATTAAAATGCAAGTAAGACTGATTTAAAGCAAAGATAAACAGCTTATGTCTCTCCCTTTGTATATTTATCATCGCAGCAGAAAATGACAAGTTGTCCAGACGTAGCGCTGAGGTAAAGTTGTTAATTGTATGACATGCACATCGCAAATTAGGAGCTCATATTAACGTAAATTGGTGACATTAGTTATGTTGTCTGAGAATTACTCGCATATTCATCTTTATTACTACTTATAGTAAAACTTGTGGTTGGTTAAGGTTGGCCAGCGGTGATACAACAGATGGAGAAAAGAGTGCGAATATACTTGGGGAAACTGAATAGAGATCGATTACATAGTTATATTTCCTTTATTAGAGACTTAATCTCCCTTTATTAGACTTAATTTCCTTTTATTAAAGACTTAAATTTTCTTTATTAGAGACTTAATCTCCTTTTATTAGAGACTTAATCTCCCTTTATTAAAGAATGATCCCGCATAGCGTAGTCGCTAACGCTCTCGCTTTCGGCGCGAGCGGTCCCGGCTTCAATTCCCGATGCGGGCACTCGGTCGGAAAAGTGTAAAATCAAGCCTTTTCAGGCCGGCCACCCTGAATGAGGGTTTCCTGGGTTTTCATCATTCACACCAGACAAATGCCGGGGTGGTACCTAACTTATAGGTCCCAAGCCGCTTCCTTCCTTCCCTTTCCCCGGATAGTGTGCTCGCCGAGTGACGTCATCCCTCATACGTGACGGCTAAATGGTAATAAATGTCGAAAGCCCAGAAATCTAAATTCTAAATCTTTATTAGAGACTTAGTCTCCCTTTATTATACTCAGTGCCACCCGAATCGGCGTGTGACATCAGCCAATAAGCGCGCAGTACCCTGTTACTAAACCTTCATGGAGGAATCTAGGCATTCATAATTGTCCTCAAATACGAAGAAAATAAATTATCTCTGAAGGTTTAGTAACCAAGCACTGCGAGCTTATTGGCTCATGCCACACGCCAATTCGGGTAACACGGACTATAGACTTAATTTCCCTTTGTTACTTATTTTCCCTTTATTAGAGATTTAAACTCCCTTTATTAGATACTTCATCTCCCTTTATTAGATTCTTAATTTCCCTTTACTAGAGACTTAATTTCCCTTTATTAGATACTTACTTTCCCTTTATTAGAGACTTAATTTCCCTTTATTAGAGATTACTTAACACTGTATATTTTTCATACACAGTATATAAGTAACCAAATGATCGGATCCATCGGAATAAAATCTAGTGTTGCTCACGAAACGAGAAATGCTATTTCAAATTCGAGACAAGATGAGAAACATGATAATTCTCATCTCTTTTTCGAGACAAGAATCTAGAGAACACGATGAATTTCTCGTGTCTTGTGGAAAAACACTAATTCAGTCAAAAATGAAATGAAATTTTTTGAGTTTTACGAACCCACAGTTATGCCGTGTGGGCTGAAGGAGACACAGTGATGATGAGAAATGAATGAAATGGTGGAACGAGGAAAGTAGAAGGAAACGGGAGAATCCCGAGAAAACCAATGTACATGGTGTTTGTCTACACAAAGAGAGGTGGGATCGAGCCAGGAACCCCAGGTACCAGAGGTGAACGCTCTACCACTGCGCCACCGCGGCCCCAGTAATTCACTCAAGTCTTAGATCTCAAACAGCGTTTTAGTACTACATAATTCATAGTAAAATACTATAAATTAATGAAGTGATCGTATGAACATAATGAAGAGCATTTATCAAAGTTTAATGATACAAAAGTCATTACACATATACTTCAATAATAAAATCGTTTAAATGTTGTTACATCGGGCCCTTCGTGGATCTCTTGTGACGTCGAAGGATTTTGATTAACTTCTAGATTATAATTACTAAGAAGAAATCGGGGCATAAATTTTGTATGTAAAAATTTACAAAAGAAAACGAGAAAAGCTTTCCGAGAAACGAGACGAGACGAGAATCCGACAATAAAGTTACGAGACGAGACGAGATGACAAAAACTTATTTCTCGTCTCGTGCCACGTTGACAACACTAATTAAAACGATTAACTGCATCAGACTGATAACGAAAGACAGACTTTTTGATGAAAGAATAAAAATTCATTTTTTTGGCTTCCCTCAAAAACTACGCATGACAATTCACAGTCAAGCATGTCATTTTGTTTCGCTTGATATGATCTATTAATATCTTACCTTTGGATAATGTAATAATTAAACAAAAATTAGACTTTAAACATTAATATTAATAATTTGGGTCTATGTCTTATTAACCATACAGTAAGTACATTTTCCCTCTTACTAGTGTCCAAATGAAAAGTTTCAATAGTGTATCTCAGTATCAATTTCATCTTAATAGTTAGTCGTACAACATGAATTTTTTAAGTTTTACGAAAATTGAGAAATTTGGTTTTATCGATTTTCTCGAAAATTGCGCATGATGATTTTACACTCACTGATGTAATTTTATTCACGTTTACATCGCGACGCACTTGTTTAATATTTTATTATAAATAATAACAATAATAATAATAATATCTATTATAATCGTGAAACCAATTCTTTTTTATAATGACTCTATATAGCACTGAGCATTATTACCACTGGAGGTGTTGACTTGTACAGTCTGTCTTGATTTTAACTAATTATTATAGTAGGGGAGCTTAGGGGAAGTATCCTGCACTTTGTGTTAAAAAAGTGCCACTCGGATATGTTGTTTCCCTGATCCAACTAAGCAGGAATCGAAGTGGCCCCACTCCGACAGGTGGCCAGAATCCAATATGGCGGCTATCAAAGATGGCCGCCTCTGCGAATTCATAGTGTTAGTTTTAGAGGCCTATATCTCCTTAACTAATAATCCAATCTTCACGATTCAAAAACTAAATGACGTAGAACATAACAGGGTCTAATAAATTAGCAAAAGGTTTTACCTAACACTGAAATTAACACCTATAGAAATTATTTAATTTGGAACTTTACATTTCTTATGATGGAGTTTACTCATATTTTTTAAAATAACAAGTAAACGGCTGGGATTATCGAAAAAGATGTCGTATAACTTTTTAAAGAGTGTTAAATTATCTTTCGTTTGGTGTATAGTTCATTCAGATTGGTTAATAAACAACGAAGTTATGGCAATTTAAAGATTTGCGTTGAGTCGATTAATTTTCCCAAATTTCGAACGAGAGTTCATTTACCGTAATAAAACATCAGTGATGGATGCTGCATTGTACAAAACAAATCATTCTTTTGTGATGTATTCTTCATAAGTCCCACTTTCACCAGAAGCACAAAGTAGCCTGACCAACAGGCCCGTATCCAGGGGGGTCTAGAGGGGCCGGCTCCCCCAAAATTTTTGCTGGCCCCATAAAATTATAACGGTAGGCTTGCAAATGAACTATAATATGGTTGGATCGCCCCCCTAACTTCAGCCTGTCCCCCCTACATTTTTGGGCTGGCTACTAGCCTGCTGACCAAGCCCGGTTATGAATCCAATATGGCTGCCATTAATTATGATTCATAAAAATTAGTTTCTTTCGAAATATTGACCCGAGTATCTAGATTTGTAAACGAATACGGACAAAGTAATATCACTTTTACACATGAATCAAGTTTAAGAATATCTTAAGAAATTATGTGCGTAGCGCCATGATAGAAAAGTTATATGGTTTCTTCTGAATTGAAAGAGGAACTACACAGGAAGACTAAGAAGTAAGTTCTGTCTTTAAACCATAGACATTGGCTTTATATCCTTTACAATGTTATAAGGAAATTACATAAAGCAATATATTGTTATAAATTAGAATGTAAATAATTTCTTTCTTATTGTAAGAACAAAAACACAACGCAAACACTTGGTTCGATAATTTGAAATTCACAATAAATCTTTTGGATTTTCTATGTGTACAAATAGTTTTATGATTTCGACGAACAGTTAATATTACTTTGTGTTCAAGCTATTCTGTAAAGAATCATACTTTTAAGTTTATCTGTTTATCGGCACGTTTCCAACGTGGTGTAAATTTACTGTGGATCAACTGGATTTTCAAAAATAATGAGTGCTACTTACATGAAAGTTTCATTGGTCTAGATCTTCGTTTTCAGTTTCCATCACCTTTCCACATGTTCCCCTACACATAGAACAAAAAAGCGGCACGAAACGCTTGCACTTCTACAACGATATCTTGTGGTACATGTCTTGCAGGCACATTTCAAAAAGAGTTTCCTACATGCCTCGTATACAACTGGAATGGAAGTTCATGTTGGAGAAAGTTCACTTCCATTGTCAGTCCATCCCCAGTTTACTGGTGAAGGAATATGTGCTGTCTTCTTTATTGCCTGGCCCCAGATTTGTCCAGCTTGGTATGTTGCACACTTGGTGTGAAGAAGCAAGGAATCACAAGTTGGAGGAAGCGTAATAAGAGATCTGCCCTTTTCCAAAAAGATTTCTCGCCGGGCTTCATTAACTTTAAATTTTTCATTTGTTTTTGAATATAATAGGACAATATATCCTTGCAGTGAATTAAAACAATCTTCGCTTATGTTGATTACATGCTGTGAAATTGTTAGAAAAGCTGTGGTCACCTCTGGATACAAAAGCCATGTTTTCCATGCTTATAATTTTCCATGTCCGAGAAAGTATGACACTGTATCACATCCTGTAAACGCGTGGAGGCCTCGTAACGCAGTTGATTTTTCTTTTCCTAATGCTATTGAAATATGATGAACTGGGAGAAATCAATGATGTTTCTTGGTACTGAAAGATATCCATATTTCTTCTAAACTCGCTTGTAGAAAAGTCGTAGAAAAACGATACAGCAAGTATTACAACATCTGTGTCTACTGTGCGGATAACTATCTTCTTGCGTCCATTTAATGCTGCATCAAAGCAATGTAACATGATCCTACTATCAGCTTCTTCTAAATGATTTTCTGATGATTTGTTTGAAAATGTTGGAAGATTTCTTGAAGTTTCTATTGATATCCATTGCTCGTTGCTATCTTAAAGTTACGTCCTTCCTTTTCACACATAGACTTTCTAAGAAAAAGAAACAGTTCTTTATTTTCGTCATTACGAAGGAAATCGTTCCACTTCCTAGGAGTTGGTGTAGTTGGTGTTACTTTTGTCCTTATTCCTACACCCCTGCTTTCTCTCGTGGAAGATTTTATGCTCTTTGAAGAGTATCTATCCCATATCAGATCCACTCGCTTTGCATGGAATGTGTCTGCTTCTCTTTGAACATATTCGAAGAAATTACACTGGAAATAATCACAAAATGTTTCTACTGATGCTGGTTGCAAAATGTGAACCAAAACTTCTCCATCAAATAAAACATCACAAGAATTAGGAAAGTGTTATTCTTTGATGTTGGCTTTACTCTCAAGAAGCATAACTAAGTCGAACTTTTTTTGAGGATTGTGAATTATGGCAGAGAGACGGTGGAATTGATTGACTCTCGTGCTGAAAGAATTCATCCAAGTCAAGTCGTCTTGTTTGACTGACGCGTAGTAAGCGAGAGAATAGCTCAACGTCCATCTTAAGTAATTTTATTTCATTTGTATTTGTTTTATTCTTTTCAAGGGAAGAATGAAGCACTAGAGAAGATTTTTTCATGGGCGAAAAGAATGGCTTGGTACATTCTACTAATCTTTCTTGCACAAATTCCTTGTACATATTAGACCCCTTTCTCTACTGATAAATATAGGGATTCAATTATATCACCGCTATAGAAGATTCTGGAAGCAACATTAACAAGTCCATTATTTTCTTCAAACGGATTCCCCAATTCGACGAAAACTTCTTTCATCTTTTCAACAGACGATTTAAATCTTTCTTGCATCGACGAGTAATCTTCATGGTGCTTATTATCAGGATCATATTCATTATATGACATTTTGAATTCAAAATTAGTTTACTAATTTCTGGTCCCGCTGTCAAGAGCATTGTCGTCATGTAAGAGACCAATCGTCCCGCCATCCCCTTTTATAATTTTGTTATTCTGTTCGTGAGCTTGCTCTATAACTATAGCAAAGAAAGATTTTGATGTCTTTCTTATCACAAAGTAATCAATTTCGAAAGCATTCATAACCTCAGGATATGTTTCTTCCAACTTCTTCAAATCTAAAATGCGAACGGGAAGCCAACGACCATAGCTAAGGTGGTCCATTGCGAAAAACAATTCTGCCATTAGTTTTGGTGTTTCAACGTAGAACTTAAAATTTCCTTGACGTATGGCTCTGACGTGAATTAAGAGTAAAATCACGAGACGGTAATATATTATCCAAAACTTAAACGTTGGACACGAAGGTTTCTTTTCAGTGCACAAGTCATTGAAAAATTGCCCTGATGAAGAATTCTTATATGCATCACGCGCAAATGATGTAAAACTGTCAAAGTAATCTGATGAGCAAAGCGAGCTTTTGAAATCTGAGTTACTTTCAATATACTGTCAGCGGTTCCTGGTGCTGCTACATCTGGCTTGTATAAAATTTCTACCCAACCACTTCCATCTAACCATTTGCCTATAAGATGCAGGAAGGCTTGTTCGATGTATAATTCTCCCAGCATCAGAATTTGATTATCTTCGCCATATAACTCTGACCAATTCCATTGAATTCGTTTCCCCAAGGCAAATAGTGGTTGATCCATTACAAGAACCGGAACTTGTCCTTTGTTGAGTTTGTCTGTAAGTTTTCGTACAACATTCATTTCGTGCCGTATCATAGCATCAGATTTAGAGTCTTCCTTAAACAACGAAAGCAGGCAGCATATACGAAGCAACTTGGCATTTGCAGAGTTTCAGTTTTCGATGCATGGTGTACAGACCAAGTGCTTTATCAAGCACTGAGAAAGACGTAAAGATATTTCCTGTACACGTGTAGACGAATTGCCTAGTGAATGCAATTCATTTATGAGAGATTTTTTTTTACGAGTTTTAGCATACACGCAAAGCCCAACATAGAGAGGAAGAGATGGCATGCGATTGCGTTTATGCCTTGCTTCTTCTGTTTCAATATCGCCTGCTTTCTGATGGAAGTTATAAAATATAAGTTAACTAATAGTTGTAGTTGCTCACTTGCGTTGCTATCAGGGGTGACAAATGAACCATAAAGTAACATACTAACAGCAGCTATTAGTGAAGGAGGAACAGAATCTTTATGGCAGTGATTCTCAAATTTTCCTGCAAAGTAACTCTTGTAGTTTGCCATATCCTTTCGAAGCATCTTCACAACACAACTTAGTGCCATAGCATCTTCATCAATGTCTTTCTCCAGCTCACTTATTCTGTCAGATCCTTCTGAAAGTAACATATATTCTCTGCCAGACACATTAGCTGTTAGCTCAGGCCTGTGACGAAACATCCTTTCACGAAATCTTTCACTATGAACTTCTATTTCTTCTGATTCAGACTTCATAATCGTCATTAACCGTGTTTTGTACAATTTAAGAAGATCGATCATTTTGAATCGACGACTTCTTGGTAACATAAGAATTGCGTAGCCGCCTCAAACTTTGCCTTTTTGTGTGATTCCGAACTATTCCCGCCGAAACATTAAACGGGATTTCGCCACTGTTACTTACAATGGAAATACTTCGAGAATAGTGCAGTTGTTATTACTCCAAGTCTTTTAACCACTCAGTTTTATCCGATTCTTTTGACGTATTTCGAAACATGATTTGGAGTTTATTCCTTCCCATACTTACTCTGTGGGGCAGAAGGATGGGGGAGAGAAAAATGTTTGTTATTACTTTGTCATACTTGTTTATAAATCTAGATACTGCAATAAATATTTCGAAAAAAGACTTATCTTCATGGATGATAATTAATGGCCGCCATATTGGATTTATATAACCGGGCTCGGTCAGGCTGTCTTGTGCTCTGGTGAAAATTCGACTTATGAAGAACACATCAAGAGAGAAGGGTCCGTTTCGTACAATGCAGCATCCATCAGTGATGTTTTATTATGGTAAATGAACTCTCGTTCGAAATTTGGGGAAATCAATCGACTCAACGTGAATCTTTAAATTGTCACAACTTCGTAGTTTATTAACCAATCTGAATGAACTATACACCAAACGAAAGATAATTTAACACTCTTTAAAAAGTTATACGACATCTTTTTCGATAATCCCAGCCGTTTACTTGTTATTTTAAAAAATATGAGTAAACACCATCATAAGAAATGTAAAGTTCCAAATTAAATAATTTCTGTAGGTGTTAATTTCAGTGTTAGGTAAAACCTTTTGCTAATTTATTAGACCCTGTTATCTTCTACGTCATTTAGTTTTCGAATCGTGAAGATTGGACTATTAGTTAAGGAGATATAGGCTTCTAAAACCAACATTATGAATTCGCAGAGGCGGCCATCTTTGATAGCCGCCATATTGGATTCTGGCCACCTGTCGGAGTGGGGCCACTTCGATTCCTGCTTAGTTTGATCAGGGGAACAACATATCCGAGTGGCACCTTTTTAACACAAAGTGCAGGGTTTGGCCATTTTTTTGCCTTAAGCTCCCCTACTATTATTAAATTCTTCACGATTTTTAAATTATAATATTTCGTGATACAACTTTAAAGGACTGCGTGACTGACCAGTGTCGCGACACATCGGTTGAAAACCACTGCATTAGTGTAATAGGCTCAGTGTGTGGTTACAGCGAATAGGTGGCCACAGATTGCACACTTGGAAAGAGCGGAAAAAGAAGAGGGAAAGAACAGTATAGAATAATAAAGCTGACAGCGTTTGTCTGTTTTGTAACTTGGGTTCAGAAACAAAAGGAGAAAGATAGGGGGGAGAAGAATCAAACTCCTAAGGTCATAACAGCTATTCATAAAGCACCCTGTCTGATGATCCTCTTGTTACTAGGATCAACAACACAAGAACCGACTGTGGTTAAAACAAGCGCTTAATTTGTCTCCAACGCTTCCCCTCCAGGGCAGGGAGACGGGTGGTCATATCACCAGTTGCCCTTCGTTGTTGCACCTTGCGAACAACTGAAAACTTTTTTTTTTTTTTTTTTTTTTTTTTTTAATGAACTGCTGAGCAATAGAGAAGGCTCCGGTCTCACATGTCTCTTTTTGCCATAGCTCATGTCTGTATGTGGTTTTCTTAATTTAAAAAGTTTGTTTTAAATACAACAGAGCCTTTTCAATTCAAAGTCCAAGGAGACATGAGCTCCAGTAGTACATTAGAAATTCAAAATGTGCACAAGTATTATATTATTACATGTAGACAGAGAATATGGTTAAATTTTAAGATAGCAGTATAACATAAAAATATATTATTTACAAAATACAAACGAAACAAATGTAGCCTAATTATCCGAAATTGACAATGTCCGAATTTTCCTTATAGGCTACTTTATTCTTATTCAAGGGGACTCGGTATATCAGATCTTCCATATTAATATGGTATATATATATATATATATATATATATATATATATATATATATATATATATATATATATATATATATATATATATATACAGTGGCGGATCCAAGGGGGGCTATAGGGGCTATAGCCCCCCCCCCTTGACGCTCAGGTATACACTGGATAAAATGGGCTTCAATCCTGCTTTACACTGGATAAAACGGCAAAATATGGTTTAGCCCCTCCCTTGATCATATCCTGGATCCGCCCCTATATATATATATATATATATATATATATATATATATATATATATATATATATATATATATATATATATATATATATATATATATATATATGATATTCCAAGAATTATAAGCCTTCAAATTACTGAAGTCCTATCTCCCTATCCCGAGGCACTGTAACACACCATACAGTTTGCAGAATTTTTTAGATGTTTTGCTAATACCTCAAGCCAAAATATTACAATATTCTAGGATGAAATCTAAATACAAGAGAAGTGAACGGCCAGGTGTTTTTGAACATTGGTTGCTATGAATTTTCTATTTTCGCTATCATACCTTATCATGCCACCACTTTCATCATCGTGGTTCTTATAACATACATCATAATTTCCATTAGCCTACAACAGAGCGTAACCGGTTCATATTAACTTCTTTCACCATCATAGCAAGAACAGGTGTGCGATGCCCCGCAGGTGACGTATTATAATGAAACTATATTAAGTACGCCTACATAAATTAAGAGAAATTAATCAGCTTTAGAAGAAGATATTCATTTTAAAAAGTTCAGAAGTCCATTTTGTGACGCGTTATGTACAAAATTTCTATTCCTAGCAAAACTTCGAAAGTCTATATGTCTCAAACAAATAAATGCACTCACAATAAAGCACAAACTACTTACGATATTTTTTAAATATGACGCTAGAGGCTTTACAGGAGATTTTACAAAATTAAAGAGACTGAGCTTATGTAGTAATATGTGACGATCGACAGTGTCAAATGCCTTCGCTATATCAGTGTATATAACATCTACTTGTACACCTCTATCAAGAATTGTATGCAAAAAGTCTGTAATTAGTGTCAAATTTGAAATACTTGACCTTTTTCAAAAAAAAGCAATGTTGATATGGCGAGATTGCAGTAGGGATACCATATATACAAATAGCTAGCAGAATATCACATGCACACAGATATTCACTTTCTTGTAACCTGCTTTTGTATATGAAAATTATCGCTTCTTGGCACTGTAGGAAGTCAGGGTGCTTTATATCAGGTTACTATGAATTACTTGTGAAATGAAGCCATAATTACACAGCGTAATCCAAGAGACGAAGAACTAGACCAGATTCGACACGAGAAGTACCTACCTTTTTAAATTTGAGATTAGACTAGAAACATTACAATACTCGTCTTGTTTTCAAATTTTACAAGTCACGTGGGTAACACTAGTTCACCTAGGTCCTAAGATCTTACACACTCTTTCAGTGATATACAATTCATAGTATAAAAATTATAAACTGATAAAGTGATTGTTCGAATACAATGGAGAGCGAGCATTTACCAACGTTGGAAGATATGCAAGTCATTACACAATATATTATAGATATGGTTTAAATATTGTTATATCATACTTATCGTGGACCTCACTGACGCTAAAGAGTTCTAATAACTTGTAGATGAAATTAAGTAAACTTAAAATCAACTCAATTCAACTCAGGGTATAAATTTACAAAATGAAACGCGAAGAGATTTTCGAGAATCGAGACGAAAGGATACATCTCAAAATTTGCGAGACGGAACGAGAAATTTTATTTCTCGTCTGATCTCATGGATATAATTATTTTGACAATAACTTTTCGAGACTGTACTGCCTTAACTCTTTATCTTGTAGGCAACTCGATATAATATCCACTTTGTCATAACCATTTTTTGACTCACAAGAGACATAAACTGGCCATTCTTCTAGGCAACTTTACTATTCACTATGTCATAACCGTTTTTTTTTTTTTTTTTTGAATCACAGGAGACATAAACTGGTCATTCTGCTAGGTAACTTTACTATTCACTATGTCATAACCTTTTTTTTTTGTTTTTTTTGAATCACAGGAGACATAAACTGGTCATTCTGCTAGGTAACTCTAATATCCACTTTGCTATAACCATTTGTTGAATCACAAGAGAAATAATCTGGTCATTCTACTTTCTGTTGTACTGGCTTAGAGGCCCCATCTAGCTATATTTGGGTATGTGGAGTATAGATCCCGATTTCGGATAGACTGTTTGGTTTGTTAAAGTCATCGCCCTTTTCGTCACCGAGGCGACGTATATGATACATGGATAGTCGTTCAAATTTTAGTGCTCTCCCGTCGGGAATCGAACCCACGTCCTCATGCGCCGAAGACGCGTGCTCCAGCCACTAGACCAGAAGGAAAGGCTTAACTTTGGGTAAAGCACTTACACATAGAAATAGACACGTTATGACCAATTATAATATACTCCTTCGATATACCATTCAAAAAAAAAAAAAAAAAAGGAATGTAACTACGTATAGTTTCAAGAAGATAAGCCTTCGCAGATGGGAAGCACGTAAGTAAGGCTTAATAAAATACGACTATTTTTCTAATAAATTTTCTGCTGTTTACCTCCGATTACTAGTTACTTTTGTTCCCTCAGTGACCTTTATGGCAGTTCTGGTGCCTCAAATTGCAACCAAGAAAATATTCTGTTGTAAAGCCGTCTCTTTTTCGTCTGTTTCTTTTACATTGAACTCCTCGGTGGTGGATCCTCCCATCTACACAATACTACAATTTCCATTTCTTTCTTTCTCTTTTTTTTTACTGCTTTTTTCTTTCTTTCTTTTTCCTGCGTGTCTTTGACTGTCATTGTAGTCAAGAATCGTGACTAAGGGATAATCAAGTGAAAATCGGGAAATGTTATTAATAACTATTGTTGAGACCATTCGTAGAATAACCTCAACTGATAGCTCGGTTTAGCAAATGATAGCTCAGGGTTTCTAGTGATAATGCGCCGGCGAAGTCAATTTGGAGGGAGTAAATGCAACACTGATGACATAGATTTTTTTCTTTTTACTTTTGGGCTCCACTTTCGTTGTTTTTCCTTTTTTTTTTTTTTTTTTTTTTTTTTGTAAGGGTGTGGGAGTCAGGAAGTGTGTTATTTCATGACCTATGAAGACTTCCCTCTCTGGCTGAGCAAATCATACCTTTAATATCTCTTCAAGTGTTGCCATCTTCTCTGGCCATATCATGTTCGTCGAATTAATGAAATTTAACTTAACTGAATAGAAAATTTCATATATAAAGTAACCTATGAGAGAAAATAGCTCAATTGAACAGTATTAAAGGTGCTTCAAACGGCCTCAAGTTTGAATGCATTTACAGTTTTTTTTTTTTTTTAAAGAAATGCTTGAAGAAAGCGAGACTATGTCTTTCATAAGTAGCTATGAATACATAAATCTCGGACATCCTTTGCGGACATAATCTGTTCATGTATGTAAAATGGACGTTAAATATTCGATAGAGTCCGAGTATATATATCAGTTTTTCTTCTTTTTGTTAATTAATAGGATCAAAACTACGAGTACTTCAGTTGAATTTTGAATTTTTGTTTTATGCCCTTAGGAATACCAAGGTTATGAAGGACAGGAATATCTATTAGCGTAGGCTGAGAACTACGAACCGAGACTTGAATCCGGTCCAATTAGAGGGTGCATAATAAATCATCATGGCATATGGCCTGACAGTTCAGGCGATTCCACCCGCAAAAAAAAAAAAAAAAAAAAAAAACTAGAGTACAGTATAATGCATCCGGTCCAGGCAATAGTCACTGTGATTGATTATAGAATATCAGAATGGAAAAATTGGAAGGGACCTAAAAAATCAGAGAATTTTATGATGAGGCTAAAAAAAAACCCAAATAGATCAGGTAATTTTAAGTATGGATTTTCACTTTTCAGGACCCATTTTTCTTTTTGCCTTATCCGACTATTTGATAGGAGATATTTTATAAAATAAATTATTATTATTATTATTATTATTATTATTATTATTATTATTATTATTATTATTATTATTATTATTATTATTATAGCAAGACTTTTATACTTACACATACACACGCATAACATACGAGTAACCTCCTGGTTGGGCAAAGTATAGTTGGTTTTTTACGTTAGACCCTATATATAGACCTGGAAAACCTGGAAAAGTCAGGGAATTTGTGCTCGCCAAATATACCTGGTGGGAACTCTGGAATGTTTAACTCGCTGCTACTTTGAATCGTTTATGTATCATTAGATGAAATTTGGATAATTATGAAGCGAACCAAATCAATTTACTTGTTATTATTTCTTTATCAAATAATACTATTGATCTTATTTTTTTTAAAAAAAAGTGTGATCTTATTTTTTAAAAAAATCTCTACATATCAATTTTTAGCTATTTATTCATTGTTGAAACACTTGCTGAAAAGAATTCACCATTTAAAATCTAAATGGTAATCTAGTGTACTATTTCCATCATTTTCCTGTTGCTATTTATATTGCTTATACTCCCCACCCGAACTTCACCCCAGCGAAGGGCCTCCTAAATCCCCCTTCCTCTGACATAGTCTGCCGCCATTCTAGACAAGTAACCAACCATCCTATTCCACCCGCGCTGTACAACGAACGGAACCCACAAGACAAAAAGGAAAGGAAAAAGAGAGAAACGTTAATTTACTTTAATTAAATAAATTACATGTTTCATACATCTCGAAGCAGACCGCGGTATTAGGAAATTACTATGCTCTTCCCTTGAAGCAAAATTACGACACACTCATTGGTAACAGCAGTGACACCAGAATCGGCTACGTCTGTCTTATTCTTTTTTATTTTTTTCACTTCGAAGAATGGACATAGTAATTGAAGATTTCCTTTTTTTTATTATTGTTATCTTTATTTTTTCTTTGCCATTCGGCTTTCTTCTTTTCTTCCTCTTCTGTTACTTTGTTTTGTTTTATTTTCTTTCTTGCTGTCTGTCTTCTTCTGGTGTGGTTTGGTTGTTCGGATTGAGAGGCTAAGGGCGGACGAACGTTCTGGCTAAGTGAACACGGTTGCCTAAGGGAGGACTTTGCCCATTGCTTCTTGGCGGCCCTGGAGTCACGACTTCTTGCAGAAGGTCAATGGTCATCGTTTTTTTAAAAAAAGGAAAAAGTACAAGGACGTATCACAGAAAAACATAAATCTCTCAAAACACAATAATAGTTTGTTTACCTAATTTATCTGAATAATACAGTATATACAAGTGGGAGAACTGCTCTTCTCTCTGCTTGGGAAGACCCTTGGTTCGATCTCAGACCATGCAAAATTGTAGTTGACAAATCTTCTGCCAGCAGATTTTAAAGGGGTTCTCCTTCCATTCTTTTTGTTCCTCTTAGGCTAGTGGTTAGCACTCTTGCTTCCCAGGGCCGCGGTGGCTCAGTGGCAGAGCGTTCACCTCTGGTGTCTGGGGTCCTTGGTTCAACCCCAGCTCGCGCTAAGTGAACTTTGTGCTGGACAAACACCGTGTGCGTGGGTTTTCTCCGGGTTCTCCCGTCTCCTCCCACTTTATTCGTTCCACCATTTCATGCATTTCTCATCATCACCATCTCCTTTAGCCTAGACGGCATAACCGTGGGATGTAACACTTACAAGATTTAATTTAATTTCATTTCTTGCTTCTCAATCAGGAAATTCCAGTTTCAAACCGCACAAGAGCTTCACCAATCGGTTCCACCAGACAAATGACAGAGTAGTACCTTTAAATAATAAGCCTTGGATAATATTCTTTCCTTTTTTTATTGTTTCCTTAATTATTCAAGCTGTAGGTGTTAAATACAGAAGTAGAAGGAGACAAAATAGAACAGGTGACTAGTTTTCGATATCTGGATAGTGTTATTAATGATATATGAAGTGTGAACGTGAAATAAAAGCAAGAATAGGAATGACGAAAGAAACCTTTAGGAGGAAGAAAAGTCTGTATTGTGTGACCTTGAATAAAGACTTCAGAAAATGACTCTAAACTGCTTCGTGTAGAATATTGTATTGTATGGGACAGAAAAATAAACATTACACAAAAGTGATGAAAATCAACTGGAAGTTTTCGAAATGTGGGTGTGGCCAAAAAAAGAGAGAATTGCCTGAGCCGAGCGGTAAATGAATGAGAGGATGTTAGAAATGGTAGGAGAGGTAACAACAATTTTAGAAGGAGAAAGAGAAACTGGTTGGAACATTGGCTAAGAAGGAACTGTACCATGAGGGACATGCCAGAGGGTATGGTGACAGGAAAAAGAGGAAGGGAACGAAGGAGGCTACAGTTGATGGACGGTATCAAAACAGAAATTCATACGTGAAGACGATGAGGTTAACAAAAGATCGTAGAGTATGGCTTTTCAGTTGCGGCAAGTGACCTGCCAATTATGGCAGAATACCTATGATGATGGTTCATTATTCAAGTGTGTGAGTTAAAGCCTGAAATATTTTGAAGCTCTATAAATTTTTTGGTCAGTGATATAAATTACAGACGACTTGCAATGAGTTCTTTTTTTAAGATATTTGTCTTTTGCAAAATACAGTACATGGTTTGAGGCTTTGATTTCAATATACATAACTCTGAAGACTTTCAGAACTCTATAAAATGCAACAAAATGTTCATGATAATACCTGGTTACAAAAATCCTTTCTACAGTTGACACGTAAACTTTGTGAAAATATATCCACACATCCACACACACACAAATACACTAATGGACATAATGACACAATCACTTATATGAACGACAATTTCTTTTATCCTATCTTTTCAGGAATAAATGACTCCTTCCACGAAACTCACGCTTTCCCTAAATTGCTTTTTCCTTTCAGAAGAGAAACTAATATCTTGCCTTCTTTTAAGTATATGTGTGGATTATTTACTGTGGATTTTTTTTTTTTTTATTTTCTCTAACGTAGAACAGAAAGAAAGATACAGAAAAAAAAATAAAGAGAATAATCATTTGAATTCACGGATCTTAATGGGAACATGGAATTTACATTAGTGACTAATGAAATTGCTCACGCCGGATGACCCCCTCAAACTAGGTCTACTACAGTCATATACACAACACACACACTTCATCCCGGTACTCACACTTATCTCTCTTACCCATACGCACTTACTACATGTACTCAAACCAATTAGTTTGTCTTCTCCCTCTCTCGGCCTTGTGTTATAGTATACATTAAGTTTTGTGTTATGTTACATTGTCTTGAGATAACAGGAAGAAGAGGCAAATGCACTGTTTTAACTGGTAGTGTTTTCAAATTGAGTGAATTTAAAGAACGTGGGGGGAATAAAATAATAAAAAAAAGAATGTCCATTAAAACTGTGACGTCACTAATTCATATTGAAAGTTCATTTAACGTTCTTTAAGTAACTTAAGAAACCCTTCCACCCACACGGGTGCAGGTATCTGTGATAAACTGGTTCTTGTTAATTTAGTATATACGTAGTAAAAAAAAAAAAGGTAGAAAACGCATTTATTATCTTTAGATAAGTCAGTTAGAATCGAAGGAGCTTAATCTGCTTATTTTAACATATTATACTGAGTGAAAAAAAAGACATACTAGTCATGGGCGTCTGAATGAGGTAGGCAAAAGAGCTAATCCCTTCTCCTTGATACTCCAAAATAATTTGCTTAGAAAGAATTACAAGTAAAATAAGTAGCTACTTACTTTATTACGCCTCATAGGCCTATAGGCCTCATGTAAAAATCTGCGTTAGGGAAATGAAATGAGATCTTTGAGTTGAACGTCCCATGGATATGGCTGTTAGGCTAATGGAGACAATAATTAAGGCAAGTGAATGATGATGGAAGAATTGGTAGAATGAGAAACTGGGAGGAAACGGGAATACCCTGAGAAAACCCAGGAGCACGATGTTGTCCACTACAAAATTACTTGGCCGGGATTGAACCAGGAACCCTACGCGCTCTACCACTGAGCCTCCGTCACCCCAAAATCTGTATTATTGTTTGGACCACCTCTACCGCAGAGTGTGAAAAATTACACAAAGAAAGGCAGAAACCAATTTCATTTGTACGTCTTTACATTTTCTTTCTATTGGAGCCGCGGTAGCTCAGTGGTGAAGTGCTCAACTCTGCTGGGTGGGTTCCCTAGTTCGATCCTGCCCAGCTTGCACTACGCGAATCAACACCGTGTTTAAGGGAGAGGTTTTTTGGGCTTTCTCCGTTTCTTTCCACTTTCTTCATTCCACCATTTTATTTATTGATCGTTATTACCGTCTTTCTTAACCTCGATGCATGATCGTGGGATATTATTATTATTATTATTAATTATTATTATTATTATTATTATTATTATTATTATTATTATTATTATTATTATTATTATTATTATTATTATTATTATTATTTAATGTATAATTTTATATTTGCATGTTATAACAATAATGTTATTTTGCTTATTTCATAAGATTTCGCAATTTTTTGGATGCGACAATTCCATATTGAAGATATTATTTTTAAACATGGTTAGAGAGCTTACCTCTCGTGCATGGGGGTCCCTGGTTCGATTCCCGTCCAAGTAAAATAAGCTTGTGGTGAACAATGGGTTTTCTCAGGGTACTCCCGTTTCCTTCTGCATTCTCATTCCACCAATTCTTTAGTCATCATTCACTTATCTTAACAATGGTCTCCCTTAGCCTAAAGGACATAATCTTGGAACATTAAACTGAAAGATTTCATTTTATTTTCATTTTTTGAACATTTTGAATTAAAATATTCAAAATAGGCACTACTGGCCCGTAATGAAGTAATATTCAATTTGATTCCATTCAGGAGGGTTTTGAGTGGTTGCATTATAATTTACCGTCCTTTTTAAGCCTAAATACTTCTTAAGAGATTTTTAATTTATGTTTGTTTATAAGTAAATTTGTTTTTTACTACAAAGAACTTTATAAAATACAAAAAATTCCTATTAAACATAAAATTTAACATTGGTTTCAGATAGGGATGCATTCGAGTCGAGTCGAGTCGAGATTTAAGCCTGTCTCGACTCGTCTCGAGAAAATGTTGTCTCGACTCGTGTCTCGACTCGAAAATATGTTTCTGTCTCGACTCGTGTCTCGACTCGACAGTCTCTGTCTCGACTCGACTCGAATTCGAGTCGAGACGTCTCGAAATTCGAGTCGAGACAAAATGTACGAGTTAAAATATACGCACACATCAGCCAGACCATCATGACTACCTACCTAATTGTCAGTATGTTGACTTTTGGCATGGATAAAAACGGCGATACGTCTTGGCATACACGCAATGATCCTTGATAGGTTGCTGGAGAGAGCTGGCACCACATGTACTCACTCAGGTCACCTAATTCCCGTAAATTCCGGGAAGGGGGGCGATGTGCTCTGACGATACGTTCAATCACATCCCACAAGGGACATCACTCAAATGTCCGGCTCCAATTTCAATGAAACTTTTTTTGCTGATAGAAGGCATGTATGCATCATTACTTGTGATGACAAATTTTTGCCATGGTGCATGTTTTCTATTTTTTTAAATAACTTTTAAGAGTTGTGATGTGGTTATTAGAGATTACTACAGAAGTCCCTTACTACCCTTTGTAAACGGAGCGTTAATGAAGAAAAGTGAAGAAAAACCATGTGGATACATATAAGTCCTGGGGGGAAGTCGTATGGTAGATATGACCTTGATGGCAGCCATCTTGAAATCCACCATTTTGAATTAAGGTCAAGTTTTCAAAATGGGAATAGGGTAATATGATACATAATTTCGGGCTAGAATTTAATTAGAAAAATAATGGTGAGGTTAGTTTTAAGGTACACCCATTTGGGGGAAAGTTACAGGCATATTAATTGTTTTTACTTACTGTGTGCGTAAGTCCCTTCTTACTTTCGTCTCAAGACCTGTAAATCGATCGCAACGGCAGAGCCCGGTTTCGCACTAGTGTTTAGAAATCTTTAAACTCACTTGAGGCAATATTTGTGGATTATTGTATTGTATTTTGCCTTTAATTAAATTTGAACCCACTTCATGATCTTGTATAAAGTATCACTAAAAGAGAATTTCTGTTTTTATGGAGAACGTAAGCATAGCAATTATAAAAGGTGAGTAAGGTGCGTATGTATTTATAAGAAAGTCTTTTGTGGTTCCGCCAACCTATTCTTTAGTTGTTTTTTTTTTTCAAAATACTCATATCTCATAAATAAAAGAGCTATTATAAAACCTCTTACCACTATTCTTTAATACTTATAAAATTTTATTTATTGTAAAAGCACTGGCGAGATATTTCTTAACGCCCACTAAAATTATGGTGGAGCTCCTTCGTGGCTAACGGTTAGTATACTTGCCTTTGGCGTGGGAAACCTGGGCTTGATTCCCGGTGGGAGTTCATGTGGTTCGGATTCCACGTTAATCAGTAGGTCCACGTCTCACATAGCCTCGCTGCTGAACGGGACGTTAAACTCAGAATCAATTCAACTCAAAATTATGGTTTTGACTTTATTATGATGTCATTAGTTTAAACGCCCAACTGCCCAGTAATTATAAACATTGACTACATTATAAAATTGTAATTTGTGACGACTAAAATATCAGAAATTAAAGATTATTCTTTGGGTTTTGGAACATTTTGAAAAACGTGAAAAACTGGTACTGCACCGATACAACACACCTTTTGGATTTGTCATAACATGTCTTACATAGCTTTGGTTCGATTCTCAACACGGACTGCAACTACCCGTTAAATTGTGCATCCCAAAGGCACTCTTTGTTAAACCTCGCTTATCACCGCTCATCTTAATAATATATATAACTTCACCGCGAAGCAAATGTTGCATTTCTCTCTTTCATCCTAACACAAAACAAAACTAACCACAGCTGTGACACGAAGGAGCTATTTCGAAAAGAAACAAGCTGTGCTTCATAGAGATGTGTACCAAATGATAGAAGTATAAAGTATTGTTTTCTTTCCTGTTTATTGATATCAGTTGGTGTTCTTAATGAGTTTACTCATTAGTTTAGAAAGAGTATATATGGAATTTGGACATATGTTGTACGTATTCTCCTGAGAAATTGATGAGACCAGAAAAGTTATAAGGACAGATGGAATAGGTTTAAGCGCATCTTCGTGACTTTATCAAATATTTATTCTCCGTAATGGTACCACGCGGAAAACTTGGTATAGGCCTACTTTTATCTTTGCCTCCCTCTGTTAGCTGTTTCGTATCATATATATCGGATGGTTTTGATATTTCTTCTGATCATTAAAACAACAATGGTACCTGTGTGCGTGCAGAAATGCAAAAGCACAAGGTAACTTCCTATTTGTTTTGGAAACAACAAACCCATTTCACGTGTGCGAGAGAAATTGAGCACAGCGAGATCGGGTGTTTAGGTATCACCATTCATTTCAGTGACCGCGAAAACTATGGATTTGACACTAGTATCAATCAATATGGGCTATTTATACATGTCTCGGTATTCCTCACCCGCTGACACCCGGCCCGCATACAGTAGTAGCTGAATTTGTAAATCATCGCTGATGGAAGTGTCACCATTGATCTCAGCGACCGTGAAAACTATGGATTTGACACTAATGTCGATCAATTTGGATTACTTTTACTACATGTCTCGCTAAACGCCTCCCCTAAGACCCCCTGGTTCCAATTTTGACAAAAACGCTTCGCCTTAGACTGGGACCTGGACCAAGGTATCCGTGACCAAAATTTGGTAACTCTCGGTCAACTTGTCTTCTCCCCAGGTCGGTCCCAGTAAACTTCCCCCCCCCCGAGACCCCCCTGGTTCGAAATTTAAAAAAACGCTTCGTCTTGACCTGGGGCCTGGACTAAGGTACCCGTGACCAAATTTTGGGAACTCTCGGTCCACTCGTCTGGTCCCCAGGTCGCACACAGACAGACAGACAAACACACAAACAAACTCTTTATTTTATTTATATTGGATAAGATATACTATGTAAAATAGTCTCGTATCATAATATGTGATTTACAACAAATGTTACATTATATTATCCGTAGCTCGTGATATGCTGCAACATATTAAAGCCTCAGAATAGTTGGGCAAGCGAATAATCCAGAAGTTACGTAACCCTATTGCGTTCATGGGAACGAAAACACAATAATTATAACTATGCTAAATTACTATAGACTACCAACTGCTCATTCAGAGAATTTATGAAGTTCACTTTATCGCAATAGTTTTATACAAACTAGATTTAGACTACGGATAATAGTTTTATACAAACTAGATAATCAATTATTATTATTATTATCATTATATTTGCAGTACAACCAAATACTACGACATTAACTATTAGTTCTAATTAACTGAATTGAGCTGAAAATTAAATCTTGATCTTTAAAGATTAACTATTAATTTTATGCGTTCTGTACCTTTCTGAAGGAATAAAAGCTGGAATTGGTTTCAAGGCTGTTTCTGAGTGAATACTTTCTTCAAAATAATATTAAAAATTATAGAAAGATTTTCGAGACATTCGAGTCGAGTCGAGATTTTTAAGAGCCGTCTCGACTCGACTCGTGTCTCGACTCGAAAATTCGAGTCGAGAAATACGTTTGTCTCGACTCGTCTCGAATTTTATAAAGTGAGTCTCGACTCGAATCTCGACTCGAATTCGAGTCGAGTCGAGTCGAGATTCGAGACATGTCTCGACTCGAGCGCATCCCTAGTTTCAGAAGGAGATACAACTTCAAAGGACACTCATCCCTTAAGAGTAAATTACACCCTGAGGGTTGTTTCAGGTGAATGCCTTATTCCACATTGTAAGATTTATTAATGAAACATTTATTTATAAAATATGGAATCGTTTCTGAGAAAATCATCCGAAAACTCGCCACCACTCCAAGAGTAAACTACTTCTTCTAGACTTCTCGTAGATGAACGACTTATACCATAGTATAGTGTATAAGGTTGTTAATGGAGTATTAGTGTATGAAACATAAAGAAATTGTTAGAGTCGTTTTCGATTTTTTTTTAAATTCACCATCTTATAAATTGCCCATATTTTGAGAAGAAGAAAGAAAACTCGAAAAGCGCTTCTGGGGATCGAAAGGCGCATAAAAACGTTAAGTTTACAGTTTGGTGTGGATACTTTGAACGTTATGCCATCTAGGTGATTGTATATATATACAGTGGCGTATTTACGATTTTGTTTCGGGAGGGGCTTTGCTAACTTTCGGGGGGGGGGGAGCTTCGCCTGGAAATGAGAAAATTCTGCATTATATTTCATTTACTTTACTATACTAAGTAAGATTTCGGGGGGGGGCTTAAGCCCGGAAGCCACCCCCTAAATACGCCACTGTATATATATATATATATATATATATATATATATATATATATATATATATATATATATATATATCGAGGTGGGCAGTCATTTAAAAGTCTCTTTCTCGTCATATAGGGACCATGGACCGCGTAAACCTGGTAAAATCTCGATTTTTCCCCCTCATCATACTTTCTACTTTCCTAACATCCCTCGAAAGTAAGGTAAAATAAATGAATAAATATACAATATTAAACTAGTTGAGAATGCTCCAAGAGCATTGCCAGAACGAACTTAATTTAAAAAGAATGAATTTTTCTTATTAACTTCTACAGGCTTTATACCAATTGTTCTATGTACTTTATTATTATACTCATTAAACATTTTTTAGTAATATATCTATCCATTTATAATTTCCTTTAGTATTAAATTTTTTCCTACATGTTATATTTTTATAGTTCTGTTAAAACGTTCTAAAATATGTTGTTTTACGAAGACACATGTTCAAAATGAAGGTCTCAAAATTTTAAAAAAATCGCAAAATATTATCCCTCTATGACTTAAGGTTCCCGAGATATGGCTCCTTAAATCTCCAGAAATCGGAACTTTTTTGGCTAATATCTGGGGAACAGTAGCCAGTTTTCCAGTGGCCACCGGTTACTATTTGATACCAAAATGTTCACCATCCTCTTAGGTATTGATCGATACCAATATGATCTCTCTATGACTTATGATTCCCAAGATATAGCTCCTTCAATCTCCCGAAATCGGAACTGTTTTGGCCAGTATCTCGGGAACGGCAAGAGTGACGCGAAAAAATTCCATCACTTTTTCAGATAGCTTTTTATGCTTTCTCGAATGAAGGGCTCGAAATTGAAAAATTCGCAAGTAACACACACACACACACACACACACACATATATATATATATATATATATATATATATATATATACAGACATAGAGAATTCAGTAACGAACGAAATACATCTTACGTTACAGACTGGCCATTCTTTTACTTAAATTATCATCGAGATTTTCGTGGTTCTTAAGTATGTAGATACGTAATGGCAAACTAATTTATAAAAAATATAAAAAGGCGTCCATTGTATGAACTTAAATATACTATTCAACTTCAATAATCTTCAGTTATTTCTATGTAAAGTTGAAATTTACTCATACTCAATTTTAACTTGCCTTTTCTTTCATTTTTTTAGTTGCTTAACACTAACCATTTTTTTTAAATTTCTATATTTTTAGGTATGGTTCCAAAACCGAAGAGCCAAATGGAGGAAGCAAGAGAAAGTAGGACCTCAGGGCCATCCTTACAACCCATACTCCGGCGGCTTAGCCATGGGTTCATCTCCCAATGCACCAACGGTAGCTCCATCGTTACCAAACCCGTTTTCTCACCTTGGATTCATCCGGAAGCCCTTCGATTCTGGAGGTTTTCTAACAAGGCTCCCAGGATCAGCCGCAGCTTATCTGCCAGCAGCCGCTGCAGCTGCCAATCTTCTACCGACCACCAGTTATTTAGGAGCTCCGCCTCTAACACCTCTCAGAGACTATAGGGGTGCACTTTTACCCCCTACAATGCCCCCTTTAGGTGCTGCATATCCTGCAGGTTCTTTCCAAAGCCTTTTAGCAAATATCTCTGCTCATAGACCAAAGCTAACGGAAGGATCAGCGGCCGCTGATTACCAAACTTTGTTAACCACGATGTCGTCTTTGGTACCGCCACCAGCCGTGACAATAGCCAGTGCAGCTATATCGCCTCCGGTAACGGCTGCGGCGATTCCAAGTCCTGAGTTCGATAGGAGAACGTCCAGTATTGCAGCATTGAGGTTAAAAGCTCGAGAACATGAAATGCGTCTGGAGCTATTAAGAAAGAATGGGGACCTCATTAGCTGAACTGTTCATTAAACAAAAGTGCAGTTTTGTCTTAATAAGACAACAATATTACATTGCGTTTACATCTTAAACCGTCCAAAATAGTTTGCCTTTAAAAAAAAAAAAAAAGACGTATCTAAGATACACGATTATCTCAAGTCTAAGTGATATTTGTGTGTATTTGTTCAGCAAGTGCAATTGTTTTGTTTTCTGAAAAATTGTTGCCTAAACAAAATGATCCGTCTCTTTTAAAACGTGATCTCAGTATTTTTTTGTTCTTCATTAATGTTGTAAAACACCGAGAAAGAATTGTTGTATATCTCAGTGGCTAATTGATACATAAGAATGTATCATTTTCATATCCATTGAAGTCTGATTATCTTTTGGTATTCAAATTCAAGTGTTATTGTGTTTTCTTTTTTTAAAATAAAAATAATAGTAAAGTGTGTTTAAGCAATAGCTTTGTCAGTGTGAAACTTTTTACATATGTATAAATTCATTTCCCTTCAGAGAAAAAAGAAACTCTTGTACTGTAATTTTCATATTGTTTTAAATTGATATTACTGAAGAGGTCAAATTTCATTGACAAATATTTACTGTAAATTCTAAGATTCTGTCGTTATTTATTACACAAAGCAACTGCTATGTGCTTAGAAATTTGCAGTAAAAAGAAAGAAAAAACACAACATTTACGGTAAATCAACATGGAATATTGACAGCTCGGAGACGTTATAGTCTACTGAACTGTATAACTCAGTGATATTCAACCTTTTTTTTCTCCATTAATTAATGAATCCCTGATTTAAGCTATTCCTAATTGAAATGATCGATAGCATGGTCAGAAATGAATTACAGAATGTATTACTTGTTAATGAAACGACCCTGTTTTTGTATATCATTATATATCATAGTATAATGTAATGTATAATTTGTATAATTTTTAAACACCTTCTAAGTCGTATCGTACCCTAGCTTGAACATCATTGATATAATTAACAGTGTATACAACAGAAAGTATTCTGTATTTCTGAATTTTGAGAATCTGTAAAGTTAATCTTTGGATTTTAATAACTTTCGTTTCTGCATTACATTCCTTTATTCATTGAATTACACAATAATTTTCAGTATTTACTTTTAATGCTTTTGGATATTTGCATTTGACTGATATACTTACCTCTTTTAGTACCTTCCCGAATACATATGATCAATAAGGTTTGACAGATATTACGTATTGTTCAATAACACCGTTAAGTATTTTCTCCATTGGATATTTTATCATTTCAACACATTCACTATGATAGTCGACCGCTGATGATTTTACAAGATGCATTTTAATTCGTTCAAGATTGCTTAGAATTTTGGATTTATCAACTTTTTAAATTTCTTCGAATATTTAAAGTTTTGAGAGTAAATACCTTGTATAGAATTCTAGTGTCGCCAAAAGATGAACCTGGAAGACTGGAGAAAGAAAAATGAAGTTAATTTTGATTTTTTTTTCTATTTATGTGTATTAATTTGGTGGTAAAAAGCAGACATGTTGGAATCATACTTTGATCTTGGTCAATAAAACCTAGCTGTATCTATTGATTTTTTAAAAAATATCTCTAAACGTTTGTTATCTGGTTAAAATTGCTCATTTATTGTTTAGACACGGAACAAAATAATACCCGGTAATGAATTTATTGTACTGACATTTTCTGTTCGAATAATCATGTTGAGAAAATGATCAGTTGTATTTCCCGTAAATGACACGGATGTTTCATTCGTATAGTCAAGATTAAATTAAATTAAATTAATAAATTTTGTTACCTTTAAATCTTTCTTTACAAGCAACTCTGTGCCAGATTGTTAATATTAGTTTTGTTAAAATTAAAATAAACCTTATATTTGAATAATATTTTTGGAATTTTCATACTTTATTCGAGTATTTGATCTATTTTTTGATTAGAATATTTTAAAAATATCTACAGTAGTTATTCCAATTTTTGGGGGGTATAATTTTAAGGGTATTAGTTAACGCCACTGCACAAAATACTCAATTCACTGGCAACACTGTTGTAATTGTTAACAGTGCTGGTTTTTATTTTTAAAAAAGACACTAAATTTCATCTGAAAATGACACTAAAATTTGATGCCCCAAATGTGTCAAGAATACTTTTCATTGGTGTGTATAGAGATACATATTTTGAATTTAAGTTCAGTGGACATTGAAATAAGTAGTTTTTTTTAAGAAAAGCTTTAAAATGTTTACATACTTTTATACATTCCTCCCAAAAAAGTTTGGAATATCTTCTGAGCAAAGCAAGGAAGTCAAGTTGTGCTAACTTTATTGTAGCTAATCATTCAAACATATAGTGGAGAGAGAAATAGGTTGGTTGTCCATTATCAACACTACCTGAACATTAATGTATCTGACAGGTGGAAGTAGGAGTTCGGATCACTGTGAACAGGCACGCATGCAGGAATTTATATCGGGGTGTCCAAATTCAATATAAGATAAATTATATATATTAAAATTTGTAAAAATAACCCCTAAAATTAGACTAAATTTACAGAAAAATGGGATTTCGAGAGTGCGGACCTTAGGACCCACCCCTTGTGTATATTTCTGACTGTGAACAGTAGATTCCTGTCTCGTATAACCATGGTGCTGGAAAGGGATTTTAACCTCGAATCAGGCTTATTGAATCCAACAATGAATCTGAGTCCAGCTATAGCGGGAGATAATTGATTCTTTTTTTATTGCATTGTATCTGAATTATCTTAATACACATTGAGTGAATCAACCATCTGTTCATCGTCCTTGTCTTGTCCGATTGTCAATTGCTTCCATCATAACTTGTGACATCTACTGCACGTTGATCAAAACGTTGGAAATTTCCAAAATTTAAAATTTTCTAACGTATTTTAACTCGTATAGCCTTGAAATTCGAGACAGAACTTCTCGGGATGAGATAGAGATATATTATCACATAAAACGAGACAAATTTTCTCGATACAAGACGAGACCGCATTAAGTTTTGTCTCGTCTCGCCTCGCGCACATCTCCAACAATATCTATAATAGAATATATCTGGGATAAATCTATATTGACAATTAGCTGTTTCCTCCAGACCTTCGGCTCGACTACAAATTGCCTGGACGCAAGCAAGATCTTTTGGTGTCAGGCAGAATGTAGCGCATGTAGCGACAATTAACATGACAGTGACTTACTAGAAGCATGACTGACAGATTAAGGTCGTTGTGCTGTTATAATAACGATAATCCAAACTTTTTGTGAGGTATACATTTTCGTGCATAGAAAAACATTAATTGTAATTTTCTGCCAATTATTATTATATTATTAAATTGCATAATGTTTTATGATATCAGTATTAATATATCATATTTGTTATCAATAGTAAAAAGAAAGTTTACAATTAATATACAATTATACTGAATTACATTTCACCTTTCTACGACAATATGCTGTGTGTAAAAAAAGTGTGACTTTTTTTTGTATCGAAGTGTGATTGTTAGTATTATTTATTTTGAACATTCAATTTTAATGAATGTTTGTTCCTACATTTAAAAGTAAAAAATGTTTAGAATATAAATAAAATACTTATGTAAATAATATGATTAAATCGTGTATAAGAGCTGAAATATTAAAAAATGTAAGGTAATAGTTTTAATTCCAAATACATCTTGTTCTGTTTGCGTGTTATTTTGATATTGATTCTTAAGATATTATATATGTATAAGTATTAAAAAAACGTGTATATACAACAAGAATTTCTAATAAGAAAATAAGTTTTTTGATGAAAAATAAACAAACTTAAAACTACAACTTTGTATTGTTTGTTTAATATTCCTCTGTTAACTTTGAAATGCTTTATACCACTTAACGTCTTAAAATTATATCTTTTGTATTTTCAATAATACACAAAGTAGCAATTAGGAAAGAAGCAATCAATTTACCTCGTTTTATTCAAAATAGGAAATTCCTTTGCCCACATACAGCGTTGTACGATCCAGTAAGCCATTGTACGACCATTCTGTGATGCTTTTAATTTGGTAATAAGAAAATAATCACAGGAGAACAATGAATCTGGCTAGTACCCAGGGTGTGGTAACACACAGATACTATTCTTCGGCTGAAAATTCACGAACGAACAATCATTGGGTTTTGTACTGGAGCAATGATGGACTTTGTCCAGTTGCTGGTTTTCCCGTTATGCAGTTCCATGTAGTGTAGTCGCTAACGTTGTCTCCTTTGGTGCAAGTGGTCCCAATTTCAATTCTCTGTGGGGACACTTAGACGAAAACGCTTTTTCAGGCTAGACATCCTCAGTAGGGTTTTCCTCATTCTCACCAGTCAAATGTCTTGACGGTACCTAACAATGGTCTCAGGCCGCTTCCTCTGCAGTTCCCCGGGTAGTGTGATCGTCGGGGGACGTCATATCTCATACGTGACGGGCTACATTGGTCATATATATACCGAAAGTCCACAAATGTAATTATTAATCCTGACCTCTATCTTCTGTTATTAGGTAGCGAACCGTCTTCTTATTCATCTTCACGATATCTGATATCATCCTGAGACTGGTCATTCAGAATGATATTCGAGCTTTAATCATATCAATTTTCTGACAGACCTACTTGGACCTGGGCGCTCGTCGTGTTCCGCATACTCCCATCCAGGACCGAATCTCTTACTCGATTTAAAGACACGGCAGCGGAACAAAAATCTCATAAGCCTTTTACAGCAACTCAGATGTTTTCGTTGGAGTTTTTCTAAGCACGCAGATAACTTGATATTCGCTTTTCTTCCATTACTTTAACTGTGATGTCACAATTCAGTCTATACTTAACCGCAACAAACGCCACACTGGCGATTAGAGATGAGCAAGAGACAAGATTTATGGCTGTCTCGACTCGAAAATGTGCTGTAAAAGTGATGTCTCGACTCGAAAGATATGTATTTTTCTATTGGAAGAGCCGTGTCTCGACTCGAATTTTGTCAGGAAAATCCTGTCTCGACTCGTCTCGTGCGCATCCCTACTGGCGATCGGTCGAGCCGGAAATATCTGCGTGTTCCCAGGATCATACACAAGAGTCACCACTATGAAAAACTTCCGTACCAAAATTAACTTCATAAAAAAAAAATAAAAAGTCTCCCTATGTGTCGCAATGTGTGTGTACTGTCTTGTCAGTGATCAAATTGTGAATAAATTACTGTCAGTATACTTCTAAGCACAGACCTGTCTTAGACACAGATAATGAAGTTTATTTTGGAATGCTAGAGCTGGTATGATTGGCATCTTAAACTAGGAATGCAATGTATATACCCGATTGCAATGAAATGAGCTGAGCGAGCTTAAACTACGTAATCAGGAAGCGTTTTTCGGTGATTATTCCTCGATGGTACATCGGATTTTTGATTTCGACCTATGTTGTCACTCAGCACGACATACTCTATCAGCGTGCTAAGTTTGGTTGAGATCGGCCAAACGGTCTAGGAGGAGTTCGCGGACAACCAAACGGCTAACCCGAGTATAAGAGCTTCGCTTCGCTCAGCTCAATTAAAACCAATATGCCATATCGTCTCAATTTAATTACAGCGTCTTAGACGAAAATACTTTACCATACATCTCTCTTTAAAAATGTATATTTTCCTTACTACATATAAATCAATGAATAACAGAGTATGCCTATGGATGTAGTACATGGAAATGATAAATATTCCGAAGAAGTTACTGTTGGTGAACTTACTTACACCCCAAAAGAAATGTCATATTCTGCTGCTTCTGATCATATACATAGTTTGTTCCAATGAAGTTGCTATGATATTCGCTCTAATAAATTTTGGACAGGTTATTGATGAATCATTTCATAGAATAAGCTATCATGCAATTAGTAATGAGACTGGGGAAAAGCAAGTTTCTTTACGCGAAAAATTAAATGTGTTGTCCACTTCAGTCAAAACATCATGCAAAAACACGTCCCACGTAGATCCTCAGGCTTTACCACGAACTTCAACGGGAGCAAGAAACCATAGCTTACAAGTTTTGTTCCAAAATTTAAGTATGATGAGGTAATGTAATAATCGTTTCTGCCAACTACAATGCGGATAAGAAAAGCTGACTTCTGGCAGATAGTTGCACATGCTGTAAACAAAATGAATGAGAAGGTTCTTCGCCAACCGCTGCAGTAATTTTCCACGCTACTTCTAACAACCAAGATCATTGTGTTTGAGATGGTACAATATAGATGCAAGGAAGATTAGTCTTATCTTGTTATTCCTGGTGTACACGTGTTTGATCATTCGCTAGGATATATTGAATGTCGTATTACATCCTTCTCAAAAAAAAAAAAAAAATCAAAAGCTTGATCATTTAACAACGATGACAATAAGGATGATTCGAAATTTTAATGTGTCTCTCTATACCTATGATAATGATTTTATACACTTTCTACTGTATAGTCCATGTTCAGTACTGTATAGTCCATACATACTTATACAGAAATATGACTACGTTGAGGGGGGCGCGGTGGCTCAGTGGTAGACCTCAGTGGTTCACCCCGGGTGCTTGGGGTCCCTGGTTCGATCCCAGCTGACGCCGTGTGGACTTTGTGGTGGACAAACACCGTGCTCGTGGGTTTTCTCGAGGTTCTCCCGTTTCTTCTCACTTTCTTCATTTCACTCATCATCACCGTCTCTTTTGGCCTAACCGGCGCAACCGTGGGACGTAAAACTTAAAAGATTTCATTTCATTTCATGACTACATTGAAGAAAGGTTTCATTTATAGATATGCTAGAACGCAAAATGAAAGGAACAAAGTAAAAACAGGATATTTCGTTGCGAAACCACACTACGGCTGGCCAAACGACACAAAACGAAACACGCTAACACCAATAAAAAGGGTATAAGCAAAACAAGAAGTCATAGAAAAATAACCCCTTTATTACAAAACTGTGCCGACGTTCACCTATGCCGCAAATTGTGAAAGTTACATTTAGTAAAGAGTATGATTACCTAGAACTGCTATATGGGTCCCATAGCAGTTTTCCATATTCAAAAAAAAGCTTACAGATTCGACTTATGAACAACAAACCCTATTGTTCGCGGATAATTTTTAGATTCCGTAGGTCTCTTGGAGATGGTGTTTTACTATATATCAACTCAATCGAAGACATTCATACATGTTGCATTGAATTTAGACCGAGGATCTCCCATACCTTGGACCATTTTAATGTCTTAGACCGAGAAACCTTGCTGGTCATTCCACTGGAGCAATATCCCCTATGGTAAAATAATAGATTGGTGCGGTTTGATAGTGGCTTTCTAGTTTGGAGCGGCATCATATCAACACTAACCTCCACATCATCAAGGGATGTTCTCTAACAATTAGGAAACTAACAAGGGACCATTACGATTTTGTGAATTCAATTGCTGAAAACGATTGCTAGCACTGGATTCAGAACCAAAAGAAACGGAGAAAAAGATGGTATTTAGCGGCAGACCGTACACAGAGTGGAAAGTAAATGGGGATAACGTGCGAAGATAGAACGCAGAAAATGTCCAGAAATGCCATGTTAATTTTCAAACGAGTAGAAGGATTGAGGTCAAATGTTAGATAGGAGGAATACATGTAGAGCTCCACTGAATAAGCGTAATGTGAATCATGCGGGACATTCTGAAAAGCCTCCATGTTGGACTTAGCGCAAGAAGAATATACGGGAAAAGGTCATGTGACATGGTTCTCGACGCACACCGTCTGTTTCTGGTAAAAGTGCAAATATGACCAAGGACAACCTGAAAGAGTTAATGACTGACGTTTTCTGGCCTTCTATAGTGCAGACAAAACTGCTGCTCCTCGTTGATTCGGGTCTAGGTCAAAACCCCCACAGCCAAAACCTTCACACTCAAGAAATGTCAAAACGCCCACACGATCGGTCATAACTCCCACACAAATGGACAAATCCCCCAAACGCACGAACGGTCAAAACCCCCAACACTCAAGAAATGTCAAAACGCCCACACGATCGGTCATAACTCCCACACAAATGGACATATCTCCCAAACGCACGAACGGTCAAAACCCCCACAGCCCAAACCCCCACACTCAAGAAATGTCAAAACGCCCACAAAATCGGTCAAAACTCCCATACAAATGGACAAAACTCCCACACATAGCAACGGTCACAATCCCCACATAAATGGACAAAAACCCCACACAAATGGACAAATCACCCACACTCTGAAATGATCGTGATTGCACGTCTTTGTTGCGGCTCTTTACGACGTCCACTTCAGTGTTTCTGTCATTACAAAACAGTGCAAGAAGAATAGCTGCAACATCAGTTTAAGTGTAATAAAAAATGTTATTAAAAAGTACAAGGGCAACATACAACCAGGATCATTTCAGAGTGTGGGAGATTTGTCCGATTGTGTGGGGGTTTTGTCCATTTGTGTGGCAGTTGTGACAATTTCTGCATGTGGGAGTTTTGTCCATTTGTGTGGAGGTTTTGTCCATTTATGTGGGGATTGTGACCGTTGCTATGTGTGGCTGTTTTGTCCATTTGTGTGGGTGTTATGACCGTTGGAGGTTATGACCGATTACCAGTGTGGGGGTTTTGGCTGTGGGGGTTATGACCGTTCGTGTATTTGGGAGATTTGTCCATTTGTGTGGGGGTTATGACCGATCGTGTGGGCGTTTTGACATTTCTTGAGTGTGGGGGTTTTGGCTGTGGGGGTTATGACCGTTCGTGTGTTTGGGAGATTTGTCCATTTGTGTGGGGGTTATGACCGTTTGTGTGGGCGTTTTGACATTTCTTGAGTTTGGGTATTTTGGCTGTGGGGGTTTTGACCGGTTCCCGTTGATTCATGGGGAACCAATACAGATAAAGAGTTAGCGCAGAAACCGAACAGTGTTGGCCTTAGCCAACTCCTTATCCCTGATGGTTGCAAGTCACTCGTACAACCATTAGATGTATTCTTCTTGCGTCCGTATAAGAATTTCGTAAAGTATATAACAGACACAGTTTTTCTGTCATCTGACTTCAAAATATGGTAACTGGACAACTCCATTAATTGCAATCACTCATCTACTTTTAGTTTACAGCACCAAGTTCCCAAGCTATGATTAGATATGCTATCTACAAAACTGGATATTTGCGAACAACACCTGGCGCATTCATGACACTTGTCGACTACTGCTTCAATTTCAATACCAGAGACAGCTATGACGAGCCCGATTGTCCATCTTTATTGTTTCTCAATTGAACTGTTGTCTTTATTTTGTATCAACCACAGAATCATTCTTAAGTTCCATAACAGTTGCAATTAAACAGAGGTCTCAAACTGTATTGGCCACTATTGATTTCAATAGACGGTGTGCGTCAACAGCCAGCCATATGTCACATGATCCCTTTCCCGTATATTACTCTTGCGTTAATTCCAACATGGCGGCTTTCCAGACGTCCCCCATGATTCACATTATGCCTATTTAGTGGAGCTCTATATGTATTCCTCATATGCAACATTTGACTTAAATCCCTCTACACGTTTCAAAATTAACATGGCATTTCTAAACATTTTTTACGTTCTCTCTTCGCACTTTCTCCTCATTTATCTCCCACCCTGTATACGGTCTGCCACTAAACACCCTCTTTTTCTGTTTCTTTTTGTGCTGAATCCAGTACTAGCAATCATTTTCAGCAATTGAATCCACTAATTCGGAATGGTCCCTTGTAAGATGAGATGGAGCTATAGTGTGCCAGTGTCGAGTTTCTGTTGCTTACGAATGTTCCATGGAAGTCATATGCTCAGCAACAAAGCAATATATGAGACGAAATCTAACAAGTATGAAAAAAGTAAACATTTATGTTAAAAATAACCTAATCAAACTAATTAGATTTATTAAACACAACTGTAGTAGGTTAGATTACGTTAAGTAGTAGGTTGGGTTTATTTAGGACTCCGAGCTTCAATAACAGGACTAATTGATAAGGGAAACTCAAATGAACAGAACTAAAATAAATATCTCTACCATCGTCTCCACCTGAGCTGAATGCTATAAAGAATTACTTCAAACTGTATTCATCATAGCTAGGTAATTCATGACTTGTGTAAGTCAATTCTTACCAGAATTTATTCATTCATTCACTCAATATATGAAACAATATGATTTTAACATTTCAGTCGCAGCACTCTGACCAAGTCGACTATAACACTATTTTTGGTCCAAAGTTGAATTATTATATTAAATTATTTTGCACTAATATGGCGCAGGAATAAGTCCGAATACGCCTGCACTACATAATAAGTTGTTACAAAGTAAATAAATTGTAAATAATAAATACATTAACGCCAGGTATGTCCACACATTATAAAAACGCAAAATAGGAGTTCGAGACACTCCGTCGAATTCTGGCGCCATTTTGCCTCGAACTTCCTACCAAAATTCAAACTGTTCTCAACACTGTGTTACTTAATACTTTTTTCTTTCTTTCGTTTGTTATAGCTACCATGAGATGTAACTGAAAGTTTGCAAACGTAAGTCCAAGCTGCGTGTATTAAAGTTTAATTATATCAAAGTCAATTGTACGAGGGGGTGCCGATAAAGCCTTACCAAGAAAAAATTGAGCTAGGAAGTTGAAACTCCCACTCTATTCCGCATATTTCCCTATTAGGTCAATACATTTGCGACATCTGTCCTGCAACTTTTCAAGCCCTTGTAAATACAAGTCTTTTATCTTTTGCTGTAACTACTTATCTGTACCATCAGTTGTCGCTTGAACGCACTGAAACGGCGACCTTTGAGATGTTTTTTGAGATTCGGGAATAGATGATAATCGGATGGAGCTAGGTCCGGCGAGTAAGGGGAATGAGGCAACACTTGAAAACCTAGGGTGGCAAATGTGTCCTGTGTTTCAGATGCCGTGTGTGAGGAGGCATTATCGTGCAAAAGCAGAACACCTTTGGAGATCCAAACACGACGTTTGTCCGTGATGTGTTCGCGCAACTTTCTCAAGAGACCACAGTAATATGCTGCATTAATCTTGGCACCTACTGGAAGGTAGTCCACCAGCAAAACTCCGTCCTTATTCCAAAGGATTGTTGTCATTTGTTTCTGTACAGACCTCTGCACACGGCACTTCTATGATCGGGCAGAAGAACTATGTCTCCATTCCTTAGACTATTCTTTAGTCTCGGGACCATAACAATAGATCCACGTTTCATCACCAGTTACGAGTATCTCCAAAAAAAAAAAAAAAAAAAAAAAACTTCTTGCAAAATGTACCAAAACTGTCTGCGGAGTTCTCACTCTTTCCTGCTTTTGTTCCTTCGCCAGAAGTTTGGGAATCTACTTTGCTGCAACCTTCCTCATATCCAGATCATTTTGAATAATGGTACCAACTCTTTCACTTGATATGCCCAAACATGTAGCAATCCTTTTGGCTGATATTTGACGATCTTCCATCATCATGTCCTGGATGGCTTGTACATTTTCGGGAACCGACACAGAAATAGGCCTGCCACTGGGTTTCGCACTTTCAACATCAAAATGGCCAGTTCTGAGGTTTGCCACCCAGCGTTTGACAGTTGCATAGGGCGATATGGCGGCCCACGTTTTCCCAATGTTTGTTTCATTTCATCATAGATCTGCGTCACACCTTTCTCTTGGAGGAAGAGAAACTTCATGACAGTCCTATGCTCCTCTGGACTGAAGCTTTCTGGAGTTGCAGCCATGTTCACTTCTGAAATTATAAAGAAAAGGATATTGCATTTGCAACGTAGTCCATACAGATCCTGCCCAATATACTCTGCTAATTTCAGCTTCATAGCTGAAGTTTTTTCTTGATAATGCTCAATCTTTATCAGAACTCCCTCGTATCAATTTGTTGAAAAAGGTTGTAGTAGTTACAGTATATGCTGCAACCAAAATGGCACAAACTTGAGTCCAAGATTGCATGTATTAAAGTGATATGTTTAATTACTTGTAGTCCTATCGATTGTTATACGATGTATTCCTATCATAACTACATATTGTGAAAAAACGTATCAATATATGAAAAGTCCAAAGTAAACCTGCTTTAAAGTGAAAAAAATGTATTATAGGTTAGTATAAAACTCTACTACTTAGTTAGCTGTCTGTCATTTTCCCAGGATTCCCTACTTCCTGCTTCCAGTAGTACTTTCACTGTTTTGTTCACTGTCTATACATATACTAGCAGCGTTCACCCCGCTTCGCTGGGGTCACCCCGGAACGCAATAAACCTTGTTAATTAGATAATTTTTACTTTTTCGCTTTCAAGTGATATGATAAAAACCATAGTAGATTGCAGTAAATGTTAACATTATATCGCCTGTCATTTATGTTAACCCGCCGAGTGACACGGTCATGCGGGTTGCATATAAATACGTTTATTTTTACCTATGATGAACTAACAAAGGATTTGTACGTTATGAACACTTAAATGATCAATTATCTCAAGACACTGGTAATTGAAAATTAAAGTGATATGATAAAAACCATCTAGGGTCCAAATCCTAATAACCCCCCAAAAATGAAAGAAATTGGTTCAGCCGTATTAGCGTGATGAGGGAACAAAGGATTTGTGCGTTCTCTTTTATATATAAGATAAAAGTTTAACGAGGCGTCAACATCAATGATATTTGCCCTTTGTTATGACGTTTCTCCCTGCACAATGACACGAGTGTTCGTAGATTTTCTGAAAAAGAAATTTCCCATCAATGACACGGGAATTCCCCTTTTATAACCCTGGTTTGTAAATAGTTTTCTTTCTGCAATTACAATAGTTTACTTAAATGTTTCTTGGTTGTAAGAGAGCATTGAATTTCAACAAGAGAGTGGCTTAATATGGCCTTAAGAAGTTCTGTGATCTATAAGCCTTCCTTCTCCAGGGTAGTGAATAGGGATGGGCACGAGCGAGTTCTAGTGAATTTTCTTTGAAACTAGACTCGACTCGAAACAGACATCTTTGAGCTCGACTCGAGAACTCGGCTTGAAAAAGTTCCTCCAACTCGACTCGAATTCGTCGAGTCGAGCCAAAACGAGCCAAATCGTGCTAAAACCTGTGTGTAGTTTCAAGTACTCTCTCCAAGTGTCCTTCATAGACCATATAATTATATCAATGATACTACTACTATTACAACTTAATAATAATAATAATAATAATAATAATAATAATAATAATAATAATAATAATAATAATAATAATAATAATAATAATAATAATAATAATAATAATATAACAACACCGTCTATAACCATGAAAAATAGGCAATTTGTGTCTAAATACTAAAAGTTAGTTGACTACCCATCTCGGTCGTCAAGAAGTCCTCAGGAGGAAAGGATATCGTTCACGAGGTTCTGGGTTTGAGTTCCAGAGGAACAAGTATTCGGAGTCGAGACAAAAAATGTTAAAAATTATAGGGCGCCAGCCAAATATGTTCAAAACTGCTCGGCCCGGATTTAGGGTCGCCAACGGCTCGAGTGGCTCTGCTCGCAGCCAACAGCTCACCCATACAATCCGGCTTGAGCCGATGGCTCATCCGAAACGAACCGAATAGAGCTGATGGCTCATCCGAACCGAGTCAGTTCGAGCCATTGGTTCAGTTGAGCCGAGTCGAACCGAACCGATGGATTCGTTTCAACGGAGCTGGCTCGAGCCAATACTTTACCTGAGCCGAGTCGGTGCTCATTTCAACCGAGCTGGTTCGAACAGTTCGCTCAGTTGAACCTATCCGAGCCGGTTGATATCAGTACTCGGGTTGGACTTCTGGTTGGGCTAAAAAATTCGACCGTCCAGTCTCAGCCTTGAAGGTAAGAACTACAGTATATATTTATATTGGTGCTCACGAGATTTGAGGCAGTCTTGTTATAAAAAAAAATTATTGTCGTCTCGTTTTCGAGACGAGACGAGATGCCAGAAGTGTTTCCTCTCGTGAGCAACACTAAAAATATTCCACATTACTGCTTACATTTCTCATGGCTTTTGATTTCCAGTTTAATCAGGCCATGATGTCGAAACGAGTTAAAACGTGCTGAATGAGCGAGCCGTTAATCAAATTCGACTCGACTCGAAACTCGACCTCAAAAACAGTGACTCGGCTCGGAACTCGACTAGTAGCAGGATAAGAAGACAAGAGTCTGGGTCATTTGCTAGGCAGGATCCCAAAAAATGAAGACTTCGAAGAAGACTGAAGATAACTTTGGTTTATCAATTAAGTTCTCAACAGAAGGTAGGAGAAAAAAAGATGATGCAATTCATTTTGTAACTCAAACTATTGCTCTTTTCCCTGATTTCACCATTTTGCGCTAAAATTTCCCTATTAGCTTAATTTTGTGACGAAATTTCCCGATTAGGGAAATTGTCTCAAAATACGAGCACTGAGTGTCACGTCGCACATATCTTTGATACTGAAATACAACGTTAATCGGAAAAGAAATCAACATCACCCCATAGTGTTTTCTTGTCAGTTTGATTTTCACTTTCTTTTGAAATGGGTTTAAAACATTACGTAACTTTTATCGTTTAACGAAAGACGTTAACCTGTCATTTACTACGTTTTATATAAAAGTCACGAATTTCCGTTACCAACGCTCACAAGATTGTTATCCTATGATTATTATCTGTCTTTTATATATATACACATCTAATTAGGCAAACAGATTTGAGTCTGTGCGAGTTGAGGAGTAGTGAATGATAAGTCTTGATTTTCTTAATTAAATCACTAATATGACATAGAACACAGCGGATTAAGATCTTAACTTCGTTAGTTACATGTATGTATCTCTTTCAACAATCGAAACTCTAAAGTTTTCGTTTTTAAAAAAAGAATCCTCTGGGATATTCTATAATTAGCAGGAATAAGACTGTAAAAAAAACGAGTTGTATATGACATGATTTTAATGTGAAAACACAACAGAATTAATCAGAGATTTTCTTTTCTTCTCGCTGAAATCTTGTCATTATATGAAGAAAAAATCAGATTATAGTGTGTGTTTGTTAGTTCTTTGCACAGTCACGCTCAGAAACCATCTTGTAAACACTCAAAATTTAAGATTTAATAAGAGGATTTACTAAAATTGATGATATAGTAAAAGTCAAAATTAACTTAACCCATTATTTTTAATTAAGACATTGGGAACTTCAGCACAGGGGGAACAATAAATGTTTATGAAACCAAGGAGCATAAAAAACGTTAGTGCATTGCATAATCTACCTTAGCAAGATCAACGTTCTCTCTAACATAATGGATTGGTCACATTTCAAATAATGGTCGTGGTTCCTAACCTCTTAAATTTCATCAGTGTATTTATATCCTGTATGACTTACAAGAAAGTAATACAGGGTTATCCTGCAACACCCTGAAACTCTCTTAGTATGAAATTGTGCTTTGTTGGAGTTAGGGGGTGGGGGGTGGTATTGGGCTTTTTGCGACGGCCTTGCCGAAATACCCAAGCTGGCGGCCGTTGGTGCTCTGTTTCAATTGAAATTGATGCTGTCAGAATTCGTAACAGATAATCCTCTTTGATGGAATGGAAAGTTGATGAGGTTTTAACGTGGGCAAAAGGTACTACGGAAATATACACATGTACAGTTAGAAGAAAACTATAGTTATTCATTGCGATTCATTCGTCATTATTCATAATTACCCTTCATGTCCATCAATTATCCTTTACATAAATTACTACGTAACAAAACAATTAATAATGACATCTCTCGATTTAATGGACCTCGATTTAACGGATTATGGAAGCAACTTGCAAAATCTGGAGTATAGGCTTAACTAGAGGGCGCAGGCGGGTCAAGCTCTTTAAGAAAAGTATTGGTCCACCATAAACCGTCGACCTAGCTGTAGGTTCTTTCAATTCTCAGAAGTAAGGGGTCAAGATCTACTTAGCAAAATATCCTAGTTGCCCTAATGATCTGGAGCAGCCAATGCAGTAGTTGGTCCAGTTCTACCATCTTACCAAGTTTGACTATGAGTCTGGTATATGGATTTTTGTTTTTCAAAAATTTGAAAAATTTGACCATCGAAAGCCTGCACAACACAACACTTCAAATGACTATATATCAGGTCAAGGGGTACCACCGTGTAGAGTTGCCATTCGTCCCGGAAAATCCGGGATTGTCACGGAATGGAGATCTGAGTCTCGAAAATATTTCTCAGGAAGCTTAAATGTCCCGGATTTCAACGAAGAAAAAAGGAAGGGAATATTATAGTTTGCTTTTTTTTCACAGGATTAGGTATAGAATTATTCTCTTTAACTTCTGAGTATGGCAATTCAAAAGTTAAAAAAAAAAAAAAAAAAACTTTAATACAGAAAACATGGATTTAAGTAAGTTCACGATTTAAACTACTTTGACATTGAACGAAGTATTCGTTTCATTGGACCGGGGACAAAACGTTTTACTGCTCAATCTTGCTGTTGTCTTTAGTACTCTGTTTCAATCCGCATCTTACTTCTGAAATATTTTAATCAATAATCCCTGACCGATATTTTTGATAATTTTTCGCTAACCATTCAAGAAGAAAAATATATTGTTTTAATTAATAAAGCAAACAAAACGTGTGAAAGGAAACATCATATCTTAAATGATCTAAACCGATTCTGAAAACCACGAAACATAACAGATCCTGAGAAATTAAAAAAAAAAAAAAAAAATGATTACCAGGTGGGAGAGAGTAAATCATCTGCTTACGTTTGCTTAACTAGGTAGGAGAAGGTCTACTAACATTACTAAAAATTTATTTACGTAATACTTGAACAACTGTAGTGAAAAAAGGTAAATTAGTATATAACTTTTTTTTTTTTTTTCATTTTAAGCATTTCAAACATTCTCATAATTTAGTAGCGTCCAGGATTTTCGTTTTTGAAATATAGCAACCCTACCATCATGCCAAGATTGATTCCGATCGGAAGATATCGGTGAATGGGATTTTGTTTTCGAGAATATGATGCACATTTGACCGTCCATAACTCGGGACTCCAAAGCTTGTACAACATAATACTTCACAAGTTTAAATAGCAAATCAATATATACTATCATACTAACTAGTAACTTTGATCCCGATCGCATAAGTTCAGTTGAACTCGTACGATATATAGTATTTATAGTATTCTTGATTTTTTAATGGGGGGAAATCAAATAAAGAGGAGTTCCCTCGTGGCTAAGCGGTTAGCGTACGCGCCTTTGGCGTGGGAGACCGAGTTCGATTCCCGGGAAGCTCATGTGGTTCGGATTCCACGTTAATCAGTAAGTCCACGTCTCATATAGCCTCGCTGCTGAAAGGGACGCTAAACTAAAATCAACTCAAATAAAGGACAGAAGAAAAGAGACGATAAAAAAACTGACAGAACTAACTAAACTAACTAATTCTATGGTCTATGGAACCCGGAGGTTCAATGAAGCGATCACAAAAGCTCTCTATTGACTTCTGCCTTTAGCCAATTGGATACAGTTTCTGCCTTGTATTCCTATTTCTGGGAGAGTGCCCCTCCAAGTATACCAAAACAATACGTCTATAATATAATAATACATAGAATAGTGTCAACAGTGCCCCCCCCCCCCCCCGGAACATTGTTTCTGAAAGAAACACTGCTCCCATATGTGCCTAGGTCTTTCTAATGTTCGTTTCCCAATTGGTCTTCCAGTTAAGACTTTGAAAACGTTCCTATTTTCTTTCTGACCACATGAACTGACTACCCGAGCCTCTTAGACTTCGTGACCCTAACAATGTTTGGTAAACGATATAAGTTACGTAGTTTCTCGTTATGAAGTTTCCACTGTTCCCGTTCCTTTTGGGTCCGAATATTCGTCCAGCATCTTTTTCTCAAATACTTTCAGTCTTCGTTCTTCCCTCAGAGTAAGCAACCATGTTTCGCAACCATACAGAACAACAGGCATGAACTGACAGAACTACATACGAATATAGCAGTATGAATTTAAAACAACACAGATAGTTATTTATCTACACAACAAATAACAATACATATGCTGGCATTGGCACTTCAAGTATTTTTACCATTTCCTCCGTCTGGTGGTTCTACTGTTACCTTCCGAAAACCAATTTAGTGATTTTATGTGGACAACGAGTACGTCAATACCTTTTATATTGTACTAAGTTGTAAAGTCTATAGCGATGAAACATGTAGAATTCATGAAGAAAAGTACATACGTTAATAATGATTATGAAAATTGATTTGTCAGGTGCTACGTGTATGGATTAATGCCACAAAACTCTTAATGGGTGTTTGTTTTGTTTACAAAGAAAGCAACTAGCTATAACAATTACGAAATTTCTTGTTGGTTTCAATATTGCCAGACAATGTATTAGGAATCAATATATTGAATGAGGCCAAAAAAAAAAAAAAAAGCTAATTTACTTCCTACATACTTGATATTTACCTAGAAGTAACTTAGTGTTAAATATTCTAGCACATCGATTAATACTAGGCAAGCGAGGAAATTTAGATGTAAACTTTTGATTTTAAAAAAGTGCAAATTTCAAATGTAAATACTCATGAAAATAGTATCAAACCTAATTACATCACATATAAGGACACAAAATTCACTGATGTATTAAAGTCTACTGAAACAAGAACACATGACATTTAACATTTTATTTTGTTCATTTTTCATTAAGTCTGCGTATCTGGTTACTATTAAATATTCATATGTAAAAAAGTACTCAGCAATACCAATTGATCACCGCTCTGCAGGCCCGTATCCAAGGGAGCAGGACCCCCCTAATTTTTACCTAAGATTTTCAGGGTAGGCTTGCAAATGAACTATATTATGGTGATGAAATGTAATATGGTTGGATCGCCCCTACATTTTTGGGCTGGCTACCAACTGCAGCCTGGTTATTACTTTGATATTGCACCTTCTTTCACTATCTATTTAACAGCTTTCGCCTAACGAGACAGCTAAAGCGAAAGTAATACGATGCCAAGTTTGGTGTTGAGCTCCTTCGTGGTTATGTGGTTAGCGTACGCGCCTTTGACGTCAGAAATCTGGGCTCGATTCCCGGCGGGAGCTCATGTGGTTCGGATTCCACGTTAATCAGTAGGCCCATGTCTCATGTAGCCTCGCTGCTGAATGGGACGTTAAACTCAAAAATCAACCCAACAAGTTCGGTGTTCCTTGTTTATATTATTACTAACTGTTTCCCCAAACCTCAGGCTCGTCTATTAAAAATATCTAGATGTTTATGCAATCTCCAAAATGTTTTGCAATGTCCATAATATTATAGAACAGACGGATATGTTTTTGCGTCATATATGTATATATAGGATAGGAATAAAATGCAGCAAAACAATCAAAATGAAGTTTTAAAACGTGCAAAAATGCGATGGCAACCATGATAGGTGCTAGATTTTTTTTTTTTTTTAAGAGCAACCCAAATATACGTAAGAACGTATATTTGACGTTTTCTTTGCAGAACAAGCTAATTTCAACATTACATTAGCAAAATAATAATAATAATGTCAGCATCTAAAATTCATAGCTTTAGTAAAGGGTATTCTAATTACACCTTGAGAATCATGGTGTCATACTCACCATCTTCAAAGCGCTTTCTTGAATCTAATTTTCGCACTTGTAGTTGATTCTTTAAGGATAATTGAGATTGAACTACGGAATTCCCCTTAGATTCAATGGGATATGATTCCCACAGTAGAAACTTTAAGGATAACTGAAATATGTATGGAATTTCCCTTTGATTCAATGAGATATGACTCCCACAGTAGAAACTTTAAGGATAACTGAAATATGTACGGAATTTCCCTTTGATTGAATACAATGTGCCTGTCACAGTAGAAATTTCAAGGATGATTTAAATTTCTACGGAATTCCCCTTTGATTCAATGTCATGTGCCTGCCACAGTAGAAAATTTGAGAATAATTTTGATACCTTCCAACATGGAGTTATCATGTTAGGGAATTTTCGTACACCCTGTATAATATCGTATAACAATGTCAGATAAGATGTAGAAGTTGTAGTGGTACAATATTGAGATTTATTTCTCTTACATAATATTAGAGGTAGGATTAGGTTAGGAAATGTTTAGAATAGGTTAGGATTTATTTTGCATTTATTATATTTATGTTATGATACATACTATTACTGTCAGTTTTGATATAACTGTCATATTTAAAATATATTTAATTATCATTTGTATATAATCATAAAAAAGGCTTCTTGCCTAATTAATTTACATTTAAAATTTAACAATCAAATATTGTTATAACCCACGTCCTCATTCAAATTTCTAACAATCAAATTTAATTAACATTAGAAATTTGACAAAAAGGATATTATTTAAATTTTTTAAAAATTATTGTCCATAACTAATTATTGTGTGATCGAGAATAAATATAATAATTATTGTATTGTCGATTCATGGTCGGAAACAAGAAATATTAAATCAGAAATAATTATGTAATTATAACGTCAAAAGAAAAACTATAGTCCCTCAGAGTATAAACACTTCATCCAGTTCCTTGCCAGGTGGTAAAGTGCCCAGGACCGACGAGACGTTACCACGTTGGATGGACACCGTGTGCGTGGGTTTTCTCGGGGTTCTCCCGTTTCCTCCCACTTTCTTCATTCCACCATTTCACTCATTTCTCATTATCACCGTCTCCTTTAGTCTAACCGGCATAACCGTGGGACGTTAAACTTAAAGATTTCATTTCATTTTTTTTTTCACTTTGGATAGAAACGGATATCCGCTGTATTAAATAAGATGTGGAGCGAACTTCGCCGGAAACACAAGAAATGCGTCTTCCTACCTCCCTAATGAATTCAAGACAAGAATTTATTATATATATTTTGTTCATTTCTGCTTTGATTTCTTATATTTCTTATAAATTTTAACATATTTCACTTCATTTTCATCAGTATAGCGCCTTTCCTATCTCAGATCATCCTAAAAGCTCTTCCAGAAATTTTCTTCAAATTTTAATTTAAAATATCATTCATAAAAATTCTTTAAATTTCAGCCATCTTGATAGAAATTCGTCCAAATTACTCGATTTTAAGTTCATCATCTTCAATCGTATCTAGTATGACGTCAGTAGCACAGATTTACGAAAATTATCTATAATAGGTCGCTTTCCTTTGAAGTATCTTGTCATTTGCTCTTTAGCCGATCTTCCTATTATTACGTCACATTGTTATTGTCTTGAATGGCGTCAGTTCCAGAAGAGCAGTAACTATATACTACCCGTCGATTCTTCAAAGAAAATAAAATGGTTAAAACATTGTTACAGAACAGAGTTATGCGAAATTAGTTTGGAAGTTATTCAGCCGAAAATTTTGCGATATACAAGTTTGCAGTCTGGACGGAACGGAACGAACAGTGAAAATTTTGGTGAGGCAGCTTCTTGTTGATTTTGCCAGCATGGCGAATGCTGATATAAGTTAGTGTTGAAGTTAAGAAATTTTTACTAATTTTTGGGAACGACAAAGTTTATCAGTAGATAAACCGTTCAATCATAAAATATACTTTATTCTGCGTTTGATTGAATGATTAAAAGTTTAATCTGAAAAAAATAATGGAGATGAAAGTTCAGGCCTGTTTGCTAGAGACCTGCACGAGCTGGGCTCGGCCCGAGGCCCGGGCTGGGGCCGATTAATTGCAATTCTTTAATAATTATTGACTTTCGTTAAACGATAATTAGAATAAAGGCAAACGTTGAAGAAGTGTGCCCGTGAAAAATGTTACAAAATGAAACTTCGAAAATTTATCGGGCCCGGGCCGGGCTTGGGCCGAAAATCTCCAAAACTTTTCGGGCCCGTGCTGGTCCGGGCCCAGGTACATTCGGGCTGGATTGGGCTCGGGCTGAAAAATTCGGCCCGTGCAGGTCTCTACTGTGTGCATATGCTGGTTCAGGACAGTACTTCAGATTTCAACTAGTGTAATTTTCTTCCATCTGGATAACTGTAAGTAATATTTTGATTTTGATTTTGAGTGAAACAGAGTGTCAGAAACTCGAAACCTGCAGTGGAAATATTTACTTTTAACCTTCAAATTAATCGAGTTAGACACAGTGTCACAATGGTATGTTTCATAAATATAGCAGTGTAAACATGCATTCGTAATCCCCTCTGCTCCCAAAGGATCTACCTAATTACTTAGACAATATGTGATGACTTGAGTTTATTTAGAAAAGGGGGAAATTAGAATAAATTATGGATATAACGTAAGAATAGATTCCTTTAACGTAATTTCGTTTAAGAACGACCATCCTATAACAATAACAAAATTAAAGATAACAAATCTAAGATATGCAGTCGAATTTTTCTTATTTTATGATTTTATTTGTTTGGGTACTTAGGATTTCGACTCTTATGTAAACAAATATGGGAATAGATAGGAGTGACGTTCTCTGGTGTCGAATCTATATAATATACCTAGATTTTTTCTTCCTCTCTAAGGTATTCGTATGAAAGTTGATTCCAAAGCTGTACTTTGGCTGAAAGCTGGGATTTTTTTTTTTTTTTTTCGATAAGGGCAACTGGTTTTCCATATCGTGCGTTTATGCATATAGATGTAGAGATGCCGTAAGCGGCAAAATCGCTTTACAAAATTAACATCAGCCTTTTGTACCGATTAAAACGTCTTTACGAAAGAATAATTTTCATTTTGTGTGTGTGTGTGTGTGTGTGTGTGAGGTGTGAATGCGTTGTAGGTTAGATTAGAGTAAGGTTTCATAATTTTGTGTATGCTAGGTTAAGGTTTTCTTGAGATGTGGTGTCTATAAATGCGAGCTGTAGTATACAGATATAGAATCTAGAGTTTGTTTATGATTAACAATAGTAATACAAAACGAAAAAGGCACATGCATGTAAGTGAAACAAATGATTCAAAATTATATAAAGTGAAATTTAATGTGAAGTTTGTGAAAATAAATTAAGAATGTCATGTGTGTATGCGGAATTAAAGAAAAATGCTTAGTCACGAGTAGTGATCTGTACTTGGAAACCGATTAGCCATAGGAGCATAAAGAGAACGCATCGTTGCTCCCTATCGTATGTAAAAATGACTTTGTAAGAATACTATACAGCTTTCTTGAAACAAGTAAAGATTTCGATAGTACTTGAGAAAATGTACAGTAGAATATAAAAATTTATTTGGTTTGGTATAGTACAGCTTGATCTGTCAGTGCATAATAGTTCGTCTTCCTATCCGTTGTGCTAATAAATCTGAAGGGAAATGACAAAAAGGGAATTTTACGGGGAACCAATCGTTGGATGTCACGAAACCTGATTTTTTTTAATTTCAAAATTTCGAGTTTCTTTATTTTTTTATAATTTCTTTTTTTCCCGTTGTGCAAAAACTTCATTCAGATAGTACACTTGTAGAGCAGGTCTTCTGAGTTCCAATTCTTTCTCCCATGACTATGGAGCGAGTGAGTGCATCTCTGGTTGCGAGCTATTCTTCTGTGATGGCCACATAGACTTGTAGCTGGTTAAACTGGTGATATACTCAAACGCACCTTGGTCCCGAGAAAGCGAACATCTGAGAACAACAGTAGACACAATCACATACACTACAAGAAATAAGTAAGTTACAATTTAAATATCTGTGGAATTTCTCTTTGATTCAATTTAATGGCGTATGGTTGCTCAACCAAACACTGCATTTTGAGTTTCCAAAAATCTTCATGTCGTTTCAAAAAACAGTTCGCGCGATAAGCGATTCTTATTGTACCAGAGCTCGAAAGTGACTGATTCCGGTAGCGTTGGTTAGCTAAGACCCCACCACCATCGATCCTGCTTATGGCGGTTGACGATTGGAGTACGGTGCGGTGCCAGGATCATTACTTTCCGGAAAAGCCTGTATATTGGCTTCCGTAATTAAGATTTCGTATGAAAATATAGAAGCAACCAGAAGACACTTCTATCTTAAGACTTGATTAACGCGCTATAGCTGTAAAAAGTGAATGTATGTTAATAATCGCAAAGCAAAAAAATAATCATAGACAAAGGTACAAGAAATATATAAGAGTGTAACAAAACAAAACAAATATGAGGTAATGTTCCTGGAAAAATAAGAAAATCAAAAGGAAAGGAAAAACGATAGAGTATTATTATAATGCCACTAAAGTTTAGGTAGCCCCTCCTTCAGAATTTACCGCAGATTTCAGCTTCTTGGTCAAAGCTCACGTTTTTCGTCCATTAATGCCAGGAGAGGAGTCATGTATAGGATCAGGATCCTCACTAAATACACTACTGTGTGCTTTCTGTTTATCTAGTTTGTATTTATTACTGTGAATGATTTCAACGACTGAGACACTACCGAGAGATCAGAATGTTAACTTGATAGGTAGTCCTTGTGGGACAGCTAAGAATATTTTCTGAGAGGTAGAACATGTTCTGTCGCCTAAATCAGTATCACTTACCAAAGGAATTGGTAAGACGATTGTTGAAATAGCTGGTGTAGTGTTGGGTGTTGTTGATGCTTGATTGAGGTTAGTATCATAATTTTCTTCCGCTTCTGTCGTATTAGAAGACAGAGGTCCTGATAGGCCCTGGGTGGATTGAATGTTTGGGTCTTCCGAATAATAGTCTGCCTTTTTCGGTGGGTTCGAAGAAGTTGATTCCTTAACATCCCTCTGAAGTACTGGAAAAATGCTGTGACTACCGCTGTCAGGAGCAGATGGATCTACTGGTAAATTATCGGGTACTCGTATAATGGAAGATATAGAGTGAGATGAGAATTCCTTTTCTTGGGAAAACCCTGAACAAAATCTTCGGTTAAGTTATAGATGGCACAAGTTTGAATTTGACCCGCGAAGCTGGGCAACAAACGCAAACCACAAACCGTGATAAAAGAAGGAATGTTACGTTTAATAATCATTTTACATACTTACAACCCGTTCGGGTACCATAGACTTTCTTTTGAATACTGTTCGTCGAAAATACTAGTGACACCTCTATATTGGAAGAGCACACGTGTTAATTGCATGTCACTAAGTTCCATAGGGAATAAGGACACTTTCACTATCACCACATAATTATCCGCCACACATGCTTCCCACAACTACCTGAATAGTCGCTACACCATTTATACTTCACCACAATTTGTTCACATAACACTTTGTTAATTAATTCAAGTACAAGTTCTTACGTATGAAATCTATTTCTATGCTAAGAACCTGGTCAACCGTTAACTTAAATACCTTACATATCCATTCGTGAATCGCAATAGACATGGGCTTTTGATTCACCGTGACAAACTTTATTCGCAAGGTATTAGCTCGAATGCAATTCATGGTAGCAACTCGACGATAAACGTCACTAAAACACTAAAAATAGTACATGTTCACTGGAAAACCTAATAAACTGGTGAACTGGAATTAATTCACACACGGAAAATTGAACTTCACTCGAAACTGAAGCGAAGGATACGATGTTTTCGATTCGTAGCCATTGATGAACTGTGACTATTTCGTACGCTACTTGAAATCTACTTTGTGTAAAATGGTTGTCTGCTCCACATTATGTTTTGTTTGCAGTCAGGTATGTTTGCCGCGTATTATAGCAAATTGCATTTATTGTAATGTATAAATGTATTTTTTTTTTTTTTGCACAGGTTACACTTTCTTTTACGTCACAAGCTCTCTCGTGGTTATGTGGATAGCGATACGCATATTTGGCATGGGAAACTCGTGTTCGATTCCCGGTTGAAGCTCACCTAGTTCGGATTCCACGTTAAGTCGAGGTCTATGTCTCATATTGCTTCGCTGCTGAACGGAACACTAGGCTGAAATCTAACTAACTAATCTTTTACATCACAATAACCTATGAATCTGTGAAATGATGGGGGTTGAAATGCTCTTTCATAATAATCAAGCAATAGTGGAATTGCAACAACAATTACCTAAACAATAAAATTTTATAGAGAACATTAATTAACGGAATTGATAATAATCTCTTCATAGAACCTTAGTGGCTCATCAAGACTGGCCTGAAAGGATTTTAACTAAGTTTTTTGCGCAAACTTTTAAAGAACTGATTAGCATAAGTAAGTAATTACTGCTTTGGATTTTCCGGGTTAGATATTCGGGAAGTTCAAACTTTTTAAGGTGCTTTAATTTCAGCTTTAATCCACACTCAGTGAGACATGCAAGATCTTCTACGTGGAGAAGAAAAGAGATGTGGAATGACGGGGAATTGTAGTAGGAGTAATTTCTTTCAATTGTCTCAGATTTGAAATTTTCAGTTTATTTTAACGAGCTTCTAAATCATGCATGATCAGTACTTTTTCTCATTTGCAGTATATAGTGAAATAATACATTATACACACAATCAATCAAATTGTCTTTGATATATGGCCCTTATTGGACAAGACGCTCCAAACAATAGAGATTAATCTTAACTGGAGAAATTTCTTCGTGTCTTAGCTGCACAGTAAAAGCCTGATTTAATGCTCCACAGGTTTACCAACTTTTGCTGGCTGGTTGAAATGTTAGGTGTAAGTTGGGTTGCATCAGTCAAGGCGTTTGTGATACCATCAGGGGTGCAAATAGTTATGTGAGTGACTGTACAAACCGGTGAAACAATGTTAAATAATATCACATATGCATCCAGCTTTAAGTACAAGGCCATCAAATCTACTAATTAATGCATTATCGTTAATATACGTATATACTGAAGGTTACGACAAAATGTATGTATATTTCAACAATAAAGAAATATGAATTATTAAAAACATTCCTTGAGGGGGAAATGCTGAAGAGCGTTAACTTGAATTTTCATTATTTATCTGTTCTCATTATCGAAGAACTCTATAGTATATAATCATATGCTACACAGTTTTCCTTAACAAAAGGCCAACAAAAATAATTATATGCTATCGAATACAAGGTTTTGAGTCACTTTTACGTTATCTTGTATGACCTAACATGCAATACTTACGTAATACAGAGTTCACATTTATTATTGTTACTAGTAGTAGCGCCCGAACCTTCAGCTTGCTGTACACTATAGGATAAAATCCTTCTCAATTAAAAATTCTTAATTGTTTTCTGTACATTACAAAATAAAATAATTCTCAATTAAAAACTCTTAATTGTTTATTGCACATTATAGGATAAAATAATTCTCAATTAAAAACTTTTTAACTGTTTACTGTATACTATAGGATAAAATAATTCTCAATTAAAAGCTCTTAATTGTTTACATTTAACTCTTTCTGATTTGCCACAAACTAACTTGCAGCTACTGCAGGTTAGCCACATTTAGTCAGCTATGCAGCTACAAATATTAATGCTCAAATTTAAATGTGGTTAAAACTCTTGCCCTATTCTGAAATAATTAAATTGTAGCAACTCAAGTTTTTAAGTTTCAATTAAATCATCAGAATAACTTTTAAAATGCAAATTTCCCGCACGTTAGCGACATCTATTGGAGCCAGCTAATGACACCTATTAGCGTGAATGCTTACTGTTAGGAATTAGCATGACACACTTACATGATCGCCTTTTATAAATAGGATTTGGCTAACCGGGGGCTCTGCCTCCAGACCCTCGAGTCTGCTCGGCCTACGGCCTCGCATTTCTTATCAATCGGCCTTTGCATCAATAGTGAATTTCGTGAACTTGCTCTTCATATTTCCTGAATTTGCCATCCGGGAGCTTCGCCCCCCCCACACACACACTGTCTGTGTTCGGCCTACAGCCTCGCACCTCTTGAACCAGCAATTCTATCGTTTCTTTTCCTATTTCAACTATCTAAAAGATAAGATTTTGTATCCCAAGAAAACGCCCATTTAAATCGCATGGGAATTTCTTCATCGACCTTTAGATCCCTAAAAAATTAAAAATATTCACTTTTTGCTATTTTTCTCTCGGTTAGTCCTTTAAGGCTACAATCATGCCAAATTTCATCATTCTAATCCTACCGGAAGTGCCTAAACATTTTGGGGTGTAGAAGACGTCCCATATAAATAACGTGGGAAAGATTTTTCAGTTCCTCATAAAACCACTCTACGGTTGGAAAATTTTATTTCTAATGATTCACTTAGGCCTAGGTAACGCTAACGAAAACGTACAGCGGTGGACACTTCTAAATGGTACACCTTAGCCGTAAATCTCCATATGGCTGTACCATTTAGAAGTGTCCACCGCTGTACAAGCATACCGAATTTCAAGTTTTTATACCAATTCTAAGTATCTAAAACATGAGATTATAGGTCCAAAAAAGGCCCATTTAAATAACATACGAAAATCTTCATCCCCTCTTTAGACCCCCTAAAAATTAAAAATATTCACTTTTGGAAATTTTTCTATGGGTTTGCCCCGAAAAGCTACAATCATGCCAAATTTAATTATTACACCCCTACAGGAAGTGCTCAATAATTTATGTCAGCTCATGTAGTTAGGATTTGTTCTAAATCCTTTTGTAATATTTGAAACAGAGCAGGAAACAAAGCAGGATTCTGGTTTTAGTGCACACCAATATTATTAACATTAATATTTTAAATTTTCTCATGTAAAATTTCACAACTTCGTATTATACTGTGTGTACTAATTATATTTTTATTAATGTTTCAAGGCAATATGAAACTAATTTGGTAACAACAACGAAAGAAGCACGAGTCGAAGTTTAGCATTCCAAGTTTAATAGGAAGTCGATAGAAAATCATTTCAATACATACAGATTCATTTTACTTTTGAAGCAACAACAGTCCGAGAATGTGGCTGCTGGAAGGAAGCGATTTAAGTTTCCAAAGGAGATGGTGCAGACGTTTTGACAGTTATACGTGGGTTCTTAAGAGTAGATTTAGGTCTGGTGAGGTTGGCCTTATTTCGTACTTTAATGCGGTATCTCACTGCATTCATTTGGATAGTTGAAATTATAATCCAATGAAGATAACGTAATATTAAATTAAGAGTCGCATCTGTAGGCCTGTACTAAATTTATTAAAGTTTATGCCATTATTGTTCAATGCAAATGATTTTTTTTTTTTTAAATTTATGTGTCTCTGTGTTTGTAATTTTTTCTTGTTGCAGTAAATCATGATTACACTTGTGCAACAAGGCTCTATTGCAAACCGCATCTCTTTCGATTTATGTTAGTATTTTTTTCCCCTCAGTATTTCTAATATTGAGGTGCTACCAAAGCTCTTCATGCAATTCTGCGAAACAGGAGGAATCGAGGCGTAATTTAGCCACTTCTGCAGAATAGGAAAGAATGAACCTGGCAACCTTACACACTGATAAAACATTCTGCAAAATAGGAGGAAACCGTATCATACGTAATAATGGTGGCAATGATGGCTGCTGCCTTAGATTACATGATTATGTAACTGCCTATTATAAACCTCCTTTTAGTGGACATGGTGGTACAGTGGTTTAGCGGTTATAGCTTGTGCTTGGGGTTCCTGGTTCGATCTATGGACAAATACGTTTGTGGTGGACAAGATGGTGTTCGTGAGGTTTTCCAGGTACTCTCATCTTCTCCTACATTCCCATTCCACCAATTCTTCCATCATCATTCACTTGCCTTAATCATCCATCTCCTTTAGCCTAAAGGTATAATCGTGGTATGTTAGGCTGAAAGATTCTATAAACCTTTTCTACCGTGCAATAGTGTTTCAGCACAAATGGAACTTATTCTTAAACGCAAGACAACATTGATGTAAACTTATATTGAAATAATCTGAAAGGATAATGAGCAGTTTACGTTTGTAGTTGCATAAGCGCTGGAATTGAATTTGACAATTAATTATTTGTGTTATATTTATGCTAAAATATCCCCGACTTCGGAGGTTTGTGCATTAGCAATAACAATAAAACTGATATTACAGGATGAAATATTCTAGTGAACGTAATGTCAAATTGGACAAGGTATCTTTCTAATGTGCTTCTTGATATTGGTATGCTATTCGAATCTAACCCAGTGATATTGAATAAAAGAGGTAGAAAGCTATTTTCTAATATGGGAAATTACATTAACAGGTTGACTGCCATGAGCATCATATGTGGTGCTCACCCTACTTTTCTGAAAAATGAAATCTTTGAGTTTTACGTCCCACGGTTATGCCGGTTAGGCTAAAGGAGACGGTGATGATGAGTAATGAATGAAATGGTGGAATGAAGAAAGTGGGAGGAAACGGGAGAACCCCGAGAAAACCCACGCACACGGTGTTTGTCCACCACAAAGTTCACTTGGCGGGGGCTGGGATCGAACCCGGAACCCCAAGCACCAGAGGTGAACGCTCTACCACTGAGCCACCCTACTTTTCTGTGGGGCCATGAGCACCATATATGATGCTCATGCTCGATATCAGAAATTACTAGCCTATTCAGGTTCTTGAGCATCATATGTGATGCTCATTGTCACATATTACTGTGAGACCATGAACATGATATATGGTGCTCGGCTCCCATTGGTACATTTTCAGGGGAAGCAAAATATCGCGACAAAAATGTGACATGACTATCCATAATTGAGCCAAAGGTAAGAAGAAATTTATAGCCTCCTGGAAGCAGTACCCTCAAATCACCTTGGCAGTCAACCTGTTAATAGGTCTACTTGCATCACCTCTATCTTCTCGTATCGTCGACAAGTTGATCTAGTCCTTTGACAACAACTAGCAGCCTATTTTCATAATAATTACGATTTTTTTTGTATTTAGGTCAAATTTTACATCCAAAAGAATAAATCTTTTACAAAACACAAATACGCTTCGAATAAAGAAACCGATAAAAGTGTGATGGTGATGCAAAACAATTGAATGCAAATTATTTTCACAAGGGCAGAGGAAGCCTTTTGTTAAGATGTTGCAAGTATGCTTAATTTCATCCCCAGTGTATTAAACTTCCCTGCCCCGGAGGGAAATCTTTTGAAATTATTACTCTGCAGGAAAACCGATACTGAAAGAACGGAGAGGACAAAGGGGACAATATGAGCAAACTGGAGCTCTTTTCAGGAGAAATGATATACTTTTGAATAGCATACCCAAATCAAGAAGACCCTGCTCCCGCCAAGTGAACTTTGTGATGAACAAACACCGTGTGCGTGGGTTTCCTTGGGGTTCTTATGTTTCCTCCCACTTTCTTCATTCCACCATTTCATTCATTACTCATCATCACCGTCTCCTTTAGCCTAGCCGGCATAACCGTGGGACGTAAAACGGAAAAATTTCATTTATTTTTTTTCCAAATAAAGAAGCTAATTAGCAAGATAACCTTGTCCAATTTGACATTATGTTCGCTAGAATATTTTATCCTGTAATAATCACTGTTATTGTTATTGCTAACGCACAAATTTCCGAAGTCGGGGATATTTTAGAATAAATATAACACAAATAAATAATTGTCATATTCAAAGCATGTCCAGAGTGTCCAGATCTACTTGACGGTTATAATTTCTTTGAGAATCAATTTAGAGTTATTTAATACAAATTTGGAAATTATTTACGTATTTACAAAATATATGTGCAATTCTATTAGCTGTGTGTGTGTGTGTGTGTGTGTGTGGTATCACTGTCAGAAGACAAGTGACAATAGATGCGATCTGCTACTTAATAGTGTATTTTACATAATATATAGTACATACACAAAGATTTGTTTCAACAAAGTAAGAACTAAATATTTCAGTTTAACGTCCCAGATGCTTTTAGGCTAAGTCTGTAGCTATTTGAGAATGCGTTTTCGAAGCGTTACGCCCTAGAGTGAACGCGACCAAGGTGGCTATTTGGTAACTTTACTTTTACCAGAGTCATAAATCAGACTGTGAGCCAGTCAGGGTTTCCAGGTCTTTCTTTCCAAGTCCAGGTCTATATTAGCAGAATTCCAGTATTCTGCACAAAGCATCTTCAAAACAGCTGTTTCTTGCTAAAAATCCCCTTTGCCTGGCAACACGTCTTTCCTTTTCCCCCCTTCCTTTTGACATCTTTTAAACAGCAGACAGTCTATTGTTTCGAAATGCACCAAATATGCTCGAGCTGGCGTTTTCTCCGAGATTTTTATTGCTTTCGCGTTTGTGATTAGCCATCCACATTTAAATACACGGTCAGCGTGTTCCAAGCGTACGCATGAGCAATAAAACCCTGTAAGGGTAACGGATAATTAAGCCAAGTAAATGATGAAAGAATTGATGGAATGATGATGTGAAAGGAAACGGAAGTAACTCGATAAAAACCCTCGGACATGATGTTGTCCACCACAAATTTACTTGCCCGGGGAGCCCACGAACCAGAGGTAAGCACTCTACCACTGAGCCACTCTGCTCCCCAAAGTAATAATTACCAATTATTATTGGCAACGAACAACATACTTTTTAGAATCATAAAAATTGTTTTTCTCGAAAACTACGCATCAAAATTGACCCTTAATCGATTCCATGTATCCCTCTGATATATGTTGCACGTTTGCACAATGTTATAGTTGAAAAAGTAAAATTTAACGATTAATCAAAATTTTTGTACTATACCTCGGTAATCACACTAAGAAAAAAAAATCGTATGTTACGCACACTCATGTCCAAAATAATTGTTGCATATCTATAACTATATTCTTGTACAAATATAATTTGATAATGATTTTGCAGGGTACTTTTAATACTGATACTATGTGTATAATCTGGAAATGTATATTTGTAGTAAATTACATAGGAAAAGTATTATAAATATGAAAATTACAATGAATAAAACAAATGTCGCTAAATAGACAAGAAAGTCTTATTTTCGTTTTATTGTTCTTATTTACTGCTCTTTTGACATGAAATTTGCCATATACATGTCTTTGCTGATTATACACATACTAACATTATAAAAAATACCGTGCGAATTCGTTATCAAATTATATTCCTACAACAATATATTTATAGACATACGACAATAATTTTGGACATGAATGTACGTGAAAACGTATGTTACAATGTTACATTTGTAAATTCTGTAGTTTTTTGGACTTGTGTACGTACGGTAACTGAAAACACATACTTTATAATCATTTCCATAATATATACGTACTTTCCGTATGAAACAATATAGGCGGTCAGGATCTCACATACAAGTGGACGGATAGAGCATATAGCTGACGAATGAAACATACATACGAGTATATGTATGTAATATACGAAAGACTGTTAGATGTCAGACATCCTGCAACGGCATGATGTAATATCTAAGAGGGAAAAAGGCAGTACGTACGTAGCATATGGGTAATATATGCTCCGTACAGATTTCCGTAGTAAACATATAGATTTCATATATTTATACAATATACCGCTGTCCGAATAACGGATTTTTCTCAGTGCATATTATGTATAGTCATCTTACTGGTGTCGTAAAGAAAAATTTGATGAGGGCATGCTTTGGTATCTGTTTCACCTTAATAGATGGCATGGTTATAGTAGGTACTGTATAAATTTTAAGTTCACAATTTTGGTTTTCGATTTTCTCAAGATTTATGCATGAAGATTTACACTCACCCGTTAATTTCGTGTTCAGTTTAGCAAGATCTCCGTTAAATACTAATAGCATTGTAGAATTTAAGGAAGTTCGATTCATGGATGGTTAATTTAGAGTTTAGTGTTCCATTCAGCATCGACGGTATATGAGATGGGAACCTACAGCTTAACATGTGAAATTTGAACCACGTGAGCTCCCACCGGGAATCAAATCTGGGCCTCCTGCGTCGAAGACGTGTACGCTAACCATATACCTCACCTTGTTTGAAATGTAGAAATACGTCAATCTTACATTGTAAATATTAGCAATGAAAAAAGATGGGAATGGACTATAATTTGTGTAAAGATACCATCCCGGTAGTCATGTGAAAGAAATGGAGAGAAATTCTTGGAAATCTGACCAGGCAATTTTTCTTCCCATTCCTCCGTTACTTGCCCACAAGAGGTAAATTTTTTTTTTTTTTTTTTAAAAACGAATCAAGAGCTACTGATTTGTGAGTGTAGATATTCTAATTACTATGGGAGTAGAATACTCATGATTGTCAACTGATTGGAACCACCTGTTCACAATACAAGACAGTAGTAGTTAAAATATAGTTAAAATTTTGCTTTTCCATGTTTAGAAATGTTAATTTCGTGCTATTTGCTAAATGCAGCGTTCATATAACCACAAACTGTAACTGCTCTTATCCTTTCTTTCTTTCTTTTCTTTTTTTATTTTTTTAAAAATATGAATTAGCTAAAATGCTCCTTTTTCGTACAGGGAGAAGAGGTTTATTGAGCGTGTTTGAACCCCTTCCTTCCATATGGGCGCCCAAAGGAGAGGGCAGGGTGGAACCCGGGCCCCTTTGGCTCACGAAAATGTATAGTAATATAGCAAACCATGTATATTAAATACCAGAGATTCCAGACGTAATATAGCAATCATGGAAATGGACCCCCTCTAGAAAATTTTCTTCGGGCGCCCCTGCTTCCCTCTTAGGAAACGTATTTTAATGTAAGTGAAATAAGAACAATCCGTACTGTCACATCCATGCCAATGTGGCTGAACTTCCACTGAAATGGCATTAAGAGTGTCACTATTCACCTCAGCGACCCCGACAATTGTGAATTAGCCAGTAATATCAGTTGTTTTCGATTACTTACGTGTCACCTTTTTCTACTACCCCCATTCCGATGAGGGAAAAAAATGGAGAAACAGTATCGGAAGTGCCAATATTCATTTCATCGATCCCGAAAACAATGTAGTTGGCGTTAATATTGGTCGTTTTCGCATATTTTTACATGTCACCTCTTCCCATACCCTTACCCCCTAGGCGAAAATTGTCAATGTAATAAGATCCTTGGGAGGCCTAATTTGATAATCATGAAAAGCATAATTTTTAATTAGTTCAATAGTTATTGCATGATGAAGTAACTCACAAATTCACATTTGCTTTTTGGATCAAAAGATCTAATATATTTCAATCAAAATTATATTGTAGGCCTTATATCTGGAGAACTACGGTGTAGATGATGTAGAACCAGAGTGAACCAACTCCATTTTTAGCTGATTTTGACATATTGGTATTTTCTGATTCTTGAGTTGGCACACTGCTTGTGCTTGTAGGATGAACGCGCTGTAGCACTTGTAAAGTGGTGTACTGTTATGTTAAAAAAAAAAAGTGAAGCTAATAGTAAAGGTAATAAGAGTGGAAACTTCAGGTTTCCGTTTTCTACTTCATGCCGTTTCGTTCACTCTGGTTCTACACCATCCATATAGGTCTAGTCTAGTCAAACCCAAACTATCACATAACTCAATACGGTGTACTTATTCCGTAAAAAAGAATACGAAAACTCGATTTAGGGGTCATTCAAACATTTTGTGACCCCTGATCCAAAAACTAATTATAGTTATTGGCCAAGATCGCAATCTTTGAATCCATTTTTTGGATCATTCCTAAAATTCTTGTTTATATATAGGTTTTTGAGAAATGTGCTAAGGAACAAAAGATATACTTTTTACTCAAATGTTTCTCTAGAACATCAAAAACATTCTTTGAAGTTAAACAAATAAAAGTTGCATAATCATGCAACGTATATTCTCAGTATGTTTTAACAAAGCTGATATAGCTGCTAAAATGAAATTAAGATATCGGCAGCTCTTTCTTGGAAACTTTAACTAATATCTTTATTCCAATTACGTATGCTAATGTAAAAATTACTTATTTTTTAAAATCCTCTTGTTTGTTAAAATAATTGTGATAGAAACAATGATATATTACTCAACTTTTGTATCGCTAATACTTTTTTTTATTATTATTATTATCAGCATATGTCTACCCGGATTTGTACACACAGACGTGTACCGTATCTTCGCTAGTGCTCTAATTGTCAACTAATTATTAGTGTTCCGTACAAGTTGAATGGGTACAACGTATCTCGTTTTGTTATCATTTGGTTTTTGTTTCTCGTTTTCTTGAGGACGCAGAATGTAAATAATTATTATTACTGTACGTAATAAGACATATTAAGTTTAATTAAGTATATTGGTTAATTGTTTGACCTCTTAAATAATTTGCTTCATAACTCGAGATAAATACTTCTCAACGTTGACACTAAATTTCTTCCTACCTAACTAAAATTACTGCAGAAAAGCAACCATGTCCAACATTTACAAATTTCCTTTTTTGTGACCATAATGGTTTGTAATAGGGCAATGCATCGTTTAGTACCGAAGTGGCATTTGTCCGCTCAGTAAAAATGGGCATCGCGACGCCTTCAATTTTCCGTTTACTGCAGAAAGGAAACTTGTCCCGAACGAGTTCCCTATCGGCAGTAAATGATACTTTGTAGTTTTCCCGTTATTGGCCACTCCTTCATACTCAATGATAAGGATTTCGGGATAATACGGAAAAAAGCTGAGGGAGGAGGAAAACTACAGAGTGGATGACGTTGTTGAGCTCATTAAAACTTCCTCGATTATCTCCAACAAGTTTTCCATCGTTCAAATGAAAGCGACTGATTTCATAGACTAGAGTTCCTGGTAGCCTGAATTTTACAAAATAGCTTGACTTAGCTATGATTCTTATGAAAAAAAAAATCTCTAAACACCTAAAAACGACTTTCACAATTTCAAAAATACCATGAGATGTATACTAGTTCTCATCTGTAACTCCATATAATATTCAGTGTAACATCAATACTGGTGGCTTGATAGTGGATAATTTTAGGCTGAGGAACTCTTCTAAACACTCTGTCCTGCCCATAAACAACAAGAACATGGATGACATAAAAAAAAAAAAAAAAGTTGGTCTACATACCTTAGGAAAAGATGTTTCAATAGCATTCGTAGTTACGCAATTCACATATTATTCAGGAATGTTTAACAGCTATGTTTTCTTTGAATAAATGATATTTATCAATTTCATGGTCGTTTTCTTTAATCAATTCAATCCACAATTCGTTTGAACAATGTATTTACTGCAGAAAGCAAACATGTCCAAAACACAAAACAGTGCTCCCCTCTATCCCTTTACGTGATACACAAATTTTGCACGTGTATTTTAATCACGTGGGCCTATACTTCTATCATTAAAGGAAAAAATACATATAATTGTGGAAATATCGTAAAGATTGTTTTATTCAGTTTTTGCCTCTTCTGTAATATTACGAAATGACCAGCATCACCACCATGAAACATGACTAAATAGCAGTTATGTTTAGCTGAATTTCATCTATCCCTTTGGTCATTATGAGATCGGTAAATGACTAAATTTTGGGGTTATTTCTCCACTACCAACAACTTACGCTGGAATATGAAAGTAAATTTCATCTGAAAGATAACTCAACAAATAAGGCATAAGGGAAATGTAGCTCAAAGGTATTTTGAAATTATAATTCGAACACAAATTTGCATTTTTAAAAGTGCAGCAGATAAGGTAAGGAAAAGTTACATTATTAATGATGAGTCTTGCGTAGTTACTAGATGTTTCGACGTATTTACTGTACCTTAATAGATGGTTGATACTCCATTCTCGCCTCTCTCTCTCTCTCTCTCTCTCTCTCTCTCTCTCTCTCTCTCGTTGTTTGCTCTTCTTACAACTCCAAACGAAGTACCCCGAGAAACACCCACCATCCAGTTTTGTTTACCGGATTGAGGCCTAAAACCACACCTCCTGATTTCCTCAATACCAAATATGGTCAATCCATAACTCTCCTCCTCATAACACCGTGTTCGTGACGTCACATATGTCAAAACGTTTGAGAGTCGAAAACCTCACAAGCTGGGGAATTCACCTCCTAGTCCTGAGTTGTACTTTCTGAGGAATTCCAAGTGTGAAGTTAAACCTCAGCAAAAAGGAGAAAACACCAAATACACACTTGACGTAGTTATCAGACAATAACTTTTAGCTGAGGCAATCCATTGAATCAGCTAGAGAAGAGCTAACTGGGCCCTCGAAATATTTACAATTTAGTTGAATGTGAGTAATGTCCTCAAACGCAGTCTAGTGACACTGCCAAGAAATGAAAACGTAGCCAAACACAAGTAGGAAGTTGATAGATTGCACAAAGGTAAGGAAACAAACAAGGATATTGACTTGTTATAAGGTTAAAGGAATCTACTATCGCACTTATCTTTAATAAAACACAAAGGTATACAAAAATGTTTCTAGAAACCTTGAGACAACATAATTGAACTTTCCGAAGAAGGAAAAAAATAAAAAAATAAATAAAAAATCCAGAGAAGTAGTTGTCGTAAATCCAAAAGTCCGTCGATGGAATCGAACCAGGGACCTCCGACTTGTAGTATTATAACAATAGTTATATATATATATATATATATATATATATATATATATATATATATATATATATATATTTTACAGTCATCGTAGACCTCTCGTGACGCGGAAGGATTCCGAATAAAAAAAATCAGGACATAAATTTTGTAAATATTATGAATTTACAAAATGGAACAAGGAAAGCTTTCCAAGAATCGAGATTAGACGGGAAAGAATTTTCTGTGAATCGAGACGAGACCAGGAAACGATATTTCTCGTTTCATGGCCTACAGTACTCAAAGAGTTGTGTTCAATCGCAGTTTTTATTGTGAAAAGAAATTATGCTTGTGAAAGTATTACCGTAGCATCGTTGGGATCTGTATAGCATGGATATGGTATAACTGTATAAAGATGGGTCATTTTTTGAACCTTACTCGATCTGACATTATAATAGAATATTTATAAAAATCAATTACATTGAAATGAGCAATGTAAAAATTAAAAAAAAAATCTTTTACAAAAAATGTTAACCTGCAAAAAAAAAAAAAAAAAATGAATATTTCAACACGCAAGCAAAATTGTTACCGATTCCCCCGTGATATTTCTAGAGCCAACTCCCGTGATTATTATTATTATTAAATTATTTTGATTTGATTGATTGATTGATTTTTAGTTTAGCGTCCCGTTCAGCAGCGAGGCTATATGAGACGTGGACCTACTGATTAACGTGGAATCGGAACCACATGAGCTCCCGTGTCGCGCTTTTCCATTTTCAACAGGTATGCATGGATATTAAGTTATGCTATAAGTTATGCAGTTGATATAACATGCTTATGAAACCTAAGTAAACCAGTCAATATGGAATCCGAATCCGTGAACAGGGAAGGGTTGAAGGAGTTCTCTTGCACTTAAGACATGTATTACTGAAATAGAGAGATGAATAAAATTATTATTATTATTAGTTATAGTAGTAGTAGTAAAAGAACAGGCCGTTAAATATTTTGAATGACATTTTCTGGTTGTAACAGATGTGAACCGCGCAAATCAACATCCTAGAAGTAAAGAAGTTACCTTGTTTCCAAAAGACAAATTAGTCTGAAGGGAAGCTTTTAAATTGCAAGAAATTAATAGCTGTTTGTCAAAGAAGAGGAGGGATTTCTTATGGGTTTAAAAAACTTGTTTCTCCACTGATGCGGGTTTGTGGTTGGTTGAGAAGCGGCAGTGACGTAAAACAGACTGAGGTATTGAGTCCTGTAGTTTGCTGTTGTTAACTGTTAAAGCTCTCGCGTGAGCAATGAATTAAGAAATAATTAGTAGAGCAGTTTCAAAACTCTTGAGAGCTTGAGAGACGATGATCAATGGCAACCAATCTTCCAAAGCAATTAGTGATGTGCGGAGGATAGCAGAACATAGTCTCACTCATACATCACGTAATGGCAGATGGAAACTTTCTAACATTGATTTCTTTTCTTCTCTTTCCTTCCAGGCTAATGAGAATTCAAGAGAGACAGAGAGAGAAAGGACCAATTGTTATTTATTTGCAACTAATTCAGTAGTAAACACTTAAGGAATTAGAAAAGCAAACTTTATTATTAACTGCGATTGGTGTGGCCGAAAGCAAGATAAGATGATTCCATACTTATTTATACTCTGAGAAGAAGCTGATTAATAGTTTAAAAGAAAAAAAAAAAAACTGACACCGTAAAAGCTCACACAATTCAGATGCATAACTTCTCTTTGGGCGTGATGTGCAAATACCATGTGTTTCATAGAATTGTCGTGTAGATGGTGCTAGTGTGGAACTAACCATACTTCAGATAGCATTGTTCCGAAAAAAAAAAATACTGTTATAATTTTAGATTTTGGAAGCGAGCTCGAGCAAATTGTGTTTTTTAATTGAGGTTATATATATATACATATATATATATATAAAGTAAAACCATTTCGCAGTAAAGAATCTCAAGAATCACTAGGCTGTGATTCCAAAAAATGTCTTCAAGCCTACGTAACCCTTGAACGAAAGTAAATTTTTTGTTCTTTTTTCTTTCAATAGAAAGCTATAATGATTATCTCAGCCGAGTTCGTCAATGGAGCCAATCCGTTAATATTTTCGGGTAATGTAGATCTTAATGGTGTTTATCTATACCTCATTTAAAATTTATAGCATTCCCTACCTTCTATGCAACCCGCACAGTAGAAAAGGCATGTTGGTTGTCTATAATAAAAGGAAACAGTATTTTTACTGCAAAATGTAAGACAAGACAAAGGGTTGGGCTCTGTAGCATCTTCATTGGTAACGGTAACTTTAACGGTGGATATCCATATCCTATTAAAATTTATAACTCCCTAGCTTCTATGCAACCTGCACAGTAGCAAAGGCATGTTGGTTGTCTACAATAAAAGAAAGTTTAGCTTTTGAACTGCAAAATGTAAGACTAGCCGAAGGGATGGGCCACTCTAACATCTTCACGAGTAACGGTGGATATCCATATCCTATGATCCTTTTTACAGTGTTAAGTAAAGTTTATTTAATAACAGTGTTCTTTCTGTATCCACACATTAAATTCTTACAGTTCCGTACATTCCATTCCATCATATAGATTAGAGCAACCTCTGAACCCACAAAGATATCTTCAATCTTTGGAACTAATTTCCACCATCACAACATAAAACAAAATAATCAACAAGACAACCATAGAACATTGCGTATTCTGTAACATTTAGTATTGTTCACGAGGCGAGAAATACATTTTTAAATTCGAGGTGAAATTAGAAAATTCACGATTCTCGTGTGCAACACTAGTTCACCCAAGTTTTATATTTAATGTTTATATTTATATTTATTTACATGATTTATATTTATCATGTATGTTTTATATTTACATGATTCATAGTATATATATGTAAAAACTACAAATTGATAAAATAATTATCGATACAATGAAAGACTATTTATCTACGAGGGAGGATCAGAAACTAAAGTTGCAAGGCCGACATTTTTGTAATTTCGTCTTTTATAGACGAATGAAGAATGTGTGGCAGTGTTGCCACAGTCCTAGCTCTGGAGTGGGCTGAAAAATAGTACGAAATTGAAACAAAAAGGGCTGAATTCATTATTTTATACCAGTGGCTTTGTAAGAAGAAACTAAAATAGGTTAAGTTCTAGAACACTCGCCCCCATCTTCCAAGAGTCCAAATCAAGAAAGTGCTCTTTTTAAAAATATCTAAACAAAAGGACTCCGAACAACCGTGGAAGTAGATGAAACTTTTCTTGCACGTAGGAAGTATAACAGAGGCCGCATATTAAAAGGGAAAACAGTTATCTTCTTTACGTATTGTAAGGAAAATAAACACTTGGTATTATGGCCATATATGAGAGAAAATATATAACGAGGCCACATATGAAACGAGGAACAAATGAATCATTTCCGAGTTCGTGTGTAACCAGTGCATTATAATAAAATATTACGAATTACGAATTTTCCACACAAAATTCGTAGCGTTATGCGGTGCAACGTCAAAATGAACGTTCAACAGCATTTTTAAAAGTCCAATGCACAGTGACAAGTATTTGTTAAATGGTGCTGAATTGGGTAGAATTGTACCAACTTTTTCACAAAAGGGGCTGAAAATGCCAGCGTGGTACCAACGGGCACGGGAATGACAAAAAGGGCTGAATTTGGTACAATTGTACCAAGTTTGGCAACACTGATGTGTGGTAATTTTATTACATGGAGTTCACAATTGTGCAGAGTTTCGGCCACCCACCACCTACGGCGCTAGTCCGCTCAGTTACTCGATTTCTGTGGGCGAAACACGTAACCGCGGCTGAAATTCACCGGCAGCTGTTAAGGTTAGTGTAAAGGGACAAGTTCTGCCAATAGATGTCGCTACAGTCTTCGTATCTCTTATTTTTTTGTTTTTTTTTTTTTTACCTTTCAGGAAAATTTACAATTTCTCTTACAAATTTCAACTTAGAGACTTCAAACTTTTAGAGAAGGAACTTCATAACCTATTAAAGAGAACAATCCGTGCCGATTTTTTATTTAGAATTTTCTTCAGAGTTGAAACAGTTTTATTGTTAAAGGTTTAGGTATCCATTTCAACAATCAAGCCATTTCAACAATGAAGAAAATTCTAAATAAAAAATCGGCACGGATTGTTCTCTTTAATAGGTTATAAAGTTCCTTCTCTAAAAAATTTGAAGTCTCTAAGTTGAAATTTGTAAGAGAAATTGTAAATTTTCGTGAAAGATAAAAAATACATGCGAAAGATACGAATACTGTAGTGCCATCTATCGGCAAAACTTGTTCCTTTAAACCAACCTAGACTGTAATGTCTAGTCAGCATGTCGCAGAATGGTGTAGAAAGTTTGCGGCTGGTAGAGGAAACCACATCGATGAGGAGCTCAGTTGAAGCAGTTGAAGAAGAGAGGAGTTGAAGCAGTTTCTCTGGGGCATCATCGACCACTCTCCCTACAGCCCGGATCTCGCTTCGAGCGACTTTCACCTATTCCCGCACTTGAAGGAGCACCTAGTAGACCGTTGCTTTGCTTCAGACGAGGAGGTGAAAAACTTCGTTACAACGTGGCTGAACATGCAAGAGCAGGATTTTAAGCAGGTGGGGTTCCTCAAACTCATCCTACAATGCAACAAGCGCCTCAACCCGTATGGGGACTATGTCTTAAAATAACCTAATGTACATACTATCTGTTCGCTATATTAGTTGCATGGAACAGTATATGCACGTTTCACTGCAAGCTGTGTAACCTTACTTTCTGATCACTCCTCGGAAGATACACACAATTAAACAATATGCATATTGTTTAAATGTTAATCTTGTAATTTATTCATCATAATCGTACTTTATTTCCTGTATAATTTAAGATCACACGAATACATAGTGCATTCTGAATATTTTTTGTCAATAAATTAGATAAAAAATAATGAAGGTTTGAAGTTAAACCTTCGTCATGCTCTAAACTCCCGTCTTTTGTGTCGTTATACGATTTAAAGATTAAAATATATATACAAATATGATTTAGCTATTAACTACTTAAACTATTTAGACCCTATGTGATAATCAGTCACTTTTATTAAGAATACTATTTCGATATTAAAAAGTGAGTCAGCCTACTTTCTATATGAATTAATATTTAACGCAACTCTTTCGTCTTTATTTGATTAGTTGTATACTAATATTTCTGTTACATTAGTTACACCTGTAAGAGTCACAAGTTCCGTCAGCATCTTTACATTTCACATACATTCTGAAAAATGCCTTGTTGAACTTAGTTATTAAGAGTTTTCTGCTATGAACGACTTATATGTTAATTTTGGTATATGAACATTGATTAAGGATCCTGGATGATATGTATCTTTTTTGTTAATGCAATTTATTCAACAGTTATTCCTATAAAGATTTGAATTTCTTTTATATTCTGAGAAGTAAAATTCTACCACGATCAATTCTAAAAGTCAAGTGTATAAATTTTCAAAATAAGACGAAAATTTTCAAAACAAGACGAGTAAAGTTTTTCTAAAACCTAAGTGAGACGAGACCTCTACAAAATTTTACGAAAGGATACCAGAGATGATGTGGGTCAATGAAAACTTGATCCATTATCCACTCTGACTGCACTGTAAAAAATTTCACAGGTAAATTAAAAAAAAAAAAGGTGGTAATCTGTTTGTCACTCCTCTATGTAAATCAATTTACATCTATAAAATAAAATTACTATTATGAAATGGTGTAAAATTATATTTTTATCAATAAAAATATATATTTTCTTATAAATTTCTTTTTTGTAAATTTGTAAAAAAAAAAAAACGACAAATTTTGTAATTTAATATAAGGAAATGTATGTCAACGTAAAAAATGAAAGCGTATTTTTTTTACATTGATCTTTGGCAATTTAATTACACTTTTTTTCAGTGTGGGCCACTCACTATGATCCACTCTGACCCACCACCTACCAAAACCCATCGTCATCAACTCTGACTCATGATCCACGCCCTCTTCTCCACTGACTAAAGAGTTTACACTTGTAATAAAACAAGGCTGTGAAATTATCACTAATCGGACTTTGAGTTTCTACGGTCAACCGCCCAAGCACCGCTCTGTTACAATACCGGTGGATCGAACTTTTAGGACGTAAAATTGTAAAGTATTTGTCATGGAGCATGTTACAATGAATTTCAACTTAATTATCATATACTGTATAATTATTTCCTTGTTGAATTACAGGTACTATTCAGTGGGAAAAGGATGAAATTTGAAAGTCTCAAATTAAAGTCTAGTCCAAGGTAAAGGAAAAAAGTATAAAATTCGACTGTCTCTCGAATGCCAAGTAGTACGTCCTATTGCTACTATTACAATTACAAAGTCAATATCTAAAAGTGCATGCAGTTCTTTTTTCACTTTAGATATACTCATCTCAGGTAAGTAAATAGAAATAAATGAAAAAGAACATCATTGGAGGCCTTGAAAGTAAAATGTAGACAAATTCGCCAGTGTTTAGAAGATTCTATCTACAATGTACTGAGCAGAATGAGTCGATAGGTCGGTGGGTGAGTGGGCAATGGTGGGTTGGGGTGGTGAGTTACGGTGGGTCACAGTGAGTCGCGTCCTATTGATCCACGACCACTGACCCACTCCAACTCTTTATGAGACAAGAAATAATGATTTCGCGTCTCATAGTCAACACTAATAACATTGTTAATAACATTATTGTTATATATATATATATATATATATATATATATATATATATATATATATAAGATTTGTGATTTTTAGGCCAATGAAGTGTGACTATGCATATTGAATTCAATTCATATAGTTTCCAAGGCTGCGTGTCTAGAATATAAAGGAAAAAAATGTTGTGTGCATGTCCAGTAAGATACCATGTTCACGTGAGTGTGACAACCGCAATCATATTAATATAAGTGATCGTGTCTTAATTCCCTGACTGGTATAATATTATGCTTATAAAAATTACATTACAAATGTATTGTGTTCACGTTTAGAAAGGTAGAAAATTTCAGTACCGTTTCTAGTATATACTGCAATAACAATGTAAAGAATAAATAGCAGAAATTATTGTCTATCTGAATAAAACATAATTCTATTTGCATTTTCTAGTATAATCTATTAAAAGATCAATAGTATTATAGCAAAGAAGGCCGTACTGACTTATTCATGTGAGGACTGAAATACCGGTATTGTTAGTTGTTGGACACAATCAATTCAGCAAATTGATTTCTGATGTTGTTTATATGTTTTCTGAACTTGCACAATACAGTACTGAACACGAAACTATATTTTATTCATTTATAATGTTTTTGAGTTTTCATAATATTTCTATTGGGTTTGTGATGCTTTTAATGATATATTTCAATGGCATAAGTAAGAGACCCATTTCCATTACTTTCTTTATTTTATTTCTTACTTTCTTCATTTATTTTTTGGTATTACTGTTAACATTAAAGCTAGCTCTGTTAGCAGTCCTCTAAACGTTTAGCTCAATTTCGGAATTCTCTTTAAACTTCTATTTATCATTATCTTTAGACATAACTGTAATTTTAATACAACACAAACACAAATAATACACATTTTGTTAGTACACAAAAGAAATATAATCGTATTCCTACTAAAACTTATGTACTAGTGTAGATGTACTGTAATATATACAACAACTACAGGTGTATTTTACATCATTAAATTGAAGATATACTGTTTACAGCAGTGGTTCCAAAACTTGATTACCTGACAGTCCGTTCGTGAATGCTGTATACTTCACAGCCCGTATATCTCCTTTCAGTTTGTTAGTCTGATCCCTTATGCAATTTCATGTGCAATATCGAATACTACTACTACTACTACTACTACTACTACTACTACTACTACTACTACTACTACTACTACTACTACTAATAATAATAATAATAATAATAATAATAATAATAATAATAATAATAATCTCATTAATTTATATTTATGTGTGGCAAACTTTTGCATACCATTGTAGCGTAATGTTATTGTTTTTACACAGGCTTTGTTCTTGAAACTATAGTTCTTACAAAGTAGTTATTTAATGTTTGTACGGTGGTGTTACAAAATGAACCAAATCGAATAAAAGTTGTTCGTGTTGGAAGCACATCGAAACAAATGGTCACCTGTTTTTTTCGGGAAAACTGGCCATATGACAACTATACTTTTAGAGGAAGGTAGAACTGTCAACTCTGCATGGTACACAACAATTTGTTTGCCGAAGGTCTTCGGTCAAATGCGGAAAACAAACAAACGCCGTCGGATCATTCTTCAGCACGACAATGTGAGCTCTCACACATCTCGTCTAACAACACTCAAAAAATCGAATTGATGGGTCATTCGCCGTACAGTCCTGATTTGGCACCCAATGACTTCTTCTTGTTCCCGAATGTCAAGAATAAATTGCGTGGACAACGATTTTCGTCGGCGGAAGAAGCCGTTGATGCGTTCAAAAATCATATTATGGAGGTGTCTGAAGAAGATTGGAAAATATGCTTTGACCAGTGGTGTATTTACGATTTTGTTTCGGGAGGGGCTTTGCTAACTTTCGGGGGGGCTTTGTCTGGAAATGTGAAAATTCTGCAAGATATTTCATTTACTTTACTATACTAAGTAAGATTTCGGGGGGGCTTAAGCCCGGAAGCCACCCCCCTAAATACGCCACTGGCTTTGACAAATGGTTCGAACGAATGCAAAAGTGTATTGATAATGAAGGAGAATATTTCGAAAAACAATAAATCATTTTTCAATGATAAATTACTGATTTTTCATTGTTATTCTCAAAATATAAATAGCGGCCCTCGTATAAATTGAGATCCATGGGTACAGACTGAAAAGACGGATAACAAAGGAAATTCAACGGTGGGCAGAAATGGCAAAATGAAGAAAATTGAATGAGACTGGAGAGCTACGAGAAAGCATTTAGACATATTTTCCAACCAGAGATCCTTCAGACAAGTTGAAAACTCCATCCTGCTTTAAGGTGCTTATAGGCAGGGCAAGTGGTGGCGGCCAGAACTGGTCGCTCCCTCACTTTTCCGCAAGTATGCCGACACATTGGGTAAGTACTTGCCACAAGTAAAGGAGTTTTACTGGCGGCCAGTTAGAATATAGTTAGAATATCAGAACCTTTAAAAATTCTTGCCTGAAAGTGGTTCTTATGGATTTAATTTTTGATCACAAGAAATTAATAGCAGTTACCGCTACACTGTGTAGTAAAAGGTCTTCTCGTAACTTTTTTTTCAGCGCACTTTTACATTTAAACTTGGTGTACTCCTCATGTCGCACGTTCCATAACAGTTCGTACGTAGGTTTGAAATATATCCAAAAAGGCAATAATGTCATTACTTACAATACTTTCTTTTTCTTAGGATCAGATACGAACTTGATAACTTTCTTCGTCTCAGGATTACCCACAGACATGTTTAATTACAAGATTTCAAGACAAATAATCAATTTTTAGTGGTGACAACAGCCTAGTGGCCGCAATGTTTTGACAAGACAGTTCTGGCCGCCAGTAGTTACGTGCCCGACCACGTGACGCGCTACTTCCCGATCGCGCGGCCAGTAAAATCAAACATGTTTGAGTTTTCTGTCTACTTGCCGGTCCAGTGGAAAGTACTTCTATAGATGAGGAAGGTAGGTGGTAAGTTGTTGGTGGCCAGTAACTTGCCGCCAGTTCTGGCCTTCTACTTGCCCCGTTTGTAAGCACCTTTAGAAAGCTTCCCCCAACATAATCACACCCTTGCTACAAAAGTGCCACAACTCAAAACAGTTAGTTTTGAGTAAATCACATATTAAAGTGTTGGTAGTACATGCACTGCAATGTTATTCATTATAGTGAAACTAGTGGTCCCACGCAGCTACTAGCAAAGTTAGAGCGATGATTCTTATATTGCCGGATAGAGACCATGCTCACAAATCCGAAGACATACATAACTTAAAATTGACAATTTTTGAGTTGTGGCATTTTTGTAGCGAGAGTGCGAATTTGTAAAATCAAAAAATGTTTGTAGATGGTACTGAGATCATGAAATTTGTGAAAATGAAGTTAATAGAATGAGGAAGGGGAAATAGGGAGGAGCATGAAACTGTTAATGTTTGCTTATTATTATTATTATTTTCATCTTAACTTCCTTTCCATCTAATCCAATACTATTGTAGTTTAAAAGACGCAGTTACAAAGATCTTTTTCTGTCTGAGAACATTATTCTACCTAACACAAAACGGAAGGCAGAAATTAGCACGCAAAGTCTGAATATGATCTTTTAAAAGAACGGGGCGAGAGTCGTAAAAAATCTCATCCATCATAACGCTCTCCACTTAGACTATCGAACCTAAACATCTCTAAGACTTTTTTTTTTTTCATTCTTCTGTAAAGATAAAGATTGTTCCGAACGAAAAACTTTTTCCCAGATAAGCGATTCCACCTATTAACAGGAAGTTTTTTTTACTTTATTTTCATCTAATAATACGAAGAAGTAGATTAATTACTCTACAGTGAGAACCATGTATCTCTACTGAAATATATATATATATATATATATATATATATATATATATATATATATATATATATATATATATATATATATACAGGAGCATATATGTACGTGTAATTTTAGGGAAAACAATGAAAAATATGGGTAATTTTATTCCAATGTAATTATACATATATAAAAGAATTTGTACATTAGAGTTTGTGATAATGGCATTTTTAGTATTATCATTTTATCAGCTATTATTCTTTTTAATAAAAGAAAATATTCGTCAATTATATTATGTAAAGGCAGTCATTAAGATTCGTATTTTAAAAAAATAAAAAATAAAGAAAACGTTACTTTTTCCTTTTCCTTATACGTTATATGTATAGTCATACAGTATTATATCTAATTATTAAGCCATGTTTATAATGTTCTTGATATCTTAGATAGTTACCTACATTCTATTGTAAATTTTTCTGGTGTTGAGCATTAAATAATAAATGTGGCTCCAGCTGCCACTCCTCACGGGTATGCATGTAGAAGCACCACAAACAAGATAAGATACCAAGGACTTCTGCTGATGACAATGATTAATACCATGTGTGTGGTATGGGAGAATCCAGATATTGTGTTTTTTCACTATACACGTCAACTAGTGTATAGTGAACCAGTAAGATTACTTAATTAACACTCTAATTGGTGTACAGTTACACAGGGCCTACAGTAACATCAGTTACGGTGTTGCACAATGCCCCTACTATATATGTATAGTGTTACTATACACCACTTAGAGTGTTTGAAACAATATGTCCTGAGTCTTTTCACACCGTATGTGGTCTGAATCACTACAAGTATAGGGGCTGACCTTAGTGGTAGCCTCATTATAGTGCTACACTTATGTATCATCTTCGAACACATAATTTCAAGTTTAAGAGTTAATAATAACTTTGAGATATACTTCATTACAGGCGCGTGCCCAGAAATGTTTGCTGGGAGGGGGTTCCAATACTAAAAGCCACTGCGTCTATCTAGTATTGAACAGGTTCCTATTATACTGCAGCCGGAAAGACGATAAGTAATTGTAAAATACTTCCACCTACATTTTCAGATAAAAGTATAGAACTAGATCAGTGGCGTATTTAGGATTTTGTTTCGGGAGAGGCTATGCACAACACATGAATAAGTACTTGTATTTTTCCTTTTGGGTGCCGACAAATTTTAAGGAAGTTTTACATATAAGAAATTTATTTCGGGGGGAGGGACTTGAGCCCAATAGCCAGCCCCTAAATACGCCACTGAACTAGATTGATTTTTATAAAAGAAAGAGTATATGTGAAGTGTGAGATCAAATTTTCATGCTACATCAATCACTTCCCTGTTAAACAAGTATAATTTTATTGAGAAAGTGAACAAATAAACTTTATGTTGAGCTCGGAAGTTTTTTTTTGGGGGGGGAGGTTCTACACAGTGGAGTCCGCGTGGGTACGCCCCTGCCTCATGAATATACTATGTGCTGTCATTTTGCTACTGGCACAACAAAAACCGTGAAAAATAGTGTACTTCAAGAGAAAGTTCATCGTACAGCATTAACTTTTACAAGGAAAAAAATGGTTTCTTTATTTTTTCAAAAACTACGCATGAGAATTTACAATCTCCATATAATTTTGTTCAGCTCAAGGAGATCTATGAACTGGTATACAGTATGTCTAATTTTTAAATAGTTTTTTTTACATTAAACACTAATTAAAAGTATAATTATTTTGTATGGGAGCACTGTAGCTCAGTGGTGCCCTTTCCGGCTGTTCTAATAGCTAGCGCGTGCGCCTTTGCTGGACGCGTTCCGGGGTTCGATTCCAGATGGAAGAGAGCCTTAGGAATTTTAACTGTCGTTGATGTTTGTGTGTTCGTCTCCCTGTCGTCATCGGTTACTGAAAGGAAAAACGAGTAAATGAAACAAAACATGATAATAATTAGGGATGCGCACGAGACAAGATTTGTGGCTGTCTCGTCTCGAAAATGTGGTGTAAAAGCGATGTCTCAACTCGAAAATTTTTTATTTTTCTATTGGAAGAGCTGTGTCTCGACTCGAATTTTGTCAGGAAAATCCTGTCTCGACTCGTCTCTTGCGCATCCATAGTAATAATAAGGTGATTATGTTACTGAGGAAAAACATGTGGTAGAGCGCTTATCTCTGGTGCATGAGGTCCCTGGTTCGATCCCCCGTCAAGTAAGTCTGTGAAGGACAACATCGTGTTCGTGGGTTTTCTCGAGTTAGTCCCATTTTCCTTCACTTTTCCATTCCACCAATTCTTCCATCATTATTCACTTGCCTCTATCATCCGTCTCCCTTGGCCTACAAGGACATAATCGTGGCGATGTTACACTTAAATTCATTTGAAAGAAAACGTTAGTCCGTTGCCATAGAAACCGCCGTTTCCAGGGCAACAGATCCTGTCACGGTTAGCCAATATTGAAAGAAAACAAAGTAAACGAAGAAAAATAATAATAGTGCAATGTAGAGGAGAGGAGTCGCTAAAATTAATTCTCTTCAACGAGGACCATTACGAAAGATCACTTACTGATTGAAATCCAGATTATTTTCCAATAGAGTAACTTCCAATAAACCTTTTGTTATTGTTAATTATTCCATATCGGACTCCCGAAGAAAACTCATCTAAACAACTTATTGACCGTGCCAATAGCGACTACTCGCAATCATGACTCCGTTTTCTTTCATTTAGAAATAGGAAAGAAAGAGAAGAAAGTAGAAGGGTAAAAGAAGGAGGTAGGTAAAGAAGAAAGAAAAGAAATAGGGTATTTTAATAAGAAACAGATTACTGGATAATTCCGGAAATATAGTAAAAGGTCGGGAAAGTCGTTGAAAGATGAATCATTCTAAATGTTATTAACAACTAATCAATTTTGGAATGCTTCGGAATAGACACATGTTCCCTCATACCACCCAGACCTAGCTCCAGGCACCACGATCGTGGGGTTGCCCAAACCTAGACCTGGAAATGAGAAAAGTGAAATTTAATTCTTTGTACTGTTATTCTAACCGGTGATTGATAACCATCCAGCATCTGAACTCTGTTCTCTAGGATCGACCACACATATGAATTAGCCAAGAGAAAAAAAAAACAAACTTATTAACTCAATATAAATTTATGTATCGTATCAGTAAGAGTCTCAACTTCCTGGAAGAAAGATGTCGTATTTAGGCTTATCCTGCTATTTTTGCTTCACTCCTCGAGCCGATTTAAACCATTAGTGACGGTCCTTCATGACCTAGGTTATTTACCTTAACACATATATTAAAACATGACACACATATTATAGATGTTAATATGACAAATGATATCACTAAAATTACTTAAATTAAATCTATCATGCATTCACACGCTCACTCACTCAGGACAGTGTATATATGTTTAACGGGATGATCTACCTTTTCTCGGCACAAAAATTTTTATATTGGACCTTATGGGGAGAACATGGCTACCGAATTTCCTCAGTTTCTAAGGAACTAGGTATCTCTAATGGGAAAGAAAAATTTTGCAGCATTCTACAGAAGTTTATTAACGGGTTGAAATACTTAAATTGTATATTTGTCTGCTAGTTTAGCAGAAATAAATTATTAAAAAATAAATAAATTAGTTTCTTTTTATACAAATTATAATATGTCTAACTGGAACCAATTATGGTAGAAAGATCAACTTTTTTTTTTTTTGTTTTATTCCTTGAGAAGAAACGACTCTAATAGTTTTAACCTTTAGACGACGAAGGGATTTAAATGCCGCAGCCCCTTTTATACGGCGCCATTTAAAGCGTTTTCGTAATAGTTTACAAACAAGTCCATATCTTCACCCCTATTTATCCTAGGATCATGGTTCATACCTCATTCTCTTCAAAATGGAGCTGGCTTTCAAATGGTACCACTTGCATGCTCGTACCATATACCAGGAGAGGGGAAAATGATGTTAAAGGGAAAATTTCGGGGGGAATTTTTCCCCACACTTTGGGCCCCTCTGGAACGGCCCTGTGTGAACGTAGAGATCTCAAAAAAAATCTGATAAATAGTACTTGGTATACTGAATGTGTGTGCCAAATTTCAAGTTTATATCTTGAATACTAAGGGCGGGAGAAATTTTATCAAGAATTCCCACAATGCCCCAAATTACCGCAAAACACCATGATCTCAGGTAAAAAATTTTCTGAGACATCTCTATTTACCCTATAACTATAATCCGCCAATCATTCTCTTTAGAATAGAATTGCCTTTCAGGCGGCACCATTCACATGTCTCCATCATGTATCTAAGGCGGGAAAATCCCGAAAAGAGGAATTTTTTGGTGTAAATATCCCTTTTTTCAACTTTTAGCCCCTCTGGCTCCCCCCTGTTTTAACGTAGAAATCTGAAAAAAAATTCTGTTGCCAAAAAATAATGAACATAGGCTTAATAAAAGAAAATATATATTTGAGAATTATGACGTCATCACCTCCTATGTCTCGACGGAGGAAGGTGTGAAACCATACGTAAGGTCTTCTACAATGCCTCTGGACTTGAAAAACAAAAATAACCCGGAAGAAAAAGCTCAAATAGGAGAGTTATAACGCAATGTACCATGAAACACCCAAAGGCATAAAGTGTGGACTGTCTGGATAGAAACACTCTCACACACACACAAACGCATTCACACACACACACTTTTTCCCTTATCTCATCAACATCATTGGTAATAAACACCTCGAAGTGTAAGCTGAGTTCCTCACAAGAGAAACAATCTCCTCGTGTCAGCAGAAATAATTGATAAGCAAGCGGTCACAAAAGCCAACGTGAGGAAATGAAAAAAAAATAAATAAAGGGAGGAAAAGTAACCAATTTTTTGGTTTGTTTGGGTTACAACTGGTGAACCATTTTTCTGTCACGTGTTCCTTTGATCGTTTTAGAACACACAAATGCTAGCAGCGGAAGGTTTGATGCAGGATAGCCACTGCTACATTAGTTATTGGTCTGAATAATTTTTTTGGTCGAAAAGGACCAAACCGTATATTCAGCCAAAATCGCTATTGGTCGAAAACGACCAAGTTCGTCGTGTAAAGGTTAATCACAACCATATCTGATACGCCAATTAAAAAATAGTATTTTAATGTAAGTATTAAAGTCCACCTGTCAAGAAGTTTGACGAGGGTAAGGCATCCGCGCCCACCCTTTTCTTCTGTTTTCGTCCCGAGAGATATGAAGGGACCGTTTTCACAACAGGTGTCAATGCGAATGTAAACATCCTGTCCTCACGTTCAATAGCCCAAGTTCGGCCACTTTCTCTCTCTCTTTTTCTCTCTCTCTTCCGAGGTGGTGTTTTTACCCTGTAAGAAAATTATAGATATGTAGAGAAAATGGTGATCAATTATTTCTGATAGCCAGATGACAGACAAGCATTCTAAAATGCCTTCGAATTCCAAAAATGTGTCGACCATAACTTTACCATCTGGTTATTTTCAGGAGGCAAAAGTTATATTATTATTATTATTATTATTATTATTATTATTATTATTATTATTATTATTATTATTATTATTATTATTATTTCGAGTTAGAGTGCAAAGCCACGAAGATACAAATGGCTCCATTGGCTAAACATACACATAGCTGCCCCCATTCAGAACATCCCTTTGTGCGTTAGAAAACATCCTATAACAATGCGCCCCTCGCAAAAATCTAATTCAACTCTTATTGACCTCAGTAGCGCTTACTAATAGCGTAAATGCTATAAATCAGGCATTTGCAATAAATAAATAAATAAATAAATAAAAGAAAACGTGCATTTTTCAATTCCCATATTCTCGTCCTAAGAAGGCGCTTAGCGCAACGAGCCTCAACTTTAAATGCTTTGAAAGTTTGTTCTTTTTTTGCGTATCCTGCTTCTTGTTTCAACTCCCTAGGACAGTGAAGATTTCAGGGGTGATTCTGGGGGGGGAATTCTCCCAAGAGCTACGAAATTCACCCTCGGGTGCTTGAGATCTTCGCAGAAATTTCTGTGGAGCACGCAATTTTTAGTCGCTTTCCCTCCTGTGCTTGGTGCCTCTGGAGGAAATGATCTGAAATTAACACTGCTATAGGATATTTGGAGATTGGCTTACAGTGCTTAGTCTTAACGAAGTAAGCACGAGAAACCAGAAATATCACAAAAAACAGGGCTTTTGCTCCGCTGTTCCCCCGTGAAAATGAACGGTTTACACACAATACAGGTTGGATCTAACAGGGCTATTTAGAGAACGTCTTATAGAGCATTTGTTGTGCAGTGTTGTCTGCGGACAAGGAGGCAAAACCGTGTTTTTCATTAAAAAATGGAGTATATTAAATTTCCCTCGCCCCCTCAGGAGACGCTTCTTCAATGAGACCGTATCCTGCCTCTTTCTCCCATTCTCTAGGCTCTAGGCCAATTAGGACTGACAGGCATTTGAATAAGTCAATTACTTGGTTGCCTAGTAATTAGCCATCATATTGGCTGCCATATTGGATTTAGACAAATGTTCTCTCAAGTTACCATGTAAAATATGTCTTGTCGTGATAAAAGCTACCAGAAAAAGTAGGTTTTTTTAGTCCTAAGGAAGTACGCTACATCCTAGAGTAATGCGTGCATATACGCATTTGTAACTCTGTACAGTTAATCGTTAGACAACAGTGTTGCCAGGTTGTAAGGTTTCTAAGTGGCAATAAACAATGCCATATTTAAATTCATCGGCCTATCGGCATCAGAAACCTATAGTTTGACACCAAAATTATCTTTCTAAGTGCCTTGGTTCACGATCTCTCTCTTTATATATATATATATATATATACAGATGGTGATCAGAAAAATGGAAACACCTGTAGTTCGCAACATGTCAGATGTATGGGTTGGCAGTGGTGTCGTGGCGCCCGCAGCGCCGGACTGCTGGTGGTGGTGTGTTAAATCGGTCTCCATACTACGTCAGGCACAGTGGAACAGCAGTGTCCAGTGGCTGCAGCAGACGGAGGTAGTGTAAAATGGGAGACCTCTCAGATTTTCAAAGAGGGCAAATTGTTGGTGCGCGGTTATGTGGAGTGAGTGTGACGGCAGTGGCTACTGTGTTAAGTGTATCGCGTGGGACAGTGTCGAAGGTGATGATGGCCTACACAACACACGGGAAAACCACATCGGGGAAGGGAACAGTGGGCGGAAGAAAATCATGAGTGACAGGTCACGCCGGGTATTAAAGCGCATTGTCACGCAGAACCGTCGTGCCACTGCGGAGCAAGTGACGGAGGAACTCAATCAGCACCTCCCCCACCTTGTTTCGACAATCACAGTCCGCCGCGAATTACATGACATCAACTTACGGGGTCATGTTGCACGGGCCAAACCGCTCATCAGGGACCATAACGCTTTCGCACGCCGCAAATGGTGCCGCGACCATGCAGCTTGGACCGTTGAGGACTGGAAACGTGTGATATGGTCGGATGAGTCATTCTTCACCTCATTCCCAACCACAGGCCGTGTTTATGTGTGGAGAACGCCCAAAGAAGCTTATGATCTGCAGTGTCTCCGCCCAACTGTGAAACATGGCAGCGGCTCGGTGATGCTGTGGGCCGCCATATCATGGTTTTCATTGGGTCCTGTGGTCACACTTAGCGGACGAATCACTGCCAACGATTATGTCGCAATTTTAGGAGACCACTTGCATCCTATGGTCCGGATGTTGTTCCCGGACAATGAAGCCATCTTCCTGGATGATCATGCACCCATTCACACAGCTGGCGTTGTTGCAGCGTGGTTTGAGGAATATTGGGATGAAGTTCAACACCTCCCCTGGCCCGCCCAATCCCCAGATCTCAACATAATTGAACATTTGTGGTCCGTCTTGGAAACACGACTGCGGCGACGATTTCCACCTCCATCCTCTCTCACAGAACTGGCCGATGCCCTGCACGAGGAATGGTGTAAAATTACACTTGCTACCATTCACGACCTCTATGCCTCCATCAAACATCGCATCAAAGCTGTTCTGAAGGCGATAGGTGGCCCGACACCTTATTAATCTGGTAAGTTGCAATTTCATTCAGGTGTTTCCATTTTTCTGATCACCATCTGTATATATATATATATATATATATATATATATATATATATATATATATATATATATATATATATATATATAGAGAGAGAGAGAGAGAGAGAGAGAGATTTACGTAGGGAGGCGGCCATATTGGAAAATGACGGCTACCAGAAAAACACCTCAAATTTGAAATATATTCCCAAGACATTATTTTAAAAAGAACTTAGGGGACATTTTTTTACGGACACCTATATATGGGGGCCAGGACTTTACATTGTCTGAATCCTGTGGGGGCACCCCACTGCCCCCATTCCCTTCGCCACTACTGTGTGCTATAATATTTGTCCGGAAGGGAAAAATTCCCAAAATAGCGTTTTCTGATATATACTGTTCTTCCCGCGCACTCTAGAATGAATCTTGATGAACTTCCAGAGGTAACGGGGTAAAGAGGATACTTCACACCACATCGTCCAGTCTCTTAGTATGGAACCATTGAGGAAGACAAACTCTATAAAGCTAACAGTATTTGGCAGCTGACAGGTACTTTCAGAAACTGGTCGAGAACCTGTTTCATTCAGACATCCACCCCCTTCCCCCTCCATTTCACCAACCCCCGCCCTTTCCGCGGCCAAGCTTAGAGTGGGGCGTGACTTAACCTCGTCAAACTTTGACAGGTGGACTAATACTTATATTAAATACTATTTTTTAATTGGCGTATCAGATATGGTTGTGATTAAAACTATTAGAGTCGTTTCTTCTCAAGGAATAAAACAAAAAAAAAGTTGATCTTTCTACCATAATTGGTTCCAAAGTTAGACATATTATAATTTGTATAAAAAGAAACTAATTTATTTATTTTTTAATAATTTATTTCTGCTAAACTAGCAGACAAATATACAATTTAAGTATTTCAATCCGTTAATAAACTTCTGTAGAATGCTGCAAAATTTTTCTTTCCCATTAGAGATACCTAGTTCTTTAGAAACTGAGGAAATTCGGTAGCCATGTTCTCCCCATAAGGTCCAATATAAAAAATTTTGTGCCGAGAAAAGGTAGATCATCCCGTTAAAGGAAACCAACTAACTACAAAGATACAAATAGTTTATTACATTCATAGTGAAAAAAAAAGAAAAAATAATTACAAGGAAAATCTTAAAAGCACAAGTTCTTGGTTATATATTAATAGAGTACATAGTGTTATATTTTAGTAAATTTTTATATATTCAATCATATTGACAAATGGAAAAAAAAATTAATTACATGTATCATATCTTAGGCATGCTAAAACGAAATTATGATTTGCGACATACGCAAATAAGACACTTATTTCACTTTAAAAAAAATTGGACAAAGAGGAAAGAAAAAAAAACCTTTTGGTGTATTAGAATTTATATGAGTCTCTACCTCACATCGGGTAATAAAATATTAATGATTTTGAGCGTTCAAATCACAGATCACGCACTACTCATAGTGTCCAAAACATTTCGCTCCATTTAACTTAGTTTGTGGTCATTTATATATATATATCTATATGTATATATATATATCTCTTGGTTTACAAAACCATTCGTCGTCTATACTTGGTTTATAACTTTTAACAGTTTATATCTGCAATCGCACACTGCGACGCTTTATACCCATCCAGGGATTTCGAAAAATCACTATCGCTAGAGGATGTTTCTCCTCTTAGACGGTCCATTTCCAAACTTATTAATTGAATAGTTTTAAGTTATTTATGCAACACTGGGACATGTCATGAGGCCTTTCCTTAGGATCACTTTCGTACATATGTGTATATAATTCGGATTTTTAAAACGATCTCCCGCAGGTGTACGGAGTATAAAGGTTCAAATTGAGGATAAAGAAAAAACTGGTCAAGTCACAGGATACATATGCAGGTGAGAAGGATTCAAGGTACACTTTCCACAATGGTTTTTGGTTGGTAGTTCAGGGATAATATTCGTTATGATGTGGGTTACGTTTAGACCTGCCGTTACTTTCCAATACATGCCATTACAGAATTACATAAGTTATCATTTACATTTATTCAAAAGAAAAGGAAAATTACTTAAGTGCACGGCGGTATTCATGACAAAATCTACATTCTCAAATTCGTCGGAAAACTCACTGGCAAACTATAGCAACCAATACACGTTTAGGGGGGACAGACACGAGCGCTCTTACATATACTCATAATACATTTAATATCATACTTTTACTTTAAAATCATATTCACATATTAAGTACATATACATTTCGACGTATTCACTTCTCTCTCTCTCTCTCTCTCTCTCTCTCTCTCTCTCTATATATATATATATATATATATATATATATATATATATATATATATATATATATATATATATTTATATTCAATAAATGCGCACACATTTAAATTAATCACCCCAATAATAAAATTTTTTACAAGGTTGCAAACATTGTCCCAAAACAAATGACTTCCGACATTACATATGAAAAAGAAAATCGCTTTTCTACCTGATACCGCGCATCTATAAATTTTTTCACTTTTATATATTCAATTCGTGTTTAAATCATGAAGAAAAAAAAACTTTGTGAGGCAGGCACGTAACACAGAGCATTTCTAAAGATATAACTAGATAAACCAAAATACAATTTCTGGGCCCAGGTTAACTACAAAGTAATCGAAAACCAAAACAGAAAGGAAAGTGACCAACGGATTAAAAAAAAACTTAAGAGGGACGACGGTGAGAGAACGTAATCGAAGTGTCGTCAACTACGAAGTCTTTGTTCATTTCGGCGATAGGTCAAAATGTGATGGAGGACCCAATCACTATCTACTTTATCCATGAATCGTGTCTTGCAACGTCTCAGCTGGTAATTTCAGATCAGAGTTGTACGTTAAATAAATCGTAAGTGACAAGTTCAAAATCTTGGGGGGGGGAAGGTTGAAATTAAAAAAAAAATCTTGAAGTAATGCAGACAGAGAGAGGGATAGAGAAGAAGGAAGACGAAGAATAGGGGCGCCAAAGACTTAAGTGAGAAATAACTAACGCTACAAAGATAGAAGTCGAATTTCGCTCTCAACAAAATCCATAGCCAAAATATTCTTAACATGCCAAAAGGGTGGTCTACTCAAATACGTAGACTCAAGGGGCGCCCTGCTGCCAAGGATGCAAGTTCTGTGTCCATCAGATCCCAATCCCACAAGAGTTTGCTTGTAAGATTGAAATCCGATCCCCGTATCCGGCCCAGACCAGCAGGATAAAAGGAGAGGGGGAAAGGGACCAGGTAACTGCGTCCCCAATTTTGAAATCTCTAAGTAAAAAAAAAATATTCGACCCCTTAGAAAACTAAGAAGGTTCGAGGACAGTAATGAAACTAGAATAGAAGTATTATCTAAGATATCCCTAACTAATGATTTGCCGAAATAAAAAAAAATTAAATAAACTGAATTTTGGATCGGTGATTTCTATGCCAAACCTCACCGATAGCTACCCTGCGCAGACACGCCACAGTCTGGGATGTCGTTAATTTCCCTCGTCTAATTAAACTAAGAAAAGAAATGAAAATACTTAAAGGGACTAGGGGTCGACATCCGGGTACGCGAATAAATTTCAATAATTAATTGTTTTGATTCTGTAACCCTGTCAGAGCTGTCGCCTCCATGAACATTGTAAGCTAGCCCGAGTAGGTAACGTGAAGAAAAAAAAATCTCACGGAGCAGGATATTCTATTTTAAAAAAACCGACCAGAAAATATAATTCACTACAGCCCTGTTGTATAACTGCTACTGTCTTTTCATAATTTATTATTCAATATGTCTAGTCAGCGATTATATGATGCTACCTATTCTATCAGATGGTATTACTATGGTTGATTATTACTATAACACATTAAACTACAAAGTATTACCGTAGTCCGACTATATATCGCCCTCCGGTCCGCGTGATATCATGGTGCAGGGGTCAGAACCTGAGATGTTTGTAGTTACACGTATCTATTCAATATCTATATATCAACACACGGCGAAGTATTCACTGGGCTACTATATATTTAACTATATGGGTGTCCTATATTCTATATTCATTTACTACAATATTCATACACTTTATATTCATATTCACATTAATATTCATTTGCCACGACGCTATATTCTACAAACACCCTGTTTCCTCTATCTACGCCCAGCCTATTTACACATTTCATCATAATACTTTAAAATCTATAGTCACTACAAACATTTCCCATTCCGATCACCGCACGACAACCTCACTCGAACTCAAGACTCTTTCATCCCACACACAATACTATGTAATACTTGGTAGCTTTATTAAGAAGAAAGAAGAAAAAAATCCTACGTATGTTCACTGAAAATAGAATTATCCGCGATAATATTTAATGTTTATAAAATTCTGCAGTAACAATGAGCTTCTGCAGCCACGAAGAAAAAAATGGACATTTAATATAATTTCAAAGCGAAGAACTAGCATCATATCGCCCGACTTCTGTTAAAAAATTACGTATTGTTTATTTACTTAAATATCTCGATTTCTAGACTATGCAGAATGTTGAAACTTTCAGAATATATTAATTTTGGGTCACTTGACCTAACTGTACATTCATATGGGCTGTGAATTATACCTTCTAGGTTTTATTTCGGAAAGAAAGGTCAATTTCATGAAAACTAAATCACTAAGCACCTCGACGGAAGAATGGCGGTTAGTACTGACTTTTGACACTAGGGCTAGCGACGATATAATCAACCCTTGAACAACTGAATGTGACCTTGTACACGGAATTATTATACTATATTACGTTCACTTTTGAATATTGTGTATGAGTTCACTTAATGACGGAATAATAAAGAATTTATCGCATAGTAAATACTACACTGTCCATATTTGATTATCTCACACACTCTTTCATCACTTAACTACCACAATTACTACTACTAGAACATGTTTCTACATTACGAACACATACATGCCACATTCATACTACACACTACATTAATACATGTTATACTAATAAATATACACAGAAAACATTCATATTTTACCATTTTAAATCGGCTCTATGAAAGGAAAGGGGAAGAAAGGAAACAGGGCCAACTGGCCCTTATATTTACTAAATCACATTCTTGAGTGTTTAATTAATGCCCTGAGGGGACATATCGGAGTATTAGCTAGCAATAGGACCCCTGCCCTGAAGGGGCAGGAACCCGGAAACAAACTAAATGTTCAACTCATCCCGCTGGAAGCCGTACTCCCAATTTGGGAGTCAGATAGGAGCCCTTACTGTAAATTTACACGTGCATTATTCTACCTATTTTAACTACAAAGAAATTAAATACCGCCATGTATGTAAAAAAAGAAATCACTCACTACCTACATAAACAAATCTATATATGGACAGGTCTTGTAACCCTCAATTATCAGGAAAATTGGAGGTGAAAATATAAGGGGAAACACTGATCTTCTGAACCGGTTTTAGGAAAGAAAACAGAAATCACACTACTTTTGAATCCTGTCCATAACGATCGGTGGATGAAAACATGGCGTCACTATATCGCCCTTACTATTTCAGCCTTTTTTAGTCCAGTTTTGACTATGAAATTTAACAGTTCATGGCTCCTCGAGACTTCCAGAGATTTTAGGTATTAATGAAATCCCAAATGTTACCTTGTTTGCAGCTTTCTCACTCCTTTTCAACGTTTTTTGCTGGGAAGATCTTAGTCCGGCATCTTCCGTGAAATTCTTGCAGGGAATGGAAAAATTGCGCCCTAATATCGTAGCGTGGGTTTATCATCCAATCAAAACTAAGCATTTTGGCGGTGGGGCTTTGAAACGAATAAAATTTGGTAAAATCTGGATTAAACTAGTTTTTAGAAGGATCTAGGTATCTAAAAGAGAGGTGAAGGGTGGTCCTGAAAATTCTGTCGAATTTTAGATTGGTTATTTGATCTGGAAAGTTCCGTCCAATAGTGGATCTATATTTTCGGATAGCACTGACACCGTAGGAATTGTAATAATCCATCTACACATCCACATACAAGACTTATAACTAATTTAAAATATAAATAAAGATATTGATTCCCAATGAAATTTTTTACAGTTTTTCCATGTTAATTTGAAATAGAATAATGAACAATATTACGAATTATATGAACAGCCAGAAATTTTTTGTTAAACATCAAGTACAGTCGGTGCAAAAAATTTCGGGCACCCTCCTGTTAAGAACATATCATTAGACTGTAATGGCATTAGTGATGAGCGCAAGAGTCTTGGTCTTGCAGTTTTTGCAAGAGTCTTGCATGCAAGACCAAGACCAAGACCAAGACCAAGACCAAGACCAGGAATCCCGATGCAAGACCAAGACCAAGACCAAGGGGTGCAAGACCAAGACCAAGACCAAGACCATACCTGCAAGACCAAGACCAAGACCAAGACTCTTGCGCAAGAGTCTTGCACAAGTACCAACACTACTTGAATTTTTTATAGAATGTAAAAAGGAAGGGGAAAAATCATTACATCTTTCACGTGAACTTCTTGGCTCCAGTAAAAATACCGCCAGAGTAAATGTTCCCAGTAGTGTATGCAATCCATGTGAGTCGATCTGCTCCTGTAACATATAGCTACAGTATGTCGTTTTTTGAATCGGTTGTTCACGAGACGTCCGACAGCATAATTCTATGAATTGTTACAAGCTATAATAACTTGAGTGTCTGATTTACTTTGGTCATCATTTGATCATTCACGACGGCCCATGATTGGATTTTGGGAAATCATATGAAGAATAGTTGTGTCCATAAGAAGTGGATAAGCAAAAATAAACTAGAGCATGTTATTGACACGGTAGCTCAGTGGCAGAGCGTTCACCTCTGGTACATGGGGCCCTGGTTCGATCGCAGCTTGCGCTATGTGAACTTTTTTGGTGAACAAACACCCTGTGCGTGTGTTTTCCCGTTTCCTCGTACTTTCTTCATTCCACCATTTCTCATCATCACTGTTTCCCTTAGCTTCAGTGTTATAATCGTGGGACGTTAAAGTAGATATTTAATTTCATTTCAAAAACATATGAATGGTGTTCTTCTTCCAAAACTAACGGAAAATGTAGCATTGAACATCGGCAATTCCGTACACCATAGGTGCCGACTACATTGGTATGGCCTTGGCTCTGAGGTTCAAGCATCCGTTGGAAATTTTTAATGTGTACTTATAAAATTAATATTGAAATAACATTTCCATGACATTGACAAAAATTTAGCGCATGTGACCGCAAGTTTGATTTCATAGGTGGATGCTTATACGTTGAATAATTGTTTATCAATATAACTTATAACCCCCTTAGGTATACGGCATATCTAGGATTCAACGATATAACATTATACAACAATAAATAATCTATATTCACAACTGAGAGTGATTTCGTACTTATTTCAAATAACTTGAAGTTTGATGCCGTTGTTATGTATTTCTAATGTAGGTCAAAAGTATTTATATAAATTGAGTATATATATATAAAAAAAGACAGACAGTTGAGTCGTTTTCAGTTTTCACTCAAATTATTCTAAAATATTGGGGCCGCGGTGGCTCAGTGGTAGAGCGTTCAGCTCTGGTGTTTGGTGTCCCGCGTTCGATCCCAGCCCCCGCCATGTGAACTTTGTGGTGGACTACACCATGTGCGTGGGTTTCCTCGTGGTTCTCCCGTTTCCTCCCACTTTCTTCTTTCCACCATTTTCATTCATTTTTCATCATCACTGTCTCCTTTAGCCTAGCCGGCATAATCGTAGGACGTAAAACTCACAAATTTAATTTCATTTCATATTCTAAAATATTAAGAGGTTTAATTATTATTATTTTAATTTGTTCTCTCTTTTTTGGTCAATATTGCAAAACATATCATCATCGTCATAATAATAGCTTTTCTGCTATTATTGGCAGGTCACTTGCTGCAGCTGAGAAGCTTCGATGACTGTGGTCCTCAGCTAGTCTCTTCGTCTTAACGTAGCAATTTTCTGTCTTAATATCTTTCTTCAACTACGATCTCCTTCGCCCCCTCCCTCTAGCACGTCCCTCATAATACAGTTCCTCCTCAACCAATGTCCTCCTCTTCATTACATCTAAAATTCTTCTTTTCTCCCCTACTGTTACTATTTCTAAAACCTTCGCATTCGTTTTCCGTTCAACCCAGCTGATTCTCTCCTTTTTTCTCTATGCCCACATTTCGAAAGTCTAACTGTTTCATCGTTTTTGCCTATGTTCTTATTTCTGCCCCATACAGTACATATTAGAATCAGTAAAACAAAATTTCAATATTTAATTGGAAGATTGTTCAATACGAAGATGAGCTAATCGTGGTAGGGAAGAAAAAAATTTGACGCATTTAGAGTGTAAAAATAATTTTGCAATTTATGGTATTTCAGTAATCTGTGCCATCTTGGTTTTCTTTCATGCGTCTCACTGTCAGGGATAGCCTCCCCAGTTTGGGAACCAGTGGAGTATTGGATCGGTTAAAACATAAAAATATTACGAAATGTTGTGATTTATCTTATAAGTAGTGAAGCGTGATCACCCATTGAAAACAAAAGTAAAGGTCATCGCCTATGTTGTACAGTATCATCACACTTACACGAAGGTAAAATAGGTCCTATATTACATTTAGAAACACACATTGTATTTCCCTCACTATTGACGCAATGTAGGATTTATTATCCCTTATATCCAGAGTAAAATTTACTTATGAAAATCATAGATTTCTTAAAAGCAAAACTTGCAAGACTCTTGCAAGCAAGACCAAGACTGGGTGTGCAAGAATAAGACCAAGACCAAGACTAGGTGTGCAAGACCAAGACCAAGACCAAGACCGAGGGTTCCACTGCAAGACCAAGACCAAGACCGCATGTGCAAGACCAAGACCAAGACCAAGACCACCCGGGTCTTGGTCTTGGTCTTGCATTTGCTCATCACTAAATGGCATATTACACATTTCGTGTTTTAATTATATTATAGAGTACTAATCAGTTCTTATACAATTATATTTGAACTCTGTTTGGACTGATTAAATAAAGAAATAAAGGGAATAAGCAGACAATATGTTCTATTTAACATTTTTCTAATAACATACTTTCTTTTCTATCAACAAATTTAATACAAAACTTATTAATGTATTAGGGAAAAATAAAATGGCTGTTCTTTAAGTGTCTTTAAAACGAAACATGTAAGAGGTATAACATTGAAGATGTACCTCACGAAAAAAGAAAAGAAGACAGAAAAGAAAAGAAAAAGAGCCGAATTAAATTGTTTAGAAAAGAATCTCATAATAGTCCACCATTATTTCAAGACGTGTGCAGGGTACGTGGCAAAGAATCAAGCAAATTTCCTTCTATCAAAGAAAGGTCTTCCATTAAAACGTGTTATAACATAACAACATATGAGAAAGCACATAATAACATTTTTTCCACAGCAGACGGTGATTACACACACATGAACATACGCATATGGTTCATTGACAGTAATATTATATATATTTGTAAGGCAATTTTTCCAATTCGATTCATGGTGACAGTACATACGTATAATATTTTCCACTCGTGTGTCGCACAGTCTTCCCGGACACTTTTCTTTTCTTAATAAAGTATATATACATCGTCCGTTTTTTCCCGTCAATGAAGGTGGCAATTTAGTTTAGAGAGGCCACCTTTGCCTATCTTGTAATCTTAGCAATGTAATGAAAAGAAATTGTTAGTCTTTGGGACTGAGATTAAAAGGCACTGATCCGAACATTGAAAGGCGTCGGTTGTCATGCTATTGTCATAAAATTACAGGGAATACAATACTCAAGGATTTTTGCATTACAATGTCTTAATGGGACGCTACAATAATAAAAAAGAAATAACTAAAAAAAACAGGTACCTCCTCAAACGGACTTTTATGAGAAATGTTTTGTAGTATTGTGATTTCGTTCTTATTCTGGTGACATTGAGCCAACAACTATCTGTAATCCTCAAAAGAAATCTCTTGAAATTACTGGTTTTATTTTATACGGCTATTTGCTACAACAATGATCAGAAAACGTGAGAATATTATCACGTTTTTCTTGTCTATTTTGTACATTTAAACAGTTTAGTTTATCGGTGTTATTTCATATAATAGGTATCATCACGTTAAGAAATTCCGTTTTAAAACATTCTAATTGTAAAATCATGTTAGAGAATGCCCTAGCACGCCCATAGCACATTAAATGGCCAGCATGTGAGCTTTCTATGTGCATGGGTCCTGATCAATCACATGTGCGGGAAAACACACATCGATAGCAGCTCCAGCAGGGGTACATTTGAAATAGAAAGATTCTACCAATCTTAGGTGCATGGGTCTTGATGAATCACATATGCGGGAAAACACACATCGACAGCAGCGCCAGCAGGGGTACATTTGAAATAGAAAGATTCTACCAATCTTAGGTGCATGAGTCCTGATGAATCACATATGAGGGAAAACACACATCGACAGCAGCACCAGCAGGGGTACATTTGAAATAGAAAGATTCTACCAATCTTAAGTGCATGGGTCCTGATCAATCACATGTGCGGGAAAACACACATCGACAGCAGCGCCAGCAGGAGTACATTTGAAATAGAAAGATTCTACCAATCTTAGGTGTATGGGTCCTGATTAATCACATGTGCGGGAAAACACACATCGACAGCAGCACCAGCAGGAGTACATTTGAAATAGAAAGATTCTACCAATCTTAGGTATATGGGTCCTGATTAATCACATATGCGGGAAAACACACATCGACAGCAGCACCAGCAGAAGTACATTTGAAATAGAAAGATTCTACCAATCTTAGATATGTATTTGATAAACATGATATAATTGTTTTAACTGTTATTGCTATTCCTCAAGTTCGTTAATGAACCACCTCTTCCCGTCCTGTTGACCTGCTTCTCTTCTGTCCATTTCTAAGTTTTTATGTTTAGTCTTTTCCAACTCGGCCATGTTCGTTTTTAGTTTAAAACAAATGTCTTGAGTATATAAAAAGCAAACATGTGTGTATTTGTGTCTCTTTGTTACCAAAGGCTTCAATAATTAAGTTACAACATAATAAACGACGCTGATTTATTATAAAATTTGAAATGAAAAAGGTTTTTCGATTTGCTTTAAATACAAAAATGAATAAAAATTAACTCATGAATGATTTTTAAACATGTTACAACATTAAATTATAATATGATATTGCATGTATATAGGTAACCAAGAAAGTTCTGTCGCTTTTATACCCACCACCTTCGAACATTGATATGTTAACTAAGACTTACCTGGAAGATCAAAAATAGTCCCCATCAGCATCGATTTTCTGGAAGGCCATGGGTTCCATCGCGGTAGAACTTGCTGAGCTGCGAAGAGAAGAAGGTATCAAGTGCATTTTGCTCTTTTACTAGGGATTTGAACTTTCGTCCTCTAAGATGATTGTCCAAAGAATGGAACAGGTGATAAACGGAAGGTGCAATGTCTGGAGAGTATGGCGGATGCAATAGTGTTTCCCATCCTAGGCGTAGGATGGTGTCCCAGGTCAGCCTATCCATGGGGCATAACGTTTCCGGTAACAGGATAATCTCTTTGCGATTCAGAAGTGCTGGCTCTAGAGTTTTGAGTTTTTCTTGAATACGGCTCAACTGCTGACAGTGCACAGTTACATTGATGCTCTGATCAACTGGTAGCAGTTCCCGATGCACGATGCCAAGACCTTCTTCTGGTGCAGTGCTTTTTTCAGCTGTTTTGGAACCGGTTCATGGGATGCTAACCAATGACGATGGCGCCGTGGAGCTTCGTATAGGACTAGGGATGCGCTCGAGTCGAGTCGAGACAGAATTTTCCATACAAAATTCGAGTCGAGACACAGCTCTTTCAATAGAAAGATATATATTTTTCGAGTCGAGACATTACTTTTACAGCACATTTTCGAGACGAGACAGTCTCAAATCTTGTCTCGTGCGCACCCCTATACAGGACCCACTTCTCATCACATGTCAACAATCTGCCCAGAAATGGCTCCTTCCTCAGACGAGACAGCAAAAAAAAAAAAAAAAAAAGTGCCTGCTCGCGTTGGCTTCTGGCCCGACGTCAAATCATGTGGGACTCAACTTGTAGTGCTTCCCAAGTTGATGGAGGTGCTGCCGAATTGTTTCTCCATTCACACTTTATTGTAGTTCCAGTTCCAACCATTGTTTGCCTCAATTGCTGCCTGAAGATGTTCATTCGTACATGTGTTGGTCTTCCAGCACGTAGTACGTCTTCGAGCATTTTGTCATCATCCTTAAACTTGTTAAACCATCGCTGCACTATCTGCGTAGTCACGACACCCTCACCAAAGGCCTGGCTTATCTTCCGCTCCGCTGCAGCGGGGTTTGATCCCAGTTTGAACCAGTATAGCATACACACCCTTATGACACTCTGTGGAGGTCCGCTATTCACTTTGTCCTTACGCAAGTTCATGGTGTAACTGAACTGCCACAACCAGGTAGTATGTTGAATATACCCACTCCAGCAACTAACCTTTGCCTTATCTTCATTCTTGTTCAACTCACGGTGTGAGGGCCAATTGAACACAGACCTCCACAAAAAGCGACAGAACTTTCTTGCTTATCTTTATAAATTAATTTGTGTTTCTTCAAGATGTACCAGTAAACTGAGAACGAGGTAGCTACGTTTAAAAATATGCCCGCCTTCGCCCAGAATTGCCCTAGTAAATTGTGTGTAAGACTGTAATAAAAAAATGATGAGTTTTCATAATTAGAATAGATTTTAGATGGTTATCTAGTAACACCAGAACATATGAAATATACAGAGTGTAACAAAAAAAGTACGGCAAAATTTCAGGGATGGATTCCTTATGGGTAGACAAGCAAAAAAATCATATTACCTTATGTCGGGAAATGCATCGCTACGGAGCTAAGACCATTGAGCCACCTGCCGGTGTGAAATAGCCACATTCTAGACGCCCCTCAATGTGATTCAATCTAAACCAATAATTCAGCCTGTAACTAAGCTAGGAAGATAATTTCGGTATCAATGTGTTCCTGAAGGAAGAAGCTTTTCGCTTATATGCATTGTATGTATGTGAGGGGTATCACGACTGATGTGGAAAGATAAATACGAAATTTTGCGTTTTTTGCATCAGAATTTTGGGGACGGCATTCCTTCTCCCTTCAGGGTACATTCACAAAAATTGGTATGTGAAGCAATGAAGTAGTCCACTATATGGTAATACCCTGTATGTGAACTTGTTGCGTAGAAGTCTTATATGGAGCCGCCCTGAAAATAAATGTAATTTTCAAACTGAGACTCAAAAAAAATGGCCAAATTTGCCCTCCTCCTTCCCCACCCATATAAGGAATAAGTACACATACAGGCTATTACCGTATAGTGGACTATCTCATTGCTTCATATGCCAATTTTTGTGAATGTACCCCTAAGGGGGAAGGAATGCCATGATCAAAATCCTGATGCAAGAAACAAAAAATCACTTACTTCATCCTCCCCCGTCCGCCGTGGTATCCCCCACATACACAAAATGCATATTGGCGGAAAGCTTTGTCCTTCAGGAACACATTGATACCAAAATTATCTTCCTAACTTAATTAGAGGCTGAGTTATTGGTTTAAATTGAGTTACATTGATGGGCGAGCAAACTGTGGCCATTTCACACTTTCAATAATAATAATAATAATAATAATAATAATAATAATAATAATAATAATAATAATAATAATAATAATAATAATAATAATAATAATAATAATAATAATAATAATATTTGCTCTATGGTTTTTACAATAATCATCAGCAGCTCATAAAGCATTCATAGAGATATAAAATGTACAAAATTTTGGAATTTTGAGTCACTGTAAAGTTAGGGTTTTTTTTTTTTTTTTTGTTTTGTCTTCAATATTTTGAAGAAAAGTAAGTCTCATAAAATAATGTTGTGAGATAACTGTATCAATGCAGGTTCATCTTCAACTGCGTCATTTACAACTATACTTGTGATACAATGAGTGAATTGACGTCATCAACCTGCATGCGTGCCTAGTATCCTACACACACAAGTATCAAGTTAATGTCATAATTGCTTCTTCTCTTGTATTACACGACGTGGATCTGGTTTATACGTCACGGAATTCCTTTCTTACAGTCGAAATCTTGCGCATGTCACACTTACTGTCATTGAACTTGTTGCAAAAACATATATACTTTTTTTTTCTCAAACCATGCAACCTTCACTCTTCCTAAACATTGTACTCTCTTCGATAACTTTTTACTCATTTTACAATATTTTTACTATCTTTTTTTTTTTTTTTTTAAATTGAAGAAATCCTTATTTGAAGACAATAGACTAATTAATCCACAACATAATCAATGGAAATACTACAGTTAACAGACCACACTTGTATTTCCCCGAAATGTTTAAGCATTGTATATATTTATTTATACAGGATTCAAGTCGTAAGCTAGAATTAGGTACTGCGAGTAGCACGCCACGACTAGAGCCATTCAGTCCTGGACAAATATACAATTGCAGCAAAGCGCAATAGGTAAATGTGTTGCCTTCTACAACCCCAGCTACAGCGGATACATCGCTAACATAATGGAAAGGAGGAAAATGAGTTAGTTTATATTGGGCACATACCATGAAATAAGGAGAACAATCTGTATTGGAGACTGAATCTCATTGCTCTCTGCGACAAGGACATATTTTGGTGTAATTTAATACGTTTACCATGTAAATAAGATGTAAATGGTTCAAAAAACATTTAATTGTTTTGTACCATTCAAAAGCTAATATGAGAATTATATATTTATTTATTTACTTGCTGATATCACTATTTTTCACACGAGCAGAATAGGTCTATGGGAAGTATTTGAATCCTCTTCGATCCCTTAAGATACACATTTCAGTGAAAATATTTTTATAAAAACCCGTAATATTAACCCGTCCCACTCACACCCTCACCCTCTTCTCATTCTCCATGTCTATGGGGCTGAACTTGGAATTAAAAGCATCTGGAAGTCGCCATTCATCTCAGCGATCCCTAAAACTACGGATTCAACACTAATATCATTCATTTGCGGCTATTTTTATGTTTTCCCTTCCACTGTATAGTGATCTAGAGATATTTCTCCCACAGTACGGCAGCGAGAGTGTCACTATTTATCTTAGCTATGTTGAAAACTATAGATTCGACATTAATACCGCTCGTTTTTATTATTATTATCATACCGGGTGAATCACGATGATGTTCCCAATTTCGTTAATTTATTATTCGAACAGTAATGAGCTTTACTAGCCAATATATCCCCCCCCCTGGAATATAATCTCATTTTTTTTCTTTCTGCTGCAGTTGCATAGACGTCCACCAGAATGCAGTTTGGTCAAAATGAGTAATATGTCACAGAGCGTTCTGTGTACTTGATTTTTATGCGACTAAGTCCATTGTACAAGTTCAACGACATTTCTTTGGAAAATTTAGGGTATTTGTGCTGCCACTTGCTACAACTGTAGTTAAATTGCGTGAGCGCATCACTGCAGCTGTGGCCGATATCGACCCTGACATGCTACGATGAGTTAGGTAGGAACTTGAATGTAGAGTAGAAGTGTGTCGTGTAACTCGTGGATCGCATATTGGACATCTATAATATGTTAGAAATAAAATATTGAGTTGATCAATCAATGTGTCTAATCTCTGTTTAAATACTTGTTATTAAAAGAAAAAAATATCGTCGAAATCGGGAACATCATTTTGACTCATCCTGTATTTACATGTCACTCCCTTCCCACCTCCTAGCGTTGTCTTACACTCATAGTATTTGTTGCAGTATATCAAGTTTGAAAAATTGCTTCAGGCGTTCCACAGGCACAGTTATGCTTATTATATTGTGACTATTGTTATCATACGTATCATCGGCACGGGAGACCCCGGTTCGATTTCCGGCGGGAACTCATGTTGTTCGAATTCCACGTTAAGCTGTAGGTTCATGTCTCATATAGCCTCACTGCTGAAAAGGGGGTGCCAAACTCTAATCCCCATCCATTTATATATAATATAAATATAAAATGTCCCCTTTCCTCCTATGGGGAGGTTATATACCGAGTTTCTGGTTTCTGGTTTAAGAGGTTCGTGAGCTTGCTATTTTCCGCTTAAATTATGACTCCCGTTCCCCCGTAGGATAGGGGCTATGGTATTTTAATCAAAGCAACATGATGATAACCCAATTCGAGGCAGGTGATAACTATATACAAAAAAAAAAAAAAAAAAAAAGAATCAAACGGTTCAGTGTTTTCCCATGATTCATTTCTTTTACAATATCTTTTTTTATTTACAAATTAATAGAAACAGTTACTTACTTATTAGCAGAATTTTTAAAGAAAACTTCTAAGTTCCTAAGCCTATCACTCTGAGTAATCTGGTGAAAAGTGAAAGTTTGGTTCTTTTGTAGGTAAATAGAAAATAAAAATCCACCTACTAGTCACTTAAAAAAAAAAAAAAAAAAAAAACAAATAAGAGTGTCTTGTGCTTTCCTTAACACCACGGATAGTAAATTCACCTATGAGAAAATTTAGGCTAGCCAAGTGCCAATGTTAGTCCTACGTAGTAATTGCTACTTTGCTGAGCATAAGCCAACCATCTCAACTCCCAACGTTTACCCTACATTGTATTTGACCACTTTGTTGAGTATTTGCCAACCAACGTTCGACCTACATTGTATTTGGCCAATTTGTCGAGTATTTGACAAACAACTCAATTGGTAACGTTCGCTCTACATTGTATTTAACAACTTTGCTGCGTATTTGACAAACAACTCCATTGGTAACGTTCGCTCGGGTGACATCCAGAAGTCCTAAAATGCAGAAGTCCTAAAAATATGGGCACTAGACCTAAATTTTAGGACTTCTGCACTTTAGGACTTCTGCACTTTAGGACTTCTGCATTTTAGGACTTCTGCACTTTAGGACTTCTGCATTTTAGGACTTCTGCACTTTAGGACTTCTGCCTTTTAGGACTTCTGCCGTTTAGGACTTCTGCCATTTAGGACTTGTGCCTTTATCATTCACTTGCTTTAGTTCTGAAATTCGCCACCACCACACGAAATTGGGACGATGCAGCAACTAGTTGGCAATAATGTTACGAACGTATCTAATTCCAACAGTAACAGCTATATTTGTACTACTAAGATCGTTATTATCACTATCTGTTCTGCACTTATACACGAATTACATAATACAACCTATTTCATTCTAAGAATTAATTACATAATTTGTTAAGAAATTCGTTTCTTTCGAATGGAGATACGAGAATCCCAAGACAAATTCCTAAAACAAGAATAAATAAATAAATAAATAATAAAAAAATGTTTAAAAAGAATATTTTACCAGACTTCTGAAACCAAGCAAACATTCAGAATTGCAATATATACTTACTGTGCGGAGCGTATTTTATTAAGAGTAGGACAAAAATCCACCAAAGTTTACTTAATTAGGACAAAAGCACACTAGACATTTCACGAGTGAACATTAAATACCAACTGTATACATAAAGAACGCAGTAAATTTAAAATTGAGCAAAGAACATTTATTATGTAATACAGTGGGTGACATTAATAAGTCTTAAATGGCACAAGTCCTAAAAATATAGGCATTAGACCTAAATTTTAGGTCCTGTGCCATTTTTGCAGAAATTACTACATAGTCATTTAGGGGTGTAGCCTGCAAATTTTTCTAGGGGAGCATGATTTTTATATATTAAAAGCAAATCAAAAGTTTATTTCCAGATTACGAAAGCTTCAATAAGACAATAAATTTATACATATTACACATGTACACAAATACATAATATTATTATATTTCCAGTTAGTTCCTTTTTGAAACCTGGACCTTGACAGAGCGTAAATTTAAAATCACAGCTTGTGGGAAATGTACGAATCAGGTAGTTATAAGAAATCGGAAACTGTTCATGGAAATCCATTTGTTTGACTGTATTTATCTTCTGTACTCTTATATAAAAGAGTAAAGATGAGTGATTTTTTGGGCATACTACTACAAGTAGAGTCGTTAAATTTTAATTATAAAATATAATTTTCTTATGAAAGCAGGACATAAGAAAGAATTTTTGGAAATAAGTATCGTAAAACGGGTGGGGCAAGATTTTTTTAAAGGGTAGTGTATCTCGCAAGTTTCTGAAGCTAGTAAAATGAAACTTGGCATATAATCTTTCCTGTTAAAAAAAAAAAAACTGAAAATTGAACACATAAAAAGGAAAGAGCAAAGGGAGCACTTTTTTAATGTTCGAATTCCCCATTACTTACTCAGAAAATATGTAAATAAATTAAGGAAGGATTTGTTTAAGCTAGATGCGTGAAACTCGGTATTTGAACTTTTAACTAAAAGTAATAAAATACTATATGTTTCAGTATCTTGAAAATTACACTTCTAAGGGGAAGGAGGGTCAATTTCTATAATATTAAAATATCCCAATGCTTATAAGATTTGGGCAGAAAACTCTTTTCCTTTAGGCCTCGGTTATTCCAGTTAAGCAAATGAGAGTACAAAGTGGCTAATTAATTAGGTTCTTTTAATTATTTTAACATGTTGACGTAGTTTAATTCTTTTAAAACTGTATTCTTTCACATTCTATTATAAACATCCTTCATTTGCTGTAATTATTAAACACGTTTAAGAACAAAAGAGTAACTCATAATAGAAACAATTTCTGCAGGAACAACTGGTAGGATTCAGCCTCTTGTTGTGTTCTTTAGGCCGTTAAAAATTTTCTTGAGACATTTTTCTGACACTGTCCTTCTCTACAACTATAACATGAATTTACATCTCCGTAATAATATAATTAAGATCTCATCACTGATTCATAATCAGTTTTCTTTTCCTAGATTTGCTAATCTTATTGGGTATGCATGATATAAAAGCGGTTATTGGAAGAAAAACCATCTGTGTTTGAAAATTTTCTTTCAAAGATTGTGCAGCATTTTGCGATTTGTGCACAGTTATTGCCGTAATAAGGTGTGTGTGGTGTACACAATGTTTATGCATCACACACTTTTTTACTATATATCATTACCGTAAAACGTTTTCCCAATCAATTAATAATTATAACATTTGAGGATATAAGAAGTTCTGACATAGAGTGAAGCGAGGGGACTCACTATAAATAAGTAACCCTTGCCAATTACAGAAACATTTAATTTTTATTTTATTTATTAATTTATATATCCTACTTCGTGAATTTATTTCTCCCTAACGAATAATTTTCATTTTGAAGAGTGGACGTTTCGGTGTAAACATTAGAACTTTTACACCGAACCAGCCTGACCTTAACCGGCGAACGTCCTTACACCGAGCAATCCGTACACCGAAACGCCCTGCACCAAAACGTCCTACACCGAAACAGCCGTATCCCAGGAGTAGTTAATTACGAATATGACAATTATTTGCTACAGAAAGACTTCTGTACAAGAAATATATGTGTAAAAATAATTTACTTCAAAACAACACAAGGAAAGCAAAATTTATGACGTACATAACTAAAACGCAATATTATGTTACAAATATGAAGTCAATGGTGTGGAAATAGAGAAAAACAGACATTATGAAAGATCTGGGAATCACATTTGGTAGAAAGTTAAAATTTTGTCAACATAGAAATATACCATGGAAAGAGTAAGAAAGGACAATAGGCTTCATTTATTTATTTATTTATTTATTATTTCAGAACGATAGAATATGTATTTATACAAATAACTTGTAAGAACTAAGGCTCTGTAATATGAAACAGTATATCTAAAACTTGACTAACAGATTGACAGTTTTCTTCTTACGGACGCGATGGTAGCGCCACAAGAGATTTTTAGGACTTCTGCACTTTAGGACTTCTGCCTCGGTATGATTTTTAGGACTTCTGCCTTTTAGGACTTCTGCATTTTAGGACTTCTGCACTTTAGGACTTCTGCATTTTAGGACTTCTGCACTTTAGGACTTCTGCACTTTAGGACTTCTGCCATTTAGGACTTGTGCCGCGAAATAATTTTTAGGACTTGTGCATTTTAGGTCTAATGCCGTTTAGGACTTCTGCATTTTAGGACTTCTGCCATTTAGGACTTCTGCCGCGTCCCCGTTCGCTCTACATTGTATTTAACAACTTTGCTGCGTATTTGACAAACAACTCAATTGGTAACGTTCACTCTAGATTGTATTTGACCATTTTGTTGAGTATCTGCCAACCAATTCAAATGGTAACGTTCACCCCGCCTTGTGTTTGGCCACTTCGCTAAGTATTTGACAAACAACCCAATTGGTAACGTTTGCCCTACATTGCGTTTGACCACTTTGTTGAGTATTTGCCGAACAACTCAATTGGCAACCTTCGCCCTACATTGTGTTTTGCCACTTTGCTGAGTATTTGCCAAACAACTCAATTGGCAACGTTCGCCTTACATTGTGTTTGGCCACTTTGCCGAGTATTTGCCAAACAACTCAATTGGCAACGTTCGCCCTACATTGCATTTGGCCACTTTGCTGAGTATTTGCCAAACAACTAAATTGGCAACCTTCGCCCTACATTGCGTTTGACCACTTTGCTGAATATTTGAAAAACCGTTCGCCCTACATTGTATGTGACTACTTTGCTGAATATTCAATTTTCGAAAGTAGTAATTTTTTGTATACTTTTGATAATGAATTTTCTTCCTTCCTAGTAGAATATTAATTATAAAATTCTTTGGGTACAGCTTATATATTCCAGTCATCTATTATCAATGTATAAAGATCTATATATTAAAATGCTAGGTTTGTATGTTTGTCTCCAAAAGAAAAGTTTATATGTTTGTCTCCAATCCTTTCGACAGTGAGATCTTGAAAACTACAAGTGCTAGAAACGTCAGTTTCGATCGATTCCAAATTTCGTGTAGATTGTCCAGTTCTAATTGAATATCTAGAAAACATGACCGTTATTTCTATATACAGTTTTTAGGGGTACACTGGAAGTGTTGAAATTTTAGGAAAAGCATCATATCCTACGAGTTATACATTCCAACACGACATAGTAGTATACAGGGGTTGTATTCCTCTCATGCGTTTGTTTCGTGGGCAAATAACAATGAAAAACGAAGGATAACCATTTCTCCAGTCTAAGATGAATCTTTACTGTTTGGAGTATTTTGCCCAATGAACACCATATATCACTCACATTATAATAGTGTATAATGTATTTGCGTATTACATACTGCATGCAAGAAGAAAGAAAACACTGGTCATACATGAGTTAGAAAGTCCAACCGGAAGTAGGCTCACATTTTGCAAAGGGTGTGATATATTTTTAAAAACATCTCCCCTTTATGGTACTCATGGCCGATTTTTATCAAGACGTCTTTCATTTCTATCTGTAAAGGGACATGTGCAGATGTTGTGGGGATTGACAAGAAGATTCATGCTCATATGTGAATGATGCGCTGTATAAAATACTCAGGTTCAGCTAGTAAAATAATTAAAAATATAAATTTACGTGCACAAACAAATAAAGGGTAATCCTATGTGTTACTTGTGTTTCACAAAAATGGTGGCACATAACAAACTTTTCGCTATCTCTTATCGCTTTAGCTCTATGTACAAAATTACTATTGAAAAAGGAAGTTCTAGTATATTTCTATCACTTCCTGTTTTAGTATTTAGAGAATTAAGGATGAAGATAAAATGTACTCTTGGGACGCTTAGTTGGTTGCAGGAAATTGCTTCTTGCTATCTATTACCGTTTTTTTCTCTCTACAGCGATCAAAGCTAGAGCTGGAAATAGTTGATTTGTACCATTTCCGGTGGAAGGATCACCTCCATTAAAGAACTCGATTCCTCATTTTTTCACCTTCTACATCCTGGTCAGAATATAGGTTCAATTTCTACCACTTCTGTTTCGAATATCACCTCCGTAACAAACTGGATCTCTAACTTTTGACTCGCCACATTCTGGCCAAAACAGATTATCCATCAAGTAGTTCTTGAGCTATTTTGTCTCGCGGACGGAGACATGGGCAGGGTACAAAGGGAGTTTTGATAAACTAAGCTTCTTAGATATACTGTAGACTTATTTATCACTAGGGCTAGGATTTTTAGAGCCGTACCTTTTTTTTTAGTACCCGGCTATTTGAGGCGATCGCAAAGCGTATTTATTGCTCATGTGTACGCTTGGAATGTAGATGGCTAATCACAAACGCGAGAGCAATAAAAACGCGGAGAAAATGTCGGCTCGAGCGTATTTGGTGCATTTCGTTACAATAGACCGCCTGCTGTTTAAAAGATTTCAAAAGTAAGGGGAAAAAAAGGAAAGACGTGTTGCCAGGCAAAGGGATTGTAGCAAGAAACAGCTGCTTGGAAGATGGTTTGTGCAGAGTATTGGAACTCTGCTATTACACACCTGGACCTGGCAAAAAGACCAGGAAACCCTGACTGGGTCACAGTATGATTTACAACTCTGGTGAAAGTAAAATTACTGAATAGCCACCTTGGCCGCGTTCGCTACAGGTGGTAACGCTTTCTCAAATAGCCTAAGACTTAGAGCAACAAAGGGTAGTCATAAAGAACGAATTGTTCCAAATGTTGTCTCTCGAACACAATACAAATTAATTTCCAGCATCTTTTATCGTTTTCTGAACCGTTTTCACCATAATCTTTCCCTAATCCCCTTTTATCTTCTTTAATTGCAACATTCTAAAATTTTCAAGAAAGAAAGGAAAAGGACAACCCCTACTATGAATTGTGTTTAAACAAGCGTTTTTTTGAAGACGAAAGAATGTAATGCTGACTTGTATGCACTGAATAAGGCAAGCCATTCAACTTTCAAGTAATTTCTCGGAAAATTCATACGAATATCAGTACTGATAAGAGTACTTAAGAAAACCGTATTGAGCCACGAGTGGCCTCACGTAGCGTGCCTTTGGTGCGAGTGGTCTCGAATTCGACTCACCTTTTTCAGGCAAGCAATCCTAAGTAAGATTTTTCTGAATTTTCTTCATTCACACCAGTTACATGCCGAGATGGTATCTAACATAATGATCCTTTCTTTCCTATTCCTTTCTTTGTCGCCAATTCTCCGGGTAATGTGATCCACGATGGACGTCATCCCTCATACGTGACAGCTAACACTGCCATAGATGTGGAAAACCCAGAAATCTAATTCCTAATTCCATTGGACTACGAAACCGTAGAAAGAATTATGCGGAAACCACCGAACTCCGATGTGAGAGTAATAATAGATGAAACCGTAGACACAACTTGATAGGCATGTTTTGAGCATTTTTATGCGTCTTCTCACAGGTGAGGAAATGAAGCCCGTTTTTGTGCAAGATGCCTGAATTGGAGAACAGTAATCCCAGTGCAGTGTAAAATTGAAATTATAAAAGTGCCTTGATGGTTACTAACCACTTTTATGCACTTAAGCAGCTAAAACCTATGTTCTTATAATTAAAGCATTAAACATGTTTGGCACATTTCCATCATAGGGTTTGAGAGTCCATTAGTAATGAATATGATATTTGAATAAGTTTATCTCTACGCGAAGGAAATTCTTATGAATGCTCCGAATCACATTGTTCACCACAAAGAAATCACAGCTCTGATCGTTCCAAATTTCCTGTTCATTACCCGTTGGGGAACATGGATTGAATGTATTGTCTTCCTGTTTTAGAATTTTGACAAAATTAAGCAGTTTGTGCTTTCTCTGACAGTTTTACAAAAAAATAAAAGAAGCACTGAGTTTTTTTTTTTTTTTTAATTCTGACGTTGTCAAGTTTGCCAGATCTATAGAATTGCCACTCAGAGTTAATATGAAACTTGCCTCATTGTTCTATGTGGATGCACCTATAGTATGAGGAAGTTTTAGCATCTAGAAGATGTTTTATCTCAAAATAGAAATCAGGTACCCAGAAATTTTTGTTGCGAGGGATCCAAGCTTTACGGGGGTTCATACTACAAGCCACTACCTTTATGTACAGTATATTGTTCTGCACCCGAAAAGACGACAAACAAATTGACTATATTTTCACAATAAAGTGATAGGTAGATAGTTTTTATAATAGAAAGAGTACCTGTATAGATGAAGTGTAACATCAAATTTTTGTGTTATACATCAATCATTTCATTGTTGAACAAGTATAGTTTTATTCAGAAAGTATAGAAATGTATGTTTAGTTAGGAAGTTTTCAGGGGGAGTCCATACCTGGCGCCACTGACAGAAACATATGTTTGACAACTGAAGTGCTCAATGTTGTTAAGTACACAATAGCTTTATTTTTCTTACCTTTCCGTTGAACGCCTAATAGGTCTATAGGCGTATAATAATCTAAGGCCTGTGACAAACATCTTGGCATTTCAGCTAAACGAATAAAACGTAAAGCTCTGGCGTGACGTTGCCAAGTGGTAAAGGGGTGTGGCTATGGGTAAGCAGACAAACTACAGCGCGATCAGGTGATAGGGGATAGACGTGGATGTGTGCAAAATAAACGTGGCAATACTGCTGGCCTCTCATTTGCTAGCAGCATTTAAAGGGAACTTGGAGCGTCGCCTTCAAATGCCAAGATGTTTGTCACGCCGTTTAGTCTATGTATCGGGTGGTCTAAAACTCGAATCTTTACATAGTTCCTACTAACTTGTTTTCAATTATAGATAAAAGTAGGAGTTGTCAAAGTAGTTGAGAAAATAGCACATTTTTAAATGTTCATTTCTCGCCTGATTATTTTTAAAGCATCTTTTCCTTTTCTTTTTTTACCACGAAAACTGCTCTGAAAATTCTAACCCTGCTTATCACCAAAATTCCGAGAGAGTTGAGTCTGGAACTTAGACAGCAACTTGAGAAATTAATCATTTAAGGTGAAAGAGATTTCGTGAGGGGGGGTTATTTTACGATAGAGGGAAGGGTTATTTTATACTTGAATGCAAATAACTGACACACTTGCATAAATTCTGTAATTTCACCCCGAAGTGATGGGAGCAAGAGGGATTGTTTTTACAGTAACTACACGTTTCTTTTGAAGAATTAGAAGAAAGGCATGGAATTATGCTTTCTGCTTCAGGAAATACGGATCTGTCACTCATTCCCACGTATTTAATATATCATTTCGCACAGTGGCGTACGAAGAATTTCATCAACGGGGGTTCAAACTCTCAATCTCATATTCTTTCAGGACATGTGTGATTTTTTGTTTTATTTTTTTTTTTCTTTGCTCAAAAAGGAAGGTTTAAATTCAAATTTCTTCACTGTGTACTAGGGGCGTTTTTGGGCTTCAACTGAGGACAATTACCTCCATGAGTTGCGCAGTTTAGTGGTTACAGAGTTGGACTCATGTCCACGTGGTCCCGGGTTCGATTCCCGGCTTCCCAATTTTCAGCTTCATCCAGCGTCGTGAAGCAAACTGGGGAGTGACGTGAATTGAAAGACGTGACGACTACTCGTTCAAGAAAGCTCACGATACGTCGGTTAGTGACAGTGCGACGCAGAGCGCTGACCACATGCTTGTGCTAGGCTGAACGTAGTTCAGCCGGTAGCTGACAGATGGCGTTGGAGCGGCTCAGATACTTTTTTTATTAAGATAAAACTGATATACTGAAGTATGCACTAATCAAGCTTTTATTATGACACTAGCCCTGCCACATTATACAGTAATGAAATATAGCCCAAATTTATAAGATTAACTATTGAACATTAATACTTACTCACCTACGATATTGTGCAAGGATGAGACATGTATACCGACAGATGGAGCAGAAAAAAATGCCATGCTTGAGAGTGAATTCCCATGTACAAGTTTGAGGTTAGGTAAGGTTAGTGCACATTAAACTAGGTTAAATACACTGTATTAGAAATAACTTGATTTCGATTTCAGATTAGCATCTTTATTCATGACATTTACATAATGCAATTTGAATACATTCAAATTTTATGTCAATACTTTTCTTTTTCAGTAGTACAGAAAGACTGGGTAAAATACTTTGTAAAACATAGTACGATACAATGCAAGCGTAATCAACATGAGAACTTTTCCTCTTTTTTATTTCTAAAAAAAGTACGAGTAACAAGCAGAATGAGCCATTTGTCTTCTGTACATTGGTAATTTTGTATTATTCATTATGTCAAGCTTGCGGTTTGTATATAGTTTATATATACACTCTCATATACACACACACATATATATATGTGTGTACTTACATAGTTAACTCTTGCTCACATGTGAGAATGATGTGTGTACGGGGCGGGAAGAGCAAGTTAAAGCAATATTCTTATCATGTGCAATCTCGAGTTCTTGTCTGTTCCTTTTGTATATGGATCTCAGCGTCTCGTTATAATGGGAGGCCTAAATTCCCCCTTCTTTCTTTAATGCAAAACCTTTCAACTAACAAAGTTAAAACGAGCCAAGATATTACCCCGTTAAAGGAGCGTTAATTACAACAAGAACCTCTTGAAGTGTTGCTCTTCTAAATAGTATTCATAATAACGCTTGAATATCATAGCCTTTAAGAGTTAATTCTTATATCTTTTTCATCGTTTTATTATTATTCTTCTACTAACTAAACTGGAACAATGCGTGTCTAACAACGTAAAGAAAGCTCAGAGCAATTAGCCTACATCATTTCAGGTTTCGCTTAGACTTTTATCAAGGATCGTAATTAATGAAACTGCTTTTATTATTTTTTTTTTACTTCATCTTATCTCATTATTCTTTTTTCTTTCGTTGTTTCTTTATAAACTATTTTTCTCTCTTTCAGAAGATATTTTATCTAAATACAGGAGACTAAATATATATGTATATATATGAGGAATGTTCAAGAAATAAAGCAAATTTCATTTTATTAACAAACAAACCACAAACATTATGTCAACCGTGGGCGGCGGAGTGTTTTTTTAATGTAACTCTTGGAAGTGAGATAGCGTGATGGGGGAATGAAGTATTCTCGGAGCTTGGATGATGGTCTGTGCACTCATCAACATGCTATATTCAAGCCCCAATCTTGGATGATGATTTGTGCACTCGCCAACGATCCCATATTCAAGCCCCAATCTTGGATGATTTTCTGTGCACTCGCCAAATACACCATATTCAAGCCCCAATTGTAGATGGTGGTCTGTGCACTCGCCAACTATACCATATTCAAGCCCTAATCTTGGATGATGGTCTGTGTACTCGATATCTATATTATATTCAAGCCCAGTTGTGGATGATGTTCTGTGCACTCGCCAACTATACCATATTCAAGCCCCAATCTTAGATGACGGTCTGTGCACTCAAGTTCACCTTGGATGATGGTCTGTGCACTCGCCAATTATACCATATTCAAGCTCCAACCTTAGATGATGGTCTGTGCTCTCGCCAACTATACAATATTTAAGCCCCAATCTTGGATGATGGACTGTACATTCGCCAACTATACCATATTCAAGCCGTAATCTTGGATTATGATCTGGGCACCTGCCAACTATACCATATTCAAGCCCCAATCTTGGATGATGGACTGTGCACTCGCCAACTATACCATATTCAAGCCGTAATCTTGGATTATGATCTGGGCACCTGCCAACTATACCATATTCAAGCCCCAATCTTGGATGATGGTCTGTGCACTTGCAAACTATACCATATTCAAGCTCCAATCTTGGATGATGGTCTATGCATTCCCCAACTATTCCATATTTAAGCCCCAATCTTGGATGATGGTCTGTACACTTGCTAGGTATACTATATTCAAGTTTCAATCTTGGATGATGGTCTGTGCACTCACCAACTGTACCATATTCAAGCCCCAATCTTGGTTCGTCGTCAGGAACGTAGACAACGAAGGGCGTCTATGGAGTCCAGAACACTCAAAAACTAAGGAAAAACGGACAAAATTAGGACTTACGGCAAATAGAAAATTAACTTTTAAAAGTTCTTACGTCGAACAACCCCTCGAATGAAATTTCTGGCTACGGATCCGTTTCGGAATTCACGTTAATAGATGTTTCGTTCTTCATAACCACCATGTTGCATAAGGACTTAAAAGCTTAAACCTCAAACTCCTTCAGCTTACAGATCATAATTATGGGATGTTCAACACTATTTTATTACCTCATTTTAACAAATATACTTCAGCTAATTTGTTGGATGACTACAATTGTTGGTGTCGTGTGAAACGCAGTCAAGAGCTTAGACACAACCAACCCAGATTTACAGTGGATGTTAGGCCTGTGTACAATCTTCAAGTATTTCATAGAATTATCATACAGATGGCACTAGCTATACGTCTCAATAGTATTATGCTGAAAGACTAAACAGGTTCATGTGTCACTGTTGGGATTATGTAAGTCACTGTTAGAACCATGTATTAGTTTTAGGAGTATGTTGGTCATTGTTAGAAGTACGAGTGTCACTTTTAGACTAGTGTTACTGTTAGGAATTTGAGTATCACTGTTAGGACCATGTGTCACTGTTAAGAGGCCTCATCCCGGCGAAATTAAAATACCGCTAATTTTACAGTAATTATGTGATATATTCAAATAGATAAAAGATAATCGAAATGTGGAACAAGAACGCCCTAAACAATATCATGTTACATGAGATACTGTTATCACGATTTACTTATCTGCTTTCGATTTCGAGCCATTTTAAAAATCGGCATTTATTTTCGCGTTTCTAAACGGCTGAAAACGAAAAGCCACTAGGTGACTTGTGATAACGGTACCTTACGCAAAATAATATTGTCTAGGGCGTTCTTGTTCCACATTTCAATTATCTTTTATCTATTTGAAGATTTCACATAATTACTGTAAAATTATCGGTATTTTAATTTCGCTGTGATGAGGCCTCTTAAGAGAAATCAAACAACAGAAGCTGCAATTGGTTACTTAACAGTATATAACCTAAATTTTAAACGTGTTCCTTTGTAATCATACGCGCCTTCCACGAGGAAGAACTTAGTTCGATTATCAGTGAGAGCTGGTATGGTTCGGATTTCACGTTAAACTGTAGATCTTTCTCTCATATAGGCTAACCTTGATGCTGAAAGGGACGTTAACTCTACATTAAAAAATCAAATTTTAAACCTAGCCTAGCGCATACTAATCTTATCTCGGAGCTCACTCCTGGATAAATTACACTGTATATTTCATGCTTTTGGTAAGGATAAACTCCAACAAATAGAGAAAGTAACAATTAACTTTATTTAACAATACAACTCAGAGGCCATTTTATATTGGATACCTAACAACAACAATAACAATGGAAAAGATTTGGGAAAGTATCGGCCAGGGCCTGTATAATAGGTACCATCCCGGGATTTTCCTGTAGGACTTACAAAAACCCTGGAAAACTCCAGTCAAGATGGTCGGCAGCGGGAATCAGACCCACGACCTCCTGTATGTGAAGTCAATGCTCTACCACTTGAGTTAGTTCGTTCAGTAGACATTTTGTCCATTCACCATTAACACTAATAATATTTTTAAATACACATTCTAGACTGCTATTCCTGAAAATTGCAGTACCTAAAAAGAATGAAAGGTATGCTTCCAAAGTCACAGGGTTTGTATTGCAAAGTCATTATTTCAGCAAGATACATGTGTTGACACAACAGCGCCCACCTTCCATGCGTAAGTAGTACTGGAAAGGGTGTTATAAGGTAGGAAATAAGGTAGTGAAGAGTAGGCAATCAAATAAAACTGTATTTGATTTTAATGTTCCGTTCATCAGCAAAGCTATATGAAACGTGGACCTACAACTTAACGTTGGATTCGAATTACATGAAATGAAATGAATTTTTTGAGTTTTACGTCCCATGGTTATGCCGGTTAGGCTAAAGGAGACGGTGATGATGAGTAATGAATGAAATGGTGGAATGAAGAAAGTGGGAGGAAACGGGAGAACCCCGAGAAAACCCACGCACACGGTGTTTGTCCACCACAAAGTTCACTTAGCGGGGGCTGGGATCGAATCGAATTACATGTGCTCCCATCGGTAATTAAACCTGGTCTCCCAAGCATAGACTATCCACATAGCCACAAGAGAGCTCCCAAGCCAACAAGAGACATGTGAACAAGGGTCACTATGTCTTGGAACGGGGCCACAAGGTTGGCCTCCGGGAAGTCAGATTCTAGTAGAAAGAAACTGGTTGGATACTGAGTATGCCACTACAACAGTGACGTCTGTGTGCATACAATAATATTATTTCCGGATAAGACCTCCTTTAACTTGCCCTATAAGCGTTAGTGCAATCAGCCAGCATGTATTGTCGACAGTCATAGTGGCCGAAAGGAAGATATAATCATGCCATTGAGTACAATATGTATTCTAGGTCTCTACGAAATCTCATTAGGAAACCTCAGTGACAGCTGCATTAGGGAAGTTTTACAGGATAAGATCACGCTTGCTTCAGAAGTCTCCGGACGTCATGTTTCAGCAGCGCAATGCTCAGCTACATCTACCTCGGAATGGGCAAACGGGCAAATAGCGCTAGTTTCCTGACCTGCACGGTAGCCTATCGCTTAGTATGCCATGAAATGTGTGCAGGATATAGTTTGTAGGCACCTTGTTTATCACGGTCTTTCAAAAGACAACATCAATCTCTTTTGGACTCACATACAATCAACGCTACAGAAGATCTCAATGCCACAGAGTATAGAAGCTGTAATTTACGCACACGGAACCTTCAATCCATGCTGATTTATCAATATTTGAGGTACGGTACAGTTCTGAAATCGTAAGAATTTCTGTGTAGTCATGATACAAACCTTGAATCTATCGAATAACTTTAACTCCAGTCATATGTCTTTTTGCTATTACATTTTCAGAAAGGAGATCGCGCATGAGTGATAAGAGGTTTCAAAATTGTTTTATCCATTAATTGTATTTTACAAGAAATGTGTTCTATCTGTAAAATGAGTTTTAAAATCCTTAAAATTAGACGTAGTAGAACCCTTGAAAGTTTGACTATTTCAAATCTGTAGCTGGGGATGGCAGTAAACACCGAAATTATGATACAATCTAGATATTGAATCAAGGCAATGGCATTTTTGTAAACAAATACAAATCATGAAGTGTGCGTTGCAGTGAAGAATTCTGGTAACATATGACGTACATACGGACTGACCATAAGCATGATCACCAATAGCATAAAAATATTGTAAATTGGTTTCCCAAATAGATTTAATCCCAAATTTGCCAAAGTTAACATAAATTGCATTTTTTTCTTTAATTTTACAGAAAAACAACTGAAATTAATAGAAAAAATAAAACGGAAAGAAGAACTGTCTGTACTCTGAGTACACAATATTGAATCATGTTTAGTTTTCCTGTTCAATTTTTCCACTCATCATGAATTTTTCTTTATCTATATAGACAAGGATTAAAGTCAATTTGTTTAGCAACTTCTACATCTTTTTTCTCTCTTAGGGACAAACCAGAGCTGAATAGAGACACAAACTAGGCCAAAAATGTGATCCATCGTCCTGAGAATGATCCCAAACGATGAGCATCAAGCTCATAAGAGAATATTGCTTAACAAACCCAACTGACAGAGGAAAAGCAAGGACAGAGCCGCGTCTTCGATATTGTGAGTTACATTCGAAAGAACCACTCTTATGCTTTGGCAATTCTAGTGATTTTGTGCACAATTTTATGAATATTTTTCTGAACACAAACTGCTTTCAGAATGAGGATAGAATGGCATGTTCGATTCTGACATTTACTTAAAGAAGACAGTTCTGTTCTCCTTTTCATCCGAGTGAATTTGTGCTTGATTTTGTCAATTCTTTGCTAACCGCAAACTACTGCCAGAATGTATTATTCTGGAAAATTGACTTATCATCATCGACGCCCGACTAAATTACTCCTCCACTATCTTTCTTCTGGCTCTCCGTAATGCTTTCTGCAGAGACTATCGTCGCTAGGTTTCGTACCAGCGTAATGTCACAGAGACCGTCTTAATACCGGAACTCGTTCTTGCCTATTGCATCTAAGAAAGATGATCGTCCTCTACAGAGGAGAGTCATCATATAATTCATTAATTGAAAATTAGAACTAAGTAAAGTGTGTTTGTACTCATCACTACGTTTAGAACGTTTTCTATGAACAAATTTAGATGGATTGCTTAAGTAGATACATTTTTGTGTCTCTTTTCCAAAGCTAATTTCCTTGACGTAAGTTGTCACTTGAAGGTCTTAACGTACGCCTAGGTTTGAATTTTCTGAGTGAAATACATTTCGCACTTATTTGGTCTCCAATTTAAATCAAAAGCAACTTACCACAATTAGTTTTTTTCTTATTTTTATTCAAAATTATGTGTGAGTTTTGTTTGAACATAAGTAAATGTTCGTACCAATTTTTTTCATCATATCTCAGTAAATGTAACACAGTTGTCTATGAAGAGTTTAAGTCAGACGAGTATTTCGCGTTATCAGGAGTTCTACAAGGCTCCAACCTAGGCCCCTTACTATTTCTATTATTTATCAACGATCTTCCAGATCACATATCCAACAGTGAAAAATTACTGCTTGCTGATGATCTCAAAATATACGCCAAGGTAAAATCTGTGCATGATTGTCTTGATTTACAACACGATTTAAGAGAGTATTGCGAACTGATGTTCAATAAATAAACTTGGAGTAAACAAACGTAAATGTAACATATTAACATTCAGCAGAAACAAAAGTACCCTTAAATACTATTACAAGCTTAATAATACTTCTATAAGTAGACCTGATACAGTGAAAGAACTAGGTATTACATTTGACCATAAATTAACGTTCATTAAACACGTTGAGAACGTTACTCATGATGCGTTTCAATTATTAGGATACATAATTAACAGTGGCAAGGACTTCAGAAATATTGCAACATTCTTGAAAATGTATTATTCATATGTACGCACCAAGTTGGAATATGCTGTTGTGATTTGGAACCCCTCACAACAACAATATCGCTAACAAATTGAAAGAGTTCAATCTAAATGTCTAAGATATTTGATATACAAAATAACTGGAATTTATCCCTCACTTGAAGCCATAATACACTGGTAGACAATTTCAATATTTACTCATTAGAACACAGGCGTAATATTGCTGAACTTGTATTAATCCAAAAAATAGTTCAAAATGAATTCGATTATTCAAACTTTATATCTTCATTATACTGTAATTCCATGTTCTTTCAGTTATAAGTAGAACTAATAATACAGGTCTCTTTTATTGCAAAAAGGCTAGAACCAATGTGGAGAACATGTTTTTTCTATAATAAATTGTCAAAAACATGACGAAATTGATATACGTATGTACAATGTTCTGAATAACATTGAAAAAATTGTCGTAACGATGAACTATAATATTTCAACACCTTAATTGGGCATATGCCTGTTATGTTGATAAATAAATAAATAATGTTATTCCCTACCTTGATTCAAACATCAAAGCTAGTTTTAGGGCAGGAATTCTACGACAACCCCTCACCTGCAGCGAAAAGTTGTAAGGCTGTCCAACTTCAATAAGGTGAGGTTGATGGGCGATATTTTTATCTAAATGACAATATTTTGAGATATTATGTGTTCAGAATGTGTGATCTTAGGTTTGATTCTTAATAGGATACTTTCCTTTAGATAGTATCCTATCCTAAAAATTCTAATCATATTTAAGAAGTAGATCTCTATCCATAGCCTATACAATAGTTCCAGTGCTGAAAGTGTGTATTAAACTGCAATCAAATCAATGGAGCACAAATATTACAAGAAATATGTTTCGCCAATTTTCTTTTATAAGATATTACACGAGCTACTCTGCAGTTGCCAACTACTCATTATTTAATTTAGAGATAGAATGCATTAATAATGAGTTTTTCAGCAACGTTTGAAAGAAGCGAGAACGAAACCCAGAATAATAGAGGAGAAGATTCATAGCCTTGTGGTACGCCGATCATTTGTGGCTATTAGTGGATGCTTCTTTGTGTTGATGTTTGAACGTGTGTATATATGTGTGTGTTCATGTTTGTTTGTGTGTGTGTGTGTGTATGCTTACAAGTACTTTAGTTGTAAGTATCTGATCATGATGAGAAAAATAAGGCAAGGAGGAGTTCTCTTTTTCTTCGTGTTCATTTTTTTTTTCTAATTTTGTACGTGTGTATGTATTCCCATCCTAACCCTTTTACTTCTACTCACAATACAAGTACTAATTAGTGAGATAATTGGGAGAAAGCCTGCCCTATGTAAGGGCGCTTCGTTAATCAGGGTGGGTTTGACAGCAGCTTCTGTTGCCGAGGATCTGTTACTCATTATAAGGCGGGGCAAAAACACGGATCATCAATCTCCTTAACACAAGACGAGCACAGGTTAACCTGTACCACGATTGGTAGGTCTTTCGACCAAGAAAGAAAGCAAATTAAAAAAAAAAAAAAAAGTCAACTCTTAATGCTGTTGCGTTCCAGCAGAGGTGCAAACTCATCATAATATTTAAATAATACAATGTACGATATAGTTTGCTGTTATTCATTCGTAATTGGTTCTCGTTTTAGAGTCACTGTCAGTGATGGATCATCATGTTACTTTTCCTTGGCAACAGTACCTCTCCAACAGAGACTAGAGGGACAATTTGCATTTTCGTTGTCCTATTTAGGTTCGATTGTCAATACAAGGACAAGTGATTCCGATCCCGCTATGTACTACTACTACCTCAGCAATTGCGTAGTCAGAAAAACACTCTGGGGGAGGCTAATAATTGCAATAGCGACGAATAGAATACACACACGTGTAGTACCAAGCATTAATGCCGCAGATGGTAAATTTTGATGCATATTCTAACGAGAAAGAGTTCAAGAATATGAAGATTGCAGTATATGACTAATTTCCTAAACTTTTATGTAGGGTTAAGATAGGGTTAAAGGTTCTGGGGAGTTTTTTTGAACATCAGTGTACAATATTTGTTTGTTTGTTTGTGTGTATGTGTGTGTGTGTGTGATAAATTATTTAAAAAACATCATAACAGCGGGGATCACGAATGGAACACACTGCATGAAAGCAGAATCCAGTCTTACATCGAAACAAAGCCAGTAGAGCTCCCTTGTGTCTATACGATTAGTGTGTATGTCTTCGACAAGTGCGAAAAGCTCGCACGTCTCATATGGTCTCGGTGCTGAAAGAAACGCTACATCCAAAGCCAACCAACAAAAAACGAAGTTAGTGGAGAACTTCTATATCGAACCTTCTAAATTTTTGTCAAGTGATGTGCTAATGATGTCAAATACACATGACAAATGATGATGATAAAGCAATTGAAGGAAAAGAAGATCTTTGTTTCTTACAGTAGCCAAATCTATTTTATCAGTTCTCACCCTCAAAAAAGGTTACGCATAAGGATAGGCTCATTACTTAAATATTGATTAAGTCTCCATACAGTTGATACTCCATTTTAGACATCCAAATTATACTATACAGAAGTATCTCTTTTCTTATTCCTCTGTGTTAGCCGGAAGTGAAAGAAATTAATTTATAACGTCAAGGCTAGGGAAGGCGGTGATGATGTTAATGAACGAAAATGCTGTGAATGAAGAAAGTGCGAAGAAACGAAAGAACCCCGAGTAAAACCATACACACGGTGTTTGCCTACCACAAATTTCATATTGGAATAGCTGAAATGGTACCAGGAGTCCCACTCGATAGAGCTATCGCGCCTCCTATTTATCGGAAGTGATAGAAATCAACTGCAGCTTCCAGTTTCAGTATTAATTATCGTAGGACAAAATTGGTTATAAATAGCAAAAAAAAAGTTTTTTTTTTTTAAATATGAATTTAGTATCCCAAGAAAGATTTCATTTCATCCTTATATCTCTATTATGACTTGTAGAAATCTATTGTTTCCAGTTTTAATATTAGTCTAAATGGAGCAAAAACGTTTCATTATGGACTCAGATTGTGTTTCTCATGAGACGAGTCATGAAATTAGATTTCTCCGTCTCCTCTCATAAATTTTGTAAGTCTCAAGTCGTAAATTTTGTAAAAAAAAAAAAAAAAAAAAAACCCTTGTCTCGATTATTGAATATTTTTTATCCTCTTGTCTTGAAAAAGCTATTTTCGTTTCATCGAGAATTTTCCTTGTCTCGTTTTTGTAAAGTTGTGTACAAAATTTATGACCTAACTCCTGTGACAAACATCTCGGCATTTCAGCTGAACGAATAAAACGCAAGCTCTGATGCGACGTTGCCAAGTGGTAAAGAGGTGTGGCTATGGCTAAGCAGACAAACTACAGCGCGATCAGGTGACAGGGGATAGATGTGGATGTGTACAAAATAAACGTGGCAATAACGCTGGCCTCTCATTTGCTAGCAGCGTTTAAAGGGAATTTGGAGCGCCGCCTTCAAATGCCAAGATGTTTGTCACGCCGTTTAATTTTTGTTATTTAATTTCATCTAGAGGTCATCAGAATCCTTCACATTACGAGAGCTTTTATGAAGAGTATAATATAACATTTAAAGCATATTTACTACTGAAAAACATTGTGTAATGACTTTCGTATCTTTATCATCATAATCATCATCATAGGGTCGATATATTCTGCCATTATTGACAAGTCACTTGCCGCAACTAAGAAGCTTCCATGTTCTATGGTCTTCTGCTAACCTTTTCTTCTTCAGGTACGATTTCTCTGTTTTGATATCGTCCATTAACTGTAATGTCCTCCGCCGACCCCTCTCTCTTTCTTTTCTACCACCATACCCTCTAGCATGTTCCTCGTAATACAATTCCTTCTTAGGCAATGTTACAACCAGCTTATCTTCCTCTTCTTAATAATATCTTACATTCCTCTTTCCTTTCCACCATTTCTAACACCTCATTCGTTTTACGCTCGACCCAGCTAATTCTTTCTATTCTTCTCCGCACCCACATTTCGATAGCATATCTTTAAATGTCGATAAATACTCTTCATTGAGTTCAAACGACCACTTTATCCATTTATAGTGTTTATACTGTGAATCATGTAAGACTAAAACAGTATTTGAGATCTAACATTTGGTTGAACTAGTTGCTCACGAGACTCGAAAATTTTGTCGTCGTCTTGAAAACGAGACGAGAATTGTCATATTTGTAGTCTCATCTCGTGTTTAAAAATATGTATTTCGTCTCGTTTTTCTCGTCTCGTTGGCAACACTAGATTCAATTTCTCAAGAGTAAGGTCCACATTCCCCCATATCCATTTATTGAAAGTTCTTGTTAAAATATGGGACTCCTACAACGTAAAATGTAACCATTTTGTTTCTAACTATTTGGTTTGCTAAGGAATCTTCTGAACCGTACCGATATTATTTACAAAATTTCTCGCATATGAAATTAAGTCATCTCTATTACGAATAATTATAAATATCTACTCACTAGATAATCGATCAGATTTCTTCGGCAGCTGCAGAAGCTGTATAGTTCACCCGCGTAATGGAAATATATAATGGCCATATTCTATACAGAGCCGTAGATTGAGATTTCGGTGCCAGGGGAGAAGAAGAATTCGGCGCCCCTCATTCACTCACCTTACCAAGCTATGCCTTTTTTTTTTTTTTTAAATTACATATAAGGGATGCAGCTTTTGTTCTTATGCAATGCTGAGTTTTTATGAAGTTTCTTGGACATAAAATTGCAACATCATTATAACTTCTCTTTAAGAGCTGTTTTCAAAAGGCTTATTTTGAACTTTTTTTTGTTAAACTTGACAAAACTACCTTTGGTTCATATACACTTGAAAAAAAAACTTTAAAAAATTTACAACTATTTACAACGTTCCATACTATCGTTAGGGTGAACGTGAAAGATGAGCACAAAGTCCGACAAGTGATACATGACGTTAAAAGACAAAAAGTTCTCTCGCATATTGTCAAATTCTGCATCGTGTAAGAGTGACAGGGTTGCCAACTTGGAATCGAAAACTGAATCGTGACAATTGCAACGGAAGAAAGATACTTCGGAAGATGATTCGTAACATCAAAAGAAGACAAAAAGTCCTTTTGTATATTGTCGAATTCCGCGTCGTGTACGAGTGACAGGAGTGCTTACTTTTAATCGAAACTGGAATCCTGACAATTGGAACGGACTAATATATATTGATTAATATATGATTAATTAAAGTTTGATTTATTTACTCAAAAAGAAAAAAAACTGAAAAAATTAATAAATAAGTTTTGTCTTCCAGTTCACAAAGTTAATCTCTGTTGATTAGACAATACCGCGTTAATGATAAATAGAAACCGGAAAAAATAAACTTAAGGGTAATTTTCATGATGCTTAGCTTACAGGAGATCGAGGAAAAAGAAAGGAATTTTCAAGGTGTTAACTATGGCGTTCATTCTCAATCAAAAATGATAGTTTTTATTCTGCCCGAACAGATTATTTATTTTTGTGCTGTATATCTAGAAAAAAACGCTCTACTATGTAGCAGATTATATCTATTGTTTTCTTCCGCTGATAGTGACACACAAGCTTAAGTATAACCTCAACGGATAGCACACATTTCTATTGTGTATTTAGAATTTCCCTTCTGTAGTAGGATAAATACATCATAACATGACAAACATGCATTTTGAAAGACTTATGCGATGTTTTTATACATTAATAAGATATTCATCTTTGCTTAAAAATGTAATTATGAAAATTGTAATCTCTGTATGCTGTCAGTTTTCGCCCTATGTTATCAAGTTCTTGACGGGTCATTTACCTACCTTATATTATATATACATATAGGCTGAGCATGTAGTAAAATTAATAATGCAAAACCTATAATATGTCAAATAACTCTGCGAAACCTTGCGGCCATTCAGGAAGAGAATGTCCCTAACATTTTCACAAAATAACTTTACATCTCATTAGGATGAGTGTGTGCTGTAAATAATATGAAAAAGGAGGTTGGTAAAAATATGGAGGGAGAATATACGTGATAAAAATAGTGAACTATGTTTAATTATATTTCATACCGAAGCTGTTTGTACGTTTACAAATCAGTCTGTATAAATACACTGACCAACCAAAACATTATGACAACTGCTACTTTTTGAAGTTGTTAGGCTAATATAAGAGGCACAGGATGTAGCAGAACCGCTTTCCAGACGGTGAAGGGATCTTACTCGATCAGTCAGCGAGATGCTTCTATGTAGCATGAGGAACGACGGAGACATTCAAGTTTTGATAGGGACCAGATTGTGATGCCCAGACAACTAAAAATAAGCATCTCGGAAACAGCGCGACGTATCGGGCATTTGTGAGCTGTCGTGGTTAGTGTCCTCCAATAGTGGAGAAATAACGGTGAAGTCAGCATAAAACATAAAGGCGTGGGGCTCCCACGTCTTAATTAAGATGAACGTCGTATTGTTGAGATTGGTACAACAAGCTAGGGCGCAAACAGTGGCCCAGCAGAGTTTAACAAATGTTAACAGTGAACAGATTTTAACGACTATGCCTGAGTACCCAGTTCACCATACACTGCTAGGTATGGGCCTCCACAACCAACGTCCCACATGTGTACCAATGTTAGCCACATGGTATCATTGATAACGACAGCACCACGCCCTTCCAAAACCCACCAAATTCACTGGGTAACATTCTTGGACGTCAGTGTGGGCTTTGCCACAGACTGTGGAGCTTCTTGCTTCGACCATGATTTTTCTAGCATATTTTTGTCGCAGATTATCTACTTTTCTTCACTTGTGATCAACCGCTATAGAAGTTACTCGAATTTATGACATTTCAGTAGAGATTCGCAGACATAAATTAGTTCAAGTAAATGGTTTTGAGTCAGATCATGGGAACACAAACTGAGCTTCTTTCTAGATTCAGCTTTCTCCAAATGGTTTATCACTGTTTGGAGATATATATTTAGGTCATAGGCGATGTCATGACTGCTCATATGTCAGTCTTGCTCTATTTTCCAGAATATCACCAAATTTTGCTGTGATTAATCTCTATTTATGCTGTGATTGTGTGAATATCACCAATTTTGGACATCGAAATTTCCAGAACGAAAGCAACTGAACCATCTTTTGGTTCTTACTTTTGATAACATATCTTACTATAAGCAGAAAAGAAATCTCCACGGGCCTGCATAGTATTTAAGCAGTTGTTGAAATAAAATTGTAAAATATAGCGTAGTTTTATGGAAACTTCACTCATCTTCACGGATTAATACCTTACATCGATTGTAAGAATTCCACAACTTTTTCTTTGGACGACTCCAAAGTGCATTCCCACCTGCAATTATCCTTTCCTGCAATAATAGGCAAACCAAAAAACAGGGTCGTTGGGGTGGTTGAGAATTAGAAAGGCGTTGGACCAACTTCAATTCTGTTACAAATATACCCGTGTGGCAAATTGTAAATAAGAGAATAAAATAAATTGTTAAGAATGACCATTTTGTTATCGTGAGGGCAATGGGTGACTTAAAAAGTTACAAAATGTTCTTACTTAAGCAGTTGAAACAAGAGGATTGGTAAGAAATAGATATCAAATGATAGCAATTTCTCTTTTTTTCATAATAATACTAATAATGATCTTATAAAAAAAGAAAAAATACGTAGTGTACAGGTTTAATACAAAAGCCTAACAGCACAAAACAAACATCCACACGAAACGGAAAGAGAAATGAACACAGAATAAGGGACACTAGTGGCGTAGCAGACTTGCGGGCCTCCCGTGCAAGATAAAGAGATGGGACCCTAATTGTAGAAACACATTATTATTATTATTATTATTATTATTATTATTATTATTATTATTATTATTATTATTATTATTATTATTATTATTATTATTATTAAAAACTCGTTTCCTTTTCAAACTCTGATAGCGTATATCGTCTTTTATTTTTAAAATCGCCGCTGTAGCCTATTTATCAGAGCATTCATCTCCAAACATGACATAGAGAGAAAGAAATACAACATCTGTAATAACTATGTGATTCACTAAGGAACTATAGAAATTAGAATATCAGGGCTAAAACACACATAAGAGAGCGAAAGGAAGATCTAGAAATATAAACTTTTAGAAACGTCCTAGAAAGGTGAAAATATAGTTAAAAATTGCAAAAGGAATCATGTAATTTATCTTTCTTTTCTTATATTCTAGTATATTTATTTCAGCATGCAAACATCTCTATCCACGATTATGAGTCAAAGTGAAGAGAGAAATATTTTCATTTCTAGAATTAAATCAGAAAAAACACCCTCTGTACCTGACATAGACTCAAAACTCACAATCTTTGGATTAGGAAGCTAGCACTCTACCGGCTGAGCTAATAACTGCTTTGGTAGTGGAAGGTATAACGGTGCTTTCCACATTTCAGGAATTCATAGGACACTCTTCCAAATCTTAAATGTGCGGGTGAATTATTACATTCGCCTCACTGTCTTTATTTGACAATTGAAAGTGATTATGCTGGATATGAATATGCATTGCTGTCGTAAAGCAAGAGCCGTAATAAATGTAAGATTCTAAGTATTACATAAAATACACAAGTATTAATTCTGTGTAAAACACAATGTAATTCAGTAAGTAAACAACATGATGAAATGTAACGTCGCCAGGAATTTTTACAAGGAGGGGGAGGGACAAAAGATCGACATACAGTTTTTCAATTTATTGTCTTATATGTATACACTTGTGTCCAAAATTTGTTCTGTCTTTAGAAATTACATAAATCAGCCATGTGCAACAGCCGGCCCTCGGGGCATCTTCGGCCCATTGATTCCTTTCATCCTTTCCATCTGACCCATTAGACCGTATGTAAACTGTATATCTTACCTAATATTTAAAACTGAATTGAAACTGCAACCCTTGAACATGCAGTGAGACTTACAACATGAGAAAACAATCCAGAAGCTAGTATTTCTCTTCAGCACTACCCTTTCCCACTCAACTTTGTTCTCCAATACTCGTCATAAGTAAGATTTTTATATTTTTCTTTAATAAGTAAATATTTTTGGTAACCGACAAAATAGTTTTAACGTTCCTGGGATGTTAGTGTACGAGAATGAGATTCTCCATTGAATATAGCTATTCAATTTTTGTGAAAATTTTATACATAGTCTGTGATTGGCTCGGTGATTGGCCCACCACGTGTTCCAACTTGCACATGCCTGACTTAAATAGAAATAACTCTCTTTCTTATGATAGAAAATGTCATATGCCTTCTTCGAAATATGCAGAAAAATAAGAAAAAACATATTTACAAAAATATTTTAATAGAAAAGTAAGAACTAAGCAAGTTATAATTAAAAAAGAAATCTCCGAAACTTTCATCACCAAATCCTAAGTTCCATTTTCGTAACCGTGCCAGTGAAATTTACAAAGAGAGAGGGAATTTTATGTTTTATTAGAAATGCTACGTAAATCTCTCATAATGTTAGTTACTATACATATGGTACAGCTCTAATAGTCATAGGTATTAAACCTTTCTGCACGCAAACAAACGACTAAATAGAAAGAAACACAAAATATGTGAAGCAATCAGGCATTTTGTGTTAGAGAATTCCTTATATACGTCTACGAAGTAAATTAATTTTAACTTACCTGCTTAGAGTAGTTGGTTAGCGCGTCCTTCCATGCTATTTTATCTTTTCCACGATCAGTTCAAATCCCATACCCTCCATTACTTTTTTTAAAAGAAAAGATTGATTTTATCATTTCGTTAAACAGCAATGTTTTGCTCTAATAACGTTCTTTAGTATTATCTTTTTCATTCTAATTTATTTGTATATTTCCAAATAAGAATTGGTGTAATGAGGTTGTGGGAGGAAACGAGAGTATCCCCGAGAAAGCCCACGGACACGATGTTGTCCACCACAAACTTACTTACCGAGAATCGAACCAGGGACTCCACGTACCAATGGTCTATCACTGAGTCATAATGCCCTGCAACATAAAAATTGATACTTTAGATTAATCATCCCTGTTCTTTGAGATGAAACTGATCCTTAAGTATATCCTCATTGATCTTTTCACTATAACAGCAGCAAGATGACAGGACACAGTATGGGTAATGAAGATATAGCTCATAATTGTGATTAACAGTGTTTTGTCTTAAATTTTTGCGTAAGTACAACAGTATTCAAACATGAGAGAGATGAAATGGAGATGAAGAAAATCGGGTGCTTTGAGAGTAAATTCTGATACATAATTTTCAAGAAAATGGAGATTTTTTTTTTGCGCTAAAAGTATACCATTCATTGTCAATAATAAATTGATATAATTTATTCGACTAAAATGAGATTTAACGTCAAAATATTCTTAACAGTGACGCATATGCTATATGTAAACCATCTGCTCCAACATAATAAAAACTATAAATAATTGTTGGCAACAAAAGGTCATACTTCTTAACGTCACAATTATTAATTTTCCCTACACAATTATTCCCCTACTTCTACATAACCACATTTCGCTAGTTTCTTGTACTTCTTTTTTTTCTATCGCTTTTCCGTAATTATTTTCTCTTGCTCTTATAATATAGTATAATATTTCACATAAAATACGAGGAATGTTCCATAAAGACTGACGCTAAGGCTGCCATTTCAGAACATTCGGGAGCACTCAAACCACGCTCAATATAGTAACCATGCTTTTCAACTAGCGCCGCTGTCACTTAATAATCACTTGTTCTAAACTATTTTTGAACATACGCTTCAAAGACGCATCTAAAGCATTCACAGCTGCCGTAGAGTTAAAAAAGAAATGCTTTCATATCTCTTTTGGCCTTTGGGTGTGAAAAGGAGTCATGGAAGCCAGATCTAGACTATGTAGAGTACGGGACCTTCTTCATGTTCTTCCTGGAGAGAAACACCACTGCTTTGTTCATAACATGGACATAAACATTGTCGTGATGCAATTTCCACTGCCCCATAAGGTCTCTTCTCTTTTTGGGAATGTGATCTTATATCAGCTGCTTCAAAACAGAGATGATGTAATCTGCCTTTACAGTCTGGCCTGTCAGGTCCGCGTGGCAGTATATTATAGCGCAATAATTGGTGAAATGCGCCCCTGTTTATGTTTAGAACTAAGTAATAGTCTTTCCCTCCAAGAAGAACTCCAGATAGTTCACCATCCTTCATCTAGTCTAGGCCTGGCTTTTAGTGACTTCTTTCTATATTAACAGGCCAGAAAGTATCTCAAAGGTCTTTGTATACAAATTCTACGGTAGGTGTGAAGGTTTTATGTTGAAATGTGGATATATTTTAATTAATAGGACAGCAGAAAGAGACGTAAAGGAAATACCTAGACGCTGTATTTCCTATGGATTCGTATGTTAAATTTACAGGCCCATAACTCCCAAAACCACTGCTGACCAACGCTGGGAATCCATCTACATTTTATGAGGACTAAGTCTTTCAGGTTATGTATTGCATTTTGCCATTCCGGATTCAAAAGAGTAAAGTGTTCCTTGTGAGAATTATGTTGAGAGCATATCAAGGAATTATGCCCTGTAGGGAATCCTTTAGACACACATTCCAAATTGCTGAAATAAAACATTTTTGATGGTTTACGTGTGACTTCTTTTACACTGATATGAACAGCCACTTCACGGTTACTTGTTCAAAATAACGCGTGTTGCAGTGTAGTTTTGCTACGGCTTTTGGACAGTTTTAGCTCTAAAACTATGCATTTTCCCCCAGAGTTCTATGGGAACTTTTTTTTCTTATTTTAATGAGAGAGGAATCGCTTCTTGCAGTTTGTCACTATGGTTCATTAACACTCTGTATAATCAGTGGTATGGTATTATGAAAACGTGAAACTTTTCTTATTTCGGAGAATAATTTTGCTGGAAATCTGCAATTATGCGGTTGTTTCTCATTATGTCATTAACATATTAGTGAACTGATATAAATATTTTATTTAAATCTAAATATGTTTCTCTTTTTTTTCTTTTAAAAAAATGTTGTCATAAGATAACCCTAATCTTCCGGAATGAAAATCATCCTCTTATAAGTGGAGTAAAGAAGTAACGAAAATGGTGATTGCTATGGAAACACTGTATTGGCCTGGTATCACGACCGCAGCAGGTTTACCAGGATTTCTCCCTCCCCCTTTCCCTACCCATGTTACAGCCATTTACATATAACTTGTATTACCAGTCTTAATGATGCATATGACAGATATGTTTACCGTTTGTTAATTAGCAAGTTTTGTTTCGCTACTGATTAATTAGTACAGTAATGTGTCCTTTGTTACCTCGGAAAATTTTTCTTCTATTATCTCAATATTAATTCTTTTTTTTAAAAAAAGGAGAGAGAAATAAATAAGGTTGAGGAGGTCTTAAAATTGTAGCATTGTTATAACTGGCATTAAGTGATTACAAATTATTAATAAGCCTTAATGAGGGTCAATAAAATGTTTCATGTAATTTCTCGTTGCAAAACTTGAATCAATTGCTACCGTCTTTTTTTTTTTTCTTGTTTTATGTCTGGGAAGTTACAGAGTACAAGGTTAAGAAAGTCGTTCTTATAATGCGTTTGAATTAGTAGGAAAGTTTTTTTTCTTTTTTTTTAACGTTGCATTCATACTTGCGATGGTGATTAATTTTGTCATTTTGTCAAAGGGTGAGATCATGAAGAAAACCCAGATTGTGAACGATCGATGTGAACAGAAAAATTGACGAAGTGAGAAGTTTAGTCTTGGAAACGTTCTACAGTGCAAAACCCAACGAATGACTTACTCCATCCTATGAAAGTGGATAATTTACATAATAATAATAAAAGAAAGAAATTTACAGGGTGGCTGAGAAGTAAAGGCATTAAGAATTTGCTGTACGTCCAGCGCAGAATTGCACCAAGAAATTTTCGTTGTTGAGGGGTCTAAACTTTGGAAGGATGTCCAATACTACATCTATTTGTATTGAGAGGATATTATTCTGCACTCGAAAACACGATAAGTAATTGTAAAATATTTCCACCTATTATATATAGTCTCAGAAGAATTATAAGCTGTCGAAATGTGGGTGTGGAGAGGACTGTAGAGAATTAGCTGAGTCGAGCGGAAAACGTATGAGAGGGTGCTAGAAATGGTGGGGAAAAAAGAACAATTTTAAATATTAATAAGAAGAGGAACTAGTTTGGACATTGTCTAAGAAGGAACTGTATCAGGAGGGACATGCTAGAGGGTATGGTGTCAGGAAAAAGAGGGGCAAAGGAAACTACAATTAATAGACGATATCAAAAGAGAAAAATCTTATGTGAAGACGAAGAGGTTAGCGGAAAACCGTGGAACATGGAAGCTTCTCATTTACCTCAATAATATAATCCAGTAAAATTAACTCAAATTTTGATGAAACCTTGAAGTAATTTATATATAGTTGAAACTTTGTGTGGTTGTTCATTGGTCGATCCTCATATCTCCCTGAAAACTCCCCAAAAACCCGATGACGGGTTTCGGAGTTATGACGTCATCAATATGGCCGCCGCCGGAAGTTGCAGCGTTATCTTTAAACATGCGTAATTTCTCACAGATTAGAGATAAACTCTTCGTTTCTGCACTAAAATGTGGAAAATTGATTGAAAAACAACAAAATAAAAGATATTGTATGCACCTCACTGGTGTTGGGTGAAATTATTGAGTGAAAAATGTGGTTCCGTTAAATTAATAAATTCCGTTCCGCTAAATTCATAAATCACAAAGGAAAATCATATAAAGTTGAAACTTTGTGGGATTGTTCATTGGTTTGTCCTCACCTCTCTACGAAAAGTCTTCAATAATCCGGAGACAGGTTTGGCCGCCATATTGGAAAATGGCAGCAACCTTTATTTCTACTCTAGTTACTCTTGATAAGGATAAAATTTACACAATTTGGTGTAATTATGAAAATAAGATGTCATTTTGTCCACAAAGATATTTTCGCCTGTACTTGATATGTGGTGTACTTCACCTGATACAATTGCGGAAGAAATGTATTTTACGAAATGGCATTATGATCATGGTAATGAGGTTTTAAACAGAAACACTGTATTTACTTACAGTATGTATTTTACAGTTTAGCATTTATCATTATCAGTACTGAATAGCAAATTCTCGCAGCTGTACCCTTGCAATTAAGACAAATTAGTGAACATGTGAGACCTACCAGCTTGCATCTACATTTTTTACTGCAACTACTTTTACAACCACAACTGATTAGATTAAACAAATTCTCTGGAGCATGAGGTGCAGTCGTAGTATTTGGTAATAAAGTATTCCCAATATTTCCCATGCCCAGTCTCTAGGATTTAACTTTTCAAGCCATTGTTGTACCTGGTGATAAGTTCTGAATGCACACTGGCGTTCTGCGTCTCTGCTTGGCGGAAGAGAAGCGATTTCAAACTTGTCACCAAGAGCCTGACGTGCTACAACTTTAGTAAAAATAGAATGCCTTCATTCATTCAGGTATTGTGATTCTCCTTCACCATAGAGTGCCAAGAAAAATGACTGTTGCAGCAGCAATTTCTTCCGCCGTTGCATTAGCATGCAAAACACTCACTGAATCTTGACTTTTTTTTTTTTTTTTTTTAGCAAACTGTAAATTGTTTTCTTCCCTTTAATATATATAGCTGAGGTGGTGTCGCAGCCGGAGAGAGTGTGACAGAAAAGTAAGACATCAGCCATCTCTCCCAAAGCCAGTCGTAATTGTGCTAGATCAATAATACGACCTTGATTAGATGCATGTCCAGGCATTAGCGTGATTATGGATGCGCCTGGACACGATCTGGCAATAAACATGATCAGTATATCTGTCATTTGCTACAACTGTCACTTTTGAGTTTACGTCATTTTCACACGAACTTAATGCTGTAGACAATAACTTAATCTGCATCATCATCTGCTAGAATTAATTACCTTTACTCCTGCGTTCTGTAATTAATCAGAAAGAAAACCTATTATGCTACACTTGTTGGCCTCGTTGTTAAGAAACCTTCCTGGGAGACAGTAGTATGCACCATGGGTGTGAACTGAATGTCTGAAGAACGCTTCAGATTGCTTAATCGAGAAAAACTACAGTGTCCTCAGATGGGAAATGAGTTACAACGTATGTTACATATAATTCGAATGTAGCTGGCTTTGGCCAAACAACTTTATGCAAGACGAATCCACCGTCTAATTAAGAACAGTGACGAAAGAGGCGCCACAGTATTGCATGGTGTTAGTCACCTAGAAAATTAAAGAGCACTGATTTTTGAGCTTTAAGCATCGTTGATCCACTGAAAACAGAAGGTTTTGGTGCAAGTTCAGATTCCAGATACTTACAGAAATCTGACTTTTCCTTCATGGTACATAAAATTCTGCAGAATAGCTGTTGTATGTTAATTGACACTTCATCTTCTCTGTTATTGCAGTACCTATTGAAGATAAAGGTCTGCTTTTTTTTTCCGATGAAATTTGAGGTCACAAAAGTTGTTAGCTTATGTTTCCTGTACTGCTTCAAGACCAACCTCTTCTACTCTGTCACAATTAATGTGACCGCTTGCAATCACTCCAATAGATAGAATTAAATTGTTCACTGTAAGCTGTGGAAAAAAGATTATGAGCAGAAAAAACAGTCCAAAAATTTTCTAAAATCCACTTCATTTCTCTGTTGACGAGAATCACGCATTTCCAGAGGTTCTTTGGATGAATTGATTGTAATATCACAAAACTCTTTCTAAGAAGAGCAGAATTTTATGCACACTGTCACTGCAAGTACCCATCTAGCAAGGTTTGAATCAGTTATTTCTCGTTTTCTTGTTAGACCTCCAGTTGTTTTAATGGACCTCATGAAGTACTGCTCAATGCACATATCTCTCCACACTCCTCTCCAGAATTTGTCTATGCGAAGGATAGCGAAATATCCTCTTTGAACCATTTATTTTTAGCCATATTTTCCTTAAATTTTGCCATGTCTTCTAAACAGATGTGTGCGCTTTTCGAATATTGGAGGTGTCCTGTGGAGTGAAAGTGTGACAACATCCTTTGTATACAATGCAGATGAGATTCAAAATGACCAGTCCCTTCTGACCATAAGAACATCATTATCAACATTACTTCATGGTAGTATTGGATCCATAATTTGCTAGTTCGAGAAAGAGTCTGGGTATGCTCTGTGGCTTCTTGGATGCAAGCAAGGATGTCCTGCTAAGAGACTCGTTCGCTGCAGACTGTGGATCGATTTCGTTACAAACCAATTTGTTGTGACATTCAAGCAATTTTACCTTCATATCCTCATTCACATATTTGCTCTCTTGTAACAACAATGTAGTTATTGATCGACGAGTTAATAAGTGCGCTTACACTGCACGGGGATATGCATGTCCATATGGCATACTGATGATGATGCAAACACTGTTTCCCACAATTCCTCTAAACAAGTTCTAGACATTATATGGCCTATTGAACACAGAAAGAACATAAGAAGATGGAAGCCTCCAATTCGTACTACGATCTGGGCCAATTCACTGTCACTGTTTGCTGCAACTATATCCAAAGCCTTGGTGTACAAAGGCTGTTCTCAAAATATGTTCTCTGATTTTGTCTCCTACACTCCTCACTAGCAAAGATCAGAGCTGAATAAATGGTATCTGAATTCCATGGATCCAGATTGATGAAAAGAAGAGCATCTAAATGGGGAAATATCGAAGTCCTGGTTTGTATCTACCATAAAATACTTGTATAAATCTAGGTGTTTCCTTCAGCCAACAAGCATTACTCCAATTACAACTAAGATATTCTGCAGAATGAAGAGGTGGTTTCTTCATTCCTAAGTCCGCAGCCGGTAAAACCCATTTTGTTTTCAGTCCTCGACAAAACTTCTTCTTATATCTTTTAATAGGAAGAAATCCATATTTTCCAAAAACCTGTGAACCAATACTTGTAGTTATTCTGGGCACTATTGATGTCTGAGGAACCGAAGAAATAGGAGTAGTACATTTTACATATCCCATGGTATGAAATGCGTTTTGGCCATCGAGTGTACGTACATTGAGATTGGCAGTGTCAAAAATGAACTGTGAAAACCTATTCAATGTCGCACTAAGGGTATCACACTTGATTGCTGATTCTTCACATCACAACACTTCAGTATAACTATCGTAGAAATAAAGGTTGCTGCTACTTTTCAATATGGCGGCCAAACCTGCCTCCGGATTGTTGGAGACCTTTCGTAGAGAGGTGGGGACAAACCAATGAACAATCCCACAAAGTTTCAACTTCATATGATTTTCCTTTGTGATTTATTAATTTAGCGGAATGAAACGGAATTTATTAATTTAACGGAACCACATTTTTCACTCAATAATTTCACCCAATACCAGTGAGGTACACGCAATATCTTTTATTTTGTGTGTTTTCCAATCAATTTTCCATATTTTAGTGCAGAAACGAAGAGTTTATCTCTAATCTGTGAGAAATTACGCATGTTTAAAGATAACGCTGCAACTTCCATATTGATGACGTCATAACTCCGAAACCCATCATTGGATTTTTGGGGACTTTTCAGGGGGAGATGAGGACCGACCAATGAACAACCACCCAAAGTTTCAGCTTTATATAAATTACTTCAAGATTAAACCCTAATTTGACTGCACTAATAGCAGAATCCGTGTAACGTGGGTTCCTGTCACAATGGCATGGCGCGTCCTCAAGTTGCGGATCGAGGAGAAGGCCTCTAGATATAGAGGTTAGCTGCTAATATACTGAATAAGCAGTCGCGGATAGCCGACTAGGAGTGGTGTTCCAGCTTGGGGGTTTGGGTAAGGCTAACAACCTCATCCTGTAAAAAAAAAAAAAAAAAAAAAAAAAAGCCCTTGTTCAGAAATATTCATAAAAGCCTCGGACAAGGACTGATAACTTGGCATGACCTCAGCAAAAGAAAATGGATATGAGATTTGGAATTTGGAATATTAGAAGTCTTTATAGGGCAGGTGCGTTAAAATCCGTAACGAGTGAGTTAGAAAAATACAGGATAGACCTAATAGGAGTTCGGGAAGTTAGGTGGGAAGGAAGTGGATCTGTGAATTCCGGAAATTTTATGTTCTTTTACGGGGAAGGAAATAAAAATCACCAGTTAGGAACAGGGTTTTTCGTTCACAAACGAATATTACCAGCAATTAAACGGGTTGAATTTGTTACTGACAGCCTTTCTTTTATTACTCTTAAGGGACGGTGGTGTGATATTATTGTTTTAAATGTACATGCCCCAACTGAAGATAAGGATGACGATATAAAAGACAGTTTTTACGAAGAAGTGGAACGGATATTTGACCAACTTCCGCGATACCATATGAAAATTCTATTAGGGGATTTCAATGCGAAGGTAGGACGAAAGGATATTCTCAAACCGATTATAGGGAACGAAAGTCTGCATAAGGAAAGTAATGACAACGGTGTTAGACTCGTGAACTTTGCAACATCCAAAAACCTAATCGTGAAGAGTACAAAGTTCCCACATCGCGAGTTCATAAATACACTTGGACATCACCAGACGGGAAAACACATAATCAAATTGATCACGTTTTAGTAGATAGAAGAAGGCAATCTTGCATAATTGATGTCCGGTCGTTTAGAGGGGCTGATTGTGACACTGATCACTACCTGGTAGCAGCGATAATACGAGAGAGATTATTGTTGAATAAAGGTAATATTCATTGTCCGAAAACGGAGAGATTCAATTTAAAGAAATTGGAAGAGAGCCAGGTAAGAGAGGAATACCAGATTGAGGTTTCGAATAGATTCTCGGCTTTAGAAGATACGGAGTGCACTAGTGTTGAGGATACTTGGATTGAAATTAGAGATAGCATTAAAATTTTTAAGAAAAAGAAAAATTGGGACACGTGGAAATACGTAGGAACAAACCATGGTTCGAACAGGAATGCATTAAACTAGAAGAGAAGAGAAAACAGGCAAAATTACGGTGGCTACAAAATCCGAATAAAATACCTACACAAAATTTCTCAGATACCAGACGGGAAACTTCCAAAACTTTTAGAACAAAGAAACGCGATTTTTTGAAAGCTAAAATTAAGGAACTTGAAGATAATAGTAAAAATAAAAACATCCGGGACATGTATAAAGGGATCAGCGAATTTAAGAAAGGCTATCAACCTCGTGATTATATATTAAAGAAATCTGACGGTACAGTTCTCACTGATACGGATAGCATCTTAAATAGATGGAAAGATTTCTTTGACGATTTGCTTAAGACGCAGCCAAAAACTAGTGTGCGTGGAGAAAAGAAGATACACACCGCAGAACCGTATATTCCAGAACCCAACCGAATAGAAGTAGGAACCGCTGTAAAGAAATTAAAGAAACACAAATCTCCGGGTGTAGATGAAATTCCGGCTGAGTTAATTTTAGCTGGAGGCGAAAAATTGTGGAACAAGATACACAAACTCATTCTCCTTATCTGGAACAAGGAAGAATTGTCAGAAGAGTGAAAAGAATCAATCATTCTTTCAATTCACAAGAAAGGCGACAAAACTGACAGTAATAATTATCGAGGCATTTCTCTTCTGTCAACATCCTATAAAATCCTTTCAAATATTCTATTAGGAAGATTGACCCCATACGCAGATGAAATTATTGCAGATTATCAGTGCGAATTCAGACGGAATCGATCAACTATCGACCAAATATTTACCATTCGCCAAATACTCGAAAAAAAAGTGGGAATACAATACCCCGGTACATCAACTATTTATTGATTTTAGAAAGGCGTACGACTCGGTTCGGAGAGAAACATTATACAACGTTCTTACAGAACTAGGAATACCGAGAAAGCTAATTAGATTAATTAAGATATGTTTAAATGAATCCCAAAGTAAAGTCCGGGTAGGAAAATTTTTGTCCACGAGCTTTCACGTCGAAAATGGCCTGAAATCAGGAGATGCAGGGACATGGGTTTAGAAGTAAATGCAGAGAAAACTAAATACATGGAAGTGCGTCGGGACTGTAATACAGCAAATTATGGATGCGTTAAAATATTAAATAATACTTTTGATAAAGTGGATAGTTTCAAATATCTAGGATCAATATTAACAGACGAAAATCATATTCACGAAGAAATTAAATGTCGACTAAAAGCAGGGAATTCGTGTTACTACTCGGTTCAAAATCTCTTGTCGTCGCGAATTTTGTCGAGGAATTTGAAGCTTAAAATATACAAAACGATAATCATACCTGTTGTTCTGTATGGTTGCGAAACATGGTTGCTTACTCTGAGGGAAGAACATAGACTGAAAGTATTTGAGAACAAGATCCTGAGACGAATATTCGGACCCAAGAGAAACGGAAATAGGGAATGGCTTAAACTTCATAACGAGGAACTACATAATTTATACAGTTTACCCAACATTGTTAAGATCATCGAATCTAGGAGCATAGATGGACAGGTCATGTAGCTAGAATGGAAGAAAGTAGAAACGCTTTCAAAGTCTTGACTGGAAGACCAATCGGAAAACGACCATTAGGAAGACCTAGGCGCAGATGGGAGGACAATATTAAGATGGATCTCGCAGAGATTGGAATACAAAATAGAAACTGGATGCAGCTAGCTAAGGATAGAAGTCAGTGGAGAGCTTTTGTGAACTCGGCATTGAACCTCCGGATTCCATAGGCCATAGAGTTAGTTAGTTAGTTAGTTAGTTAATAGCAGAATACCTATAATAATAATAATAATAATAATAATAATAATAATAATAATAATAATAATAATAATAATAATAATAATAATAATAATAATAATAATAATATAGTTTCATAAGAAAATGACAGAACTAGATTGTTTTTATAAGAGAGAGAGTACAGATGAAGTGCAGATCAAATTTCTATGTTACATCAATAATTTCCCTGTTAAACTGGTATATTTTTTATAGAGAAAGTGTACAAATATATCTTGAGTTAGGAAGTTTGGGGGGATCCGGACTAATTGGACCCCCAGTGGGTTCCCCCATAGTCCAGTGCTTATAAATCAATAACAAACGGCTGTATATAAAAGGATAAAACATAAAAATGAGATAGGAAATGTGAGAGGGTACATCAAATGGAGCATTCTTCTTGTCCTTGTCTCCTCTGTATGAGGGGGCCCTCAGAAATCAGACGAAAATTTTAAATTAAAGGTATGTTATCTAACATATTATTGAAAAGATCATGGTAAAACGAACAATTTTTGTAGGGATAAGTTGTTTGTGTGGGTGTGTTTCTGAGGATCAGAGGTCCCATTTAAAATTTCAGGTAAATCCTCACGGGCCCATTGATAGAGAGCTCTGTGGGTCAAGCAGAATGCTCCTAATAACATTTTTCTATCTCGCTTTTCGTATCATCCTTTTATAACCAGCCATTCGAGATTTATAAGAACTGGACGTTTTATCAAAAAGACCCAGCGAATGTATAGTGGTGTTATCTAGACATGAAATCATTAAAACAAAACCATCCGGCTGAAAACTTTAAAATATCCGACTCCCAAGAACTATTATAAGAATAGCTTACAACCACAGGGTTGTTTACGGAAGTAAGGAGAAGAGGCAATCCATCGACGTCACGTTTTAAGAAAAAAACGATGCAGTTGTGCAAGAGATGTTCACACGGAGACCACAGAAATCCACACGGTACATTATACTACAAGGGCACGAAAGCAAATTATCGAGACAGAGTACGTAAGAATGGAAGAAGTGTATTCTGCACAAAACAAAACCATTCACTTTGGATTAATTGGAATTACAAACGTCCCGAAGGAATTACTAACAAAAAATAAAAAGGGTTTTATTATCGTTCATTGTAGGAAGCTGATGTATACGATCAAGAACTGATTAAATGTGAGCATATTTTGTAATAAAAAGTAATTTTCCCTATAGCGTAAAAAAAAAAAAGTCCTTGATTTTTAAGAAATCTTGATTATAAACACACACTGCACTTAATTCCAGTAACGGGTTTGTTAAGCCTAAGCCCAAAATTTCGCGCCCAATAACTCGGGAACTATCAAATTTGAAATGTTGGGAAATTTTAACATGGTTAATATGCGATGTGAAATATCGTGATGTACAGGCTTTTGTTCTTCAGTTATTGGCTAACAAACTTGAAATTTGGACCCACTTAAGTCCAAACTCCAACGTCGGTGGCGAATAACTAAGGAACCAAAGGCCTGCACAACATAATACTTTCTATGTATACTAAACTCGTGAAGTTCCATCACCATTACAATTTTGGTCAAGATAAGATGAGTTCCTAAATTGCATTTTCATAAAATTGAGTTCATGCATTGCGTTCATTACCTTGAGTTCAAACCCAAGTTTGAGGGGCCAATAATTCGGAAACCAAGGATCCGTACATCGTAATATTTAATATTATGTTTGCATGTTGAAAAACTTCGTCAATGTCTACCACTATGTGAAGCTTCGTCAACATCGGATAGATTTTATCGATGGCGATTTAGGGAAATTTCATTTTTTCACTGTTTCCAGACTCAAATTCAATGGTCAATAACTCGTGAACCAACGGTATGTATATACCACAATATTTCATGTACATATTGAGATACTACCATGCCAAATTTGGTCAAAATCGGATTAGTCGCCTATGGTATACCATATATAATACTTTCTCATTAAATCCAACCCTAACTTTGATGGCTAATACATTCAGGAACCAAAGTGCCTGTACACAATAATATTTTATATTTGTACTAAGCTTGTAAAATCTTGTCATCATTTGAAATTCGGTCAAAATCAAATGAGTTTTGCCGATCGTGACGTCCTCAGACTACAGAACACTATTCTACAAGTCAAAATAAAGCGAAACTTTTCGGGTCCTCATCTTGAGGCACGAATTGCACTATGTAGCAATATCGCAGATACAGAACCATAGAATAGATCTACTAATCGACCAAATATTAACATTGAATCTTTCCAGATGGCAGTTTAAGTCGATAGACGTTGAGATTAGCACCATTTGTTAGCGTAACAATCGATGTAACTACTTGATGGATTAGTAAAAGCAAGGGTGAGGTTTAATTTACATGGAAGTTGCACCATCCGATAATGACGTAACTCCACGTGGTATTATCATGGGCAGGGCCGTCGCGTTGGTTGTAAGAGCCCGGGGTGAAAATACCCAGCCCGCCCTCGCCAGTGTGCTATGAAAAGCAACCAGAGTTTATTCTGTACTCTTAGATAAATATGGAATATAAGATCATAATGTAAGATAAAAGAAGTTGGTATTATGTCATTTTATTTTTTAAAAAGTCAATGGCTTTTATAGTTAACACATAAAAGTTAAACATGGTCTTCAATTATTGAAATCGAGTGTTACTCTTGTCTACTTTGAACTTTATATATAGACATCAACAAAGTAGTAGCATAGAATACACAAATATCGATACAAATGTTACAGCCCAATTCGTAAATGATAAAAAAAAGGTAATTTTCTGACTTTCGCTAAAAACTAACAAAATAAACATTTCTTTCCTTGCGATTCACACATAAATTTTTCAGAAGATTTATAATAGCGTTGGAATAAAAAGTAACTTTTTCAGGTGACGTTTGTAATTATTTGTGAGTATTTGCTTCAATTATAATTTATGTTCAAAATCAAAATGTACGGTTTGTTAATGTTTGTTTCGCAGGATGATGTTAACGATATGTTCTTCCAAAACATGTAGTGTAAAGATCATAATTTGAATTTTATTGATTTGTCGTCCCGGCGCCCCCTCTGGTTGCGGCGCAAGGGGCGATCGTCCCGGTCGCCCCGCCCACGCGACAGCCCTGATCATGGGGGTAAAAGAGGAATAAAACGAGCCCTGCGGAGCTTCTAACCTCCTTCGCTCGCTCAGCTATGTTTCATAACGTAAGTAAATAACTTTTTTTTTTTTTACCAATAAAATTGTGAGTGCAAGGTGGACTACGATCGAATAGTGCAACTTCAATGTCAATTTAATCTCACTCGTAGAGCAAAGCTAATGGTTTCAAGTTATTCTGCAACGTTGCCAGGTTGCCACGTAGTGAAATTTTGATTCCCCATAGCAACTGAAGAAGACCTCTAAGGATATAGCATTTATACCATTTTCGCTTTATTTTGACCTGAAGAATAGCGCTCTGTTGTTCGTGGGCGCCATTTTTAGAATACTCGATATATATATATATATATATATATATATATATATATATATATATATATATATATATATATATATATATATATATATATATATATATATATACGAATGATTATAAAATAGATCTAAAAACCGTAAAAATAAATTCAAATGAATGCTTTTATAAAATGTACTAGCAAGGAAAAAGTACAGTAATTTCTTTGGTGGGGTAAAGGGAAGAAACGGCAGGAACTTAACGTCCGTAATATGAATAAAACTTTAGTCCTCAACGTTAGAAGGATCACCCTCTGCTTTTGTTTCTACAATGTATTCATTTTACTTTAACAAAGAAATTATATTCTCATTTCTAATAAATTTATAAAAGCAGTTTACTTTTTTTTTTTTTTTTTTTTTTACAGTTTTTAGGCTTTTACTTCAAAGTACAGTATTATAAATCACTAAAATGAAATGGTGTAAAGGGCCAATCCGGTTGCAATGATGTGAATAGATATTGGGGGAAGTGGCTGAAATTCAGGTCAAATGTAGAAGAGAGACTGTTGATTCTAATTCCAAAATCCAATTGTCCTAAAAATGGATGGAACATAGCCAAAAAGAGCGAAGAATTAAGATTAAAGTCAGTGGAAAAATCGATGAAAAAAATGAAGTTGTCCACATATCTCGAAACCTATAATGAGATGACTAATTGAAAGCTTATTGCAAAGACATAATAAAGAGCTTAAAAACGATGTATAGTACGTAAGGTAAATATGAATAGAACATTGTCAAAAGCCCAGTTATTTAAGTAAAATCAATAATAATGATAAAGTATATGCATTTTCTTCGAATTACCCAGGGTGTCCTACGCGGAGGTCACGTGCTTGAAATATCTCACATCTGAATTTGGAATCTCCATACTCGATTTAGCACGGAACGTGACTTTTGACCTGATCACGTGACACAGTCTGGTCCTTATGCCAAACCAGATAGGGGCTTTACAATTTTGTCGACTTAAAAAAAAATGTTGCAAGATCAATATAAATTTATATACAATCAAATTTCGTAATATCAGCTTATAAACTGATGGGTGAAATGTTTTTAAGTGGGGAAATTTAGATTCAAATACGTAAATTTTTTTCTTTCAGTGAAGATCAGCCCAGTATAGGATAACGAAGAGGAAGGAAAAACAGATGTATTACCTCGCATACTGTATTCCAGTTGCTTGAAATAACTATGGTAATTGCAAACGCCTCTCATGTAAGCGGTTGCTTTTCTTTTTTTAAACTTTTTCTACACTCCCGCTACGTTTATACGGAAAGGTATTTCTTTTCTGACTACTCGGGTCCTGAATGTAAAATGCTTTGACGCAATAATTATAGAGCTCTGAACTGGAGTTTTATCACTTTCGCTTACTTCCCTTGGTCCAGGTTTTTTTCGCCAGAGCGCGCTTTCCTGCTTCCCCCCGCCAAATGACTTTTCGGTCAGCAAATCTAATCAGCGGAACCTGCTATTAGTACGTCAGTTGCCATAAGCTACGTCGCTCATCTGACGCGTGATGCGCAAGCTTTTAACCGTTTCTTGTAGTGTGTACAATCGTGGAAAAACTTATAGGAATGTTTCTTGCGTTAGCAGAGACGAAAATGAAAGAAAAGAAAGCAGAGAGAGAGAAAATGAAAATGAACTTAAATGTACTTTGTTTGTAATCGTTTAAGATGCAAAAGGCTGATAAGTAACTTGACATACTCTTTAAAAAAATGTGAATATGTCAGGATATATGAAAGTGAAATCAGCTTCACCATCTATAGCCTAATCAGCTAATACAGGTCATTTAGAGAAGACGATATTAGTAACGAATTACCAAAGAGTAATTTATCACTTGCAGATTGACTTGATGTGATTAAGTAAATGTAAATGCTGTGCCTATATACTAGGTCTAGATACAAGATTTGTTCTTCCTAAATGTTACGCTGAGTTTCCCATTCTTAATTCGTAGTTTTACCATCAATTCGGAAAATCGATACTCATGCGATAACTTGTTTAATTTTCCCTCCGTCATTTATAATAGCGTCATATATATATATATATATATCACTTTGGTTGGTTCCCGGTATTCGGGTGCTAAAAAAATTGTGAAGTCGATAGTCTTCGAGACCTAATATCGAACGAATTGAAAATAATGCTAACTAACTAATTCTATGGCTTATGTAATAAGGAGGTTCAATGCTACGTTCAAAAACCCACCATTACCTTCTATCTTTAGCGAACTGGACCCAGTTTCTACTTTATACTTCTATTTCTGCGAGATGCATCTTAATATCGTCCTCCCATGTGCGCCTAGGTCTTCCTAATGGTCGTTTTCCGATTGGATTTCCAGTTAAAACTTTGAAAGCGTTCCTATTTTCTTCCATTCTGGCTTCCTGATCTGCCCATCTGAGCCTCCAAGACTTGATGACTTTATCAATGTTTGGTAAAAGTGTAAATTGTGCAGTTCCTCGTTATGAAGTTCCTGCCGTTCACCATCCTCGTCCCTCTTGTGTCCGAATATTCGTCTTAGAATCTTATTCTCAGATATTTTCAGTCTACACTCTTCCCTCAGAGTAAGCGACCATGTTTCGCAACCATACAGGTAGCAGGTATGATTATCGTTTTATATATTTTAAGCTCCAAATTCCTCGTCAGAATTCGCGACGACAAAACATTTTGAATTGAATAATAACACCAATTCTCTGCTTTCAGTCTACATTTAATTTCTTCGTGAATATGATTTTGGTGGTCAATATTGATCCTAGAGATTTGAAAGTATCCAAGGTGCATTTCGCCAGCCCCCCCACCTTGGATTTTCGAAAAAAAAACCTATGGCAATCGTTTGTGCTACGTTTGTGCCGGAATGTACCGCAAAAATTTTCGTTTGTACCACTTCCGGTACGAAGTTATAATAGTTTTAAAGTGGGGGGCTGGGGAAACGGCAGCCCCCCCACCTTGGAATTTCGAAACGAAACCTATGCCAATCGTTTGTGCTACGTTTGTGCCGGAATGTACCGCAAAAATTTTCGTTTGTATCACTTCCGGTATGAAGTTATAAGAGTTTTAAAGTGGGGGGCTGGGGAAACGGCAGCCCCCCATCTAGGAATTTCAAAACAAAACCTATGCCAACCGTTTGTGCTACGTTTGTGCCGGAATGTACCGCAAAATTTTCGTTTGTACCACTTCCGGTACGAAGTTATAAGGGTTTTAAAGTGGGGGCTGGGGAAACGGAAACCCCCTAAAGTGAAATTTCGAATCAAAACCTATGCCAATCGTTTGTGCTACGTTATTGCCGGAATGTTCCGCAAAAATTTTCGTTTGTACCACTTCCGGTACGAAGTTATAAGGGTTTTAATGTCGGGGGCTGGGGAAACGGCAGCCCCCACCTAGGAATTTCAGAACAAAACCTATGGCAATCGTTTGTGCTACGTTTGTGCCGGAATGTACCACAAAAATTTTCGTTTGTACCATTTCCGGTACGAAGTTATAAGGGTTTTGAAGTGGGCTACTTGGGAAACGGCAGCCCCCCCCCCATCTAAAAATTTCAAAACAAAACCTATGCCAATCGTTTGTGCCGGAATGTACCGCAAAAATTTTCGTTTGTACCACTTTCGGTACGAAGTTATAAGGGTTTTGAAGTGGGGGGCTGGGGAAACGGCAGCCCGCCACCTAGGAATTTAAAAACTAAACCTATGTCAATCGTTTGTGCTACGTTTGTGCCTGAATGTACCGCAAAAATTTTCGTTTGTACCACTTCCGGTATGAAGTTACAAAGTTTTAAAGCGGGGGGCTGAGGAAACGGCAGCCCCCCACCTAGGAATTTCAAAACAAAACCTATGCCAACCGTTTGTGCTACGTTTGTGCCGGAATGTACCGCAAAAATTTTCGTTTGTACCACTTCCGGTACGAAGTTATAAGGGTTTTAAAGTGGGGGCTGGAGAAACGGTAGCCCCCCACCTAGGAATTTCAGAACAAAACCCATGGCAATCGTTTGTGCTACGTTTGTGCCGGAATGTGCCGCAAAGATTTTCGGTTGTACCACTTCCGGTACGAAGTTATAAGGGTTTTGAAGTGGTGGGCTGGGGAAACGGCAGCCCCCCACCTAGGAATTTCAAAGCAAAACTTATGTCAATCGTTTGGGCTACGTTTGTGCCGGAATGTACCGCAAAAATTTTCGTCTGTACCACTTCCGGTACGAAGTTATAAGGGTTTTAAAGTGGGGGCTGGAGAAACGGCAGCCTCCCTACTTGGAATTTCGAAACAACCTATGGCAATCTTTGTGCTACGTTTGTGACGGAATGTACCGCAAAAATTTTCGTTTGTACCAGTTCCGGTACGAAGTTATAAGGGTTTTAAAGTGGGGGGCTGGAGAAACGGCAGTCTCCAACCTTGGAATTTAGAAACAAAAACTATGCCAATCGTGTGTGCTACGTTTGTGCCGGAATGTATCGCAAAAAGTTGCGTTTTACCAGTTCCGGTACGAAGTTATATGAGTTTTCAAGAGGGGCTGTGGAAATGGCAGCCCCGCACCCAGGAATTTGGAAATGAAACCTATGCCCACTCTTTGCACCACTTTTGATCAGAAACGTTTCGCTAAACTCTTTTCTGTACTACTTCCGGTACAAAGATACGAGAGTTTCAAACTACGGGGCTGCCGTTTTCATACCCCCTCGGAATTTTGATACGAGACCTATGCAAATCGTTTAACAACATTTGTGTCGGAATGTATCGCAAACATTTTTGTTTGTATAACTTCCAGTACAAAAGTATAACAGTTTTAACTAGGGGGCTGCCGTTTCCAGAACACCCCACCTTGGAATTTCGAGATAAGACTATGTCAATCGTTTGCGGTACGTTTTTACCTGAATGTACCGCAAAAAAAATTACGTGCCTGAAGTTGGCCCCCCACCTCTCCCAAATTACACCAAACGTTGCACATCGTTAATGCATCGTTAGTGCACGTTAGTGCATTTAGAACTAACGTTAGTGCTATCAGCGTTTACGAGATATTGAAGATTTTGGTGGGGGACCAACTTTATATGAAGTTAGCCCCCCACCCATCTTTATGCAGACAGATTTTCACAAAACTTAGCGCATCGTTAGTGCATCGTTAGTGCACTTAAACACACTAAGCATTATCGTAAGTGCTACCATATTTTGGGATTATTCAAGATTTTCGGTGGGGGAGCCAACTTCAGAAATATCAAATACTATACAAATAGACTTAGAAACATGGGGTTGACAGTAATCGTTAGTGCATCGTTAGTGCACTTAAAAGCACTAAGCACTAACGTTAGTGCTACCATATTTTGGGATTTATTCAAGATTTTTGGTGGGGGTGGCAACTTCAGAAATATCAAATTCTATACAAATAGAGGTAGAAACATAGTGTTAACGGTAATCATTAGTGCATCATTAGTGCACTTAAACGCACTAAGCACTAACGTTAGTGCTACCATATTTTGAGATTTATTCAAGATTTTTGTTGGAGGGGCCAACTTCAGAAATATCAAATTCTATACAAATAGAGGTAGAAACATAGTGTTAACGGCAATTGTTACTGCATCGTTAGTGTACTTAAACGCACTAAGGACTAATGTTAGTTCTACAATATTTTGGTATTTATTCAAGATTTTTGGTTAGGAGTCAACGTCAAAAATATCAAATTCCATACAATTGATGTATAAATATGGGGTTAACGGCAATCGTTAGTGCATTGTTAGTGCACTTAAACGCAATAAGCACTAACGTTAGTGCTACCATATTTTGGGATTTATTCAAGATCTTTGGTGGGGGGCCAACTTCAAAAATATCAAATTTTATACAAATAGAGGTAGAAACATGGAGTTAACGGCAATCGTTAGAGCGTGATTAGTGCACTTAAATTCACTAAGCACTAACGTTAGCGTTACAACATTTTGAGATTTATTCAAAAGTTTTGGTGGGGGCCAACTTCAGAAATATAAAATTCTATACAAATAGAGGTAGAAACATGCAGTTAAAGACAATCGTTATTGCATCGTTAGTGCACTTGAATAAATCCCAAAATATTGTAGCACTAACGTCAGTATTTAGTATTTTAAGTGCACTAACAATGCACTAACGATTGCCGTTAACTCTATGTTCCTATCTCTATTTGTATAGAATTTGAAATTACTGAAGTTGCCCATCCCACCGAAAATCTTGAATGAATTCCAAAATATGGTAGCACCAACGATAGTGCTTAGTACGTTTAAGTGCACTAACGATGCACTAACGTCTGCCATTAACCCCATGTTTCTATCCCTATTTGTATAGAATTTGATATTTGTGAAGTTGACCACCCCACCAATTTTTTTGAATAAATCTCAAAATATAGTAGCACTAACGTTAGTGCTTAGTGCGTTTAAGTGCACTAATGATGCACTAATGATTGCCATTAACACTATGTTTCTACCTTTATTTGTAAAGAATTTGATATTTCTGAAGTTGGCCCTCCACCAAAAATCTTGAATAAATCCCAAAATATGATAGCACTAACGTTAGTGCTTAGTGCTTTTAAGTGCACTAACGATTGCCGTTAACTCTATGTTTCTATCTCTATTTGTATAAAATTTGATGTTTCTGAAGTTTGCCCCCCACTTTAAAATTATTATAACTTCGTACCGGAAGTGGTACAAACGAAAATTTTTGCGGTACATTCCTGCACAAACGTAGCACAAACGATTGCCATAGGTTTTGTTTCGAAATTCCAAGTAGGGAGGCTGCCGTTTCTCCAGCCCCCCCACTTTAAAACCCTTATAACTTCGTACCGGAAGTGGTACAAACGAAAATTTTTGCGGTACATTCCGTCACAAAAGTAGCACAAATGATTGGCATAGGTTTTGTTTTGAAATTCCAAGGAGGAGGGGCTGCCATTTCCCCAACCCCCCACTTTAAAACTCTTATAACTTCGTACCGGAAGTGGTACAAACGAAAATTTTTGCGGTACATTCCGGCACAAACGTAGCACAAACGATTGGCATAGTTTTCGTTTCGAAATTCCAAGGTAGAGGATTGCCCTTTCCCCAGCCCCCACTTTAAAACTCTTATAACTTCGTACCGGAAGTGGTAGAAACGAAAATTTTTGTGGTACATTCCTGCACAAACGTAGCACAAACGATTGCCATAGGTTTTGTTTCGAAATTCCAAGTTTGGAGGCTGCCGTTTCTCCAGCCCCCCCACTTTAAAACCCTTATAACTTCGTACCGGAAATGGTACAAACGAAAATTTTTGTGGTACATTCCTGCACAAACGTAGCACAAACGATTGCCATAGGTTTTCTTTCGAAATTCCAAGTTTGGAGGCAGCCGTTTCTCCAGCCCCCCCCCCACTTTAAAACCCTTATAACTTCGTACCGGAAGTGGTACAAACGAAATTTTTTGCGGTACATTCCGGCACAAACGTAGTACAAACGATTGGCATAGGTTTTGTTTTGAAATTCCTAGGTGGGGGGGCTACCGTTTCCCCAGCCCCCCGACTTTAAATCCCTTATAACTTCGTACCGGAAGTGGTACAAACGAAAATGTTTGCGGTACATTCCAGCACAAACGTAGCACAAACGATTGCCATAGGTTTCGTTTTGAAATTCCAAGGTGGGGGGGCTGCCGTTTCCCCAGCCCCCCCACTTTAAAACTCTTATAACTTTGTGTCTTAAGTGGTACAAACGAAAATTTTTGCGGTACGTTTCGGCACAAACGTAGCACAAACGATTGGCATAGGTTTTGTTTCGAAACTCCAAGGTGGGGGGGCTGGCGAAATGCACCTAAGTATCCACTTTGTCGAAAGTATTATTTGATGGATGTTTTATGGATCCACCATAATTTGCAGTATTGTTATCTCAACGAACGCCTGTGTATTTAGTTTCCTCTACATTTATAAAGGTAACCAAGAAAGTTCTAGCTCTTTTTCACCCAACACTTTCGAACATCGATATGTCACCTAAGACGTACCTGGAAGATCAAAACTAGTCCCCATCAGCATCGATGACCTTCTGCCAGCGTTCTGGAAGACCATGGATTCCATGGCGGTAGAACTTGGTGATTCGCGAAGGGAAGAAAGTATCAAGTGCAGTTTGCATTTCTACTAGGGATTTGAACTGGCGTCCTCTAAGGTGATTGTCCAAGGAATTCAACAGGTGATAATCGGGCGGTGCAATGTCCAGGGAGTATGGCGGATGCTATTCCTGTCCAAGGCGTAGAATATTAGTATATTGTATAGTATATATATGATATTATATATATATATAATTAGTATATTGTATAGTGTATAATATTTCGCGGTCATGCCTGCCTGTTACTCACAATATCTATGATTTTTGAATCTCTAAGGATTAAGTAAGATGTAAACATGTTTTTTCTTGGTTTGTGCGGTTACTCATCTCATTCGCCAAGTTCTTTTATTGTATGTGATATATTTACACAACCTTGAGACTATAGTGAACGGGGTAGTTAACTGCAAATTGTATAGAAGATGAGTAGTATTTTGAATTATAAATATGTAAGAGATGTACGTTTTATTCTGAAGAGTGTAGTATGATGTGGAGATACGTCGTGTTGATGTAGATCTGCGTTTCCCAACCGCTGTACCGCGGCACACTGGTGTGCCGTGAATGGGCCGATGGTGTGCCGCGAGGAATCGAAACAAAATTAATTTTAGAGGAAACAAATTGTAAAACGTAGGGAAAAATATATATTTGTATTTTACATTACTAAGAACCTCTACTATGAATCTATAATTTTAAGTTTCATACCGTGTTACTGTTCTGCACATTTCTAATGTTGAAAAAAGTATTTGTTGTCATTGTTATGACCATTATTGCTTCTTTATTGTTGCAGACTATTTCGTAACTTGAAAATTTTAAATATCATTCCATCCTTTCGACAAACTACTTAGATTTGTATTTTAAAAGTAAATGAGATTTGTTTGTTCGTTCGTTATTTAGTGATCTTCTTTCTTAGTAAAAGGTTGGATACAGTTTTTAAAAAGAAAGCGTATTTTTAAAAAACATGAGTCCAATATTTGATCGCAATTGTTTTCTATTTTAAATTAGAATGAAAAATAAACGTAATGATTTATCACGGGGAAAAACCAGTGTTCGAGCTTTCTTCTCTGTGAGAAGGAGATCAATAATCACAGAAAAAACACCACTGTGTTTTATATTTACAAATAATATCTATAAGTGTGCCGCGAGAATTCAAGCAACACTCGTAGTGTGCCGCAAGTTGAAAAAGGTTGGGAAACGCTGATATAGATGAAGGATTTCATTGCTTTCCCCGATCGGTTGCGATATAATCAATACGTTCGTTTGTATAGTTTTCATGAATTCGACAAATATAAAATTCAGATGTAGAATATACCGCCTTGCACTTAAATGTTATCCTTGTCTTTGTGATGTAATTCGACCTACATATGTGTTTAACATCTATGTATCACCTTACTAATTGAATGTAGTAAAGAGGCAAGTATCCTGACTCATGGTTAATATTAAATGTATCCATAAACGTTGTGAAACCAGAATTCTTCTATATAATTATATCTGAATTCCCTTTCCGCTACTTATGAATCTCCAAAATCGAATAGTGTCATTCATCTAAGTGATCGTGATATCTTCATAACAGTGATAAGCAATGTTCGCGTTATAGTTCCAAGTTTCAATGGCAAGTCCACCCAGGACATCTATCATAATAAATAATCATACTAACTCGTCGTGTTTCTAAGTTGTATTAGTGTAACTCTGATTTTGAAATATTCAAGAAATCTCGATCTTGACTATACACGCATCTGAGCGATGAAAATAAAGATCCAGTTTATTATGATCTAACAATCTAATCACTATGTAAACCTAATATGTGCTAGTTTAAAATGAATAAGTATCACAGTGTGTGTACCTTGAAAAAGAGATACTGTGTGCATGGACACGTAACGAGTGAAATATGGATAACTATTCTAAATAAATGATATTCTCTAAAACGACGAGAAAATAGACTCGTATAGTGAAATCTTCTCTTCTCTTATATTTTTTTTCAACGAACGAGAGATTCAATTTGTTGTCATGAATTTTCAATCCTGTAGTAATCTTCGTTGAATTCTACAATTAAATATATATAGATATTTTTAACGTTCTATATATATATCCGTATGTAACAAATATCTTTTCTTGTGTTCGTAGATGTAATAAATCATCAGTAGATCATCAGTATCATCAGTAGATGTAATAAATGTTATGAAACTGTAGTTAGGTAATAGTTTCCTTTCCAAGCAATATTTAACCCATTTGCCTTATCAATACATTGTCAAATATAATATAAATGTGTGGTTGAATGAATGGCAATTCTAGTTTTAAGTAGTGAATTTTAAAGTTTAATGCAAATTAATAATCTTTGTTATCTGTATGTTTTAATTGGAAATATGTCTACATATGATTCATGACCTAGGTCATGAAAGTTACTAATCTCTGATTAATTCGAATCGGCTCTATAAGGCAGGCCGATGCAGCGGAATAAAACTAGGGATAATAACAGTTTTGTCGAAAACTTCAAGGACTCCGATTTATGGAAGATATGTTTATCACCTGGATTTTTTCCCCTTCCTGGCTAACTCAAACACTTCTTTGGTTCACTGCATAAGATTCAGTAAATGGATGAAAACTATTTAATAATCAGAGATGACAAATAAAACACTCAATTTAACAGTTCTCACCATCTGGGTGGGTGAGGGTAACTCCAACTTGTGCAGTTATCTGGATCCAGGTCAGAGCTGTATGAGTAAACATGTCTTACCATGAACAATTCGAACTCGATTCTCGAGTAATAGAACGGGAATATAAAGAAGCTTCTGTACCTATTTAATTTTCTTTGCTGTATTTAGATAATTATCCCGAACTTTTTTATGTTGTTTTCTATTTCTTCTTTCCCTCCCTCTTTCATCTTCTTCTGTCTTCACCATGGACTATTCCAATATCCCTCTTCTGTAACATTTTATTCTTGTCTTTTACTATCTTCGCCGTAATATAGTTTCATCAAAAGACCTTCCTAACTCTCTCTCTCTCTTCCATTCTCCCTCTTCTTCATCTTCTACCTCCTTTACCTTCCCCTTGACTCTCCTATATATCTTTCTCAGGCTTTCTTTACTTAAATAAAAACTGAAGGGAGTCGTGACTAGAAGTTGTAGCTATGTGCGAGGTCAATAAGTTTAATCCGTTTTATCTTCGGAAGTCCGATATTGAATAACCATTAAAAGAAATACATTTAAAATATTAAACTTAGGAATTGGCTTATTTCGTTTCTTGAATCGATATACCGATTACTGAATAATTTTTCAGTTTCAATTTGGCGACCACTCCTTCTCCTTCTCATTTCGCTTCAGTTTTAAAATGGCGGACCGTGACAGGACGTTCGTAGCTCCTCCTTCACCATCTACATCCTGGCCTAAATCAATGGTGATCCATTAAGTAACCATCTACATCTGGCCTAAATCAATGATGATTCATTAGGTGACCGTCTACACCCAGGTCTAAATCAATAGTGATCCACTAAGTGACCGTCTACATCCTGGCCTATATCAATGATGATCCATTAGGTGACAGTTCCACATCCTGTCCTAAATCAATGATAAGGATAAGCACAAGGAATTAGATTTTTGGGCTTTTGGCATCTATGGCCATGTTAGATCGTCATGTATGAAGGATGACGCCCCTCAAGGATCACATTATCCGAGGAAAGGGAAGGAAAAAAGGATTGGGGAAGGAAGGTAGCGGCCTGGAACCTATATGTTAGGTACCACCCCGGTATTTGCCTGGTGTAATAAGGAAACCCAGAAAATCCTCATATAGGAAGGCTGGCCTGAAAAATCTTCTAGACTTTCTTGACCGAATGTCCCAACCGGAAATACAACCTGAGATCGCTATATACTGTATTATTATTATTATAAAAAGAGAATTACTTGTACCTTTATAATTACACATTCTTCTGTTATATCTTCTTATTTTAGATCAAGGGACTTCACCAAAACTCTTTGTTGCAGTCTTCGTTCTTAACATGAAAACCTGATGTAGGTGATACCATTTTAAAATTCCAAGTATCGTTAAGGTAGTCTACAAGACCAGTAACAGAACTCTCTCTCTCGAAAGGATATTGAGGAAGTAATATCTCGTCTCGGAAAGGGTACATAGTTGTAATAAAAGTCCTTTGTCTCATCCTATATTTTGGCACGACAACTGTCTCGTCTCGGAAAGTGTATCGGTTTCTATTGGAATGCTTCTGTCTCGTCTCGTTTTGTGGGTAACCCTAAATACCGTAGTATAGTTTAGTAATCCCCAAAGCAGTATTGAAAATGTTATTATGGCCTGTAATTGCTGCCTGACGAGTTGAAGACCCCTATTTTAGGTATTCTGCATCTTATTCTAGGTAGATAATCTTTTACGTTTGATACCAGCTCCATCTAGCTTTTGATCTTATTTTGTTAAGTTATACAGATACAGTAAACATGCTTTTTTTCTTTGAAATGAAGGAAGACATTGCTAGTTTAATTTAACTGTTTCTTCTCTTTTATTTCAATGTCTCTTCCCTCGTGAACATTATCATTCCATATATAATGTTAATGTCTATTAATAAAATTTGTTTTAAGTAATATTAAATTTATATACACTTTGAACTAAAAATAAGTGGACAGCAGGTGAAATAAGACATCTTTAAGTTTTACGTGCCACGGTTATGTCGGCTAGGCTAAAGGAGACGGTGATAATGAAAAAAAGAATGAAATGGTATAATGAAGAAAGTGGGAGGAAACGAGAGAACCCCGAGAAAACCCACGCATATGGTGTTTGTCCAGCACAAAGCTCACTTGGTACGAGCTGGGGTCGAACCAAGAACTCCAGGTACCAGAAGTAAACGCTCTACCACTGGGCCATCGAGGCTCTGAGGTGAAATAAAGTTTGTGTTAGAGTTAACATTGGTGTTTATTATAATTATGGCGTTTGTTATATGTTAAATGTTATAGCTAAAGTTACTTATTATTTTTCTTTTTTAGATAGCTCAAAGAAGTCATAACAGCAAATAATTTAAATATTAATGCAAGGAATTTGGTGTTAAAGGAGTATTGAAGTCTCAAAAGAAAAAAAAATTGTGAGTACTCAAGGGACAACATGTATAGTCGAAACCATGAGTTCCAGTAATTAAAAAAAAAAAAAAAAAAGACTTCAAAAACACATTTCAAAAAATTAATAATATACAAAGAAATGTGTTAAAATAAAAGTTTGTCGAATCGTGAAAGGTAGAATTCAAGGCTGTATAAATTATGGACAGCAGTTTAACACTTGCATTCATAACAGTTTCGTTTTTAAATTTATTGTTGTATACATTAAAATTTAATTGCACAATCTTGTTTTAAAAAGCCTGGCCACCCTACTCTTTCACTTAAAAAAAGACCTGCAGTCTTACGTACATTTGGAATTAAATCCAGCAAATGTGGATTTTCTTTGGGAAAGTGAGATACTTATTTAGGACCGAAGTATTAGAATTTCCTAAGTAGGATTGCAAGAATATGACCTTATAAATCAAGATGGGTGGCAAAGATTTTTTTTTTTTTTTTTGAACATCGTACATGTAATAATTGTTGATCGAAGTTGAGTTGTATTAATAAATACAATTATAAATGTAACCTTAAAATAAATATTATCATTGACTGACCACAGTCCTCCGCGCTGGTTTAGTAAACGTGTGCATCTTTATGTACGAGGTCTCGGGTTCGATTCCCGGTGGGAAGCTTAGTTGGAATTTCAACTGTCCTCGATAGCTATTTCTGTGTTCTTGTCTCTGCCCTTTTAAATACAAAATTATAACTGAAAATGTTCTATTAATCAGTTAACTTAAAAAAAAGTGGCTAACGCGTCCGCCTATGAAGAATGTGATCCCCGTTCGATTTCCGTTCGAGAGAGTACCAAAAAAAGTAATTTCACAATAATTCAATTTCATTATTATTTACTTGTCTCCTTTAACCTAAAGAGCATAATCGTAGAACGTTAAACTAAAAAAAAAGCCATTCATCTAATTTCATTTATTGTCCAACTAGATCTACCTGTCTACTTTTATATCACCCTGCACAATGACATTTCAATTTTCGCAGGCCAAAGGACATTTACTTTAGGTGTGAAGAAAATATCAGTAAGAGTTAAATAGTTAAAATTACAGTTTAATTTAAAAGAAAACAAAATACTACTTCTCCATAAAAAACAATGAACTAAACGCAAAGATGGCGCGGGTGTGCAACATTCTTTAGTATACTTTAGTTCCAATAAGATTTGAACCACGTAACCTCGCTTTAGTATATATATAGGGTGTCTCAAAAGTCCCCTGACAAAGGGTAACTCTTATTATCAGAGCTACAACAAAATGTAAGAGGGGAAACCGCCTCCAAATATGATGTTTTCAATCTAAAGTGAAGGAATTTTTAAAATCGGATTTGCCGTTTGTGCTATATACCATTAAGCTCCCAATGTTAAATGAAAATTCAACGTTGCCATTTACCAGCAGGTGGATAGATCTTGTAAGAGTAACGTGACTGAGGGCATGTTTGAAATGGGGGCTGACCATCGACACGTTAGCGTAAAAGACAGTAACTTCGTTTACTTATGTTGTGGATCCAGATAAATGGCAACATTGCATTTTGATTTAACATTGGGCGCATAAAGATAGTACAGCTCAAACGGCTAATCCGATTTTAAAAATTCCTTCTCTTTAGATTGAAAACATCATATTTGGAGACGGTTTCTCCTCTTATAATTTGTTGTAACTCTAATAATAACAGAGTTATCCTATATCAGGGGACTTTTGAGACACCCTGTACTGGTTCTCATTCTACAATTTTTAATACATTTTCTGTCAACGTTCTCTTGTCTAAGAACGTTGATATCTTTATGTTATACGATGACTTTAATATGATAAACAAAAGCAAGTTCTGGTAACACTGCTGATTATTCAGGAACAATTAAGTCTAATTATACACTCAAATCCTTTTATTATCATTAGTATATATAGTAATTTCTTGCAGTTGGAAAGTCGGTAGGGTAGAAAATTGCTCATTCGCTGATGTACTTTAATTTGCTCAAAGGTGGAATACAACTACTTTCAAAGCTATTAATAATCAAGGATGCAAAATGATAAATAATCACAATAATAATATAAAGAAACAGTTAATGTTTCGGTGGAAAAAGGAATCATGCTCTGATTAAAAATGGACTACAAAAAACAACTGAATGTGAAAAATTTAAAATGGCTTGTTTTGGGTAATTGACTTTTATTTTGTTTGGACAAAAAGAAAATCACATATATAAACATGAAATTACTTTTATAACAAAATGAACTGACGCCATACAGTCAGTCTACTATACACAGCTTTTTTTTTTTTTTAATACATCGCCTTCTGGTGTGAAAACGTAACAACAAAAATCCATTGAACCAAAAGCAAAAAACGTAGCAATATATCCTATATAATTTTAACACAATTAGCATTCCTAACAGCTCTATATTGAGATGTACACCCGAATTATCATCAGGAATTTCCTCCCTTCCCTTTTCCTTTGCCTGTCTTTACTAGTTGACTTGCCTGCTTCAGCTCAATTCTTTTGTTAGCGTATTGTATAATCTCTTCCTTGGACCATTACGACAATTATATACTGCGATAGCGACGTATTAGTTACAGAAGCCTTCTCTGTCTTCTTTAATAACACATTAACCGAGCTTAGCCTGACTACTTCTTTGGCTTAATTAAACTACATTAGTTTCGACTCCATGCTCAAGCATTCTTGTTTTTTATATATATTTCTTTTTTTTAATAGAAGATAATTGGAAACAGGCCATGTACCTACCGTCTTCTATTTTCAAATGCAGACAATATAGATGGCTTCAAGTTACCAATCATACATTTATACCATAGTCGTGTGGAGAAATCTGGTAAAAAGGGAAATCTTAAATGTGGTATTTTGCTAATATATTTTTTGAGTTTCCTCTTGGTTAAGCGGTTAGCGTACACACTTTAGGTATGGGAGATCCAGGTTCGATCATCTGCGGGAACTCATGTGGTTCGGATCTCACGTTAAACTCTAGGTCCACGTCTCATACAGTCTTGCTGCTGAACGGGACGCTAAACTGTCAAATGAAATCAAATTTCTTTCTCTTGAATCAGCAATTTCTTCCTGTCCTGATAAGATTTTTCCGAAAATTCCACTTCTTACAACAGGAGGGAGGCAATTTCTATTCTCCCCTTCCCCCCCAAAAAAAATACATAAAATGATTTCAAACTTATCAGTCTCATCATCAGAGGAAAACAGGTGAACCATTTGAAATGAATTTTTGAACAGAGTTAGTACTTGAGCCGACATGAGTTTATATCGTTTCACTCTGATTGAAATGCGGATTCTAAAGGGGAGAAGGTGTTCAAGCTTTTCGCAAAAGAATAGTGATTATAAACGTATTCTTGTCGTGTGAAGAACGGAAGCGAAGCTTAAAATATAAGATGTGAGGTCATAAGCCGAGCAAATGCGGCGGTCTGGGGGCGAAGTCCCCAGATAGCCGAAGGTTAGTATTAATATACCTCTATAAAAGAAATGTTCTAATGCCGGGAACAAATACGGTGATCTATCTTAAAATATAGTTAGACACACTGGTTTCAATGTTATCATATTTAGCCTCCAACAGTAAATAGTGGAATGTTGCCATATAATTGTAGGTGTTTGAAATTAATGTCATATCATTGAAAGGAAGAACAGAAATATAGTACAAATATTTAGTACGACTTGCTAGTTTCGAAGAAACTATTTATAAACCACATACAGTAACTTTTACCTCGTTCTGAACAAAATCTGATTGAATAATAATCTGGTTGATTAGAGGAAGCATTGACCATTTGCTAATTTACAGGGTGACCCATAATTATGTATGGGCCTATGATACTTCAAAGACTGTGGTAAAGAAACTAGGACCGTAACTTGAACATAAACATATTAGTCTCATATCTTTCCCAACAAGAATTTTAATTTCTGTTCTCCATTGGTATGGTCCACTAATGCACCATCAAAATCCATACAATGCCTGGAGACGAAGAGCAATGTTGTCATAAGTAGCTTGACAGACCCGTACTGGTATCCTGTCGAACTCTTCTGTGATAGCTTCTCGTATAGTTCGGCCAAATCGCGTATGTGACATTGATTCACTTCCTCCTTCAAAACGCACCATAAGAAAAAGTCAGGTGGTTACAAAACGGGAGATCGAGCTGGCTACTCCACAGACTTACGTCGACCGATCCAGCGGTTCAGAAATCTTTCGTTCAGCCACTCTCGCACTAATACGGCATACTGTAGTGTTTCATCTTCTGAGTCTAGTGATCGTTATCTCCACTATCTGGCTACACTGTTTTGGCATATGAAAACTTTCTTTGTCGAGAATTACAAGTACTAGAATCAGTCAAACAGCTTATACATAATTATGAGCCAATCTGTACATCTTTGACCGCCTGCCAAGTTACACGTGGAAAAAAATAAATTTAGGGAATAAATAAATATTTTTTTTCAGTTTTACGCCCCACGATTATACCTGAAAGAAAAAGACGACAAATAATTAACGAATGCGAATTGATGAAATGAGAATGTAGAAGGAAACGTGACAATTTCGAAAACATCCCATGGGCACGATGTTCTGTAACACAAAGCAGTGTTGCCAGATTGGGCTACAAGTAGCGGTTTGGGCGATTTTTTTCAAGTACTCTCGCTACCAAAATTTCAAATTGGGCGAAACGCTACTTTTGAACTACTTTTAATCATCTGCAAGCTATAACTCTTAAGAATATGCTACTTTCTCATTTTCATGCATGAAATCACAAATTATTAATTTTTATATAATGTAAGAAAAGATTAGTTTGCTGAATATTGTATTCACAACGAACAAAAGTTTTAGTAAAACTAACATATTCGATACTAGTTAAATTCTTGTTTTGGCACTTTTTAAATCTCCAGACCTGGCAACGTTACGCTTTTGTTGAGTTTATTCTGTTCTAATATAACACCTGTGTTGACATCTCAGAAATACCTAGACCTGATAATTGTACGGAGCTGTCTAAACGTGAACATCGCAAATTTAATTGCGTTACTGTATTATCCATATTAACATAATAAGTAAGTGGATCTACAAAATTTCCAAAATTCATGGCGCTCAGATAAATAATTTAGTGAATGAATTAAAGAAACGAAGAATATCAGTGAAAAATCATACTATAAACGTTGTAACGCGTATCTAAGAACCCACAAAAATGACTTAAGCTAACATGTCTTCTTGAAAATCAGAAAGGTCTCTCTTTATACCTATACTATTACTATCTATTCAGTTCATTACACACTGCAGTTCTGCTCTTCTTCAAGTAGTATGGAGTTTGCCCTAACACAACATCGCCAACAGTCCGAAACTGCGGTCGTCTCCTGACCGTTGCCAACCCAGACATCTGACGTATTTAAAGCTCCAGATGGTTCTATTAAGTCGATGTAAAAGTGTATAGGTGCAAAATAATTCATTTTTACCTTTTTGGGCTACAAATAGTTCAAATCCGTTACTTTTAGAGTACAACTTCACTACTTTTATATATTCGGATCTGACAACACTGCACAAAGGTACAACCTTCGTTGATTGGAATTTATCAATAATAACACGATAGAACCTTTGCAAATGCAGTAAAGTTTTCCATAATTGATGGAAAAAATTGAGGAAATCTTTGTAGAGAATGCAATGTAACTTGAAAATCTTAAAATGTCTTCAAAAACTTAAAATCAAAATGCAAAGAATATTATATCTATATCTATATCTATCTATCTATCTATCTATCTATCTATCTATCTATCTATCTATCTATCTATATATGGTCTCTCTCTATATATATACATACACACACACACACACACACACACACACACACATATATATATATATATATATATATATATATATATATATATATATATATATATATATATATATATATATATATATAATCTTGTACATTTAAAAAAACAATATACATTTAAATTCACAAAGAGCGCGTGGGATGTGATTCAATTTGGCTTGTCCAGTTTACAGAAATCTAACGTACATGTATACAAGTACTTGTTTTCATACTTAGAATAATAATAAAAAAAATGTCATGTAGGGTCACTACGTCTGTATGTATATATATAAAAATACAAGATGGAAAATATACTTTATTTTTTTAATATTCGTTGTACAAGAAGCTCTTTTTCGAGATTGTTCAGAAGCCATTAGAATCCTTGTCTTCAGTTGTGTATTGTTGACACAAGAGATGCAAATGGCATCATATCTTATTAGTACACAGATATTAGTCTGTCTCGGCTCATAATGTTGCCAAAACTTATGTGAAGCAGTAAAAGTTGTCTGTGCTTATTTTTTTCTTTAAAAAAAAGAAAGAAAGGAAATTATATCATGTTTTCCAACAGCGTCTCAAACAATAAAAAAAAACGCCAAAGGAACAAACTCCCCATCATCTTTATCATAACTGGAAAAAGCTAGACAAGACTTCCAACAGGGGGGACACCTATAACGTATATTTAAGGCCTCTTCTAAAAGGTTGTCCACATTTATGTGTGAATTGAAAACTGACTTAGTATAGTTTCCTCCTTCTTTATCTCTTGTGTTTAAGAATTAAGCGTTTGTGGCCTGTCTGTTAGTTGGTTTTCTCGTTTAACCAGTGATCGTTAAAGTCAACAAAATGGAAACGTATGGTGATGCACAGCAGTTCACGGTTGTTCATATCCCATCTTATTAACGTAACGTTGACGTAAACTTAACAACAAAAAAGAAAAGGTAGAATATATATTTGTATATATTCCCGACGGCCACTCAAATTACTGTAGATATCAAATATATGGACCTAGGCTGTGTCTTGCATATTACTTACTGTTATGTTTACACAGAAATCATCACTTACTTGTTCACAGTGTCTTGTTGAAGGAAATCCCCTATGACAGTATGTGGTAACATGTTAGTATAGCCTCCATGTAGCGATGGTTTTAACCTTGAAGTGACAATGTTACAACAATACACGGGGGTAAACTAACTTACACTTGTAGAAACGTAAAACTAAGATAAATCCATAATTACTCCCATAGCAATACATGGAGAACCGATTTTTGATTGTGTGATTTTTGTTTAGGACTAACTGGAGGGATCTCCTTCATCAACGAATTCGACTCCTAATTTTTGATCCTGTACACCTTGGCCAAAATTGATGGTGATCCATCGAGTAGTTCTTGATATTTTTTGTCTCCCGGATGGACGGACGGACAGAAAGAGTAAATATATAAAACAGGTTTTGGTAAACCAAGGTCCTTAAAAAAGAATTAGTCAATCTTCTTAAAGTTTCACATCCCCAAGGCAAGAATATAGTAATAGTGCTCTTATGGCTAATTTTGAATTTAAGTATAGCTTGATTAAATTACACTAAAGATAAATATTAGCAATAATGCCAATGAATTGCAAATTATAATTCATAGTTGGAAAGTTGGTAAATGTACGGATGCCCCCTTTAGGGATATAAGGTGCCCCACAGCAACAGATTATGTTGAGGTAATACACCTCATGTTTTCGCATGGCCATGCAGCGTGTTGGGTATGATTTTTTACTCCCCAGATTTCTACTGGTACGCACTTTATAGAGGATTCTTGAACTTGTGACTAGGGTAGATTCAGCCTTCACTGAGATACGAACCCGCCCGTCCAGTTAGAAGGTAGACAAACTCCATATCGACTAGCTAGTACTCCTCTCGAGCTTCATAGGGAGCATGGACACCTTCGATGTGGAACACCCGGATTTGATTTCCAGTGGGAACTCATGTGGTTCGGGCCCCACGTTAAGCTGTAGATCCACACTTCATATAGCCTCAGTGCTCAAAAGGAACGTCAAACTATAAATCAAACAAATAAACAACTAGCCTTACTGACAAGGGAAATATCAATGAGCTCATAACGAAACCTACCGTAAAATTTCACTCAGAGGAAGGAGGTCCGACAAAAAGATCACACACAAAAAGACAGCTGCATTTTTGACTTGGGATTAACCAAAATGCAGATTGAAATGTCGCGTATCCATGTCGACAATTGCACAATACGTTCAGTACCACCCCTTGTAAACTGCCTGTTAATAAGGAAAAGTCAATAACAACAATGTGGGTACATACTATACCTAAGGGAAAGTCGTACGGTAAGGTGAACTTTGATGGCAGCCATCTAGAACTCCGCCATCTTGAATGCAAGTCAAGTTTTGTAAATAGGAATAGGGCAATATGATACATGATTTTGGGCTAGAATTTAAGCAGAAAAACAATGGTAGCAATAGTTTTAAGATACGTGCATTTGGTAAATCGTTACAGGCATATTTATTGTGTATGTTTCCATGTGCACAACTCCCGAATGAAGCAGCTGTCCAACCATTTGTAAAATATAAAAATATAGCAAACACCCTCTATACTTTCTCAATTTGTCCCAAATCTTGTTGAGCAAAGCTATACACTTCTAGGAGATTAGTCGGCAAATTTGGTTCAAATTTGTTGAATAAGAGCGGAGATACAAGCCGGACAAAACGAAAATTCAATTGCAAAAGTACAAAATAGTTTAAACACCATGTAGATGTTTTCTGATGATTTGTTTGAAATTATAATGGTCACAACTAAATACTTTTGAGAGACTACGCTGAAAATTTGATTTAAATCGGTCGAATAGTAGCGAAGATAGACCAGATAATACGAACATTATCGAGTAAGTTACATTTTAATAGCGACAACTTATTTTTGGGCAGCTGCTTCATTCGGGAGTTGTGCAGATGGAAACACACACAGTAAATATGCCTGTAACGATTTACCAAATGCACGTATCTTAAAATTATTGCTACCCTTGTTTTTCTGCTTAAATTCTAGCCCAAAATCATGTATCATATTGCCCTATTCCTATTTACAAAACTTGACTTGCAAGATGGCGGAGTTCTAGATGGCTGCCATCAAAGTTCACCTTACCGTACGACTTCCCCTTAGGTATAGTATGTACCCACATTGTTGTTATTGACTTTTCCTTATTAACAGGCAGTTTACAAGGGGTGGTACTGAACGTATTGTGCAATTGTCGACATGGATACGTGACATTTCAATCTGCCATTTTGGTTAATCCCAAGTCAAAAATGCAGCTGTTTTTTTTGTGTGCGGTCTTTCTGTCGGACCTCCTTCCTCTGAGAGAAATTTTACAGTAGGTTTTGATATGAGCTCATTGATACTTCCCTTGTGAGTACGACCCAGCGGCTTTGGAGTGTAGTTTTTTAGCGTTGCCTACGAGATTCGAGAAGTTTCTCGTTTCGTCTCCTCTTGAGAGTCAAGAAGGGAAGGACCTTTTAAAATCGAGACGAAGCAAGAAACATCATAATTTTGTCTCGTTTTCGATTTCCCTGGGCGACACTATTTCACAAAAGTCTTTTAATGACACATGATTCATAGTAGAAAAACTAATTAAAAAATAAAGTGATTGTACGAAAGCAACAAAGAGCATTTACTTGTATCAACGTCTAAAGATACACAAGTTATTACATAAAATACTGCAATGACAAGTACGTGTTAAATGTTATAGATAACCTTTTGTGAACCCCTCGTTCCGAGGAAGGCTTGTAATAATTTCTCGATGAAGTGATGAAAAAATCAGAGCATAAAATTTTAACAAAAATTTACAAGACCATTCGAGACATTTTCAAGAGGAGACGAGAAAATCTTTTCGAGTACTAAGACGAGGCGAGATTCTATAAAATACATGAGACGATACGAAGAAAATTTTATTTCTGGTTTCGTCTTGCAAGTAACATTAGTGGTAAACGTTCTACTAGTAATTATCATGTTGTTTTTTACTTTTATTTATTTATTTATTTACACACATTCATTTGAAGTTATGATTTATAAAATAAATACTTCGCAGTATTTTAGATTTCAATTTCAGTGTGACTAAGGTTGTTTGATTTAATGTGTTACTTTTATACCTACATCTTAAAACAATTTTTTTGTGATTCAATGTTTATAAAACAATATTGTCCATCACCATTTGAATAAACAATTTATCAACGAATGTTCTGCTTTCAAATAATAACAGAACTAATGCAGCAGCAACTAATGTACTCGTATGCTGGCTGTCAAATCCGATGCCGATTTTTATGTTTAAAGTAAATTCTAAGATTCTATCATCTCGCAGCTATAAGGACAATGCACTTCCTGGAAATGAATGAGTCTCTTCTTCATTTTTCTAGCTTTCCAAATATATCACCATGAAGTAGAATAATTTAAAATGTTATGTAACTGTATAATACAGTAAAACCTGCCTTCAACGAGCCCTTTATTATACGAAAAACTGTCTTGAACGAAAATATTTCCCGGTGCTATGCAGTAGCGTACGCAGGAATATATTTCAGGAGGAGTCCAATCTCAATATGAGGGTATTTTATATTAAAATTCCTAAAATTGCCCCTAAAATTAGGCTAAATTTACACATTGAGGGTCAGGACCCACCCCCTGCCTACGTCCCTGGTCCCATGAATTTTGGAGTAAGAAACATGTAAAAGTTCCTTCAGGACAATGGAAAGCAAAATAAACCTTTAATTCTGAGTTCCGAACTACAGCGTTTAGAAAATATTTAGTCATTGTATGAGGGGCAAACATATATATTACACTGTCTGCGATAAATTCTTCGTTCTTTTGTTAAACCTTTCTGGATAATTTGCTTTATGGAATAATGACTGATTTACTTAGTGTAGTTTCTCAGGCTACAGTGTATGCGAAAAGTCGAGTAGCTAAGCAGCAGTGTATACAGAAAACCCTGTTTGACTATTGGAAAAATAAAGTAAACGCGTACATAGCATATTTTGTGTTCATTTTAAGTTTTTGTGTGTGTGTGTGTGTGTGTATTAATTAGTAGAAGAAAGAAGTACTGTAATTGAACAAGCTACGTACAGTAATGTATTTTCTCAGTATGTTCGTTATAAGCATGTATTTTTTAAAGGAAAGGTCTACCTCTATTCAGCCGAAACCTTACTCTAGCGGAAATTTTTGCTAGTCCCGCCCGATCCCGCTAAAGACAGGTTTCACTGCACTTGTAATATGCACTTAACATAGTGTTGAAAACAACATTCAACCTTGTTTAGAAGTATATAAACCGAAACTATGAGAAAAAGGAATTAATTGTGCACATATTAAGCCTTGTAGAACTATATCGAAAAGAATTACAAATATGGCTTACTTACAGTAGCTGAAAAGCATCTCTAAATGTGTATAGCCATTCTAAGTGTTATTTACTGTTGTAGTTTATCTTAATTAAAAATGAAATCTTACCAAAGCAAATTACTTTTAATAAATAATAGTGTTATAGTTTCAGGAACGTGTCATTGCTTTCCAGGGCCGTGCCGTGAGGGGGCGAGCGGGGCGACGGCCCCGGGCGCCGAAGTAAGGGGGGAAAAATTCGGGAGAAAAAAGGAAAAAAGATAGGAAAAATCGCTTGGAATATATGTATGGGGGCGCCGCCATGTACTCTCGCCCCGGGCGCTGATTTCCCACGGCACGGCCCTGTTGCTTTCATCGGATATTATCTTTTACTACTTTGTAGATATCTCGATTTCTTCACTAATTAAATCCCATATAAGCTGTTTGTCTGCTTTCTTCATCAATTGTTTATCTTCTTGTTCCACATCTTACACCTTATTTAAACGCAATGATACATTGCCGAGATCGTAACGCTATTGTTATTAAATATTCTGTCTTTTGGCAGGTTCTGGAAGTAATGAGGTTTTTTTGGAACTAATGAGGTTTGAGCCTGGAAATATTTCTTCCACCTTTCACTGTCTTCAGCTTCCTTTTTTAACTCCCAATATTTTCTTCTGTTCTTCAAATCATCGATCAGTTATGTTCTTCTTCTTCCTTTTCCTTACTTCTCGGCCATCTTTCCTTCTATGGCGATATGAAGAAGACAATTTCTTCGCAAGATGTGTCCAATCCAGTTGGCCTTCCTACGAAGGATGCTGGTTAAAAGTGTCTTCCTCTCTCCTATTCGTTTAAGAACATCTTCATTTGTTACTCTTTCTGTCCATTTTATCTTCTCCATCTTCTTCCAACACCACATTTCGAAGCTCTCTAAATATTTCTCCTCTAACTTCCTTAATGTCCAAGTCTCTGAACCATGAAGTCCAATACTCCATATACAGTAGATATAGCACTTGATCAATTTCTTCCTTAGTCCAATATTAAGGCTACTAGTTAAAAGTGATCTTTTGTTGTTGAATGCTTCTTTGGCTATGGCAATTCTTGACATAATCTCTTTGATGCAGGATTATTTATTACTAAAAGTGATTTGTTGTGGTCAGATTTTATTTTTAACTAAAACAAAACAGACACAAAACTACCAATGAACGACATGAAGTTTATATAGGTAACTGAGGCGAATATCGCCATGTCGACAATATCGCCGCTGATACCGAAAAATTTTAGTTTGAGAAGTTACCTACACAGCTGAAAAGCTATTTTCTTCTATGTATATTTGTTGGTTGTCTGCTGGTACGTACTGACCGCGTTTTCGGGAAATTCTCGTAGCTTTAGTTTGCTTGAGGCCTTGTGGAAGAAGACAAGCTGTGTGCTTTGAAGCCACCAAAACATCGTCAATTTTCAAGAAACTTCTTAGTGGCTACTTTCTTATTCTCTTTACTTTCTAGACATAATCTCTAATATAGGTTTCCGTCACGTACGACTTTAGCTCATTGCAGGCGATAAAGAAAATGTATTTCCTTTCATAAGTAGAAGTTTAGTAGCGAATAACTAAAATAGTATAATGAGACAATACCGCCATATACTCTTGTTAGCAATAGCACCAACGGACAACGGACATCCCATTCACCTGGATGCATCTGCACTTGAATTGACTGTCAAGTTTGATATTGTGATGCTCTATCTTCTCTCCCATTGTAGCCACGAACTGCAACCACTTGATGTGAGCTATTTAAAATCCCTCAACGTAGCATGGAATGAAGCCACAGACATGTTTCGACGAATGTATTCTGGGAAATTATTAAGCAAGCAACAGTTTCCAATACTTTTTGCTCGAGTACGGTACAGGGCTGCAACTCCTGAAAATGCTATTTCAGGGTTTAAGGCATCAAGAATCAGTCCCTATGATTCGAACATGTTTCCAGAAGCTGCCTTTGTTCCTAGCATAATCTCGGAAAAAAGATCCAATGTCCCCAAGCCTATAGCTGATCATGAACTTATTGATTCCACTTCAGAGAAAGGTAAACTTCCAACTCCGACAGATTTCCATGGATCATTGCAAAGTCGCGAGGGTGAAGTCTCATTACAAAGGATCGTGGCTAAGATTTTGTCAACGCCTAAAATTAAGGGTCCGAAACTTTGCAGAAAATCAGTTAGCAGCAAAGCAGTTATTTTGAGACAGAAACTGTTGATAGAATTTGAAAGAGCGTCCAAAGGACAAACTTCGAAGAAAATCGCGAAGATGAGATTAAATATAGCTGGACAATCCAGACAACTCGAAAACGATTATCATCAACCGAAGTTGTGTGTTAGCCAAAATCAACTTATTACAAAGAAGGACCATCAGAAAGACAATTTTTGCGGCAATTGTAAGGAGTTTTATTACCAACGAAAAGACAAAAGATCCTAGATTGAATGTATGGAGGGCAAGATGTGGTTTCATGAAAAGTGTTTGCCAATGAAGTCTGTGTCAGTAGCTGGACTGTTAGAAGTGTCAAGACGACTGTGCACTGTTGGATGATTTTTTTTTTTTTAAATTACATCTGCGTTATGTGAATCCACAAAGGAAGTCTATTGTTTTAATACTTACTGGTCATATATATTTTCTTAAATTAATGTTTTATTGTGTATTATTTTTTGCTGCATACTTGTTTTCCAATTATACTTTCCAATATTAGATTGAAAACTTACTACTCAAATGTATGTATCTATTCTGTAAATCCTGATATTTGTAAGTGGCGGTATTATGTTTAGATGCTTATAATATCGTCATTTTGTTTAGTGTAAAAAAAAAAAAAAAAAACATTAATAAACTGTAACTGGTTTCTCGTATTGAAAATTCAGCTGATGGATATTTTACTACAAGATTCTAGGTAGTTGATATAAAATTTATTCATTTTTTCTTGATAACCTCTAGAGTCCTGGCACTAAGCGGTCCATATCTTTTTGTAACTATCGCTTGAAATATGATGATTGTTGATGCCATCTAATGACAAAGATTAGTAATTAACACAGGTGAGAGGTACACACAAACGTTACAAAGCAGGTTCTACTACGATGCAAGCTTCAGAGTAGAAGCAAAACAATAAAAACCAAAGGTGCACACATGTGCACCTATGGACTGAAGAGATTGAAAAATCAATGAAATATTTCCAATAATCCAAATTGGTGGCGATATTCGCATTAGTCACCCTAATTAACTTGAATTTTCGAGCAACTAAAACTAGCCAATATTTCGACATATCAATATTCAGACAAAACAATACGGATTGAAATGCGAAACATGTATGTTTTTGGTTTCTCTGTTTCGAATATTTAAATATTTATGATATTCACTACATTAAAAATATCAAATTTTCCATACCCAGTTGGAGTTAAATATTTACTTAATATCGATTTTCGATATCGAAATTTAAATATCGCACATTGGTATAAGCAACGGTCTTCAGGAGCGAGATAGGTAACACTCCAGCATCTGATATAAGTGTAGTTGTAGGTTGATTGTTTCATGAGGCATCAGTCTTAAAAATAATCTGAAAGACACAACAACCTGCTGTAAAACAGAAAAAAGGAAAGCTGTAACTATAACAAGAGATATTTAACTTTCAAGCACTGCTTAAATCTACGCAATGTTATAAAGCACTGAACATTTATGTTCACATATCTAGCAATAAACATTTTTTGTTTTAATATATAGAATGTATGTTGCAACATTAGGAATGGTTTACGAAAAAAAAAAAAGTACGTAAGTGTAAATTAAAATAAATTTCTATCGGTTACCATTAGTGTTATGAACTACTCAGCAGGGAAGTATATACTGTATATAGTGAAGAAGACCAGTCAATAGTCACGGTTCTTGTTTGGTGTTATGAGACAATGTCTTGTTGAAAATGCTTTCAGATTTAGTGGAGCGGGAAAATTTTCCTACTATTTTTTTTTTAAATTTCTTTCTTGTTTTTATTAACTTAGGTAGGATTCTCCCACCAACTGAGAAATTCATAGGGGATGAACACAAACACAGGTAATTACACAAGCGAAGAAAACAAGGGGGATGGTAGCTGAGGACTCGGCATGGGCTACTCAGCAGGATTCTTAGCTCTGTCTTTCTTCTTCACTATATAACGTCTCCCTCCTTCACCTTGCCCCGAAAAGCATCGATATATCACGCGCAAGTGACTTGGGCGTTGACAGAACAACATGCAGACTTAATAGTTTCTGCCTTTTCCTCTCCTCTTTATCTGTCTACCTTGCCGCCTTTGACATTACTGCCAATTTCCAAATCATATACAGTGAACTATCGATAATCCGAGTTAAAGGTGACAGGAATCCGTGTTACGAAATGCAAGTTGTTATTATTATTATTATTATTATTATTATTATTATTATTATTATTATTATTATTATTATTATTATTATTATTATTATTATTATTATTATTATTAAAGTATTCTGTCTGTCGGCAAGTCCTGGGACTAATAGAAGACTTTTACCCTAGTTAGAACGTTTCTTTCACATTTCTCGATCTTCAGCTTCATCCTGTAACTCCTAATATTTTTTCTAGTTTCCAATTCATCAATAAGTTGTGCTCTTCTTCTCCCTGCTCCTCGCTTTCCTTCCATCTTTTCTGTATATGGCGGTATGATGATGACAGTTTCTTCGCGAGTTGTGCTCAATCTAGTTCACCCTCCTATGAAGAATGCTGGTTAAAAGGGTCTTCTTTTCTCCTATTCGTTTTAAAACATCTTCATTTGTTAAATCTTTCCGTCCATTTTATCCTTTTCTCCATCTTTTTCCATCACCACATTTCGAAGCTCTCTAAATATTTCTTCGCTGACTTTTGTAATTTATTTACTTATTTCCTTCAACAGAGAAATATTTCTCCAATTACTGGAGGTTAGTTAATACTACATTAAATTTTAAAAAAATGTATTTTTATATTCAAAACCTATAGTAGGTGTAGTTCAACATAGAGTAGGCCTAATTCCATTTTCCATTCTACAAAAAATATACATTGAAAATTTCATTTCTTTACACGTTCACATGCGCTCATGCACAGGGTGTTAACTTTAATAAAACGCTTGGGAGATAAATCTATTAATAGAAAATAAAAGCCAATAAACATATCCTCGAAATCGTTTAGTTTGAGAGTTACAGGTTGCGGAAAGCGAAGGAAAATGTACTTTAGAGGCGAATATCCTGGAAACTAATAGCCACTGAGCAAAGACGGCATGTTATTGATTTAGACTTGTGATCTCCTCTATACAAAAATACATGATTCATAATCTTTCAGTAGCGGCACAAGGGATTCCACCACAGGAAATGAGGATTCCCGGATATTCCGTTAAGAAATATATATATATGGGGTGATTCACGAAATCCGTAATAGGGCTTTAACGCAGCTCCTAGTGAACAGAAATCTTTGAAAAAAATTATCAAAGTGCATGTGTTGAATCACGTGGTGATGCTTCTGAAATCATATAATACCTCTACAGGGGGAACAACTTCAAAATTTCAAATGGAAACAGGAATTAATTTTGCTCGCTAAATTTTAAACAACTTTGAGAGGAAACACTTTGCTATACCGGTATCTCTTACCGTTTGGGAGATATACGAGCTCGTTAATACGTCAATGTGAGGATTTCCGCATATTGCAACTCAAAAAGAATAGCAAGTAATTGTTTAAAATCAAACCGAAATGCGAAAGTGTACATGGAGATGCAAACGGTGCAATTTTCGCGGAAATACCACACACCCCATGGTGCACACTTGGGAATCGCAGCATTAGAGTACAGAGTTTTAACAACAATGAAGAAAAATTCTATTAAGTGGTGTTTGGATACAGTTTGAACCATATTGCTTACAGCTTTTAGTTAAGCGATTGAAGTTTCTTTTCTTTATTTTTTTTCTTCTTTCAAAAAAGTAGAATTAAGATAATCAGAGGAAGGTATGAAAATGGGAAGAAAAAAAAAGTTAATAGCTTTTAGTTGGTATAATATAACTGGCGAATCTATTTCGTGCCACACAATAATAAGCTTTGTAAGACTATCTCTGTTTCCATAAGTATGGGCACAGCCCTGTATAATTGAGACATATCATGCGGGTGAGTTCATTAGGAAACAGGATATAAAATAAGAAGAGTATTTTGGAGGGAGGCGGGGGGAAATACGAGAAATGAACGGGGATGGAAAACCCATGCTTTAGCTTCAATTTTATAACAGATTCACCTGCGGCATCACTTAGAATCTTCCTTCTTCCCTTCCCGCCCTCTCTATGCTATATCCTTTGTGTTGTCATTAAGAGTACCTATTACGTGGGACTAATCACTCCAAATTGGCTTCAAACCTCGTGACAAATTGGAGAATATGAAGCACTTACCGTTAAGGGTCTTATCATATAGGCGGAGAGCCAAGGCGCATTCGGATGTAAAAATTACGCTTTGATGTGGCAAAAAGAAGACGTAAGACTATCTGGACCCACTTAGTTGCTATACTTACGCATGAACAAAAGACGGGTGTCTGGTTGGGAGGGGAACAGGAGAAAAGAATAAAAAACCGAAAGAAGGGGAAATATTTTATGATGATAAAGTACCTAAAAATTAACTCTCACTAAAGCTATGTAACAAGCAGGAATGGTGATGATTGTTACTAGATAGAGAGGCCACCCAACTTGGTATAAAAATTTAAACTCCTTTTAAAAAAAGATAGGTCAATTCGATTCGTATAGAATCCACACAAAAGTACTTCATTTTTAAAAGTGAATGCTTCTGAATTATAGAAGAAAACCCCAGGAGATCTAATTAACAATTCGTTATGTTCAAAGTTCTTCCATCTATTACGTTAACCCCCCCAATCCCAAAATCAATATAAATATTGTAAGACGAAATGGTTTAAGGGCAAAAAAAAAAAAAAAAAGTATTTAGAAAGAATTCATAGATTGAAAAGAAAGGAAAGAAGAGACCCATGACAAGTAAGTTCCGTGGTCTTCAATAGACCGAGGAATTTTCACCATTATTCGCTATTTTCATAGATATTACATTTAAATCAGTACAAAACAATTATAATAAAGATTTGTTAAAATAATCTATGAAGAACGATTTTTCTTTCGCAATACAGAATTTATTTGGCAATTCATTTGATTGGTCGGCTTTAACTTCTCTTTTCAACTCTCAGAGTGCATTTAAGGAGAGAAATTACTTACTATCTCATGTTGCAACATTATTAATAAAATGTTTATTGAATACAAAAGCAATTATTAGAGCCATTTGTACTGATTAAGAATAGTACATGATATGTAAGAATGGTAATTTTATGGTTAGAATGAGAGAGCACATGAAAGAGGATTGAACAGGATATTAATTCCACTCTCAGAGGAATTTTAAACAACGAAGGAAAAATGTATTTTATGTTTACAAGTGTAATGCTGCAAATATGAAACATTGCAAGAGCTATACTAGTGTTAAAATGATTACCTATGGAAGATGATTATACAACGTACTAATTTCTATTTCTGCATGATGTAGGACACCTGTATTTTATGTTTATAAGTACTGTATAGAGTTACAAGTGTGAGACCATTACAAGTTCTCTAACCTGTAGAGTGGGCACAGAGTCTCGTCACTTTTCCCTCTTGAAGCACTAAATATTCAAACTATGCACACTTTAATTATAACTATAGTTGTACACACTGGTGATTGAGTTTTATGTGTAATGGACATCTGTTACTTTAATCTAAATGCCTAACTCATTAGTATGGGCTTCATCGTGTTCCGAACACAAAATAATACGTCGTCAGGTTCTCTGAGACATTCTTCTCATCATTGCTGGAGTAACCCGTCTGAAAACAAGTCTCACAGTTTCTTTCAATTCATCAATCGCGGCATAACGTTGTACTGCGGGCAGTGGAGGCAATCCGTGGCCAATCCAGCGTTTTGGAATATATAGATATAGATATAGATATAGATATAGATATAGATATAGATATATAGATATATAGATATATATGGACGTAAATGTGTTTGCTGCCTAGACCAGCCCATATCATGATATGGGGAGCTTTATTCTCAATTTTCTCATAAAGTAAAGGATTTCCTTTGACCAGAAGACATTTCTTGCTCGGAGATTCAGTATATGACACATTCATCACTGGAAAACACTTTTCCACGTTACGGAACAGTGTCAAACACGTGTAAAAGTGTGTTACATGCCTCTTTCCTTCGGTTTAAATCATTGTCAGAAAATTCTTGAACAAATTTTGGTCGATATGAGTGTAATTTTAAGTCATGTTTCACTGTTTGCGCAGAGTTGACCAGGGTGTATTAAGTTCCATAGGCTATTTGCAAGTTGACTTCATTGTGATCTTTCTACCGATGCCGTGACGTCAGTGCATTGTTCCTCTTTTATTGATGGTTTACTACTTTGTGGTCTATTCTTAACACTGCCGGTAGAAAGTAGTTTTCGTTTCCAATGCAAAAGTGTTTTCTTTGGAAGGGACTCTAGTTCGAATCGTAGCAGGAAATCCATACACACCTAACCCAACATTTTCCCTGTTCTGGCCCCCTCGTTTACCCAAGTGCTTGTGACGATGCGTTCTTCAATGATATAATCACTTGTATTAGCCATTGTTTACATCTGAAATAAGAAAAAATACACTGTAATTCCGTCATATATATTTACAGCCTACATATATTTATAGTTTATATAATTACAATTTACTTAGACCACTAGTTTATACTTAATTTGGGGTGAAGGGACTTTGTGCATGCCCTGTATGTTATTTTATGCAATATCAAGTGTTTTTTCCACTATCATCGGCTACGCGTATACTCCCCGTCGCTGACGTACCCGCTCTCCGTAGACGCACACCCCACGCTACCACAAAGGCTCCACTGCTGCTCTTCTACCCTGACTGGGTTAGATAGCAGACTCGCTTTTAATGACACCTAGCACAAGTTGGTTTATTTTCTGATCAATCCTTTTTGTACTAGCATATATATTCAGACGCATATTTATACACGTAAGGTAAAGTCCTCGTAAAGGAAGACTGCATCGATGAATACAACGTTTACCCTATAAACTACGGAATATTTTGTTTTCAAAATACCCTGTTTCTTGTCTTAACTACGGATATTTCGATTTCGAAATGGTACTACAATAACTTTTGTAACAGTTTTGTTTTATGTGTTTTCGATAAATAGGAGTGAAGAAATGGACTTCTTTGTAAACTTTTACGAAAACGCTTTAAATGTAGACATTAGTTTGGTCACTTTTTATCAAATCTGTACGCGATTATTTGGGCGTGTGGCAGGGTAATAACAGTTCAGAACGTTTTAGAAAATCATTTAAAGCAAGAAAAGCTAAAGTCTTTAATTTGACAAACAATTCTTAGTCTGCATTGAATCATTTTCGAGAAAATTATCCGAGCGAAATTCGTTCCCACTAGAATGCCATCTCTCCTGCAATTTTGTGAGATAAATGATTATGGTATGTTGTAGAGAGTTTAATTAAATAGTAATTTATGATAAACGAACAAACATCATAAAGCCGACTTATTGAGAATTATATGAACAAACATGCGGTGAACTTATTTATTTTACAAAATTGGATTATACTTATTATAGTATTTACAATAAAGTACACTGAGAAAAAATGTAGTATGTTTACCATAACTGAAAACGCATATTTTGTAATACTTTCTGTGTTCCATCTATACGAACTTTCCATATGAAACAATGTAGGCGGTCCATGGATAATATATAGCTGAGGAAGGTAACATAAGTATATGCATGTGATATACGGAAAACTGTTAGATGTCAGACATACTGCAACGGCATGATGTAACATCTAAGGGCAGTGCCTATGTAGCATACGGATAACATATGCTCCGTACTGATTTCTATAGTAAGCAAGAGGATACCGTATACTTGTACAATATACCGCTGTCCGGAGAACGGATTTTTTTCTGTGTATTCATGAAAATAAAGAAAATCGCTTTAACCAATAACCAAAATATCGTCCATAAAGAATTCACATCATACTATAATTTACCTTTTCCGGATTATTTTTTTTTTTTTTCGAGAGAAATGAGTTAGGTGTACTTGTAGAGTTGTTTATTAATCTATACCGCCGTTCTCCAGAAGACGGTGTGAATAAAATATTTACTATTGCTAATAGAAAATGTCTGGAATTTGTTAGGAAAATGAGTTATACCGTACAGTTGTTAGTGAAATAAGCCTATTGATTTATGGTTAATTGTTTGTTTTTTAGAAGGCTATGTGAGATGTAGACCTACAGTTTAAGAGCCTGACACACCAAAAAATAATACAAAATTTACCATTTTGCTTGTTTTTCAGTAAGTGAAAGGAGATAATGAAATGCAACTTACCACAATTATATAGATAATGTTATTCTACAAAAAGAAAATATGAACCTGAAGAATTTTCAGTGTTGCCATCCATAGAAATTACAGTGTTGCCAGAATAACAACTCCCCCAAAATCTTAGTTAAGGTAGCGACTAGAGGAACGAACTTAACTGTATTTGATTACGTATCATGTTGTCTTGGAATCCTGTAAACGATTTTTTAAAATAACAGTTGTATTTAGTTTGTAATAAACAAAATAGTTTTAACATACAGTTATTAAAATTAAATAATAATGTCATTTAAAAGGTAGTTCACTGGATACCAGAACAACATGATATGTAAAGAAATACAGTTGCGTTCATTCCTCTAGTCGCTGTCTTAACTTAGATTTTGGGGGAGTTGTTATTCTGGCTACACTGTAATTTTTACGGATGGCAACATTGAACATTCTTTAGGTTCATATTTTCTGATGTAGAATCTTCTGGTAAGTCGCATTTCATTATCTCCTTTCACTTACAAAAAGCAAGCAAAAGAAAAAATGGTAACTTTTTATTAATTTTGATGTCAGGTTCTCTATCACCATAATGCAATAAATTTCAAGTCTCTCTTACCGGTAATTGAACCGGAAACCCCGTGCAATGAAGAGTCTGCATTTGCCACTAGACCAGCAGGGTGGGATATTTGATTTATGGAATATGAACAAAGTCATTAAATGTTTTCGGGAAAATTGTCTGAATAAGACTCACCCCATCAGGAAAATATTTTCTGAAATTTTATTACGAAAACGGATTCCACTCTGTTATAGTATTTTAATGAAATGTACACTTGTGGAATACGATTGTCATTGTAACACTTTTGAAAAGAAAAATCTCTGAAAATATCATCCTCGTGTATTAAAAAAAAAAAAAAAAAAATACAACGATTATTCTAACTTGCAGCGTTGAACATTAAGTTTTTATTTGTAAAATATTGAAGAAAAAGCTGCACTTTTTAGAATAATCACCCCCATCAACAAAATACCTTTTGTGAGCTTTCTGAGACAAACTAATCATGTTATACTGTTGAGTTGCTAGTGAAATATTCATTTACGAGATATGAATATGAGCAGTTTTCGACACACTCACATGCAATACAATGTCTTCTCCAGAGTTTCTCATGTCAACTAACTTACATAATATTGTAGTATTGTTGAAATGAAATTTGTCGTTTTACGCCTAGTTTTACATTTTAAGCTTAAGGAGATGGATTATTAAGGAAAGTGAGTGAATGTGAAAAAAAAAAAGTTATGGAATGAGAATGTGAAAGGGAACAGGAAAATTTCGAGAAAACACACTGACATGATGTTTATCCACCACCAACTCATATGGTCTGGATCCAACCACGGATGCAGGGACCCCTCCTAACAACACCAAAAGTAACCATTCTGCCACTGAACCACCGTAAAAAGATAGTTTTCGAAATGTACTTTAGTCAAATTTTTACCGTAACCGTAACTCAAAAATATACTTGTATCTAAAATACGAAGAAGATCGAAAAATGTTGTTTAATAATACTGCAATGGAAAATCTCTAACTTCTTAATGTGACTTATCAATAGGATATAGGGTAGGGGCTTATATGGTTCGGATCCCACGTTAATCTGTAGGTTCACGTGTCATACAGCCTAAATGCTAAACGGGACATTACACTCCAAGTCATTCAAACAAATGGGGAAGAGAACCTTGTATACTTATAACGCCGATGACAAATAATAATAATAATTCAACAATGGTTCTTTATTTACTTACGAGTATCATCGACGTGCAAGTTTTCAAATGCAGCATCGGCGATTTCAGAAATGTACTTTTTAACTTCAGATGTTAAATTTTAGTCGAGGAGTATATGGAAATGTATATGTAAATGCATGTATATGGTATCATGAATATATTTAAGCATATATACAGTAAAAAATGGTTGTGTTAATTCAACTCAAATTTAACACAGAGCAGTGGTTCCAGCGTGACTACCACTATGCGGTGTTAATTCAACACAGATCCCGCGATGTTGCCGATTAACACAAAAGGTGTGTTACATTTTTAACACACAACCAGTGTTGAGCAGTCTCAAAGCCATATAAGTAACACCGTTTTGGCGTTAATTCAACAGTCCCTGTGGTAAAATTCAAGTTCGGACCACCAGATTAACACCGTTTTTGGTGTTAGTTCGACTCCACTTCTGTGTTACTATGACACCTATTTCGGTGTTGGTGTAACTATTTTTCTGTGTTGGAAAAGCTTGTGGTGTGCATGCTTATGATTAGTGAAGATAGTAATTTTAAAATAAGAATAGTAACCTACAGAACACTTCATTTAGAAAACCTTCATAAAACCTCCCCAACATTTATTGTGAAGTATTTCTTAATGGTGCGAAACTCAACCTTCACCAATATCTTCTTCAAGAATGATAGAAACTCTTACTTATATCTTATAGTGTTTCCCCCTCAATCGTGTTTCTACTTGTTTTCCGCCATTTTTGAAATACAGTTCCGGCTGTTGACTAGTGAGCTCTAGTGGAGTATAGAAGTGACACAGTAATACGGTGCTGTTTCTCGCTGTTGACGTATTTCTTCAGAAACATTATGTAAAACAATTGAAAACACATCGCTCCCTTTGCACGTTGAAATTTTGCGAATACCTGGATTTGTTTAAGTATTTCTTTCTACTGTGTTTGTCTGTAGCTTCAGTACATAAGCCTTTATAATTAGATGTCCAACATATTTGGCAATCACGCAGAAAACAACACCGAAGATTCTACACTTGTGTTAATGTAACACACAGGCTGTGTGTCATTTCAACTATCGGCATTTGACACACAACTCCAAATGGAGAGTGAGTTGTCCTAACCACCTGTTTGTGTTATATGTTAACACAATCCTGTTAACACATAGGCGTGTCGTTGAAATAACACAACGATTTTTAACAGCGTACTGAGAAATATCCGTTATCTGGACAGAAGTATATAGTACAAATATACGATAGCCTTATGTCTACTACGAAAATTTGAACGGAGCACACGTTATCCGTATGCTACATACTTTTTTTTCGCTTAGATGTTTCATCATGCCGCAGCAGGATGTCTGACATCTAACATTCTTCCATACATTACATACATATACGTATGTTACATACGTCAGCTATATATACGTTATACACGTTCATCTGTATGTGAGATCCTGACCGCCTATTCATAGTTATTTTTTTTTTATTTATACGGAACACTTGTACGAAAAGTACGTATAAAATATATGTTTTCAGTTATACGTTTACTGAAGGATGTTACATAGAGTTGTATATTATGTAAAAAAAAAAACTACAAGATTTACGCATGTAACCTACGATTTTACGTACGCCACATACAGTGTATGAACAATATGATATTGAAGTACAGGGTCTACGGTGGCTCAGTTGTCAATCGCTCACCTCTAGTTCTTGGAGTGCCTGGTTCGTGGTGTACCTTGTTCGCTCTCGTCCAGCGAGCTTTGTGGTGAAGAAACACCGCGTGAGTGGATTTTTAGGAGATTATCCCGTTTCTTTCCAGTTTCTTCATTCCACCATTTCTTCAATATCATCGCCATTATCTCTGAGATCACTTTTCTCAACAAGGCTCGCTTTCACTATAGTATTCGCGCCGAGTCGTGAAGCTTGGGCTCTAAACCAATCATTGCTTGAGCTCTGATACATCGGGAAACTTCGGTACAATTCGTGGAGCCGCTTCCTGAGCGCACACTTGGGGAAACGTCAAACAGCTGAAATTCGCCAACAATGTTGCCAAATTTTGAAGACAGTGTAAAAGAGTATTTAAAAAACATTTAAAAATTACCAATAATTACACTGCACAACAATAACAACAGTAACAATTATTCTAAAATGGTAACAAAAACACGAATAGTAACAATGATAATATAATGCAACAAAAAAACAATTATCAAAACGGAACTTGGCGCCAATCCGACAACACTGTACTCTCGAGAGATGTTTTCCGTGTAGCGCGAGAGACGACACTGACGAAATGTTATGGGTGGGGGTAGACGACCGGAACACACCCTCGCGTTCTATTGGGTGGTGAAATCGGTAGATCAAGATCAAGCATCACGACTCGGCGCGGAAACTATAATTTTAATTAGGCCTATATCTTAGGCTTACAATCTTCAATAAATCTTGTGCTCATTAACCTCATTTGACTCGCATTTCACAAAGATCTCAGGTGGGCTGTCCTCATTAGGGTCTATGACTTTGAATCGCTCATTGGTTAAGCTCATTAACCATATTAGGACTCGAACTTTAGCTTACTATCAAATTATAGGGCTCACGCTCACATTTTTTGCTACTGAGCACGAGACTGACCAAGAGTCTGACTTCGTAATTTGGACATTTAGATATTACCACCCTGGGATGCCCATAGGGAAGAGTATCGTGACACAAACTTAAGTTCTGGGGAGAAGGGGGTCGAGAAAAATAGAGGAAACATTTAAACTAGTTAAAAACTTTTTTCTTTCTTTTTTCTTAAGTATAAAATTGCATAATTTATACAAGGAAACACACTTAGTAATCAGCGCCGTTCCTGTGAGAATGGAGTGTAATACGTCAAAGCTGTTGAGTAAGTTCAAAAGTGATACTGATATTTCAATCGTTCAGAGCACAAGGGAATAAATTCCAACCACCAAAGTTGTGAGAAAAAGAGATATAATGTGCGTATGATAGCTTTTTTTTTTTTAATCTGGCCACCCACCTCTCTTTTAAAATGTGTTTCCTGTAACTCACTTTTGAAAGTAAACCAAACAAATATTATTAGGCTAATTCAGATTTTTATTTAGCAATAATGTACGAAGAAGGATCAGCTTATAATAAGATTATAAGGCCAATATTTCTGGAGTTTCGTCTGTCATAGAGGAATCAGAATTGTACGATAATTTTATAACGACTCACCAAGGGTAGTCGTTAACCTGGTTCGATCGATGATATATGAATCTCGAGTGGTAGTAATAGTTTGCATGTAAAAATATCTTTAATAATTATACATATTATTATTCTCACCTTTTCTATCAAAATTATAAAGTCGACAAACGGTATCAAATGGTTTATTAGTTGATACACTTTTATGTATTTTCATTCAAATTGTCATGCACACATACAAGATGATTAGGTATCCATAAACAACTTCGTAGCAACTAATTACATAACACTATCCCATAATATATATATTTTTACATATATTAAAAACATTCTTCTTTTGTTATTATTAAATTAACATTCTATTAAGTATAGTGCACATGTATGAGCACTTTCTGCCCAAGGTACAGGTAATTATTAAACTATCCAAAGTATTTCGTTATATAAAATGTCGCCCGACAATTGGACTGAATATAAAAGTCATAAGCGAGCTTGGCTTTTATCTTCAAGAACCACTGGTCCGTTTACAATAATGGTCTTACATTACATATGTCCATCACATTTTGATCGCCCCTCGTATGTATCTTGATTACATATCATAGATATAGATACATTTATAACAAATCTTTCACTTCATTAATACTTATTTTTCATTACATTAATTATATTTATTTCATTATCATTCATTATATTATTATTATATTTTATTATTAAAATGTCGTCGCCCATTTATTTAATCTTTGAAGGGTGCGAAGTCAAAATCGTAAGAAACAAACATGAGTTACCATTATCCAGGGCGCATTATATAATAATTATATTAGGTGATATTTTAAAATAAACATTGGATCAATAAGGCATCAAAATATAGAAGAATCTCATTCAAGATAGTCGTTGAATAATTAACTTAATAGAATGAATCTTACACTTAACATAATCTTTGGCAGTTAAGTTTTCAACACAAGTCAATCTAATATAAATAATCTTTGTTTTTAATCAATTATGAATCGAATTATAATTCCTCATATTGTCTGTATAGCGAAGTTATAAGAATTGTTTTCATTATTGATATTAACACATAAACTTAAAAATAAAAGTTCACAAGAATCTATAACTGATATGGGTTTAACCTAATTTCATTAACGGTAATCAGCTTACATTCATACTTGCATATGATTCTAATAAAGTACATTGTACTGCACAATCATGATTAGGTTCCACAACATGTCGTACATGTATTTCATCGTGATTCTGATTTTGATACGAAGTGCCATCTCTTGACCTCCAATTACGTCTATCCATGTAGCTTGTTGTATTCCTGTAATTTCGCCCTATATTTCGATTGTTTTTATGTCTACTTCTGTTGGGTGATTTGACATCAGGATTACTACGATTAATTAGGTTAGGCTGATTCCCTACATAACTTTGCCTATTTTGCTCGTTTTGATTGCTAGAATTTACTCGGCTTAGGTTATGTTCCGTATCATTCACACTTCGGATATTTAGATTCCGAACAGGTACAAAATGATCTGAATTATTTTTACTTTTACCTACTCCTGCTTGTTGATTCATAGCATGGTATTGAGTTTCATAGCATTGGACAAGCATTAATAAATGATTGAAACTTATACATTGTGTAGAAAACAAGATCTGTTGTAACTTAAATGGGAGCAAATTTCGAATCGATGCTATTATTCTAGATCCCGATTGTAATGGATTAACGACTTTTAATTCGTTGTATGTATTTACGACAAACTCAACAACAGATTTGTGCAAACGAGGATTGAAATGTTGATTTCTAATGGTGGCATCTCGATTTGCAAGCAAAAAGTCATTTTCATAATTCGCAATTAGCGCTGCTTTGAATTCCTCATAAGTATTGATGTGATCACGTACGGCTTTAAACCATAAAGAACATGGTGGGAGTAATACATGAGGGATTAATTTCATATATTGTGATCTATCTATACACATTATATTGCATTCGTCCTGAAATTTTTCCAGGAAAGAAGTAGCGTTCTCATTACATTTACCACTGAATTTACTCATAGCCCGTATTTCACTCATCTTAACACTTAACTTTACCTTCCTTTTATCATTCCGTGTACTTATTGGGTGATAATTCCTATCCATGACGTGATGTGTCGTTGCACCATCCCTTTTCCGCCCATCTGTCCTCTTCGAATGAATTTCTTCCAAAATAATATCCTCATCAGACACAGGTGAAGGTGAAGTCATCTCTGGTGAGTGGGGAAAATCCAAGCGATCACTACCCATATTATTGTGGTATGTGTTGTCCTTAACCTGTAGCGTTCTAATTTCTTCCTGTAGAGTAGCTATCAATTGCGTATTTGCACGTATGTTGTTAGAATTATTGATGACCTGAATCTTTTGCTGTTGAACAGAAGATTCTATTACTTCTAAATCCTTTTTTACATCACTGATTTCTTGGCTCAGGTGGTTGTGATTATCCTGGCATTCCTCAGATATTCCTTTTAACTTTTCCTCGAACTGCGAGGTGATATCGTTCATCGTCTGGATAATTAATTGTTTCGTTTCATCTGACTTCTGTTCCATTCGTCTGCTTAATTCCTCGTATTGCTTGTTGGATTCTTCGGAGTTCTGCTCTATCTTCTGCTCTATCGTCTGCTTCAATTCTTCGTATTGCTTATTGGATTCTTCGGACTTCTGCTCTATCGTCTGCTTCAATTCTTCGTATTGCTTATTGGATTCTTCGGACTTCTGCTCTATCGTCTGCTTCAATTCGGTAGACATCTGAATCAATTGTCGCTGTAAGGCTAGCAAGATTCGGTCTTCTGATGTCATTCCTGGTGCTACACTATGTTCACCGTCGTCACTATTATTGGATTCTTTTTCAATTGCCTCACCGTTCATTTTTCTTATAATTATTCTACCACTTCTTAGTCTGGTGAAATTTGTATTCATTAACTTTATTACAAAAGTAAATTCACCCTTACTTTGCTTCGGGATATGAATTTACAGCAGGTCCCGGGTGAGGTAAACCAAAATTTTTATAACGACTCACCAAGGGTAGTCGTTAACCTGGTTCGATCGATGATATATGAATCTCGAGTGGTAGTAATAGTTTGCATGTAAAAATATCTTTAATAATTATACATATTATTATTCTCACCTTTTCTATCAAAATTATAAAGTCGACAAACGGTATCAAATGGTTTATTAGTTGATACACTTTTATGTATTTTCATTCAAATTGTCATGCACACATACAAGATGATTAGGTATCCATAAACAACTTCGTAGCAACTAATTACATAACACTATCCCATAATATATATATTTTTACATATATTAAAAACATTCTTCTTTTGTTATTATTAAATTAACATTCTATTAAGTATAGTGCACATGTATGAGCACTTTCTGCCCAAGGTACAGGTAATTATTAAACTATCCAAAGTATTTCGTTATAATTTCAATACTTGGAGTTGGCAACTGTGCAGAGTTTCAGCCACTTGTCAGCTATGACGCTAGCTGTATGTAAGCAGAAATGACGACTCGTTTCGAAAACTGGTCTCGCGAAGAAGCCCTCTCAGTTATTAGATTTCTGTGTGCGAAACATGTACCCGCGGCTGGAACCCGCCGGTAGCTGGTAGAGGTTTACGGAAAGACTGTAACCTCTTCAGCATGACGCAGAAAGATGTAGTCAAGGCATCAACAGATTTGAATTCAACTGGGACATTATCGACCACTCTCCCTACAGTCCAGACCTCGCTCCAAGCTACTTTCACCTGTTTCTGCACTTGAAGGAGTACCTAGGAGGCCGTCCCTCGCTTCGGACGAGGAAGTGAAACACATTGTGGCTGACAATGTGGCTGAACACGCAAGGACAGGATTTTTTACCACAAGGGAATCTTCAAATTCATCCAACGAAGGAACAAATGCCTCAACCGAAATGGAGATTATGTCGAAAAATAACCTAATGTATGTAGTATGTGTTGGCTGTATTGGTTGTATGAAATAATATATACACGTTTCACTGCGGGCTCTGTAACCTTACTTTCTGATCACCCCTTGTATCAGAACTTCCTATATACGGTTGCCAGTATATCATCTTTCAAATCAAGGTGGAAGACCAAGATTTTTTGAACAAGATTGTGCATGGAAACATTAACATTGTTATATATAAGTTATTTACAACAGTGCTATTCAACCGGGGGTACGTGTACAGCTAGGGGTATGCGAAGATGTATCTGGGGGTACGTAATGCTGCTTCTGGGAGTCTGCTGGAAGTGTCTGTTGACAGTTCATTGCAAATGAAATTCGATAACTGGTCAATTTGTGACTTTTGGATTTATGCTCGAAAAGAGTACAATGAAATTAGTGACAATGCTATTTCACAACTTCTTCCATTTACATCAACATATTTGTGTGAACAGGGTTTCTCTGCATTAGCATCAATAAAAACAAAGCACAGAAATTGCTTGAATCCAGAAGTAGCTCTGATTCTTGCACTCCCGAAGATTCGACCAGGAATCCAGGAGTTGGCGTTCCGGAAACAAGCTCAGTCATCTCAGATTAGTTCTAAAGTTACTTTTAGTTTTTTGAATTTTTAACATTGTTCTTGGTGTACGAATTATCAGGAAGGATGAGGAGGAAATCCTCCTCTCAGTGGAACTGGATGTCTCCCATATATTTTGAAATTTCCCATGTTAATTTTTTCGGATGTGCACTTCATCCTCCTGTAAATAGTCTTCTGATTGGCACACTGATTGTCCTTTTGTCGGGTCTCTATTTGCCCCCCCCCCTTTTTTTAAATCTACAGAACATGTGTATTAAATTTAACAAGTTAATTTTGGTTTAATTTATTTTAAACAGCTTCAGGAGTACACGATTGGATGGCGAACTGTGTCTAAAGGGAAGCGAGAAAAAAAAGGTTAAATAGCACTGATTTACAATGTCTGGAAGTGAGTCTTTTAAGCTCTGAAAGAAGCTTCAGATAGAGATCTTAAAACCGAAATATGATCAAAATTACCATAAGTGGATTTGATTTCCTTGTGCAGTGAACATGTAATTTTAGTACACTCTTGTTTAAAAAAAAAACTTGACCACCTATCTCTCTTTTAAAAGCCCAATATTCTAACTCACCTTTGAAATTAAATCAAACAAACAGATTTTCTTCTGGTAATTCAGATCTTTATTTAGAGCCAATGTATCAGTACTTCCTGTATACAGTTGCCAGAATATCACATTTCATTACAAGAATTTTGGAGTATATGTGTGTGTGTGTGTGTGTCGTGGACCATGGAAGGATCCTGATAATAACTTAGTATTTTTCTTAGTGTTGCTGGAGGGTACGGTGTCTCAGTGGTAGAATGCCTAACTCTCTCTGGTGCACGGGGTCCCTGATTCGATCCCCGACCAAGTAAGTTTGTAGTGGACAACATCAAGTCCATGAGTTTTCTTGTGATACTCCCCCTTTCCTCCCACATTATCATTTCATCAATTCTTCCATCATCATCATCATCATCATCTGTCCTTAATTATCCATCTCCCTGAGTCTAAAGGGCATAAACGTAGGACGTCAAACTGAAGGACTGTTCTTAATGTTGCCACTAGTATTAGCCCGATTATCTTGTTTTAACTCGTTCCCATAGATTTCTTCTGCCATAGAATTTAACTATGAATTAAGTTCAGAAGTTACTAATTAAATATGAATTTCCTCCCCCTTTTTTGAGTAAGCTAAAAATAAAAACATTTATCTGAAGAAAAAATTCCTGAAATCAGAAAAAGTAACGAAAAAAAATATCTTATAGGAATAATGATGCAATGTGTAATTAAAACCCAGTGGGAAGGAATTTTTATCTAAGGCTGGGAGGAAGAGATAGTCTCATCCTTGTTGATGAGGCAACAATACACGATGATTATATCCGCGCTATGCTCATCAGCTGCTAACCAACTTTTCAATTAAACAAGGTTCCTTTCGACGTACAGCACACTTAACCTTGACTTCGATAATTGACCAAAGTAGACAAAAGAACATCAACTTCAGATAGATACTCCCGGTCTGTACCAGAAAAAAAAAAGCCACCTTAGTTAATAGTGTTGCTAACTCAAGTAAAGAAGCACACAATTTCAAACTCCCAAATGGTAACCGGGTAACACATTGGGCGCGAGACCTCTATCTTAAAATAAACACACAATGCTTTCAGTCTTTTTTTTTAGTTCACAAAAAATATTTTCTCTTTTTAGTGTACTTTATAAAATTACTGTTTTTATTTTTTTAAAAGGTTATTACTTAGTAAGGTTAGGATTTTATTGTACTATGAATTTGCAGAAAATGCAGAATAAAAAAATCCCTAAAATATTTTTTAAATACTCTAAAATAATTTAAAGTATTTAAAAACAAAAAAACAGTTTTTTTAGTTTCAGATTCATAAAAAATATGTATGGGTCAATCCACGCAAAGTGATCGAGAAAAAAGAAAAATTGCCGCTCGACCATCTCCAAAAAGTCTATTTTTTTCATGAATGTTTATCCTATATCAGGGTCTTTCAAGAACACAATTAATTAATTTTTACATCCCATGGCGATGCAACGGCTGCCGCCATTTTGCGTTTTTTTCGATTTTATTCGTTTATGTTGATTTGAATATCTCAGCATGTATTTGCCCTACCAAATTGAAAATTGCTGGACGTCTCCAATTCGTGCAGTGCTAAAAGTTTGATCTCTCAATATGTTTTTCCTAAAACTACTTGAAGGGTGTGAAATCAGGGTCTGCAGTAGCAACATTTTTGGACATTGAAGACATGTTTGAGAAGAGGAAACAATTGAGTAACGATGTCTGAATTTGTGTGTGCATGTTGTCTGGGGACATAAGTTAATATACAAAGATTTACTGACCTGTAACTTGCTCCCAAAGGTCTGGAAAAAATCGTAAAGTTGCGGAATTATGCCAAATTAGCATATTTCACTGTCCAGTATCTCCAATGGGCCTGGATAAAAAAAAATCTGAAATTTTGGGAATAGTTAGTCCTTTAGTATACCATAACACACAACAAAGCACGTTTTATGTTTTTGAGCAGAAGAGGGTCAAAGTATTAAGTAATGACGTCATACTCTAGGAGGTGTTTTGTTCATAAAATATTTTTTGGACATTGAAAACATGTTTGGGAAGAGGTAACAACTGATGTGGAGGTCTGAATTTGTGTGTGCATGTAGTTCGAGGTCTAAGTTGATACACAAATTTACAGACCTGTAGCTGCTCCCAAAGGCCTGAAAGAAGTCGTAAAGTTGGGGAATTATGCCAATTTAGCACATTTCGCTGTCCAATATCTCCAATAGGCCTGGATAAAAAAAAATCTGAAATTTTGGGAATAGTTAGTCCTCTAACACACAACAAAGAGCGTTGTGTGTTCTTGAGCAGAAGGGGGTCAAAGTATTAAGTAATGACGTCATACTCTAGGAGGTGTTTTGTTCATAAAATTTACTGAAAATTTGTTGTTGTGAAGTAAAATAAAGTAGGATGAATGGTTAGTCCCGTCAAGTCTCTCAAGCTCGTTTCTTTCCTCTAGTTGTGACACTGTCTTATCACACCCACAGCAGCACTGGTGAAGAATGCTGCTATCAGCAGAAGGCGAGGAAAGTCAAAATGCACCCTTGACAAAAAGTCCGTAAGTACTCCTTGCTCTTGCTGCTTGCTATATCAATGATATTCAATCATGTTTATTCTTGTTTTAACTGTCAACTCATGCAGGAGACTGTTGTCCTTTCGTTTGATCTACATTCTTAAGTCAGAGAACACTTACTCGGTGTAAACACGGACTGCGGAATGTAAACGTCATTACTTAATACTTTGACTCCCTTCTGCTCAAAAACACGAAACACGCTTTGTTGTGTGTTATGGTATACTAAAGGACTAACTATTCCCAAAATTTCAGATTTTTTTTATCCAGGCCCATTGGAGATATTGGACAGTGAAAAATGCTAAATTGGCTTAATTCCCCAACTTTATGATTTTTTCAGGCCTTTGGAAGCAGCTTCAGGTCTGAAAATTTTTGTGTATTAACTTATGACCTCGGACTACATGTACACACAAATTCAGACCTCTACGTCAGTTGTTTCCTCTTCCCAAACATGTTTTCAATGTCCAAAAATGTTGCTACTGCAGACCTTGATTTCACCCCCTTTAAGTGGTTTTAGGAAAAAGATGTTAAGAGATCAAGTGTTAGCTCTGCACGAGTTGGAGACGTCCAGCAGTTTTCAATTTGGAGGACAAATGCATGCTGAGATATTCAAAACAACGTAAACGAATAAAATCGAAAAAAACGCAAAATGGCTCCAGCCTCTGTGTCGCCATGGGATGTTGTAAAAATTAATTAATTGTGGTTTCGAAGTATCCTGATATAGGATAAACATTCACGAAAAAAAATATTTTTTGGAGATAGTCGAGCGGCACATGCTTGATCACTTAGAATGGATTGACTCATATATTAAGATAAATTTCGTAGTCTTTTGAATCGCTGAGGCAAGTTATGTATATGAATCATTTTTAAATATAGCGCCTGCAATGAGTTTGCCGACTTTACCATATATTAATTGACATTTCACAGAATGTCACAGCTTAGAAGAAATATTTTAGTAGGCCCGTCATGTTGTATCACACTAATAACAACACTGTGTTCCTGTGAATTGCATGTTTTATCCACGTACACCCATATTTTCTTTCCTTCCATTTCATGTCTTATATTCAGTAATTTTTTAAAAAAGTAAAATCATTTTCACGTAGAATCCGGAACGTATTTAGAGTTGTATTTTTTTTTTTAAAGTGCACTCTGTTTATATTATCCACTTCACTCAAAGTAACGTCCCACACAAATATTCGAAAAACACAACGATTTGATGTACCACGCTGCTTAAGAGTCTTCATCCCGGCAAAATTAAAATACCGCTAATTTTACAGTAATTATGTGATATCTTCAAATAGACAAAAGATAATTGAAATATGGAACAAGAGCGCCCTAGACAATATTATTTTGCGTGAGGTACCGTTATCACAAGTCACCTAGTGGCTTTCCGTTTTCAACTATTTAGAAACGCGAAAATAAATGCCAATTTTCAAAATGGCTCGAAATCGAAAGCAGATAAGTGAGTCGTGACAACAGTTTCTCATGTAAACTAATATTGTCTAGGGCGCTCTTGTTCCACATTTCGATTATCTTTTATCTATTTGAAGATATCACATAATTACTGTAAAATTAGCGGTATTTTAATTTCGCCGGGATGATGACTCTTAAGAAGTTGTTGCATTGGTTTTTTGTTCGCACGCAACTTAAACTTACTGCTACGTTTCCACCTTTGCACTTGTTGTTCCAGAGTAAACTTTCTTTCAGCAGCAACTGCTGTGTGTCACACACCTTATGGGGCGTTTACACTTGGTCGATTTAGTCGCACGACTAAATCGACTCGCTGCATTTGCCACTAAATCGAAGCAACTAGGCCGAATTAGATCGATGGATGTGTTCAATTATTTCAACCACAGAAAATAGAACGTCTTTCAATTCAGTTGCCAGTCGATTAGTCGCCTTCGATCAACAAGCGATTAAGTTGAAGTCCCGTTTACACGGTCGATTAAGTTGAAAGTGACGCCAATTCAACTGAATCGAACGCAAATCGACTAAGTGTAAACGCCCCATTACATAGAAAATAGAGTCATCTGTGGTAAAAACTTTTGCACCACTAAATTCAGAAACAAAATAACAAAATATTCAGTTCCGAAGAATTACTTTTGGGAGGCACGGGGGTAAGTGGTTACCTCTGGTGCGTGGAGTCCCTGATTCGATCTCCGGTCAAGTAAGTTTGTGGTGGGCAACATCGCATCTGCGGATTTTCTCGGGGGTACTACCGTTTCCTACCACTTCTCATTCCAGCTATTCTTCCACCATTATTTGCTTTCCTTAATCTTCCGTCTCTCTTAGTCTAAAGTGCATAATTTGTGAAACGTTAAGCTGAAAGAATTTCCGAAGATTTACTTCGTTAACTTTAAGCATTTTGCAATAATAATGCTGAGAACGTTGTAGAAAATTGCCTTAGCTCACAAAGGATTAAAAAAAAATATATATCTACACAGTTGAAGGCGAACTGGCGAAAGAGACGAGGAAAATATGATTCATATAACAATTGCAACTTAACAATTAAGAATTCGAATATGTTCTTTTCTCTAGGTGAAGTGAACTTTTTTTTAAAGAAAATACTATATTCAATTTCATTTAAAACATCCATGAACTTGTATAAGATATGTAATTGTAATAATGATGAAACACTTTTTAAAAAATGCACATATATATGACAAAAATGGAAAAAATATACACGTGTATTTTGAAATTCGTAAAAATGCAGTAACAAATGAGTAAGTCACCCAATGTTTAAGGAAACAAAATGATATCATGATGAGAAACGCTTCAATTCATCGGAGAAACAGATGCGAAATCATCGAAATCGTAACGCTATTATTAGCTTTCCAAACTATGCTATGCATAAGTGTCGGAAGTCTTATAGTGTCCGTCTGTCTGTTGATAGGAATCAGAGCTGAGACAGTAACATGTATCCAGCGATACGATTTCTTGAAATTAATTGAGAGTCCAAAGAATAGGTTCCACTTCCTTCGTTATCTCTCTATTCAAACCAGAAGTAGTTCAATTTAGTCATTTCTGGTTCTAACGGTTTATCGGTATAGAACGGAAACGGTAAAGAAACGTGAGAAACAGTTTTTTTTTCAACGATTCAGTGTTTCAAGGCGACGTACCATGACTATCCCGAACATTCTACCAAAATCAGAAGTGGTTTAAATTTACTATTACTTCTGGTTTCTACTTATGGTCACAAAGCAAAAATGGTAAGAAATATCGAAATGTAGTTTTGCGAAATCGATTCATTGTTCCAAAAATAGAACCCTTCTTCCTCACTAACTCTATATTTAAAACGGAAGTGGTTCAAACTAGCCACTTCCAGTTTCAACACTTATCGCAATAGAACAAAAAATAGTTTTCGGCAATCGGTTCTCTATAATCGACTCAGAGTCTCAACAGAGCGTATCATCACAACCCATGAACACTCTATCAAAACCGGAAGTGATTTATATTTACTACTATTTCCAGTTTTAATACTGATTTTCATAGATTGCAATTGATTCAGTGTTCCGAGAATAAATTCCATTTCTCCCGTTAACCCTCTACTCAAACCGGAAGTGGTTCAAATTAAAGTTTTCCGTTTCCAACATTTATCTTCAAAGAACAAAAACAGTAAGGCATAGCGAATAATGACTTTTTGATATGGATTCAGCGTCTGCGGAACAGATTCTATCTTTGATTTTATTAAGCTATTGCAACTAGTAGTTATAGACATAGTACTTCAAGTTTGAGTATTACATTTCCGTATTTCGGAAGTCAACTGTAGTTCCGCACTATTAAGCAAAACTCACTTTGTTACTTTCTTCAATAGCCTGCAATCAATTATTTACTCCTTGTTGTCTGCAACCAACCAAACTCTAGTAAGGAGTTGGATTGTATAAGCAACAGGCGCTCAATTTTTAAATACAATAACTACAAGAAACTTAATTATACGTATTAATTTTGAGTAAAACAATATTCTAATAAAAGCATTGTAATAATATAATGTTCCTTTTAATTAAAACTACCGTGGTTCCGAGTTCTATTTCCGGAGAACACATAATTTTCGATGATGATCCAGCAATATCTGTCATTTGGGAATCTAGTTTAATTAAAAGATCTGAACCTTTTTATTAAGATTAAATTATTGCCAGAAAACCTCTAGTCCAAAGAGACTTTATTATTCTCTACTTAACTTGTAATCAACAAAAAACATAAGTACACCGAACAAAATATTAGTCACCCCTTCAAGATCTAACATTGGTTCATTTCTATCTTTATGGGTCACATTTTACTGATAACATGTGACTAAATACCCCATCATTGCTGATTCATGACCATTGGAGTTCAGTGGAGTTCAGTGCACCAGTCGGTTGAATGGAAACAGTTCATCAAAACGGATTGAAACAAAGGTGTGACAGAACTGTGAAAAGAAGCTGTTGTGTTTGGATGGAACCATGGGTGTATATTAAAGAAAGTTGTTCGATTTGTTAGTATATCAAAGCAGACTTCCAATGTATACAGTTAATGATCTAACACGCGTATAAATACGAAACGGCTATAAAACAGTCACGAAAAAATCCCGACACAGAGGAACCACCAACAAGCTGCATGCCTGGTGAAGGAAAATTGTTTTACACCCCGATTAGAATTTCTGCAATCTGTTAATGCAAATCCATCACGAATTGGGTATTTGAAATGGTATACCACAAAATAGATCACTTCGTATTATATATAAAGATCCTTATTTTCAATGAGCTTCAGAACACAGACACCAGGCTGTGGCTGACTGGAAACCTGTAATATGGTTCAATGAATCGTGCTTTGTTTGCACTTCAATTATACAAGGCGTCGAAAGCACCGAAATTCCCAAGAAGGACTTCATCCGCAATGGGTGTAAAGTGTAGTTCAAGCTCTTCAAGTGAAGTTGACTTCAGTACCATGACTTAATCCCATTCGTACAGATGAATGAGAACATGAACTATACTTTGTTCAAAATAAGAAACGAATTGAGATTTAGAGAAAGATTGTTACCCTGTTGCCACATAATGAATTATTCCGCTGAGGTTTCCTCTATAACTCTATTTCATTAGAGAGGGTAAAGTTATAGAGGACGTTTTAGCGGGATACTCATGATGTGGTAACAGAGTAACACGTCTTATTCGAATGTCAATTCGTTTCTTATTTTGAACAAGGTATAGTATGTTTATTCTCAGCAATCATTTCGAGCAATCGTTGTCATTTCAACATCTTCATGATGAATATGCAGTGGATACTCTCTTCAAAAATCTCAAACCGTTTGTATATGCTTTATTGAGGAGTATTCATGCACCCTGTCGCACATGGTAACCTGCAAAGTTCCCAGATTTAAAGTGAATGTAAATCTGTGTAGCTGTTTGGAGGATCGTGTATAACGCAAATATAGGCATCTTCGTGCATCTACTATGAGTGAGTAGATTCCTATTGATGTAGCATGCCAGCAATACCTCATGAAGTCAGTTCCAGACAATTCAAACCAGGAAAGTCTAACCCCTATTAGGCAAGTTCTGTGGAGGGTGACTATTGTTTTGCCTGGTGTGTTTATAATGAAGATTTTACTAGACATGTATAATAATTAATTAAATTATTGAGTTGAGAAAGCACTATCACTTTGTTGATATTTAAAAAAATAACATACAAGAATGCAATTAGTGGGGAGTATAGTCAATTAGCCCACAACTAGCTATCACTTTTGCTTTTCTGTATACTTACTTCTTGCTACTAATTTTTATGTTTCTGATCAATTTCTTCACAATGTCAATAAATACAATTAAAAAGAAACTAGAAATTTTACTTCATTATTTTCAAATAATTCTCCGATACGAAATCAAAGGGAAATCGTATATATATATATATATATATATATATATATATATATATATATATATATATATATATATGATTCTTGAATAAATTATCTTGAACTTGAATCCTCCCTTGTTTTGTAGCTCTGGAATCGATGACACCAAGTCTGTAACTATTTTGATGCAAATTTTTGAGAAGCTTCGTTAAGGAAAAAAGACATAATGAAAGAGCGAAAAAAATCTTGTAGCGGAAAAAATCGTCTTTCATTGATTTCTAGCAAATTTTATTGCAAGTTCACACTGCCCTTACTTCAAATAACAGCTTTGTTAAGGCGGTCTCTAACCCTTGGAGCGCGCTGAAATTCTCCCTATCTAAAAGCATGTAAAATTTGGTCACGATTATTTCAGGAACTACTGTACTTAGAACATTGTGATTTTGGATAAGTGTTTCAATGACCAATCTCAAGAAAATGACTGAGCAATATTATAGATATCCCGTTTCATGTTCCAGTGGACTTTGATAATTTAAATGTGACAACCGCGCAGTAGGACTGGCTGCTGCTCGCACGGAAAACAACAATCGACCAGTTTTTCTCTTTCCTCTTCCTCGCGTTGCCCTGTCTCCCTACACGAAATGCTTATAAGAAATTTAATTTTTTTACAGCTTATTGGAGTACTATTATTATTCAGTCATTTTCTCCCTCGAATCTGAAAATAGGCTGAAGCACAGATAATGTAACTTTTCTTACAGCAGAAGCATAACAGTCAAGTGATTGGAAAAAGAACAAAACTGGCTCCTTACTAATTTTCACATATCTTTTTAAAATGCAAAACGTAAAATATTTTAAAGTTTGAGACTAAGTCCGTTCACAGTAAAAGCAAGTGAAGAATGTGTTCAATATAAGCACTGTAGGATATAATATTATTGGGTCTGAATTCATTTGTTCCATCACTAATTTCGTCTTGTACAGTCTGGTTCAAAAAATGTCTGGACACTCTCCTAACTCTTTGACATCCATCGATTTTATTCATCATGAGCAACACAAGAACATCTTTTTTGGATAACTAAGATGTTTCTTCAAGCTGTCGCATCATAATTTCATGCATACGATTGATTAAATTCGGCTTTTGAATGACTAGTGGGTGGCCAGTCTTTTCAAGTCACAATACACAGAGAAAAACCCGTTATCCGGACATCGGTATATTGTACAAATATACTGAATCCATATGTTTACTACATAAATCTGTATGGAGCACACATTATCCATATGCTACATACGTACTGCCTTTTTTCCGCTTAGATATCACATCATGTCGCTGCAGAGTGTCTGACATCTAACAGTGTTCCGTATATTACATATGTATACATATGTTACATAGTTCATGTTGATGTTGACATTTTAATGTTGATCACTGTAGACAAAAACTGTAATAGATAATTACCTAGATAGAAACGGTTTTCTGTAGTCAAGAAAAAATATATTGCCCACTCTAATCTCTCTACTATAACCAGAAGCGGCATAAATCTAATATCACTTTCGGTTTCAATATTAATTTAGAAAATATCACTTGATACTCTATACTGTCGTTTCCAGAGTTTATTTCATTAGTAAATCTAGAATATAGCATAATTTCTGTCAAAATAGAATCAGCGGAATTTGAGTGACTTTTCTAGTGATTCTGTTAGGAATGGTTCTTATAATTTTGTGAATAAATGCTATATAAATTGAATTTTTAGAATAAATATAGTATTTCATAATTGACCCTGTAATATGGTACATTTTTTCTTTTTGTGAAGGACCCAGAAAGGATATTACACTGGTGAGGTAAGTAGTGTTGTCACGAGACGAGATGTCTCGTCTCGTCTCGAAATCGAGGCAACAAGTAATTTTTAAATTCGAGACAAGACGAGAAACATGACAATTCTCACCTTGTTTTCCACACGACACTCCACATGAAACGATAAATTTCTCGAGTCCTGCGGGAAACAGTATTTTTTGCTAAATATTAGATCTTAATGGTGCATAATATAATCCTATAAGTTGACAAAGTTATTGTGCGTACAAAATGAAGAGCACTTATTACGTTTAAAGATGTTCAAGTCATTATACAGCAAAAAAACGAGGAAGTTTTCGAGACGAGATGGGAAAAATGGAATCGAGACGAGAAATAATCCTTCCACAAATTTCGACCACACTAGATGTAAACTTTTTAATTAGACAGACTATTTGAATCTCAGTAAATAAAATATTGAAGTCCTGAGTGACTGGCTGACACTAAGCAAAGGTTAATCCACAACCAGAAATTTGAAATTTGGACAATACATATTAGGATTTGAGAAACATGGAATTTGGTATTTGAACTCATATTAGATACGTGTTTTCAGCTTCCCCCCCCCCCCATAATATGGTCTTGAAGGGAAGAAAATGAGCGGAAAGAAAAATGAGTGGGAATTACAATCATTATTACAAACCCTTAGAGACTTCAAGAAGCTTTGTATTTGGACTTCACATTTAAAATAATTTCACAAGTGTTTCAGAATTTTAATAAAAAGGATAAGAAAAGAGATAAAAAGGAAAATGAGGGGTGAGGATTGCAATTATAAAGATATCGTTATCTCAGAATCTCTGAAAATTAGAAACATGCAATTTGCTATTTCGACTTCTCAATAAGCGGTATTTTTATATATGGTCTATAAGGTAAGAAAAAGGACGGGAAGAAATATGGATGGGGATTACAATGATTATATGTTCATATCTCGGGGTCCTGAAGGGTTAGAGACATGAAACTTGGTGTTGAAACTGGAATTTGGTGTACTTGGTAGTTTATGAAGTGCGAGCCCGCAGGCCGAGCAAACTAGGTGGTCTGGGAGCGAAGCCCCCTGGTACTTCAACTGAAATTCGATGTATCCTAGGATCTCGGAAGGTCAGAGACATGAAACCTGATATTGGAAGTGAAATTCGGTATGCTTGCAGGTCTATGAAGTGCAAGGTAGTAGGTCAAGCCAATAAGGGCCTCTGGGGACGACAAGCTCCCAGCTAGCCGAAGGCTAGTTTAATAATAAATATTTCAGTTTGACATGTTTATTATCTAATTTGAGAAGCTGGAATGAGAAATGAGGTGTCCGTTTCTTTTATTTATGTTGATTCCCAGGGGCGGATTGGCAAACTTTGGCCCACCTAGCTTAGCTACCGAGTTGGCCGTGCAACAAAATTGGGTTTCCCATCCAGCCCATAGCAGCGTAACACTAGATATTGAAATCATCTAACCAAACAAATATTTTTCTTAGAAATAGACACTTTCGTCTTTGTCATGTTGCTCCACCCCGCACGGGTGGACCAGGCCGCCTCTAATTACTCCGATAATACTTTAGTACTTGATCTTACATGTCCAAAAATAATAAATAATAATAATAATAATAAACAAGTATATATATATATATATATATATATATATATATATATATATATATATATATTAGCAGCCACTGATTCACTGCTTGTCACTTCGTTGATTCAGCATTAGGTATGTCTGGGTTCGAAACTCTTATATATGGCTTACACATATTATATTTTTCTTGTGGACAACTCAAAACTGATTTTCTAGTGGTATTTTAGGGTTATCAGAAGTTTGTATTGCATTTGAATGTTTGTTAGCTAAAAGTATTTACCCGACCTGTACAAGTTTTTCAATATTTTAGTAAGCAATAACATGGTCGCTACTGAGAAGGGAGGTCTGATCTCCCTACGTTTTTGCCAGGCAGGTAGCCAGCCCAAAAATGTAGGGGGGCCGGTAGAAATTAGGAGGGGCGATCCAACCATATTATAGTTCATTTGCAAGCATTCCGTAAAAATTTTAGGAGGGTCAGTAAATTTTGGGGGGCAGGTCCCCCAGATCCCTCGTTTATACGGGCCTGATTTCCGCCACTGCAGATTTCAGACTTTCTTGATAGAATCTAATTGTTGGCAGAGAGAACGCAAAGTGTGTGGCTGCAACCAGAGACTAGTTTGAATAACTAATTAGTAATTATACTTTCTATTTGGTTTTACTGCCATTGAAAGTGACAATAGACATTTCAATCGCACCAATTCAATACTTGAAAGAAGCAGACATTCGTTTTGCTTACCTGTCCATTTCAGATTCTCGTCGATTTTCCCAGTACTTCTTCAGAAAATATCCCTGAGGGATCGTTTTTCCGGAAGCCCAGAGTGACTTTTTTTTTTTTTTTTTTTTTTTTTGCAGTCGATTGTTTTAGGAACCGCATTTGTGAAACCAAAACCTACAGCTATAACTGGCGTGGGTGAATTCTACAGCATAAAATCATGGAACAAAAGTGGCAACAATAGATCTGTTACCCTCACCAACTTTCCCTCGACCAGCCATAAATAGGTCATCATACTGAGTTTGGTGACATCCTCAACCACCTGTGGTGTGTCGGCATCGCACAGTAACTGTATACCAGGAAAGCGGAAGTATAGCGCAGAGCGTTGAAATGTTTCTTGAGTTACAATGAACGTGACCAAAGAGAAAAAAATGTGTCTGCTCGGGCTAGCAGCGACGAGTCTCATTGCATGATTGTCAAATTTAATCGATGAAAATCAACTTCAAAACAAAACGAGATATCTATAAAATTGCTCAGTCATTTTCTTGAGATTGGTCATTAAAACACTTATCCAAAATTACAATGTTCTAAGTACAGTAGTTCCTGAAATAATCATGACCAAATTTTACATGCTTTTAGATAGGGAGAATCTCAGCGCGCTCCAAGGGTTAGAGACCGCCTTAAATCCAAGACCAATAACTCGGAAATTAGAGATCACTACCTGATCAAATTTACAATACAGGTACACCTTAATAAGTTTAATTTGCATGTGAAATATTTTAGTGTATAGCGCATGAACCCAGGCCATAGCAAATAAAATCTTTTAGTTTTACAATGCACGGTTATGCCGTGTAGATTAAAGGAGAAAGCGATGATGAGAGACCCTTGCACACGATGTTTGTCTATCACAAAGCACACTTCGCGCAAGCGGAAATCAGAGCAGCGGCCTCATGCACCAGAGATGAACGCCACTGCGGCTCATGTGGCCATAGTGTGCAAGCCATTTCACTGAATTCAGACACTAAATTTCATAGTCTATAATTCGAGAACCAAAGGTCTCTACTTGACCCTATCTGAAATGATGTTAGATTTTAATAAGTTAGTAGGTATACGAAATACTATTGTATATGGTTTTGGTTCCGGATTTATTGGCCATCGAAGTTGAGGTTTGAACATAGTTAAATAAGTTCAAGCCCCAAATTTGATAGCAAATAACTCGAGAACCAAATGTTTGCTCACAACAATATTTCATATGCATTTTAATCCCGCAAAAATCTACCACCATGCCAAATTTGGTCAGGATCGTATGAATTCCAACGATCGCGTCAAAAGGACTTCCTCTATTTCTTTTTCTTACAAAAATTTCATTACTCCAAACCCTAACTTTTATGGTCAATAACATCTGAACTATAGAACTCCACTTAACCTTGGAACCAAAGATATACCAATACCATACTATTTCATATGAATACTAATTTTCTCGTGATCTATTACGACACAAGTCTGGTCAAGATCGGATGAGTTTCGTCGATAGCATGCAATATGTAATATCCTTTCACTAAGTCCAACCCTAACTTTGATGGACTATAACTAAGCTTGTAAAGTTGTATCACAATCCCAATTTTGGTCTAGATCACATGAGCTTCATCACTCCCGGTTTAGTGATATCTTTTCACTGAGTTCAAACTCAACTTCGATACCCAATAACTCGGAAACCAAAGACCTGTACACCATATTTCATGTTAAGCTCGAATGGATATAAATTCGAATTTAACTCGAGAACCAACGTTCTGTATACCATACTGTTTCTCTTGCGTACTGAGTTCATTGAGGTCTATCACCTGCCAAACTTTACCAAGTTCGAGTTAGTTTCGTCAATTGCGTGCGACGTATTTGTATAATATCCTCTTACGAAGTGCAAGCCTAATTTTGATGGCCTATAACCGAGGAATCAAATGAATTCATGCTCGAACTCATGAATTTTATCACCATCTCAAGTTTGGTCAATATCAGATGAATTTCGCCAATCGCGTGTCAGTGAAATTTGTCGATTTTACTGACTTCAAACCCAACTTAGATGCCTAATAACTGGGAAACCAAAGATCTATACATCATAATATTATCCTGTTACTACAATAATAGTTTCATTTAGAAATCAGACGCCTACCATACATCGAAATTCAGATATAAATAAGTTACATGCAGGGTCGGATTTAATGTTTTTCCACCCTTAGGTCAAAAGGTATTTAGCGCCCCTCACAAAATTTAAGAGAATGAAATAAGCAAACTTTTGTTTCAGCATTTTTGTGTAAGTTTTAATGAACTTTGATATTATTATTATTATTATTATTATTATTATTATTATTATTATTATTAGTAGTAGTAGTAGTAGTAGTAGTAGTAGTAGTAGTAGTAGTAGTAGTAGTAGTAGTAGTAGTAGTAGTATTTAACCGCCTCGTTTAGCTTACAGGGCATAGCCGTGGGACATTAAATTAAAATTATTTTCCATTTGATTTCATTATTATATAACTTTTGCAATATGTTTTTTCGTCCAACTTGCGCCCCTAGGCCTGGGCCTACTAGACCCAGTGGTAAATCCACCCCTGTCTACATGGTTGTTTTACAGACAAATTTAGGGAGCGACTTCTTTCATTGACCTTCTGCCAGCAAACTTGACTTGAGCTGAAAAATATTACACCACCTGTGAAGATCAACTATGTTTAAGTTCAGCATCAATTCAGGAAACAGGGGCTGCTTCTTGTTCTGCTCCTGCAGCAAATCCACTGTCTCTACATAACACATAGGAATCAGAAATCTTCTCAACTATATATGAGTCTCCATTATATGAAAATACCATTTTTTTTTCTTTTTTTTTTAGAAAATCTTAAGAGACTTTGGCATTAAGAAGACAGAAATGAGTGAATACTAACATCTTCATCATATAAGAAAAGACTCGAAAGAAAAGATATTTCAACATTAAATATAGCAAAGAAATGACAAAAGAAGTTAATGATCCATTAATCCCTTGCTTGTGACAAATAAAAAGAGGAAATATTACCATACGGACACGAATGCACCAATGAATGCATAGTTTGTAGAGTGACGTTCAACGAGGGCTGGGTGCAATGTGAGCCCCGCCAAGATTGGGTTCATAAAAACTACAGGTATATCGAAACAACAGGTATGTCGAAAATCACATATCTATTACACATGTGATTTTTGTTCTGCTCGGGTAGGTTTTCGTACTGCTGTTCCTTGCTAGTGTAGAAAATGAGAATATTTCAAATATATTTAAGTGTCCACTAGTACCCGACAATATTTGCAATATGAAAAAAAAATAGCCCTGCATACTCTCGCTTATTTCTTTCCTTAGTTTTGCATTTATTTTGACCTCTATGTTTTTTATGTAAAGTTCACATTCTAAATAAATATTTTGGAACTATTTTGCATCTTTTTAGTAAGTAGTAGTTTCCTATGCGAAAATATCCGCGGCTACCACATTTTCTCCTATAGGAATTCAAACATTTTATTTTCCGTGCACTTTAACCAGAAATTATAACATAAGCACATTATAGCTCTATTACAGGGTCTTACAGTGAATAACTATAGAGTTTCGTCATAGCAACTGGGAGAAACCGGCATTGAATTCCGCCAGAAAACTGTTTTCTTTACTACAGATTTTCTTCAAGTTGAATAAGATGAATGTTAGGGTAGTACCTTTAATGCACACAGGCCCTTACTTCTCCTCTCCTCCCCCCAAATCCGTACCATCTTTCAGTGAAAAAAAAATCAGTGTAAAATAATTGCACGCTATACCTGAAACCTTGATATTGAAAAAAAAAACGCAGAAGAATAGTGTTTCATTAACAATATATATTATTAACATTACTTTTCGCCTTATAAACAGTATGCACGCAATTAGTTTGGAGGTCATTAAAGACGCCATTTCACTTATACGTTGCATATTATTTTTCAGATTTACGGAAAAAGGATTTTAAATTGTGAGAAAATTTCTTTCATTTTTTAAAATATGTCTTATGCATATTTCCCATAATTTTTTAACAAGTCTCTTTTCTTATGTGTTATGTTTAGCTGGCCATGAAATACAATTCAGCTCCAATTATCCAGCTCTTTTGAATACTGAAACAATTATTGTATTACGTAATACTTTTGTTGCTGATTTATTTAAAACTATCAAGCAACTTAATATAACCAGATATATATACTACAGATGCTTCGTATTGAGAAATCAAATATTGATTTTTTTTGATAAAAAAATATTTATTTATTTAAGAATGGAACCAATGAGGCCAAGATTACTCGTATTCTAAAATTATTAGTAATCAACAAATATTAACATTACTGGGAAAGCAACTCGAAGGCAGTCTTCTAGGGATATAATCAACATCTTGGCATTCTCCTGGTAAAACTAAAGAAAGAATATTGAAGATTTTGGTCCACGATAGCTGGTTATTGACTTCAAACTCAGGACTTCCTGGTTGAAAAGCATGAAAGCTAGCCACAAATCTTAGCCCTTTCGGTACAGCACGACAAACTTTCTTAACTAATATGTCTGTGGAGTATGTCGCGAAATTTTAGAATTTAGAAATAAATTTTGTGTTGCAAATATTAAATGGATTTAGAAATGAAATGTTTCAATTTAACGTCCCACTAGTACCTTTTAGGCTAAGGGAGAGGGATTTAATGGGTTTAGATTGTCTGAAGGAGAAATAGTGTTAGTAGTAAAGGCACAAGTACCCTTTATGATTTACTTAAAACGAAACGCAATTTTAGCTGTGATAGTTATATAGTTTAACATCAGCAGTTTAACTTTGTTTATAATTTGATGGACAAAATACACATTAATTTCTTAATTCTAGTAAGAAATATAGATATTTTCGTTATACACACTTGTATTTATGGACTTCGTGGTGGTGGGAAGTGGAAAATGGATGTAGAAAGGATCCATTTTCAAGGTACAATCTCTGTCTTTATCTTGTAAGACTAAAGGGAAAATCTGAGACGTATAACCTGCTTTATATTACTTTTCATTTTTCTCAAAGGTTGTTAAAGCTCTCCCCGCTAGTCTAGTGTCTAGCGTGCGTGTCTTGGGTGCACCTGGTCCCGGTCCCCATCAGGATTCTACCGCCTACAGTCGGACAATTTCTCTATGCCGACCAGATGCCGCGGTCGGATTGCTGATGCCGGACGTCGGTGTCTTTCAGCGCGATTTTCGACCGCGACGAACAGTTGCCTTGCCGAGCAGTCGGTAAACAGCCGGAAATGAGCATTAAATGCGCCGGCGCCGCCGTCGAAGAGAGGCCGGCATAAGGAGTCGGCAGAGGGTCGGAAAGAGGCCTTCCCGACTGTTTTGCCGAGTCTGACGGTCGGCAAAGGGCATTTTATTTTACGATTTTCGACCGCTTGCCGCCTCGGCAAAAGGCCGGCAACTTTGAACAAGTAGATCGTCGTGCCGGCGCAGACGGGTGCCGGCTGCCTCCGGTGGCCCACCACCGTCGACAGCGGCAATCCCTCTTTCCGACCGCGACTTCCTGATGGGGGTGGGATAGCATGAAAATATAGTTTCACATTAAATAATTATCCCTCTCTTTTAACCTATAGGGCATAACCCTAAGAAGTTGTGGCCCCGCGTAGCGTAGTGGCTAACGCTTTCGTCTTTGATACTAGTGGTCCGAGGTTCGATTTCCGATGGGCTTTCTCAGGCTAACCATCCTGAATGAGGTTTTTCCTCGGTTTTCCTCATTCACATCAGGTAAATTCCGGGATGATACCTAAAATACAAGTCCCAGGTCACTTCCTTTCTTCCCCGTTCCTTTTTTCCTTTCCCCCTTCCCTGGATAATGTGCTCGCCGAGGGACGCTCATACATGATGTGCTTAAGACCTCAGATGCCAGTAATGAGCAGAAATATGTACAAATAAATAAACAAACCGTGGAAGTTAAGCTAAAATAAAATCATTTAATTTTCAAAGTGTTAAATTCAAATGGCTCTCTCTAATGTTAGTGCCCTCCCCTTACTGGCACTTTCTGAAAAATTTCTAGCAACACTACTGTGTCTCTCATTAACTTCATTTTAGGGGACTGTTAAGAATGACATAGGTTTTAAGTGGCCATCATGGATTCAAGGTGGCCATAGATTTTTCAATTAAGTTTGTGTTTACACTTTGACCCGCCACCATTTTGCACAGAATCATCGTAAAAAGTCGAGACTTGCTCCATCTTCTTTCATTTAACAACAGCTTTCAAATGATATACTACTTAACCTCCCTTGCCATTTGAAAGTTTTGAGTTAGACTCAAACCTGGGACCCTGTGGGGGCCCTGGGACAAGACGTTTTAACTTAAATTGTTGTACTTAGAAAATAATGCCACACGTACTTTCCAGTTTTCACATTTGTCTCACCGTTTCCAATTTATAGGAGTGGCCATGAACTTTTCAATGATTTGCTACTTAAAAAACTCCCTTACCATTTGAAACTTTTGAGTTGGATCCCGTCTGAATCCTGCGGGGGACCCTGGGGCAAACTTTTTTGTCCCAAAATGTGTGTCCTTAAAAATGATGGGGTACGTGTTCGCCAAGTTTTCCATTTACCCATTACAAAATATGTTGTAGCTCACGATGTCCCGCCCGGTGGCACTTATAACTTTGGGATTCGTATAGTTATAACATATCAAATTCAAACACAATGGTCTCATTCGGATCTCAGCGGAGCCACTTCGTGACCCTCCCTTGTTAGCCAATCCGCCACGAAGGAACTATCAATAGATGATTTGATATTGGAGATTTTTAAAAGTTCTTTATCCAACTATGTGGACTACAGTTTATCATAAATCCAAACAATGTGTAAATCCACTTGGAACCAACCTCGGGTATTTCGTGCTAGAAGCAACTACGAAGCCTGTTATTCATACGCTACAAAGTGTTCTAACGAATATTTTGGTACTGTACCTTAAATATTTCGTTTGATTTTTGTTTGTTGTAAATGTAGAGAGTGTATTTTTCTGGAGTTTGCAACATTGGGACGAAAAAACAAGTAGACCCCTATATAGAGCAATGGAGTCAGTCTTACGAGTGTCATCCCAGCATGCTCACCAATCTTGTCTATCGTTGTTAGTAAGCATGGTTTCTTCCTCTTGATATAGATGGTCCACCTGAGATAAATAGGCCTGTTATAATGCACGGAATTGATTTCGAATTTTGTTTCTATAAGGAGGTCACGAAAGGGTCACATCATGGTTTTCAGCCACTATATCCTCTCTCTTTAACTCCCCCCTTAAAAAAAAAAAAAAAAAAAAAACTATCCATGACAACATACTATTTGTTTCTGATAAATGATGATTCTGAGGCTTCTAATAGATGCGCAACTTACGCCAAGTGCTTGTGTGAAACAATAATGATCCTTCTGGCTTAAGGGACCATAAGGACGAAATTCCTTTACACGATCGCCTGCTTATTTCATTAACTTGATTGGCACATTCAATTAACGTCATGATCGGAAGGTTAGACCTCCCGGGTTAGGTACGAAGCCCTTCAAAGCGAATTTTGACAAAAAGGTTAATTTGGGTTTCGGAATCGGTTCTTTTTTTTTTATGTTTATATATTAAAGCAGACTTTCCTCAAATTAGAGGGGGCGTAGTAGAAACAGACTCTCTCTCTCTCTCTCTCTCTCTCTCTGTTTGTGTGTGTATGTGTGTAGACTGTTTGTAAGGAGAAAAAAATGTAAATTATTTTGATGGAAGAGTGTTCTTTGAGGTTAGTATTTAATTTAAAACAACAAATAATATTTAATATTTTAAAACTAAGGAAGATAAGTTAATTTGTAGGAAATTATATCTGTTCAAAGTTAATATTTTTCAAGTGCCACACACAAAGAATGCATTTCGATTTCACTTAAATCAACAGCCAAAATATAAGGAAATAATGTCATGTGAAATAAGAAACTGTATTAAGTCTTTATACACCGTTGGAGTATAGCCTTAGTACTATGCTGTTGTAGTGGTTGTTGGTGGTAATAGCCGAGTAGTCTCGGGCGTTCAGCTTCGGATTGCAAGGCCCCATCCAACGTGGGTTCGAGTCCTACTGAAGAGCATGAGAGCTTTTAGGTATCCTCAATGTTTCTGTGTTTATGTCTATATCGAACTCAGTAGTCGGCCTTTGGTTTCTGAGTTAAAGATAATCAAAGTTGAGATTTTGGACTCAGTCAAATTTTCGATTTATATACTCAAATTATATTTAGAACAAAAATAACTCAAATAAAGCTATTATTAGGTTCACACAAGTAGGAAAAAAGTGAAATGAAATCTTTAAGTTTTACGTCCCACGGTTATGCCGGTTAGGCTAAAGGAGACGGTGATGATGAGAGAAATGGTGGAGTGAAGAAAGTGGGAGGAAACTGGAGAACCCCGAGAAAACTCACGAGCACGGTGTTTGTCCACCACAAAGTCCACACGGCGCGAGCTGGGGTCGAACCAGGGACCCCAAGCACCGATGGTGAACGCTTTACCACTGAGCCACCGCGTCCCCTCACACAAGTAGGAACAATACGTATTGCTAGTAGGTCTGTTACTCCACACGATAACTCTTGAATTATAATGTTAGTACGTTCTTTGTCAACATGATAACTCTTGAATTGTAATGTTAGTACAGTTGTTACTCCACACGATAACCCTTAAATTGTAACGTTAGTATGTTCGTTATTCCATATGATAACTCTTGAATTGTAATGTTAGTACTTTCGATACTCTATACAATAACTCTTCAATCATGTTGTTAGTACGTTTGTTACTTCACACGATAACTCTTCAATTGTAATATTAATAAGTTCGTTATTTCAGGCGATAAATCTTGAATTGTAATGATAGTACGTTTGTTACTCCATGTGATAACTCTTGAATTGTAATGGTAGTACGTTCGTTACTCCACACGATAACTTGAATTATAATGGTAGTATGTTCGTCAGTTCACACAATAATTCTTGAATTTTAATGTTAGTACGTTCGTTACTTCACACAATAACTTGAATTGTAATGATAGTACGTTCGTTACTTCACACAATAACTCTTGAATATTAATATTAATACGTTCGATACTTCAAGCAATAACTTGAATTGTAATGGTAGTACGTTCGTTACTCCATGTGGTAACTCTTGAATTGTAATGGTAGTACGTTCGTTACTCCACATGATAACTTCAATTATAATGGTAGTACGTTCGTCAATTCACACAATAACTCTTGAATTTTAATGTTAGTACGTTCGTTACTTCACACAATAACTTGAATTGTAATGGTAGTACGTCCGTTACTCCACACAATAACTTTTCAATTGTAATGATAGTATGTTCGTTACTCCATATGATAACTCTTGAATTGTAATGGTAGTCCTCAGACGCTGAATCCATATCAGAAAGTCATTACTCCCAACTTCTTACTGATTTTGCTCTATAGAGGTCAATCTTGAAACCAGAAGCAATAGTAAATTTTTATCACTTTCCGGTTTAGTAGAGAAAGGCAGGTAAAAATGGTATCTATTCCACAGTTGGCGTCGATCAATGAAAACTTGACCCACCATGTCCTACACCGACCCACCACCCACTGTGACCTACTGCGATCCACCACCCACCATGATCCACTGTGACCCACTCCAACCCACCACTCACCATGACCCGCTCTGATCCACCATACACCAAAACCCATCATCATTAACTCTGAACCATGATCCACGCCCTCCTCTCCACTGACTAAATATTTTACACTTGTAATAAAACAAGGCTGTGAAATTATCACTAATCGGAGTTTGAATTTCTACGCTCAATCGCTCAAGCAGCACTCTGTTACAATACCCGGTGAATCTGACTTCTATGGACGGTATAAAATGGTAAAGTGTTTGTCATGGGCCAAATTATTGTGAATTTCGATTTAATTATCATAAATAATTATTTTCTCGTTGAATTACAGGTACTTTTCAGTGGAAAATATAATGAAATTTGAGTCTCAAATCTAGGTAAAGTAGGCCAACATAAAGGAAAAAAGTGTAAAATTCGACTGTGCCTCAACAGTCCTATTGCTATCATTACAATTACAAATATCACATCCAAAAGTGCCTGAAGTTTTTTTTTTTTCACTTAGATATACTTATCCCAGGCAAATAAATAGAAACAAATGGAAAAGGAAGAAAAAAAATGAAGGTCTTGAAAATAAAACGTACACAAATTCACCAGTGTTCAGAAGATGCCATCTACAATGCACTGAGCAGAGTGGATCGGTAGGTCAGAGTGGGTCATGGTGGGTCGATGGGTCAGAGCATGTCAGTGTGTCAGAATGGGCCATGGTAGGTCACAGCTTGTTGACCTTCGACCCACTGACTCACTCACAAATCTGGACCCACTGACCCATTTCATCTCTGATCTATTCTTCAGATGCTGAACCTATTCCGAAAAACACTTGTCGTAATCTGTTACCTTCTTTCCTGACAATCGTTGAAACCGGAGATGGTTAACTTTTAACACTCGGTTGAAATAGAGGGTTACTACATGATACTAAACCTATTCTTGGGACAATGAATTGATTTCAAAACATTACTTCTTGCTCTCTCTTACTTTTTTTTTTTTTTTTTTTTTTTATGACAATGTTGAAACGAGAAATGGTTAATTTTCACCACTTCAGGTTTGATTAGAAAGTTAACGGAGTAGCTGGAATCACTGTAGTTGTTGGGACGCTGAATCGATTCCAGGAAGCTGCATATATCTCTTACCATTTCTGCTCTATGGAGATAAATATTGAAACCGGAAGTAGTAGTAAACTTCTACCAATTCCGGATTTAGTAAAGAGATGCAGGTGGTATCTTTTATTCAGACGCTGAATCGATTTCAGAAAACACTTGTCATTGTTACTTTTTCCCCCATGACAACCATTGAAATAGGATATGATTACTTTTTACAATTTCTGGTTTGAATAGAGAGATAGCAAACGATGTGGAGCTTATTCTTTGGACGCTGAATTGATTAAAAAAAAAATGCTTCTTAATATTCGTGACCGTATTTACTCTGATATCAGTCGTTCTATTACTGTAGATCAGTGGTTCTAAATCTGTGTGTTAACGCTTCCAAGGGACCGCTATCGTTTCCGAACGGGCATCAGAACAAAAAAGAGACGATAGACTGTTTGGGGGCGTTTGATATTTTAAGACCTGTTAGACTTTCTTCTTATTATAGAACGAAAGATATTAGATATGTATTTTACAAATTATCAAAAGTTTAGATTTATTTTTACAACTAATAATATAGATCCTTGAAGGATGATTTTAAGAATTGAAACCTTTTTCTTGTTCTTAGACTGCTATGTTCAGCCTTGTGCATGGATGAATTGGGACAAAATGACGTGGTCCTTCGAAACAATTGCAATTACCCAAGAGGGAGCTAGATTCGAAAAAGTTGAGAACCACTGCATTAAACCTCCAATACTTGTGCATATAATTGTTTGGAAGTCTAGTAATTAAGAGCTATGAAGAATATCTTATAATAATAAATCTATTTAAGTTAATAGAATTTGTGAAGGCTAATCCTTACTGTAGTGAATTTTACGGTATAATCTACTATTTGTATAATCTTTATCTTATTAAATTGTTTAATCTATTGTTTGTATAATTTTTATCTTATTAAATTGTATAATTCATTATTTGTATAATCCTTATCTTATTAAATTATATAATCCAATATTTGTATAATCTTTATCTTATTAAATTCTACAATCTATTCTTTTTGTAATAAATATCTTATTAAAATTGTACAATCTAATTTTTGTATAATATTTATCTTATTAAATTGTATAATCTTTATCTTATTAAATTGGATAATCTATTCTTTGTATAATCTTTATCTTATTAAATTGTATAATCTATTCTTTGTATAATCTTTACCTTATTAAATTGTATAATCTATTCTTTGTATAATATTTACCTTATTAAATTGTATAATCTATGCTTTGTATAATATTTATCTCACTAAATTATATAATCGATTATTTAAATAATCTTTATCTTATTAAATTGCTTAATCTATTATTTACATAATCTTTACCTGTTTGAAATTCTCAACTGTAATAATATTATGAGATATTGTGTGAGATATGAAATATTATGAGATATGCAATTGCAATGAATTTGACATTTTCCGACATTTTGGGACCCATATTCAATTCAATGGGATCACAAGGGCAGACCTCGAGGATTAAAGTTTCAGGAATGCTGATACTAGAATATTGATAGTTTATTAGTCGAAATACATCAGGCAAAAGTAGATTTGAAATAGCCAGTAAAATATCAAGTTGCAGGTCTTTAACAGTTATCTCCACAGGACACATTATTTCTTCACTAACACATACGTAGTGTAAGTAAAACAGTAAAACAAGTAACATAGCACAGATTGGTCCGATAGACGCTTCAAGTTTTTTTTTTTTTATTTTCTTCTTCTGGAACCCGAACAAACCAATTCTTTCACGGCCCACAAAACCGTCGTCGAAGGCAACTATCGGCATTGACCAAAACACAGCAGGGGTTACTTCCGATAATTAAATAATTTTCAAACCCTTAATGGATTATTCATTGCCGACGCAGGCAGGGGGTAGAAATTGGCTCCGGGCCACCATTTTCTATTCTCCTCCTCGTTCTAAAAGGTAAACCGCGCCGATCTTCGTGTACCGACTGAAATGGATTGGTGTGTGAGCGAGCAGAGACGAGAAGAACCGTGGGGTGGGCGAGTTCAAATGCATATAAGAGGTACGAAGAATTCATGACAGGCTATATTGTTATGTATAATGTTGTTGTGCTACAAGAACAGTGCTTTGTTACATGTGGCATATGTATGACTTGTAAACAGGGCATCATGCATCGAATAAGACATGATAAGGGCTTCCAATTCAGTAGTTTCGTGTAGGTTGAAGTCGTTTCTTCTTTTCTTCTTTATTTGCAATACTATATAAAGAAATGATGTAACACGGTGTTGAGAAAGTACAGTCACTTCGTCTTTAAGGTACAGCTTTCGTTAGAAAGAAAGGACGATACGTTTTACATCTGTGTTCTTAAGGATTGTTTAATCAACTATTAACTACTATTTTAAAGGTTTATTAATCAAAACTAGTAAGGTTATCATGGTAACTGCTTATTACTGACATTAGCGGATATTTTTTTAAACATGACATTAAAAAAATATAACGTAAGTTTAATTTTATCTGTACTACTATATAAATTAATAAACTGACCCACTCTCATCAATATTTGAAATTCTTTTTGTCACATTGAAATATGTATTCTAAGGGAAGCTTAAAAAATGAAATAAATATAACATTTCATTACTACTTCATGGAGGACAAAACTCGATGTATAAACTCTATGTCAAAAATAACTTTAACACGTACTCCAGCATTTGCGAAAAATCTCGCTTTTAGAGGGGAAGAGACATTTTCTATAATATTTTAGTTTTCGATTTTATATTCATAAATTGCTCCGTGTGGGTAGGATTTGTTTCACTGCTAGGAGTTGGTGTGTCATTGTTAGGAGTGTGTGTCACCATTAGCAGAAGACAAACAAAAATAATAAGAACAACATATTCAGTCTGCTACTTAACAATACAGCTCATAAATTCTCCAAATTTTTTATCGAAGTAAAAATGTCCAAAAATCGGAGATATATATATATGCTACCAATCAATAGATATAGAAAATGAAATTGAAATTAAATATGTTCCATGATTGTGCATGTTAGGCTAAGGAATACGATGATTAAAACAAGAAAATAATGATAGAAGAATTGGTGGAATGAGAAAGTGGGAGAAAACGGAAGTACCATAGAAAACCCAAGGACACGATGTTGTCCAATACAAACTTACTTGGCCGGGGTAGATCTCATAAAGCTAAACAAAGGGTATAAATGAGTATAAAAGCTCATACATACATACATACATATATATATATATATATATATATATATATATATATATATATATATAAATGAAAATCTATAAATTGAAGCTGTACGAAAACTAGACTACTTAATGAAGTGAAACTGATACGAAAGGAACCAGACAGTTGTTAAAGGAAGAGATCAGAAGGAAGCAAGATTAAGTAAAGGAGTGAGGCAAGGATGTGGACTTTTGCCTCTTCTGTTCAACGTCTATATAGAAGAGGCTATTAAAGAATTCTTTGATAAAAACGAGAAAGGCGTAAAAGTAAATGGTCAGGTTTTCTAATAAGGTTTGCTAATGACACAGCATTGATAGCGAAGAACGAAGCACTTTCAAACTTGAACAACCAACTGAAAAAAAAAAATGAAAAATGAAAATAGATAATAAAAAAACGAAAGTGATAAAGTGCACAAGAGCAGGACAGGAAGAGGCCAACTTATGGCTAGATGGAGAGAAAATCGAAGAAGTTAAGAGCCTCCCCTATTTAGGAAGTGTGATATCCTCGGACGAAAGAAATGAAAAAGACGTAAGTTTCAGAATAGCGTAGGCTAAACAAGCATTCTCTAGGAAAAGAAGACTACTAACATCAAGAAATGTGTCGCTGGACTTTCGTTAACAATTTATTAAGACATTGGTATGGAGCGTGGCGCTTTATGGATCAGAGACGTGGACATTGAGAAAAGCTGAAATATCCAAGCTGGAAGCGTTTGAAATGTGGTGTTGGCGCAGATTGCTGCACATATCATGAACCGAAAGGAAAAGGAATGAAGACGTACTAAAGGAAGCTAATGAAGGACGACAGATCATGAAAGTAATAAGAAAAAGAAGAAACAGCATGCTTGGCCATCTTATTCGGCACTCCGATTGGATCACCGTGTTGATAGAGGAAAAGGCAGAAGGAAAACCAGGAAGAGGAAGACCAATGATAGGATATCTAGATGCAGCTACGAAGAAGAGGTCTTATCAAAGTATAAAACAGCTCTCGCAAACGAGAGAAAAGTTTTAAAATTTCCATGTTGCCCACCAACCTACGGTTGAGGTGAACAAGAAGAGTATCTTTATTATGACACTAGGACAGTACATAGCATAATTAGTAATTATATTGTTTTTATCATGCTTGGAGATAACGATCAATTGAAGTTTTGTACATTACTCTGTTCTGGCCACACCACTCTTTGTGGATTCCGCATTCTTTAGTACGCTGCTGGATTCAATGATAGAAAACTGCTCAATTGAACCTAGAAAGTCACTTCTGAATAAAATCCATAATACAGTGAGGCAAAGGATTATTTTTGGTTGAAACCTCTGTCCGACGTTTTATAATCCATTGTGAAAGATATTTTATATAAGTACCAGAAGAACAAATGGAGGGCCCGACACGAAGATTACGTGTTGTTTGCCACGACTCGATTTTGGTGTTGTTTGCCACGGTATTGTTCTCTCTGATTTATCTTATGTGATAATCATGAAGATTTATAGAAAATCGACTCAAACTGAGGTTGCCAGATGACTATATTATAAAAATCAGATCTATTACGTTTATAAACGGAATATATACAATACAAACGGCCCCAGACACGGTTACTGCTTCTATTCCATAACCATAGTTTTGAGTATTCATTAGACATATCTCTCCAAAGGTATTTTAAGAGTATTTTAGTTTATTCTCAAAATTTAAATTATCTAAACGTTCCATTTCTTATCCTATGACTTTGACCGTTAGATATTTTAGTGGATTTCTGCTCGTTTGACATTAGACAGTGCTCGATCGCTTATTAATTTATGTTTTAATGAGTTTATATACCTATAGGCTGATTCTATTGAGATATACGCGGTGGCTCAGTGGTAGAGCGTTTACCTCTGGTACACGGGGGCTCTAGTTCGATTCCCGCTCGCTTCAAGTGGACTTTGTGATGGACAAACACTATGTACGTAGGTGTTCTCAGGGTTCTCCCATTTCCTCTCACTTTATTCATTACACCATTGCCTTGATTTCTCATCATCACCGTTTCCATTAGCCTAGCCGGCATAATTGTGGGACATAAAACAGAGATTTCATTTCATTTTCTAATGAGATATACGCAAAGCCCACTTCGCGCTAGCTGGAATCTAACCGGAGATCTCAAGCACAAGAGGTGAATGCGTTACCACTGAGCCCCTTTGTCCCTACATGCTTAATAGTTCAGCTGTTCAGGCGGTCGCAAATACGAAAAGTTACAAAATGTCAACTGTAACACTTGTATACACTGAGAAAGGTGGCGTACTTAAAAAGATAGGTTAAATGCGTAATTCCTGTAGTTTTTGGACAATGTACAGCAGACGTATAACTGAAAACGCATTTTTTATAATACTTTCTGTATAAGTGTTCCATTTATACGTACTTTCCGTATGAAGCAATGTAGGCGGCCAGGATCTCACATACAAATGGACGTATATAACATATAGCTGACGAAGGTAACATAAGTATATGCATATGATATACGGAAAACTGTTAGATGTCAGACATCCTGCAACAGCATGATGTCAGATCTAAGGGCAGTGCCTATGTAGCATACGGATAACGTATGCTCCGTACTGATTTCTATAGTAAGCAAGAGGATACCGTATATTTTTACAATATACCGCTGTCCTGAGAACGGATTTTTCTCTGTGTATATGTTAATTTACGAACCTCGAAGTTGATGCCATTTAGTCCTTCTGCTGTTTCTAATCCGTTTCTAATACTCCGCAGCAAGCTTTTTGTAGACATAATATACCATAGAGTATAATTTATGCACCCAGAAGCATGAAATACGTAGAATGATGATTATAACTTCACATCATATTTGGTTCATAATCCTAAGTGGCATCTATAAGAATCAAGAATGCTTTGTAGTGAACAAACACCGTGTGCGTGAGTTTTCTCGGGGTTCTGTTTTCCCCACTTTCTTCAATGCACAACTTTTCATTCATTCTCATGATCATCATATCCTTTAGCTTACACGACATAATCGTGGGACGTAAAACTGAAATATTTCGTTTCACTTTTGTAAATATATAAAATCCAGTTCTTTAGTTGCGTAGCATAATAAAAAACAGAACATTATGTAACAAAAGGTTATATTAAGAACTCCAATTATATGAATTTTATATATATATATATATATATATATATATATATATATATATATATATATATATATATATATATATATATATATATATATATATATATATATATATATCAATTATATCAATGAAAAAATACAATTATATCAATTTACTAAGTTATTGTGATATTAATGATGTTTTGTGTTCATTTGCTTGGAGCTTAATGTTGTCTTTCAGGAGCGAGTTTAATGAGACCTCTCTCTCGTTCCTAAGGCGAGAACACTTACCACTTTGTTCAGGGGATCACAAACAGAGGAGCCTGGCAACCCTTCCTTTTTATCCAGATGTGTGTGAATCTTCACGATAACGAGGTCTGATAAGATCGGAATACAAATACTGTAGCAAAATCGTGGCAAACAACACCAAAATCGGGTCGTGGCAAACAACACGCCACCAACACGAATAGGAGGATAGGATGTTGTGGAAATCTCTCTTGAGTATGATATGTCTTTCATGATACGCCATTAAATATATTTGTTATCAAGAGGGACATAAATCCGTACGTGAACAGTATAAACTTAGATATGTTCTTTTAATTCAATCAAATATTAGTTCACTAGTACAAGTACTCTCGCATAAATCTTCCTATGATTGCAAATAATTAACATATTTGATATACATTGATTAATAACTCCATGCGCAAAGATGAGACTTATATCAATCAATAAACGACATCGACCTGAACAATGCTTCGAGATAAATTGCAATGCGTAATCTTCGAGAAAAGTCTTAGAAAGAAATTTTATGGCGCTAAAAAGTACAAAGTATATTGTTCGTTGCCAGACAGTTTCCATTCTACTGGAGAAGATTGTTCATTTGTGAACTGTAAAGGCCCTATATATATTAGGGATGGCCAGCATCGGTTCCTAGTGGAACCGGTTTTCGGGTCTGAACAGATCGGAAACGGTTTTCGGATCCAGGTCTGTAACCGGTTTTTCGGACCCAGGTCTGGAACCGGTTCTTCGGATCCAGGTATGGAACCGGTTCTGAAAACCAGATCTCCCAAGATCCGCTGGAACCGAAACTTTCTGATCATCCCTACGCTAAGCCCGAGCTGCTGGCAGGCTGTGAACAGTGTGTTAGATGAAATGGTGGAAGTGACAAGCAGACGCCCAGGCGGCGGCCACTTGTCTCATTTGGCTAGATAAACTGGGACACTGGCAAACGCATTGGCTAAACAGGAAAACTGGCCAACTCATTTGGCTAAACACCCACTGGTGGACCAAATTTTTTTTCTGGGGGTACAAGCGGGTCTGGGCGGGGAGGGCACAAGCGCATGGTCCTTTTTGCAGTGTTTTGAAACTGAACTTTGTGCCTCCTTTACGGCTTTTTGGGGGCTTTCGGATCCAGGTCTGGAATCGGTTTCTAAGATCCGGTTCTGAACCGGGTTTTCAAATCCAGATCTGGAACCGGTTCCTAAGATCGGGTTCTGGAACCGGGTTTTCGGATCCAGGTCTGGAACTGGTTCCTAAGATCCGGTTCCTCGGATCCTATTTTAAAAACCGGATCTCCGAGAACCGGTTCCTCGCGGAACCGGTTCCGCCGGAACCGGAACTTTGTGGCCATCCATAATATATAGATATGCACGGTTAACTAGGAGATTGTATCTATTCTTGTTCTTTTAACGCTGACACAAGTACTTCTAATAATGACACAATATATTCCCAACAGCAGTGGCGTAACTAAAGGTTTGGAGGCCTCCCCGCAGGCAGCGTGAAGTGGGGTCCCTTTTCTACGTCCCACTTCACTTTTTGGGGTCTCCCTGATGACTTGAGGTCCCCCCCCGCAATGTGGGATCTGCAGGGCCCTTATTTACGCCCCGGTTACACACACATATTACTTGTAAATATACAATCTGTTCGTACAGAATAAAGACGATAAGTTATTTACTGGCAATGACCGACATATTGTACCTATTAGCGCTATAAATTTAATTTCTCCCTATTTTGCCGAAAACTAGACATAAGAATTTACCCCCTCCCCCCAAAAATCTTATTTTTGTTTTGGGCACTATTTGTAGTTAAACTAAAATTAAAGTATTAAAATTAATCATAATTTGGGCCTATCTCATTAACTATGCCATTTACTGTGGTATTTCTAGTGGCATAAGAAAATGCTTAATGACGACATATTTCAGTGTCACTTTTATCTTAGTAAATGGTGTAGTTATCGTAAATAAGTGTTAGTTTAAAAAAAAATGTTTTCCTAGATTTCTCAAAAACTACGCATGAAGAGTTACACTCACTCGTACTGACAGAAATCCGTTATCCGGGCAGCAGTATATTGTACAAATATACGGAATCCATATGTTTACGGGGGGAGCGGTGGCTCAGTGGTAGAGCGTTCAGCTCCGGTTCCTGTGGGGGTCCCTGGTTCGATCCCAGCTCGCGCCGTGTGGACTTTGTGGTGGACTAACATCGTGCTCGTGGGATTTCTCGGGGTTCTTCCGTTTCCTCCCACTTTCTTCATTCCACCATTTCATTTCATTTCTCATCATCACTTCGTTTCCTTTAGGCTAACCGGCATAACCATGGGACGTAAAACTCAAAGATTTCATTTTATTTTTTGCCATATGTTTACTACGGAAATCTGTACGGAGCATATGTTACCCATATGTTATGTACGTTAGAGACCTGCACGGGCCGGGCTTGGGCGGGCCGACTCTATTATTTCTTTGGGCCGGGCCGGGCTTGAGCGGGCCGACACTAATTTCTCTTTAGGTCGGGCCGGACTGGGGCCGATTAATTGCAATTCTTTAATAGTTATTGACATTCGTTAAACGATAATTAGAATAAAGGCAAACGTTGAAGAAGTGTGCCCGTGAAAAATGTTACAAAATGAAACTTCGAAAATTTATCGGGCCCGGGCCGGGCTTGGGCCAAGAATTTTAAAAAACTTATCGGGCCGGGCTTGGGCCAAGAATTTTAAAAAAAATATCGGGCCGGGCTTGGGTCAAGAATTTCAAAAAACTTATCGGGCCGGGCCGGGCTCGGGCCGAAAATCTCCAAAACTTTTCGGGCCCGGGCTGGATTGGGCTCGGGCCGAAAAATTCGGCCCGTGCAGGTCTCTAATGTACGTACTGCCTTTTTTCCGATTAAATGTTACATCGTGCCGCGGCAGGGTGTGTGACATTTTATAGTCTTCCGTATGTTACATACGTATACGTATGTTACACACGTCAGGTATACGTTCATCTGTATGTGAGATTCTTACTGCCTATTATATACAGATCTTTGTTTCATACGAAAAGTATGTATAGATGGGACACTTATACCGAAAGTATTATAAAGCATACGTTTTCAGTTATACCTTTGCTTCAGGGTGTTACGTATAGTAGGTTAAGTCCAAAAACTACAGGATTTACGCATGTAAACTACGTTTTTTACCTACGTCACATATGTTTTTTTTTCTTTCTGTGTGCATCATTTTATTCAACTCAATGATCTGCTCATTCATACACTGAGAAAAAAGTTGTAGGTGGCGTACTTAAAAAGATAGATTACATGCTTAAGAGTCTTCATCCCGGCGAAATTAAAATACAACTAATTTTACAGAAATTATGTGATATCTTCAAATAGATAAAAGATAATCGAAATATGGAACAAGAGCGCCCTAGACAATATTATTTTACATGAGAAACCGCTATCACGACTCAGTTATCTGCTTTCGATTTCGAGCCATTTTGAAAATCGGCATTTATTTTCGCGTTTCTAAACAGCTGAAAAAGGAAAGCCATTAGGTGACTTGTGATAACGGTACCTCACGCAAAATAATATTGTCTAGTGCGCTCTTGTTCCATATTTTAATTATCTTTTATCTATTTGAAGATATCACATAATTACTGTAAAATTAGCGGTATTTTAATTTCGCCGGGATGAAGACTCTTAATGCCTGTAGTTTTTGGACTTAACGTACAGCAGACGTATAGGATCTAACTGAAAACGGATGTTTTATAATACTTTCATAAGTGTTCCATCTATACGTACTTTCCGTATAAAACAATATAGGCGGTCAAGATCTCACATACAAATGGACGTATATGACATACAGCTGAGAAATGTAACATAAGTATATGCGTGTGATATACGGAAAACTGTTAGATGTCAGACATCCTGCAACGTCATGATGTAACATCTAAGGGCAATGCGTATGTAGCATATGGATGATGTATGCTCCATACTGATTTCTATCGTAAGCAAGAGGATTCCGTATATTTGTACAATATACCGCTGTCCGGAGAATGGACTTTTTCTTAGTGTATAAGTGTCATCATTAGATTTTTGTTATACTCTAAAGATATTTTTGTAGAACTACTGTCTTTGGCTGATAAATCCAGTAATATTGCTCAGAAAATAACGTAAAAACTTAGAATGTAATGTAAATTATGCAAGATTATATATATATATATATATATATATATATATATATATATATATATATATATATATATATATGAAACACGACTAGAAGCTTTCGAAATGTGTGTATGAAGAAGAATAAAAATAAAAATGAAATGAAATCTTTCAGTTTAAGTTCCCCACGATTATGCTCTTTAGGCTAAGGGAGACGATGATTGCAGGACAAAAAAATTTTTTGGAAGAATCAGTGTAATGAAAAGTGGGAGGAAACGGGAGTACCCTGCGAGAAAACCCTCGGACACGATGTTCACCACAAACTTACTTGGCCGGGGATCGAAATAGGGCACCATGCACCAGAGGTAAGCACTGTAGGACTGAGCCACCGTGGCCCCCTTGGAGAAGAGCGAAGAGAATTAGTTTGGTAGAGTGGAAAAACAAATGAATGGGTGTTAGAAATGGTGGAGGACAAAAGAACAGCTTTAAATATTATTGACATGAGAAAGATAAACTGATTGGTACATTGGCTAAGAAGGAACTGTTCAATGAGATACGTGCTAGAGGGTATGGTGGCAGGAAAGAGAGGGAAAGGGCGAAGAAGGCTACAACCAATGGACGATCCCAAAAGAGAAAAATCGTACGTCAAGACGAAGAAGTTACCGTAAGACAATGGAGCATGGAAGCTTCTTAGTTGGGGTAAGTGACCTGCCAAAAATGACAGAATACCTATGATGAAGATGATGATAGTAAACGTATTGAAACATCCGATGGTAACGTTTAATCAAGATGGTAACGGATCCAGGATTTTCTGACGTGGGTACACCAATAACTACCAGCATATTTAAATTAAATTTGAATTCTTTTAATGCCTTTAGGCATCTGTGTAGTGAATGAGGAATACTGTTCTGCTTGGTGAATCCTTTTCTCTCAACTTTCAGAAAATTGACTGAAACTATTGCTTTTGCAAAACTTCGCTTTCTCTTAAACTCCAAACGGAAACATGACGGCAGAAAGTTTCAGAAAGTTTTGTTATTTTTCACTGCTAGCTTTTCGTTTTAGATAGTGTATATTTACAACGAAGAGGGGCGCACGTACAAATCCGGCCCTGTACATGTATATATGATAAAGATACGAATAACATAATAACTTCATAATCTTGAGTTTGTTGGTGGTACCTTGCGCGATAGAATATTCTGACAATTTTCCTCACTTAATGCAATAGAAAAGGTATGACTCTACTTTTAAAATTACTAGTATATTTTTATCTGTTATCTATAATAATTTAGAAGTATAACATTGTTAACAGTGCATAAAAGAAATAAAAAAATATTAACTTTCTCAAGGAAGTGTTGCAAGTAGAGAAAATTGTGGGAAACAAAATTATTTTTGTCGGGTAATTTTCTTCGCACTTGCAACAAAATAAATTACTTTATTTTTTTAAAAAAATAAAAGTTTTGTTAACTATTCTAAATAAAGTCTTTCTCATAGAGTTTTAAAGAAAGAATTACGTAATAGGTATCTGCATTGGATGCATTCGTGTCTTGTGTTAATTACTAGTATATCACAAATGTAGTAGGTTCGTTTAAGGAACAATAAATAAATAATAATAAGAATAAAGGAAAGGAAACTTCACATCCTTTTGACTGACCTTCATGCTAAATATAATTTATTATTATCATTATTTAAAATATCACCTTGAACTTTAAAAAAATCCATTAAGTTACTACAAACAACACGATAACAAGACTATAATCATACGCGGCTATATGTTACAGCAAATTGTTCTTGCGTCTGGAAAGCGCTGAAGTTTAGTTTAAACATTAACTAATGAATTGGAAACCATAAACCGAGATTCGGAATATCAAAAAACTTTAGTTTCCAATCCTACCTACAGCAGTGAGATATATCATATTGAGAAAAATCCGTTGTCCTTACAGCGGTATATTAAACAAATACACGGAATTCATATGTTTACTACGGAAATCTGTACGAAGCATAAGTTATTCATATGCTACATACGTACTGCCTCTTTCCCGCTTAGATATTACCTCATGCCGCTGTAGGATGTCTGACATCTAACAGTCTTCCATGTATTACATACTTATACATATGTTATGTACGCTAACTATATGTTATATACGTCCATCTGTATGTGAAGTCATTACCGCCAGTAGTAGAAAATGGATCGATCTGGAACAACCTAGGAAAACATAGAACAGCATAGAACAACTCACAAGCCCCTGGGAAATTGACCACCGTACACTGTGAGCCCACGGTCTTTTACGACCTCCATTTTAGGGGTGAATTCGTTCCCTTTTATGAGCACTTTTTAGGGGGTGTACTCGTTCTCTTTTACGAGCACATTTTTCAAGAAGATGTGCACAATTTTGTACTACCCAAATAATCACAAGAAAATCAAAGAAGGGTCATTTTAACTAGATCAGCATTTTATACCTTTTTGTGCTATTCAAATAATAGAGGGAACAAATTTCAGTGGTATATTTTATTTTTGTACCAATCAGAAGAAAAGCAAAGATATGCCATTCTCAGACTTTTATACCATTTTGTACTACTCCAATAAACGAAGGAATACCAATCAGAAAAAAAAGAAGTGAAGATCAGGTGGATTATTTTCTTTTATACCAACTGGAAAAGAGAAGAAGAGCTACTTTAACTAGCCCATTATGTACTGTTTAAACAAACGAAAATTGACCATTATGTAACTTTTGAAATACTGAAATGTTCTATTTTTGTATCAATCAGAAAAACCCGAAGAAGGATCATTTTAACAAGTTCATAATTTCTGTGACGAAAGAATAATTTTGATGTTCTACTTTTTATACCAACGAGAAAAAAATGAACTAGCTGAATATACGAAATAATAAATTTAAGTGACCTATTCAATTTTGTACTACTCAAATAAACAATGGAGTATTTAGTTTTGCACCATTTTGGAGTATTCAAATAAACAAAGGAATTATAACTTGTGTCAACTCTAAAATTAATTAAACGAAGTAATGCATTTGAAAAACCGAAGTTGAGTATTTTATACCATTTTGTATTATTTCAACAAACAAAGGAATAAGCAAAAACAAAGGATCATTTTATATCATTTTAAACTAGTCTAATAAACGAAGGCATAAATATGAGTGAGCTATTTAATTTTGTAGCTGAGTATTTTAACGAAAGAACAAAATTGTACTAACCAGAAAAAACCGAAGAAGGCCCATTTTAACTAACTGAGAATTTCTGTACCTTTTTGTAAATTTGAGTGGCCTGTTTTTTGTACTAACCAGAAAAATCAAAGGAGGTCCAATTTAGCTAACTCAGAATTTTATACCATTTTGTACTACTAAAATAAACGAAAGAAAAAACGAAAAAAGACCAATTTAACTAGCAGCTCAGAATTTATATACGTTTTGTTTAGGTGTCCTACTTTTTGTACCAGCGTGAAATGCCTTTTTAACCACCTCAGTAGTATTCAAATAAACAAAAAACCGAAGAAGGATCATTTTAACTAGCTCAGAATTTCTGTACTTTTGTGCCATTCAAACAAATGAAAAAACTAAATTTGAATGGAGTATTATTTTTTTGTGCCAGGCAGAAAAGGAAAGAATTTGTACTGACCAGAAAAGGCGAAGAAGGATCATTTTATACCTTTATGTGCTATTTAAATAAACGAAGGAATAAATTTGAGTGATCTATTCAATTTTATACCAATCAGAAGAAAAGCAAAGAAGAGCCATTTTAACTAGCTGAGTATTTTTGTGATACACAAATCAACAAATAAATAAATTTGAGTGACCTATTCAATTTGGTATCAATAAGAAATATCATTTTAAATAACTCAGCATCTTATACCTTTTTGTGCTATTTAAATAAACGAAGAAAGCGAAGGAGATTCAATTTAGCTAACTCAGAATTTTATACCATTTTGTACTAATCAAATAAACGAAGGAATAAATTTTTATGACCTATTCAGTTTTGAAAACAAGCAGGAAAAGAAAAGAATTAACATTTTGTACTAATCAAATAACCATATTAACTAACTCAAAGAAACGAAAGAATAAATTTTGAGTGGCTTAAGCAAAGAAGGTCAATTTGTACCTTTTGTGCTATTAAAACTGAGTGATCTATTCAATTTTATACCAAGTAGAAAAAATTTTGTTTGCAATTTAAAAAAACGGAGAAGGTCTACTTTATGTACATTTTGTACTACTCAAATTCTACTTTCTATACCAACCAGAGAAAAACAAAGAAATATCATATTCTGCTACTCAAACAAACGACGGAATAAGCTCAGAATTTCTATACCTTTTTGTGTTATTCAAATGAACGAAGGAATAAATTTGTGTGACCTATTCACTTTTATAGCAAGCCCCTTTTAGTTTTATACCAACCATGAAGGTCCATTATAACAAGCTCGGTAAGTTTATATCATTTTGTATTACTCTATTTCATTTTTGTAACAATCAGAAGAAAACAGCTCAGAATTTTACACCTTTGTAGTGTTACATTTTTGTATATTTTTGTGTGTACAAAGTATCTCGTTGTATAAAAATGTCGCCCGACGATGGGACTGAATATAAAAGTTACAAGGGAGCTTGGTTTTTATATTTAAGAACCACTGGTCCGTTTATAAGAACAATATTCCATAATTACGTCCTTTACATTTTGATCGACCCTCGCATATATATAACATATAAATATATTTATAATAAATCTTTCATTTCATTATCATTTATCTTTTATTACATTAATATATATTTTATTATTAAAACGTCGTCGCTTATTTATATAATTAACGAAGGGTACGAATTCAAAATAGTACGAAGCAATTACATTTCAAAACATGAGTCACCATGATCAAGGGCGCATTATATATTAATTACTTTAGATGATATTCTACAGTATGCATTGTATCAATCGGGCGTCAGAATATAGAATAATTCTTATTCAAGTAACACATTAGATTGTGCATGAAGACAGTCGTCGAATAATTAGCTTAATAGAATGAATCATATACTTAACATAATCTTTGATAATTAAGTTTCAACACAAATCAAATATACTATAAATAACCTTTGCTTTAAATGAATCGAACTATAATTCTTCATATTAACAAGAAAGAGTTAAAATCATTTGAAAATTATCATTTGTTGAAACAAATGTGATAAAATATTTATGAGTCCATTAACCAATCCTATCAAGTATAGTGTTTGTATATCGAAGTCATAAGAATTGTTTTCATTATTGATATTAACACATAAACTTAAAAATAAATCTTCACAAGAATCTATAGCTGGTATGGGTTTAACCCTTACTTCATTAACTAGAGTCAGTTTAAATTTGTATTAGCATATGATTCTAATAAAGTACATTGTACTGCACTATCATGATTAGGTTCCGCAATATTTTGTACATGTATTGCGTCGTGATTCTGATTTTGATACGAAGTGCCATCTCTTGAACAACGATTATATCGATACATAGAATTTGTAGCATTTCTAGAATTTCGCCATGTATTTCGATTGTTTTTATGCCTATTTTGGGTATATGGTCTTACATAAGGATTGCCACGACTAATTAGGTTAGGCGGATTCCCTACATAGCTCTGCCTATTTTGCTCGTTCTGATTGCTTGAATTTACTCGGTTTCGGTTGTGTTCCGTATCGTTCACACTACGGATATTTAGATTCCGAACAGGTACAAAATGATCGGAATTATTTTTACTTTTGCCTATTCCTGCTTGTTGATTCAGAGCATGGTATTGAGTTTCATAACATTGAACAAGCATTAATAAATGGTTAAAACTCATACACTGGGTAGAAAACAGGATCTGTTGTAACTTAAACGGTAACAAATTTCGAATTGATGCTATGATTCTAGATTCCGATTGCAATGGATTTACGACTTTTAATTCGTTGTATGTATTTACAACAAACTCGACAACAGATTTGTGCAAACGAGGATTGAAATGTTGGTTTCTAATCGTGGCATCTCTATTTGCAAGCAAAAAGTCATTTTCGTAATTTGCGATTAGCGCTGCTTTGAATTCCTCATACGTACTAACGTGATCTCGTACTGCTTTAAACCATAAAGAACATGGTGGGAGTAATAAATGAGGGATTAGTTTCATATATTGTGATCTATCTATACACATTATATTGCACTCGTCCTGAAATTTTTCTAGGAAAGAAGTAGCATTCTCATTACATTTACCACTGAACTTACTCATAGCACGTATTTCACTCATCTTTACGTTTAACTTTACCTTCCTTTTATCATTCCGTGTTCTTGTTGTGTGACAATTCCTACCTATGGCGTGATGTGTAGTTGCACCATCTCTTTTCCGCCCATCTGTACTCCTCGGATGAATTTCTTCCAAAATAATGTCCTCATCAGATACGGGTGAAGGCGAAGTCATCTCTTGTGAACAAGGGAATTCTACACGATCATTATCCATGTTGTGGTATGTGTTGTCCTTGATCTGTAGTGTCCTGATTTTCTCTTGTAAGGTAGCTATCAACTGTGTATTCATACGTATCTGGTTGGAGTTATCCGTGACCTGAATCTTTTGTTGCTGTACAGAAGATTCTATTACTTCCAAATCCCTTTTTACACCACTGACTTCTTGGATTAGATGGTTTTGATTATCCTGGCAATCCTCAGATATTCCTTTTAATTTTTCATCAAACTGCGAAGTGATGTCATTCATTGCCTGGATAATAAATTGTTTCGTCTCATCTGACTTCTGCTCCAATCGTCTGTTGGATTCCTCGGACTTCTGCTCCATCGTCTGCTTTAATTCTTCATATTGTCTGTTGGATTCCTCGGACTTCTGCTCTATCGTCTGCTTTAATTCCTGCTTCATGGCTTCCATATCGTCTTTTCGGCTTTGTTCTTGCCGCTGTAAGACTAGTAAAATTCGGTCTTCTAATGTCATTCCTGGTGCTGCACTTTGTTCACCGTTATTACTATCACTGGTTCCTTTCTCCATTGCCTCACCGTTCACTTCTCTTGTGATTATTCTACCACTTCTAAGTCTTGTCAAGTTCGTAGTCATTAACCTTATTACAGAAGTAAATTCACCCTTACTTTACTTCGGGATATGAATTTACAAGAATCCCGGGTGAGGTAAACCAAAATTTTTACAACGACTCACCAAAGGTAGTCATCAACCTGGTTCGGCTAATAATATAAGTAGATTTCGAGTGGTAGTAATTGTTTACACATTAAAATATCTTCTGTGATTACATTTACTAGTATTCTCACCTTTTATATTGAAATCACGAAACGATGATACGTATTAAACAATTTTATTCGTTGATTTTCTTTGAACGAATATGCACATAGACTGTATTGCAATCGTACATGTTTGTTAGGTATCCATAAACAACTACATAGCAACGAATTATACAATAATGTATATTTTTTTACATATATTAAAAACATTCTTCTTTTGTTATTTTTAAATTAACATTATATCTGGTATAGTGCTTATGTAGAAGCACTTTCTGCCCAAAAATACAAGTAATTATCAATTTATACAAAGTATCTCGTTGTAATTGGTACAAAAATAAAATAGACCACTGAAATTTGTTCCCTCTATTATTTGAATAGCACAAAAAGGTATAAAATGCTGATCTAGTTAAAATGACCCTTCTTTGATTTTCTTGTGATTATTTGGGTAGTACAAAATTGTACAGAAATATTGAACCTTCTTCATTTTTTTTCTGGTTCATACAAATATAAATACTCCATCCAAATTTGAGTAAAATGGTCCATGTTCGCTTTCTTCGTTTTGCTTAAATAATTCTCAGCTAGTTAATATGGCATATCTTTGCTTTCTTTTGAATAGCCCAAAAAGGTACAGAAATTCTGCGCTAGTTAAAATTGTGTTCCCAAATTTATTCCTTCTTCACTTTTTTCTGCTTTGTACAAAATTGAATAGATCACACAAATTTACTAAATGAGGAATCGTTATCTCAATATGTGGTTTCATTTACGAGATTGACCTTTGACCTCGATGGTCATTATTTTTGGAACTTGTAGTGGTTGATGACCAATTACTAGATTTGGAAACAGCACCTCAATATTTGGCTCCGTTTTCGAGTTATTAGGTTTTAAGTATTTTGACCTTTGACTTCGATGATCATTATTTTGGAACTTGTACTAGTTAATGACCTCTTGCTAAATGTGGAAACAGCACCTCAATATTTGGCTCCCTTTTCAAGTTATTTGGTTTTAAGTACTTTGACCTTTGACCTCGATGGTCATTATTTTTGGAACTTGTGGTACCTGATGACTAATTACTAAATGTGAAAACACCACCTCAATACGTTGCTTCGTTTTCGAGTTATTGGGTTTTAAGTATTTTGACCTTTGACCTCGATGACCACTAATTTTGGAACTCGTGGTACCTGATGACCTATTGATAAATGTGGAAACGGCACCTCAATATGTGGATCCATTTTCGAGTGATTGGGTTTTAAGTGTCATACAAAGGGCGTATCCCACATAAACTATAAGACCCAGGTAAAAATAGGTATGATATTCGTAATCAGCATGTCCGAAAACCCCTATATACTGAGTTTCATCCAAATCGGTTAAAATTGTCATACAAAGGGCGTATCCCACATAAACTATAAGACCCAGGTAAAAATAGGTATGATATTCGTAATCAGCATGTCCGAAAACCCCCATATACCGAGTTTCACCCAAATTGGTTAAAATTGTCGTACAAAGGGCGTATGCCACATAAACTATAGGACCCAGGTAAAAATAAGTATGATATTCGTACTCAGCATGGTCGAAAACCCCCATATGCCGAGTTTCATCCAAATAGGGAATGTTACATAGGGAATGTAACATAGAAGGGAATGTTTCATCATAAAAGGGAATGTTACATAGGTATTCATTGTCTTAAAATAGGGGTTGAAAAAAAAATCTTATGTAATTTCTGCTATGATAAAATAGGGGTTGCAAAAGTAATTATAAAAGAGAACGAATACACCCCTTAAAATGTACTCATAAAAGGGAATGAATTTTATGTATTCTCTGGTCTGCTGTGTGTTCGTAGTCTCAGTGTAATTTCTGCTATGTTCAATTAGGGTGGAGAAAATGAATACACCCCCTGTGCTATGTTTCGTAGTCTCTGTTATGGTAAAATAAGGGTTGGAAAATATGCTCATAAAAGGGAATGAATACACCCCTAAAATGGAGGTTGTTGTGTTTATTATCTGCTCTGCTATGTGTTCGTAACTGCTATGTTACATACTGTTATGCTAAGGGGTTGAAAACGAATACACCTCTGTTATGTGTTCGTAGGGATTGGAAAATATGCTCATAAAAGAGAACGAGTCCACCCCTAAAATGGAGGTTGTTGGTGTTACGTAGTCTTATGCTCTGCTATGTGTTCTCACTGTAATTTTTGCTATGTTAAAATAAGGGTTGAAAAAATATGCTCATAAAAGGGAACGAGTACACCCTTGCTATGTTACGTAGTCTTATGTACTGCTATGTTAAAATAGTGCTATGTGTTATCAGCTCTTCTATGTGTTCGTAATCTTATGTGTTATCTCCTATGTTAAAATAGGGGTTGAAAACGAGTACACCCTTGTTATGTTACGTACTCTTTTGTGTTATCTGTTCTGCTGTGTGTTACGTAGTGTTATGTGTTATCTTCTCTTCTATGTGTTCATAATCTTATGTGTTATCTCCTATGTTAAAATAGGGGTTGAAAACGAGTACACCCTTGTTATGTTACGTACTCTTATGTGTTATCTGTTCTGCTATGTATTACGTAGTCTTATGTTCTGCTATGTTAAAATAGTGCTATGTGTTATCAGCTCCTCTATGTGTTCGTAATCTTATGTGTTATCTCCTATGTTAATATAGGGGTTGAAAAATATGCTCATAAAAGAGAACGAGTACACCCTTGTTATGTTACGTACTCTTTTGTTTTATCTGTTCTGCTGTGTGTTAGGTAGTGTTATGTGTTATCTTCTCTTCTATGTGTTCGTAATCTTATGTGTTATCTCCTATGTTAAAATAGGGGTTGAAAACGAGTACACCCTTGTTATGTTACGTACTCTTATGTGTTATCTGTTCTGCTATGTGTTACGTAGTCTCAGTGTAATTTCTGCTATGTTAAAATAGGGGTTGGAAAATATGCTCATAAAAGGGAACGAGTTCACCCTGCTATGTTATGTAGTCTTTTGTGTTATCTGTTCTGCTGTGTGTTACGTAGTGTTATGTGTTATCTTCTCTTCTATGTGTTCGTAATCTTATGTGTTATCTCCTATGTTAAAATAGGGGTTGAAAACGAGTACACCCTTGTTATGTTATGTGTTCGTACCCCTTTGCTATGTTCATTGTCTGCTATGTTGAAAAAGTGTTCATAAAAGAGAACGAGTCTTATGTGTTATCTATTCTGTTGTGTGTTCGTAGGGGTTGGAAAATATGCTCATAAAAGGGAACGAGTTCACTCCTTAAAAATGTGCTCGTAAAAGAGAACGAGTACACCCCCTAAAAAGTGCTCATAAAAGGGAACGAATTCACCCCTAAAATGGAGGTCGTAAAAGACCGTGGGCTCACGAAGTACGGTGGTCAATTTCCCAGGGGCTTGTGAGTTGTTCTATGCTGTTCTATGTTGTCCTAGGTTGTTCCAGATCGATCCATTTTCTACTACTACCGCCTATATACAATTCTTTCATACTGAAAGTACGTATAAAATATATTTTTAGTTGTACGTTTGCTTCAGGACGTTACCTATAGTTGCAGGTTAAGGTTAGTTTAAAGGGACAAGTTTTGCCGATAGATGCCATTAGTCTTCGAATATCTCTAATGTATTTTTTACCTTTCACGAAAATACACGATTTCTCTTACAAATTTCAGCCTACAGACTTCAAATTTTTAGAGAATGAACTTCATAACCTATTGAAGGAAACAATCCATGCCAATTTTTTATTTAGAATTTTCTTCATTGTTAAAATGGATTTACTGTTGAGTTGGATGTCCAAACCTTTAACAGTGGATCTGTTTCAACAATGAAGAATATTCTAAATGAAAACTCGGCACGGTTTGTTGCCTTCGATAGATTATGAAGTTCCTTTTCTAAAAATTTGAAGTCTTCAGGTTAAAATTTGTAAGAGAAATTGTAAATTTTCGTAAAAGGTAAAGAATACATGAAAGAGTTATGAAAACCGCAGTGACATCAATCGGCAAAACTTGTCCCTTTACACCAACCTTAAGTACAAAAACTACGGGATTTATGCATGTAACCTACGTTTAACGTACGCTAGATACTTTTTTCTCTCTGTGCAAGTTTAGGCCAAAGAAAGATACAATTTTATTTGTACACTATTATATACGTCGACTTTACAAGATTCATTCCTTCCATAAAGTTGTTGGTATTTTATGAAAGCACTTGTTAGCAATCACATTTTTCCATATAAAATCATCATCATCATCATCACAAGCGTTTTGCCATTATTGGCAGGTGACTTGCCGCAACTGAAAAAGTTCCATTCTCCACGATCTTCAGCTTAAATCTTCGTCTTCGCGTACGATATTTTTGTTTTGATACCGTCCATCAACTTCCTTCGCCTATCCCTCTCTTTCCTATGCCTCCATACCCTCTAGCACATCCCTCACGATACAGTTCCTTGGCAGCCAAAATCCCATTTAGTTTCTCTTCCTGTTTTCAATTACATCTACAATGGAGCTGTTCTTTTTTCCCACATCATTTCTAAAACTCTCTCGTTCGTTTCCCGCTTGACACAGCTAATTCTCTTCATTCTCCGCCACACCCACATTTCGAAGCTTTCCACTTTTCAAAAATCATTTTGCGTAATGTCTCTGTTTGTGCGCCATACAGTGCAATACTCCACACGAAACATTTTACGAGTTTTGTTTCTCAACCCTTTATTCAGGAACCTACAAAAAAAAAGACGTTTTTCCTCTTAAATGCTTCTCTTGCCATTTAAAATAATGGAGATACTTTTAATTTGTTCCATATTTCAACAAAGAAAAATTAATGTTTTTTTTTCACAAAATTTAAGGTAATATATGGGTCACCGTTCGGAGTTGGTGCGTTTCTGTTAGAAGAAATTAAACAGAACAACAACAACAAGAGATATGTGGCTCTCATATACAATAAATAGATAGATAATCTATTCCAGCAGCAAAAAAAAAAAAAAAAAAAATGCTGCTTAATGGTTTATATTTCTGATATACAACGAAAAAATAACCTATTCCAGCACAAGAAAAAAATCTGCTATTTAACGGTTTATATGCCTCATATACAATAAATAAATAAATAATCTATTCCAGCTGAAAAAAAAAACAATTTGTTACTTAACAGTTTATATTTTTCATACACAATAAATAAATAAATAAATAATCTATTCCAGCAGCAAGAAAAACACAATTCGCTGCTTAAACGGTTTATATTTCTCATATACATTAATAAATAGATAATCTATTCTAGCAGCAAATAAAAAACACAATTTGCTGCTTAACAGTTTATATTTCCTATATACAATAAATAAACAAATAATCTATTCCAGCAGAAGAAAGACAATCTGCTAATGGAATATATTTCTTATACACAATAAATAAACAAATAATCTATTCCAGCAGAAGAAAGACAATCTGCTACTTGATGATTTATATTATTCATACACAATAAATAATCTATTCCAGCAGAAGAAAATTTATCATGAAATCGGCCATGAACGGCATACATTTTAACGCGAAATATCCCTGGTTTAATCCCCAACCATGCAAGTTTGTAGTGGACAACAATGTGTCTGTGAGTTTTGTCCAGATTCTCCAGATTTCTTTTACACTTTTTATTCTACCAATTATATTATAACCATTCATTTCCAGTAATCATCTGTATCCGCTAACCTAAAGGAAATAATTGGGCCGTGAAACTAAAAATTTAACTTCATTTGGTTATATACCGCGGTCTCAAAGCAAATCGGTGTTCCGGAAATTTGTATCTTTCTACAATGAAGGTCAATGCCATATAATTTACGTATGGGTGTTTTAAGTGTATGATAACTTCCTTATGAGTATTTTAAGTGTATTTTCGACTAATATTGTGATTTTTAATGCTTTGCTAAATTAATACATGGCTAACATTATTGTAAATTATGAAAAATGAATTGATTTAGTGCTTCATAATTATTCCTTTTAGGCTAAAAAAAATACGAATGTCATCCCAAGTGGTATAGTGGATAGTGCTCACGTCTTCCGTACATGGCGTCCCGGATTCTATTTTAGGTTGGAAAGCACTGAAATTTGAAATAATTAAAATGATTCGGATTCCACCTTCAATTGAAGGTCTATGTCTCATATAAACCTCCGTGCTGAAAAAGAAAAGGCTAAACTTTAACTAGCAAGCGAATGAGAAATGAAAATTTATCATTGTGAGATGGAGACTGCTGGATGAGAATGTAGGAAGAAACGACAAAACCCCGAAAACATCAACGAATACAATGTTGTCCACTATAAACTCACATGGCTGGATTGAACCAGAGACCTCTTACACCAGAGGTAAGCTCTACTACTTAGCTACTAAACCACCCAAGGATGAAAATACTCAAAGAATGTCTAGTGACGTTTTAAATAATAAATGACCGGAATAGAGTATGTTATAAATCAGGGCGCAAAATTTCAAAGCCAGACGCACTCACCAATTCAAAAATAATGGTGGCCAAAAATGATGGCGCACCTTAAAACGCCGAAATTATTTTTTTGTATTTATTTTCGGTGAAATTTGTAATTTTGAGTTATTTAGGTGTAAGGACCACTTACGAGAAATTTTAAGTTCGTGACGTAAGCGGTTTTGTTGGGGAGCCCCGTGATCATATGAACACGCTAGGCGTTTAAGTACTTTCGTATATCATGTTTAAGTGGTTGCCCTGTTAAATTATTAACAAATATGGAAAAGAAAAGAGACATTTTCTGTCTTAAAAATTTTTACACTTTAGAAGACAAAAATAAGGACAGTATTTGGACTATGGAGTTGTCAGGTTATCAAGCCCATTATCTCTAGGACTTTATGGAAATTGAAAAGAATGTCGGTATGTACACAAACCCATGCTATATTTGAAACATTCCCTAGGTACTGTGCTTGAACATAGTGTCCTTGCACAACGTTTACGTTTAGAAAGAACCACAAAGTGATTTCATCCATAAAGACAAACGTCATTCCTTACATGGTATTGTTGACTGCTGGACTCAGAAATGGATGGAAGCCCTGCATCTAATAGAATGGTTTTATACTTTTGCAAATAAGTTTAAACAATATGTCTTCCAAATTCTAAGTGTGAGATGTCTATTCTGGCTTTTCTCAATATTAGCCATGCGTTTCGTGCGATACATCACTCATCGAAGAGAAAGGCGCCCACCACCACTTTTTGGACTTGATTCTAATTCTATAATATGAGATATCAGTATATGAGAAGATATGAGATATCTTCCCATGATCAGTAAGTTCCATATGTTTGCCGATTATTCCGAATTCATACACACGAGTACTTCCTCTTTTCACCTTGGGAATTTTGCTCGACATTAAAAACAGGCTGAAACCCGTTAGAAGTAGAAGCAGTTGTGACGACAGAGTTGTCACAGCATCTTCACCAAATTGAGTATTATCTGTAAAACCAACTTCAGCATGACTGGTAAGTTGTCGCCATGTAAGGTTCTCGATGAGTTCATTTCCATCCTCTTTTCCTGAATCTTCATCCGAAAAGACATTAGGTTTCGGAGGCTCAGCATATATGTCTTGCGTGTCTTGCACGTCATGCGATTCTAAAGAATCAAGAATTTGTTGAAGTGAAAGACCTCTGTATCTAAAGGGGAAACATTCAATTACCAGTAACATGAGTTGAAAAGGCATTAATACTACTACTACTACTACTACTACTACTACTACTAATAATAATAATAATAATAATAATAATAATAATAATAATAATAAAGTAAAAAGAATAAAGTAAGTCAACTGAAAGCATGTACAAACTCTTCTAAATTGGTGTACTATACCTGCAAAATTTTACTGTATTATCAACACTTATACGTACGTACGTAAGAGAAAAAGCTACTTAAACGCCTTGCGTGTTCATATGATCACACTGATGGAAAACGTCAATAACCATGACCCAATTATTTTCAGATGAGGGAAATGTAATCTGTAACAACTTTTGACAACTCTAAAACATAACCCAGCAGAAAATAATTTGAAAGAATAAGATATAAGATTGTTTTCCCATACTTACTACAAGGACGATGCAATTTTTCTTATATTTCTGGCGCGTTGCGGATATCTGTGCCTCTAAGTTACATTCGCGCCACAATGTGGAATTTGTTTTGTCTGAATATCGTTACCAGAACCTTCTCCTAGTAGTCAACACATAAAGCGTAAAGAAACCTCTAAAAGTATGTTATACAAGGCTAATTTTCATAAATACTAACTGGTGTGATCATATGATCACGCACGGCGCTAATGGGTTAATTGAAGGTTGATGGAAATTGTCAGCAAATCATCCAGTGTGTCAGTCTTCAGTGAATTCCTGTAGGCAGTCTTAACTCCTGTGGAGACTATTGAAGCCTCTCTCACATGAAGGAATACTCACAGGTAAATCTGCACAAAATGTGACAATTCGAAGCAAATTTGGGAATCTCGCAATGAAGTTTTCGATTGAGGGTGGGAAAGGAGGGGCGAATTACAACGTTGTGAAGACTTTGCTTTCCATGTTCGTTGTGAAGACTTCACATTCCATGTTTTCTCTCACTCAGTGACAATTATTTTCGTGCTAAACAGAAACTGCGCAGCCCTGTGAGTTTAGGCAGAAACCGTTCATAGAGAACACTGGTCGCCAGCTCTAAATATCTAGTCGCCAATGGCAACCGGAAATTTTGCGTCCTGTTATAAATGGTATGTACTTAGAAGTGAAGGTGTTAGATTTGAGCATATCAGTTTCAGTATTACAGAGTATCTAAGACAAGTCAGGAAAATTATGAAATATGTTGCTTGTTTGAAAGTTAAATTTTGTTAGCTATTTTTTTAAAGTGAGACCTGGTTTATTGTTTAGTTATTTTCTCTAACTTATCAGTTGACAATATAGTAAGAATAATTGTAAAGAGAACCACTGTGGCTCAGTGGTAGAACGCTAACCTCAGGTGCCTAGGATTCCTGGTTTGATCCTAGTTTCTGCGAAGTGGCTTTTGTGCTGGATAAGCACAGTGTACGCGGGTTTTCTCAAGCTTCTTGCACCTTCTTCACTCCACCATTACTATCTTTATCATCGGCATAATTTCCCTTAGCTTAGGACGTGGTTCAATCCATACACAAGTAAGTTTGTGGTAGACGACATCGTGTCCGCGGGTTTTCTCGGGGTACTCCCGTTTCCCCCCACATTCTCATTCCACCAATTTATTCCATCTTCATTCACTTACATCAATCACCCATTTCCCTTAGCCTAACGGATACAATCGTGGGTCGTTAAGCTATTTCATTTCCAAGATTTCTTTAGCCTCGGAACTTAATCATAAGAGGTAAAACTTGGCAAGAACTTTAGGAATGATTTTTTAAAAAAAATCGAAAGATCGTGATCTTGACAAAAAATTTTAGGAATGATACAAATATACATCAAAAGATTGCGATCTTGGCCAATAATTAATTTTTAGATCAGGGGCCACAAAATTTTTGAACGACCCCTAAATCGACTTTTAGCATCTTTTACTGAAGAAACACATCATACTGAGTTAAGTGATAGTTGGTTTGGTTTGGCTACACTATATGTAGTTCTCCAGATATAAGGCGTACAAAAAAAATTTTGATCGAAATAAATTGGATATTTTGATCCAAAAAGAAAAAAAAAAAACAATGCAAGAAAACCAGTTATTCCTCATGCATCAAAACTTATGAGTCACCCTGTAGAGGAAAACAATTATATCCAAGGTTTGTTGTGTGGCTGATGTGCCTACACGTGAAAGAGGTGTTGTTGCTTAGCATTAGGATGAAGAAGGTTTTGAAGAAAATGTATGAAGGTAATCTATTATACTGTCAATTACAATCCACTCTGTATTTTTGTCTCGTTGTCCTTTCTTTTGTTCCTTAAGCGTCATACACAGATACTTTTTTCTAAAAAACGTTTTTAATAAGTTCTTATAAGATTTCAACGCTACACCTAAGACGTAGACCGTTTCATCTCTAATAACTTAATTACATAATGGCACCACTTACACCGATTCACCAATTACACCTGCAGGGTTTAAACAGGAAATTGCCCTCTTTTTTTTTTTTTTTTAAATGAAGCCAAAATGAAGCCACCATGTCTCAAGAGAAAAAAAAATCAAGAAATTATAAAGGTAGAAGGTCTTCAGTCTATTAAACACTATTAAAAGATATCGTACCTCTATGACTTGGAAAAAAAAAATCTTATTTTCGCCTTCGTTAACACGGTTGGGTCACATTAAGTACCAAACCTCTTAAGTAAGGACATAATTATCCAAAATTGTGTTTGTTACAACCTTATATATATATGTATTAAAAAGCATAGTCATCCTTCTGTAACAATTTCACTGTAAATTTCGGTAATTTTTCTCTATATTGTAAAGATGGGAGTGGTTACGTTAATGCTGTCAAAATAACCCACAGCACAGACCTTTAAAAATATTTCCTTTATTATTATTATCGTCATCATTTTTCAGGTGGAAAATTGATGGTCAAGCATATATATACGATAATTACACATAAAAGGTTGCGCTCTACACAAAATGGTTATGTATTAATTAATTCTAGTAGGATATTGGCCCTTTATGGAAATGAAGACAACCGAAAGTATGAGGTACAAAAAAGGTATTTGCATATTTGGCTCATATCTGCATGAACATTATTAGCGTTACCTATACTTAAAACTATAAGATGCTCTAGCTTTCACGGAGGTTCTTACGATTATATACTTCTGGATTCATTAATTAAATAATTAACGGAAGTCATTACCAAGGGTATGCTATATGTGTGAGAATCAGAAGTATTTGCGTCACTAGTAGAAGTAGTTAGTATCACCGTTAGACAGGCGCGCAACCAGAAATTTCTGTTCGGAGGGGCCCAAACTTTGGTAAGAGAGGTTCAATACTACAAGCCACTACGTCTATTGACGAAACGTGTATTATTCTGCATCTCAAACGACGATAAGTAATTGTAACAGTTTACGAATATATAATATTTTCTTACTTTATACGTAATTCTCTCTTTTATACGTTACATTTATGCCCACAATTCGAATAATAAGATAAGTCACCACTATCATGCACCCCAAGAACTAGCAATTGCATAACCTGGAAATTAGACACATCTAATACACATCACAAATACCTTTTATTCTCAATTAATAATATTTTTTTTCCAGTTGTCATAGCAACTTTTAAACAAACAACCATATCTTGTTACTGTAACTACCATTACATGAATAGCCATCTGATATCGACATATATATATATATATATATATATATATATATATATATATATATATATATATATATATATAATACCAAGGATCTTATAAAATAGAGGATCTGCCCTTACAACAAAATCTTGAAGCCATACGTCACAGTTTCGCCACCCCTCTCTGCCCACTCCGCCCAATAGGATCGCAATGTTTTGGGCCAACAATCATGGCGGAAACGAAAGTAGCCAATCAGACGATGGCAGAAACGAGAGTAGCCAATCAAACATGCTGATGCTCGGTTTTTTTTGGCTTCATCGATTTAATACAATGAAGATACATATGGGTAGTTCCTCTATTTATAACATCCTTGTAAAATACATTCTTTTCTTCTTCTTCTTCACAATAGATTGTGTACTTTTAAGCACCGTTGTCCAAAATAACTACACGATAAAAATGAAAGTAATTCACTGTACTGATATACAATATCGTTGTATAATTGTAAAATACTTCCACATATATTTTCAAAATAAATAAATAAATAAAATGATAGAACTAGATTGCTCTTATAGATGAAGTGTACGATCAAATTTTCATGATACATCAATCATTTTTTCTGTTATACTGAGTGGCTGACTTACGAAGTTTTCTTTTGCGGGGGGAGGGAGGGAGGGTCCGGACTCGGTGAACTACCCATGGGTGCGCCCCCCCTGCTACAATGGTTATGTTTTCCGCCACTGATTTACACATATAAAGAGAATTGTGATTTTTATGTACATTTCAGAAAGAAGAATCTTTAAAGGCTCAACAGGTCAAAGAAAAAGAAGGTAGGTAAGGTATCTGCATCAAAAATAAAATGAAACATAACAACCATTACTTTCTTTTCCTCGCAGTCTATATCATGTGTTCTTCAGAACCAAAAACATGAGATTTGGAACTTTGCACTTTCGTTGACAGAGTAAGTGAATAAATTACTTGATTCATCCATTTATTCTGAAATTTTGAAGGAACTTACTTTTCATTTACAACTTATTAATGCCTAATTTCCTGGATTCAACTTTCCTTCTCGTATAGACGTAGCTACGGTATGTGCCTATGTACACCGCATTCTGTCCAAGTTTGCTTTTGCCATTTAAATCCATGGTAATCTATTTTAGCTCTAATTCTCTTATCATGTGAGATATCGTTGTGCTCTTTTTTTTTTTTTTTTTTGTTAGATAGATTAAATTGTATGTAACAGTTGTCTGTAGTTCTTTTCTCCAATAAGCGTGGTAAAATAACTTTAATTAATAAAAGTATTAATAAAATATCGAATTGACAGCTTGTCTATCAATTACTCTTCAACAGAAACAAATTGTTGCGTAAAAGAAAAAGTAAAAACAGGGATTTGTAGACTGAACCTTTTGCTAAACGTTCCTGAAATCAAAATCTATTTTGAATGCATATTAGCAAAACTATTACGTAAAAAAGAAAATGGTACGTTAAAAAAAAAATTAGCCAGCACGGGCGGCGTTTGCTGCAAGCATTGACCCACCCACTTTTTGACGTCAGCGCGGAGTGATACTATTCCTTGCAGTCTCCCTCACTCAACTTCCTGGAGGCGCGAAATACGAGTTCAGTTCGTTCGGCATCGGCTGCTTATGTCACGTTCGGGAATCCTTTCCTCTGTTGGTAGGTGTATAATCTCCGAATTCCAGGACGAACGCATAGTGCAGCTTTGAAGAAAGTGATCGTTGGCAAAATGCCATCTCACAAGGAAGGGTCACGCAGTGGCTCCGCTGAGATCCGAACGAGACAATTGTGTTTGCATTTTAAATGCTATAACTAGATGAATCCCAAAGTTATACGTGCCACCGGGCGGAATATCGTGATTTACAACATATTTTGTAATGTAAGAACTACAAAAAAATTACCTGGCAGAATAGTTTGAACCGAGTCATTTGTTCGGAAACGGTTGGGTAAATGGAAAACTCGACCAACACGTATCCCATCATTTTCAACGACAAACTTTTTGGGGTAAAAACTTTGTCCCAGGGTCCCCCGCAGGGCCCCAGACGGGATCCAACTCAAAAGTTTCAAATGGCAAGGGTGGTTAAGTGGCACATCATTTGAAAGCTGTTGTAAAATGAAAGAAAATGCAGCAAGTCTCGACTCTCTACAACAACCCTGTGCAAAATGACGGAGGGTCAAAATGTAAACAAAAGCTTAATTGAAAAATGGCCACCTTGGCCACCTTGGCCACCTTGAATCCAAGATGGCCGCTTAAAACCTATGTCATTCATAACAGTACAAATCTAAATCTCTATTTTTCTCTATTATGTATTTAGAAATACTAGGAAGACTAAAGAACAATTGAATTTCGATTCACTTCAACTATTATTTCATTCGGTAACGACACATATATGGTTTCTTCTTAATGTGCGTTCGTCACGGTTCTCTCGACATTATTTACTTGAATATAACGAATATGCGATGAACACACAACTATGACTTCCTACTCATAGTGAAAACAAAAGTTGAATACCTTCGGGTATTTTTCTAATTTTGTCATACGTAGTTCATACAGAAAGAACTTACTGCACCAGTAGGTTGGGGGCTCTATTGTAACGTATTCGTGATGGTTACATTTGTATGTCATTCGTTGGTTTGATCTCAATACTTCAAGCAATACCAAATACACACACACACACACACACAAAAAAAAAAAAAAAATGCAAGATTGGCAAGTAGTACCAAACATATGTAAAGTCATTTCAGTACATCGAACTGCGTCAAACTTTGTTGGTTTGGTCACAGTATTCCAAGAAATAACATGTTTATATACAAACTCATTTTTCACGCTGGCAGCCATATTGGATTACAGATTATACTCTTTGATATTTTGTGGACTATAGACTGAAATAGTGTGACGTCACATACTTTTCGTTGCCATGGTGATCGCCATTTTATTTTCTAAACAACAAGTAGCTTAAATACCTAAAGGATCTAAATGCAAAACGAAAATAGTGATGAAATATTTCTGAATTGCGAACATTAGACTGAATGAAATATTTATATTTCTTTTTAAATATTTCTAATCAATGAAACCAAAAAACAGACATATAGAAAAAGAAAAAGAAAACAAGTGTACTCATCTTGTTCATAATCAGATATTAACCTTAAATAATTCTGGAAAATTTTTGATTCATTAATATAAGTTTCATAACATTACATACATGGACAGGATTAATGTTTAACAGTTCTTTAGAATATATGCTGAACCATTCATAATTGGATGTTTTCTTATTATACTGTTTCTATTTAAAAAAAAAAATTGATAGGGAATATAAGAAAAGATCTGATCTATATCCACTGATGGTCCGGATTAAAAATTTCCAAAAGCTTGTTTATTTATTTATTTATTTATTTATTTTTTGTAATAGTGTAGGCATTAACACTGTGCAATTCCATTATGAAGAGTGGACATAAGAAAAGTGAATGTCCCAATAGAATTAACATTGTTCTAAAAGATATTTTTCATTTTAAAAAAATCGTATATTTTTACATTTTCCTTGTGCCGACAGTTTGTCAATCTGCACTTAGGGAATTTATATTGTGTATAATTGCTTCTTAAGGTGAATTCCATGATAACAACGTTTAGATTAATTATTTGATTTCTACCTTATCACTTAGAGATGTGGCGCTTTTAGAAATAAGTTCCTTAGCTATTAGTCTTTCTTTATGAATTTTCTTGATTTACTCGTAGTTTCCTAAACGCATTTCGATATTCTAAATCTGTACCCTTTCTCACCAACTTTATTAGTCGTTAAATATTTTGTAATTGTAAATAAATTTACAGATGTTGACCTTGTTTGTACTAGACTTTAAAATACACCATTCGCTTCACGCGTTTGTATAGAAAAAAACATGGAGATCACCATGGTAACAGAGAGGAAATGACGACATCACTATTTCAGTCTATTAACCATAAACGTTCGCTTCTCCAACACCAGTGGTGTGAGCGAATGCGAAAACTATGGATTTGACACTAATATCCATCAATTTGGATTATTTTTACATGTTTCGGTATCCACCCCGGTGATCCTCGGTCCGTAGCAGAATGCGTGAATTTGGAAGTTAATGCGATCGGAGTTTCACCATTGATCTCAGTGACCGCGAAAACTATTGATTTGACACTAATATCGGCCATTTTCGATTATTTTTTACGTCTCTGTATCCCCCCTCCTGGTCACCTCCAACCCGCATACGATGGTAGCTGAATTTGAAAGTCATCACTAATGGAAGTGTCACCATTCATCTCATCCACCGCGAAAACTATGGATATGACACTAATATCGGTCATTTTGGATTATTTTTACATATCTCGGTATCCCGCCGGGTGACCCCGGTCCGCAGCCAAAGGGGTTAATTTGGAAGTTAATGCGATCAGAGCTTCACTATTGACCTCAGCGGCAGCAAAAACTATGAATTTGACACTAATATCGATCATTTTCTATTTCTTTTACATGTCCCGGTATCCCCCCCCCCCCTTCCGAGAGACCCTCTTGGTGCGAAATTTAAGAAAAAGAAGCTTCGTCTTGGTCTGGGTCCTGGACCAAGATACCCGTGGCCCAAATTTGGTAACTCTCGGTCTACTATCCATTTCATAAAGATAGGCCCCTGACTTCGTGGTGCTGCCGTGACGTTCAGTCAAAACTTATATTGCATTGTCGTACCTCGTTGGAATTCCTGAAATGTTGTCTTTTCAATACTTAAGACATAAAAATTTTCTTTGTACTATGTAGTGAGAAAAAAATAGAAATTAATGAAAAAGTGCGTATTTTTTCGTACTTTTTTGGTAGATCAATGTTTATAGTACTATATCTCAGAAAAGAGATCACGTGAAATAATTTCCTGTGTACAATATGTAGATGCATCCATTAACTGTAAGTTGTGAGAATTTCAATTTTCATCACTTGATACTTTTTGTGTAATTAAAACAAATGTACGACGCTCTGATCTCCTTTACCATGGTAGTTAGAGAAACGTACAAAACACTGCTCGAAAATTTGGAAGTCTAGTGTTCCAAATATTTGGAACTATTAACAAAAAAGGGTTTAGTTGTAGAGTATTTATTTTTTAAAAAAAATCTTTTACTTCAACATGTTCTCTGCGTTAAGCGGTGAGCCATGTTGCAGCCCAATCTTTAAATTCCCCGCGCTTATATGAAGAAACAGCATACAGTAAGTGGAAGTGCGGCAACGCTGTCGTGCAGTGTTGTCGCGTTCAGGAAGCTTGTAGCGCGAAGCTTACTTCATAAGAATGTAATAGGAAAAAGTATTTATTATAACCTTTCACAACATCATAAAAATAATAATAATGCATTACACATCTCAATTTAATCGAAATAAAACGTTGAAGTAAAACATCCAAAAACTCATCTCTTAATCTATTTACTTCATTCACTTTCGTAATGGGTTTGTTGACTCATCGCTGCTCCTGTTATCTTCCTGTACACTTATTAACAATGGCTCCATTTTTACCTCAAGATTATCAGTATACACACTTTCCAGCTTACGAACATGTTAAAGGTTAAAAAGAAATGTATCCTTGGCAATCACGTGTTCACCCAAGTTCTGCGATCAATTCCCCTGCCGAATGTATACAATAACACAGAATGGGTCCTTTGTTTTCTTTCAACGAAAGAAAACTATGCAATGTGTAGGTGACGAGGGCTGTAATTATTTGCGTCTAATCACGTTGCACTGATTACGCCTTCAACACTTCCCTTCGGTTCGTAGGCGTCAAAAACTTAGACATGCACTCACACCATATGGGTTCATTGCAATGAGACGGACGAATGGGCATTTATATTTTCCTTAGTATATGTCGTGGTTTTTGATTAAAATATATATATATGGATATTCCTTTACGAGCGGCGGTATTACAAAAAGAAGAGGCAAAATTTTTAGCGATAATGAAATTGCAGAACTGATGAATGACTCCGACTCAGACGGTTATGAGTTAGTAATGAATAGTAATGACATTGATTATTCTGTGCTCAGTGGCGTATTCGGGAGTGAACAAGATAGTAACTCTGTTTCAAGTGAACCTGCGGCTGCGCCGGGAAAGAGAGAAAAAAACGTGTCGTTCCTATTCAAAGACAGATTCTGATGTAGCTTGGAGCGATAAAATTCAAGTAAATGCAAAACCCCTGTTTAGTGGTATCCCGGGAATTGACCAAAATGCTGGGTTATCTACAGAGTATTCCGCATATAAAGTGTTTCAGCTGTTTTTACCGATGAAGTTTTATAGTAAAAAAAAGTTGAATTGATTTTGAGTTGAACGTCCTGTTCAGCAGTGAGGCTATATGAGACGTCGACCTACTGATTAACGTGAAATCCAAACTACATGAGCTCTCCCAGGAATAGTAGCAAAAGTTATGAATCAATACGCAAAACAGCAGATTGAGAAAAAGAAAAACTACTAAAACAAAAATCTTTGTTTTCTAAATGAAAGCGTGTTACTTTAATTAAAAACCAGGAACTTTTTACACTAATTACTCACATAAGCCTTGCACGGAAGCCAGCTTTACGCGATTTTTACAAATCAACTACGCAAGAGCTATTAGTATGTCTGTCAAGTGGTGGAACAGATCTTCTGTGAAGTGTAAACTCAATATTACATATCAACTAAGGTTGTATCATATAATAAAGTTTATGCTTGTATTTGTTTCTGTGCAAGTGTATTTTGTACTGCGTGCAGTAAGTGAAAAACTGACAAAAAGCAACAAATTTTCGAAGACCATCACATGCAAATCCAAACAAAATAAGAGTTCGCTTTTCTAATTTTGAACATTTGGCACATTTTCTGTATATCCTGTTAATTTCTAAGAAATTGGTTTAAAATCTGTGGAGACATAAAATTTTAAAAATATATCTAAAAAGTGCCGGACAGTGTGCGTGACAAGTTTAAATACCCGTCTGTCTGAGAGTGTATACGCGCCAGGAAAATGTGGCAACGTAGCACTCCGTATAAACTGCGATAGCGAAGGGCGCAAAGCTGAGAAAATTATAATGTCATATTTGTGATTGTTTATCTTTTAAAACAAGTCAAAACAGTTTGGTTGAAAAAGCTACTTTAAGATCTTTCTAAAAGTTTTTTAAGATTGTTAATACACCGCAGCAATTCAGAGATAATGATGTCTCACTTTTTACTAAATAACAAGAAAACTACTACGTGTTCAGTAATGAAATTTTCAGAACTTACAGGTAACATATGCATCTACATATGGTGCACAGGAAATTATTTTATGTTATCTCCTTTCCGAGATATAGTCCTATAAACATTGATTTACCAAAAAAGTACGAAAAAATACGCACTTTTTCATTAATTTCTATGTTTTTCTCACTACACAGTACAAAGAAAATTTGTATGTCTTAAGTATTGAAAAGACAACATTCCAACAATTCCAACGAGGTACGACAATGTAATATAAGTTATGACTGGACGTCACGGCAGCACCGCCAAGTCAGGGGCCTATCTTTATGAAATGGATAGTAGTCGTCTGGTTCCCAGGACGCACACATACACATACACACACACAAACTCTTCATTTTATTTATATTAGATATATTTAGTAAAGTAAAATGTTAAGTAATAGTTTTATTTTTATAACATATTATGTATTAATTTTTCAAGGCCGCGATTGTTGGCTTAAGAACACGCAAAGTTCTCTTCTTGGGAGTTAGAAACAAATATTGTACACTATGTGCTAGGAAAGAGAGAGAAGCAGAGCCCCCGGGAGCTGATAGTTCAAATCATGATCATCTATGCTACAAGAACTGGACAGGGAGCTCAACTAGTATGGAAGCTGATATTATTGTGGAAGGCTTTAGGAAAAGTGAAGAACTTTATAGCGTAAGGTTTGGTCGCCTAATCGTAGACGGCGATAGTAGCGTGTATTAAAAAAAAAAAAAAAAAAATGGAGGCAAGGCCTTATGATAATCTTACAGTGGAGAAAATAGAATGCAGAAATCATCTTCTGAGAAACTATTGTTCCAAACTGCGAGAAATTGTAATTAACTAAAATTAAACCCGTGTTTCATAGACGGAAATTAGGAGAAAAAAATTTTGCGTCTTCGTGTTGGTGTGTGTAAAGCAGTTGAACATTGGAGAAAAACCACGGATAAGAGCAAGGTCACTAAAATGACATGATTTCGAAGGACATATTGAATGGAATTTACCACGTGTTTGGTGACCATTCAAATTGTGCAAGTTATTTTTGCGGCAAACCTGAAGAAGAGAATATTGTCCCCTCTTTGAAAGAATCAGGCCTTTTCTATGAAGTTATGAAAGCTGCGAACTTTCTTGCTGATCAAGCACATAGTCTTTACTAAGACCAAAATCTCACTCTGAAAATACATTATATACTGAGAAATTTATTTCAAAGGTAAGATTCTAACACGTCATCAGTAGACTCATGATATATTGGGTTGCCTTCTTTTTGCTTCAACAAACAGCAACGCGTTCTCTATAGGGTTCTCAATGTGAAGTTCACTCTTCTGCAAGCGACTACAGATACTTGTTGACGTATTAGATTTAGCTGAGAAAAGCGATAGCTATTATGACTATGACGTAATCAGTGGCGTATTTAGGGGTGACTTCCGGGCTTAAGGCCCCACTCGAAATCTTACTTACTATAGTAAAATAACTGAAATATCTTGCAGAATTTTCACATTTCCAGTCAGAGCCCCTCCCCCCGAAAGTTAGGATAGCTCCTTTCGAAACAAAATCGTAAATTGACATAATTATGCTTTTCTATCGTATTTCTCACTTGGAAATACTATGTGAACTGAACTTCTCATTCCTTTACTTCTTAGTTCGCGCTTCTTGTTTTCGCAAGCTGAGGTCTCAACTATAAACTATCTCGTGCTGCAAATTTTAGATGGATAACTTTTAAGAAATTTTATATGCTATTTATTATTGTCTATTTTTACCTTATTGTATTACTATTTCAGGCAGGTCAGAAGTCGAATATAAAAATAAGCTTGCTGAGAAAGTAGCTTCTCATGAAGTACTTTTAAGAAAAATAACTATCAAGAAAAGAAAGAAAACAAGAAAGAAAAGAAAAATTGCGTGATTGTATCTGAATGAGTCGGTGAAGTACAAGAATGTGCATTTCAGTAACGATAAAAGTGAAATAAATAAACACGACTATGATACCAAAAATATGAAAGCGTAGAGCAGCAACAATATCCCCTCTCCCTCGCCTAAAAGCGAATTTCATTGTGTCCTTGATTGAAGATGATTCTAAAATACTAAACGGAGTTTTTGAGTTGTTGGGGAGTATGCCCCCCAAAAAAAATATTTTAGTGACGCCACTGTATTGGCATTCTTTGCGTGTGAAGTATTGTGATATACGTTTCTGAAATTGTATAGGGCCTATGCTTTCTTACAATGGGAGACTGAAAAACAAATTTTCAGGAAACGCAGCACAGCAGTTCTGATTACGAAGTCCCTTCTTTTTGACAAACTGAAAGGTCTCCTCCATAGCTGGAAACCGTGTCAATGAACTGTGGAGTGCGGGAATAATTTTACTATCTGTCCGGCAGGTATCAAAAGCCTGTGCGTGCGTTTCTTAGAAGAACCTGTGTTCACCCGTTGTGAGTGTGTGTGTGTATTTGTGTGTGTGTGGTATGTCGCTTATTCCTATCTCTAGCGCTGTTGCAGGGTACAGGGTAGTTCAAAGTCGACTACAATGCAACTTCATTGCCATTCAAGCATCGCGGAAGTATTGCAGTAAACTGTTCCAGAAATATAGGATTCATCGTTTATACTAAGATCAGTGTCTGTAGGGATGTCAGGAAGGTTCACTATGACTGTTTTCAAGCAGCGAAAAGTTTTAAAGAAAACTTATAACCGAAATTTACACGCTTTATTGATGAGAACTATTTTGGGTGGAATTTCAAGGTTGCCATATCTGATATGAAATAATTGTCTAACGGAAAAAAAATAATTCGACAAGAAAGTTAACGTTCTGTACGACTTGTGCAACAAGAACAGTAAGAAATTTATAGTATCTTTTGTGTGAATATGTCACCTATGAGAATCTGGTAGGATTTTCCCAACAAATGACAAAACAAGAGGAAAATGTATAAGTACCGATAACGATATTTAATGTAAAGTGGAAACACTACAGGACGAGTTTGACTGACAGACGAATGGCCACACCTACACTACCCTTCTCCCCGCTCCCAGATCACTGAAATCTGACATGCTCGAGAAGAAGTGAGGGCTCTTAACCCTTTTAGGATTTCCACTTTCTGAGGTAAATTTTAGACTTTCACTCAAACGGCTACTACTTCCTTACTATGTATCGTAGGATCATGGTTCATACCTCGTGTTTTTTTTTTTTTTTTTTTTTTTTTTTTTTTTTTAAGGATAAAGCATACTTTCTAACGGTACCACTCGCTTGTCCATATTATACACCAGAAACGGGAAAACATAAAAAACAAACAAAAATAGGAGATTTTTCGAAATTTTTGGGCCCCTCTGGCCCGGGCCTGGGTTCATGTAAGGATCTATTTTATTCTTTTTTTTTTAAAAAAAACAATACGTTGTGATGTACATAATACCTAGGCCTATGCAAAATTTCATTCTTGTATCTTGAAAACTGAGGTAGGGAGAAATTTTTAAAAGTCTGAAGATGACTCATTTTTGTCATATATTTATATATATATATATATATATATATATATATATATATATATATGTATATACAAAATATTCAAAAATGTACTGCGTCATTCCTATTTGACCTAGAGTCATGTTTCAAATGCCATTTTCTTCAGTATAACGAGCCGTTTCCAACACAAGTCCGTATTATACACCTGAACCGGAAAATTAGGGAAAAACCCGGAATTTTTTTGAAAATCCCACCAAAACACTTTGTCCCTGTGGCCCAGGCCTGGATTGACGTAGGGAACTGATTTTTTTTCTAAAAACCCGCTGTTATGTGCATAATATGTGTGCAAAATTTCAATCTTGTACCTTGAAAACAAAGGGCGGGAAAATTGTTGAAATTCTAAATTTATACTCTCTCTCTCTCTATCCAAATATATATATATATATATATATATATATATATATATATATATATATATATATATATATATATATATATATATATATATATATATATATACAGGGTGGGCCATTTTAATCAATCCACGGAAATATCTGAAAAATGATAAAACATAGAAGAAATGTTTTAAGTACACGTTATATATTGCTAAGGGGAAAAACCAATTCCGCCAAAAGTACCCCTCCTCGCCCCCCGTAAATGGGGGTAACTTTGAAATGTCAAATGGGAACATGGGTCGAGTAATACCTCGTTCGAAAGGTCTTGGAAAACTAAGTAACGCTGTACCAAAAGATGTTTCATATGGAGCACCAGTTTCAAACTGGCCGCCATGATATACTTCGGAAACTCCAGTACCCGTAGTATGAAAACCATAAAAGGTAAATGAATGAAACAAAATTGAAATACGTAAATATCATAGAGCATATCGAATGATGTGATCCCTGTGATCCCAGCGGCTTCCCTGAAGGGGTCTTGTAGGCTAACTTCAAAATTTCAATGTCCAACCGGACAACGGTTCGGGCGGATGCTTGATCTACCCAATGCTGTTTGCAAGACAGACTTCATGGATAGAGAATTGGTGCATTGAGTTAATGCGGATGGTCACATTTACATTTTGATTAACTATTAGCACTCATGTCATATTGTGAGCTTGAGGGACGAAACGCTGTGTACGTATATCCCCGAATTGTTTTCCGAATAACCAGCACGCATTACATAAAAGTTTCTGTGGCGACGGAGAAACTTTTCAGCAAATTCACACGTTTGTAAGTTCCAGCAACTGCATTATTCGACAACTTCTTTCGTATAACGTTCCTTCTGTTTTCGCCTCAAATCGTACTTAGCCATATAGATATGCGTTACCATTCGAATAAAATTTCACCTTTTTTTAGTCACTACAGCGTCATCCTTACAAACAAATGTTTCAAACACACCATACCTATTTGTAGCGTAGCCTTAATTTGCGAATTAAAGTAGAGTTCTCACTTGAACTTTCATAGTTACTTTCCACCCCACTCACATACAGAGCGCAGGAAGAGATTATTTTGCAGGACTTGGATTTCTCTCTATACATTATGGCAATTTTACTCTTAACATTTTTATCTCTGTTGTATCATTCTCGAGCATTGGAACGCCTCCGGGTTTTCCTATTTAATTTTCGTTATTTTCATTTATCTCTAACCGTATTCATACTATGGGCACTAGACGTTTTCTTAGACACATTCGCCATGTCTTGGCGTTCATTTTGAAAACGGTGTCTCATGTCGAAAATATTCTTACAGGAGCTGTTTGATATGGATTTGTCTATGTAACGTGATGTTACTCGCTTCAAGTTGCTATTTGAAATTTTCAAGTTGGCCCCGGAAACCTTTCAGTGGAGTCACCCCGACAACACCTCTCGACGTGCCTTACATCAGTTACCTACTCCAGTTTTTCTTGTGTTGATTTATCTCCAATCGCTTTCATACTACGGGTACTAAACCTTTTCTCTGACACGAATACTATGTTTCGGCGGCATTTTGAGAACAGTGCCATTTCACCTCAATTGTTTTCTCCTGCAAGATGTTTGATTTTGCAAGATTTATCGAACGAGGTATCACTCGACTCATGTTACTATTTGAAATCTTGAAGTTAGCCCACAAGACCCCTTCAGGGAGGACACTGGGATCACAAAGACCACACCATTCGATATGCCCTATGATATTTACGTATTTCAATTTCGTTCCATTCATTTACTTTCCATGGTTTTCATACTACGGGTACTGGAGTTTCCGAAGTATATCATGGCGGCCAGTTTGAAACTGGTGCTCCATATGAAACATCTTTTGGTACAGCGTTACTTAGTTTTCCAAGACCTTTCGAACGAGGTATTACTCGACCCATGTTCCCATTTGACATTTCAAAGTTACCCCCATTTACGGGGGGCGAGGAGGGGTACTTTTGGCGGAATTGGTTTTTCCCCTTAGCAATATATAACGTGTACTTAAAACATTTCTTCTATGTTTTATCATTTTTCAGATATTTCCGTGGATTGATTAAAATGGCCCACCCTGTATATATATATATACATATATATATATAAATTTACTGCGTCATTACTATTTGGCCTAGAGTCATGGTTCAAACGTTATTTTCTTCAGTATAACGAGCCCTTTCCGGAATTTCTTCTGAAAAAATCACTCCCTCGGAACACTTGCTCCTCCCGGGCCCAGCCCCGGTTTCACGTAGGGATCTCAGAAAAATTTAAGAAATACCCAAAGGTACACACAATCCTTATGCAAAGTTCTAATCTGATATCGTGAAAACTAAAGACGTGAAAATTTTTTGAAATTTGCCTTAAGAACAAATAAAAAAAAAAGTCACGCCCCTCCGTCCCCACTTGGCGCCGACAAATTGACCATCCGGTTCCAAAAGGTATCTGGGATGTTCTTTGGTCCATCCTTGACTTGACTAATAAAAAAAACTTTTTAAATAAATGTTTTAGAACCTAAATAAGCGGTCAAAGTCGATACTATGCCATGGTAACAAAAGTTACCAAAACACCTAGAAGGGTTAATAAAATTTTGTCAAGATCAAGAAAACACTATCAATATGTTAGATTTCCCAATAGACTAGACTATCAAGACTGTCAAGACTCTAATATGTTAGATTTCCCAATAGATGTTCTAAAATAGTTTCATTTTTTCTTCGTCATGCATTTTAAAATATCTGTAATTCTTCAATTAATCAAAGTAACATCTTATCTGATTTTCAACTCAAAAAATCTAATAAAATGAGCAAGTAAGAATATTATAGTGGGGGGGGGGGTGAGATTAATTTTGTGCACATCCATATGAAAAATTCTTGCTGCTTCTGTGCCTCCTCGATATATTTAAAAACTAAATATCCACTTCTGACATCACAAGATTGTAGTCCTAGGCAAGGGCGTCATTTAAGGAGAATAGGGGCAATTATGCACCCCTGAGGTTGAGAAACACTTGCTTTTCAATTTGGGACGTCATTTAGGGAGAGCAGGAGGGGGCAATTTCCCCCCAAGAGTTTGAGGAATACATATACTTTAATCGATTGCCTACTAATATATTAGTACAAAACGTGAAAGTCTTATGTCGGTGGTGTTCTTGCCCCCCTCCCAAGTGAAGTCTGAAATGACGCCATTGTTTTTAATAAATTGTATACTAATAATATATCGATTTTTTAAAAAGTGAAATTCTTGTGTTGGTGGACATAATCTTGTTCCTTGCTGGCAAAACTTGAAATGACACTATTGGTTATAGGTGGAGTCAACAGGGAGAATTTTTGGTACGGGATAAACTTAATTTCGTGATATGAGACATTTTATTAATCACAGAGCAAAGCATATTTCGTACATCGAGTTATACCACTTCTCAAGAGTTGACAACGATTTAGCAATATAGTGAAATCATTTGCAGCAAGAACTATTACCAGACACGTACGCAGCAATTTATTTCGAGGGGTTCAAAGCTTTTTGAGGGGTCCAAATTCAATACGAGCATAAATTATAATAAAATTCGTAAAATCACGCATAAAATTACACTAAATTGACAGAAAAGTCGGGATTTAGGACAGTCTGGACCCCAAGATCCAACCCCCTGGGTTCGTCCCTGACTATTACAACACTGACGGTACTCCAAAGTGTTGTTAGTGCTTGAGGTAGAAAACGCTTTCCATTAAACTTATCTTCGAAGAAGTATTTTGTATGTTAATGGTTTCTTCCGTAAATGTTCTTACATAAATTTCTTCTACGGATATTGTAGTTATCTTGATTTTAAAAGTTAATAAGGCGCATTGAATGCACTGTTGTGAAATTGTGTCAGATTCTTATTTATTTTGTTCTAACACAATACAAAGTTATAAAAATATTTTTCTTAGTTTAGCGTCCTTCAGTGTCCTTTAGACTAAGGGAGACAGATGATTAATTACGTTTTATGATTGTGAAATTACATTTTGTGCTCTTCCACCGGGAGTCGAACCCGGGATCACGTGCACCAAAAGCACACGCACTAACCACTAGACCAACAGGAGAGCAAAACAGGGTTGTGACAAAAGAAAAGAAGATAAACAACAACAATAAACGGAGAGTGTTATCTAAAGAAGGGAGATTTATTCTCTTGGTAGTGCTCAATGTTGTCCAGGAAATTTTAGAGTAAAAATGGACTAACTATGAGAGGGTCAATCGTCAATCATTTCTCTATTCCTTGGGAAGATTATGTGAACAGCACTGATGGCAATAAAGACAATGTTAGCATTGAATCAAGCGTTAAAAGCAGTAGCTATACCTAACATACTTATAGCTTTCTTTCATGTGCTATATTTAACCATGCTTGACCGTAAAATATGTCTATTCCTGGCAAATAAATAAAAAAAAAAAAAGTGTTCTGGAAAGAGTTTTAGCTGTAAATACTGTGCTGCTTTTGCTTGCAATGGTTTCACCAGAGCTTCCAGCAACACAACAGCAATTTGATTCAACTAAAATAACCATATTTGTTTGCAGCGTGTGTGCAATTGACGACGACGACGACGACAAGAATAACTTTACTCTAACCATGCAGGCAGAGACGGGTGTCTAGCAGCATTTGCTATTTTACCCAATGCTTTGAATTATAGTTTTGGCAAGGTTGAAGAAACAAGTCATAGCACGTCTGGTCCTGATTCTTGTATTCTTGATGTGATCCCGAAGTTGTGTGTTGCCGACAATGTGGCTCTTGCAAGGGAAGTGGTCCTGTACCTGTGGCCCTGTACGTGGCTGGATGGTGAGGTCTCTTCGGTGATGTCTTGCATCCCTGGAGAATTGCAAATCATGCAGTTCTGGTCTTCAGCTCAAAAACTCTCGGTGGGCGATGAGTTCTTCAGTTATGTTGGTTTCTCAATCTGAAGTTTCTTTTTGCGTGTTGAAGTCTTCAATGATGGTTTCTGGTGGTGGATGTAGATATCTCCTGTAGTTGTGGTTATGGCTCTGAGATGGGTTTGGAAGATTGTTCTTGAGGCTTTTTCTATTGCGGTTGATAGGGTTTTCTGCTGTTTAGGTTCCAAAGTAATGGTCAGGATGGAGGACACCCACGTCATGATCTTGCGTGTAGCTGCTTCTATTGCTGTGGTGATTTTTTCTTCTATGGTGTTAATGCTGGTGGGCTCCTGCATCTCGATGTGATCCTCTTCTGTCGGGGTTATGGTTTCTCGGTTGGATGGAGTTTCAGACTGGCTCTTGAAAGGGCCGGAGGGTTCGGAGTTAACCAGTTTTCTTCCTAAGATTATGTTGGGAATCTTCCTGGACTGCTCTTTCGGACGTCGGGGACATGAACTGCTGCCGGTACGATGTCCTTGCAACTTGCATGTGGCACAGAATGTTCGGTCAATGGGTTGGTTACAATTCTCGTTGTGGCTTTCACCGCATCGATAGCACACTCGTGGGGCGTTGCACTGGTGTTTTGCGTGACCGTAAGAGTAACAATTCCAGCAAGGTTGCGGTCGTGGGCTGCTACGTGAGGCCTCGACAGGATGTCTTCTTCCTCCAAGATGAACACCACTCTGGATGAGGTTACTGATTGTGATAGGGTCCTTGGAGAAAAGCCGGATGAGTGGGAGGGGACCTTGGTCTGACTGGATACGGATGATGTTGGTAAATGGAACTTTTTGTGAATGCAGATCAGCACGAATTTCATTCAGTCTGGTTTGGGTATTAACACCTTTGATAACGAAGGTGTATGTTGGCTGGTTGCGGCTGTTTGGGATGTCAGTCCTAGCGGCTGGTAGTCTAGACGTCTTCTTGGGGACTTCTTTATCTTCTTTCTTGTTTGGCTGTGTTGGTATCTCTTGTTGTGAATGGGTTTCTGCGGTAGTAGGGCTGACTTCTTTCGGAGTGTGGGTGTCATTCTTCTGTACAGGTAGTTCATAATTGATCCGGTTAGCTGAGTAAAAGGCGTCTGGTCCAAATTCCTTGCAAGTCCATGCAGAGAAAAACTCTTGGCTTTCTTCAATGCTGCGGAATGTTATCTTCACACTGTTTGGATACTCTATTTTGGTGAGCATAAAAGGCACAACGTGCTTCATCTTGGTATTGAGGAAATCAGCGAACTTCTGGAGATCGACTGTTTCTTACATGTTGTGTATATAATAGATGTTGTATCCATGGTCATCTGAAGAAAATTCTTCTGGTTGGGGAGATGAAGTAACTGATTCAACAGAAGGGGCTGGAGAAACAGCCCTGTCTTGCTGTTGACGTTTCTTGTACGTAGTTTTCCTCTTAGGCATATTGACGCGTCTTGTGGCGATCAACTCTCTGAATGAATTGAATGTGTGTGTGCAATTGCCAGTGGCAGAGATATAAATAGTGACAATTAGTAGAAAGTGAGTGGATTACAGAATCACGAAATTAGGTACACACCCTCACGAAATTAGATATGCTATCACGAAGTTAAGTAGCTCACACATATTGTATGTTTCTTGCTATTAATTCTGTATTGCTGTTGCGCTATTCTTACCTTGGTTTGTGTACACCTTCCTATCACACGGTATCAGGAGTGCACCCAGATTTGTTGTTGTTGTTGTTGTTAGGAAGGGTCCAACAATACAAGACACAACGTCTGTGTAGTACTGAATCGGTGTTATTACTACACACCTGAAAAGGCCACAAGTTATTGTTCAGTACCAAAAAATAATAAATTAAATTATGTTTATAAGATAAGGGAGAGTATAGGTGAAGAGTAAGAGCAAATCATTAGGTTACATCAATAATTTTTCTGCTAAACCGTTGTAGTTTTAATAATAAAGTGTATAAATGTATGTAGAATTACGAATTACGAAGTCTTTTTACAGGGTAGTCCGGACCTGGTAGACCCCCCTCCCCCCATGTGGGTGTGCACGTGCACAGAATACAATGCTCCTTAATGCCTTTAAATGCACATTTTTGGAGTTGTAATTTCTAGTATTACGAAATTAGATGTATTGACGCAACTATTCGGAGCTCCCTCATGGTTTTAGCGTACACATCTTCGAGACAACAGACTCATGTTCGATTTCCGATGGAAGCTCGCGTGATCCGGATCCTAATGTAAACTATAGGTGCACGTCTCGTGGAGCTTCGGTACTGACAGGTACGTTAAACTCCGAATAGCACTATTAGATTATCATTTGTGGCATTCGTTAGATAACCAAATCATTCTCACGACAAATGCGAACATTCCACTAACAGTGAACTGGACTTCTTTGGTTCACATTTCGCTGAGTTCTACCATTATGAGATCTATTGCATGCACGTGTTTTGAATACAGGTCATTGATACAGATTGGCACTACTTCTTATTTTCCAGGTGAGCCTTACTTCATGTTATGCTGTTACTGCTTGTTACATATTTACCTCTTACGGGGTCAAAATTCAACAGAACCTACTTTTGGGTACTTAATAATAATAATAATAATAATAATAATAATAATAATAATAATAATAATAATAATAATAATAATAATAATAATAATAATAATAATAAAACTTTAACGCTTCTTTTCATAGCATTTTAATGAACCATGTGAATGATCTAAGAAAATATGCATTATCATATCTTAAATTTTAATTACGCATACCTTATAATGTTAATAATATTACATTTATGAAATCTAATTACTAGCTTCTACACCAGCTTCTTCTAATGCCAGGTTTAAATCTGAATGAAGTAGAGATTCGTTAATATTGTTCTAACGTCGTGAGACAATTAGGAAGCTATAGATTTTTTTAATTTTATTTTTTTTTAAGTAGTTTACTCAAGACCAATTAGAAGCGATGAGAAATTCTGGGCAAATCAGAATTCCAACGCACGAATTTTGTTATAAACCGTGTAGGATAACTGCGCCATTTTTCCTTTTTAAGTAACGCATTGATTTATTTGGGAAATTATTTTTTCTGTTTCCTTTTAAATGGAACTAACGTTAATGCTTTGATTGTGTTGGTTCCTTTTTTTAGATCTGTTTAAATGTCCTTTGTACTTCGTAAAAATTAAAGGAAGAGATTCATTTCCTACAGCCTATGTCCCCAGCACATAATATAATGAAACGTATGCATGTTAAAGAACTACGCGAGTTAATACGAAAAACAGTGTTAGTTTGGACAAAGGTCGAACAGAAGCGCGAAAATTAAATTTGGAATTAACATTATCGTCTATGGAAAAAGTACAAAAATAGGCATAACATTTTTTAAAAAAATCACAATGTGTGGAGTTTTATTATATATTTCAATAATAATTAGTAAGAACTTTACAATAAGACAATATAACATTGTGAGTTATGGTCAATGAAAATATAAGGTTTGAACTTGAATTATTTTCAATATGGCTTAAACTGTTGTGTGTGTTATTGAAACAGAAGAACGTAGTGATTTGTATAAAAATAAATCAGACTTCACACAACACGATTTTGAGAAATTTTGGGGTCGACTGGATTTAATCCCAAGACCTTTGGTATGCAGTCCAACTGTGTGTCGTATGAGATAAGCTATACTTTATTTCGCTCTTGAAGTGTTAAAAACTCGATTGTATTTAAAGACACCAATTGTGGAGTGGAAGGGTTCGATGACAAGATCTTTGGCATGCAGTGCAACTGCGCTGACCAATCGACTATCTGTCTTATGTGAGAAGTGGCATCTTTTTAGACTTTTATATTTAAAATATCAATTTGGTACAACTTTGACTGACCATAACTCGTCAATGACACGTATTCTCAAGACAAGTGTAGATCCATTTTAAAAGTCTTACTAACATGTAAGTACTATTGAAATATATATATTTTTTTAAAAATAATTATGCCAATTTTTGTGCTTTTCACATGGTCAATAATATTAATTTCACATTCAATTTTCGCGCTTCTGATTCCCCGCTGCCCAAACTTTTTTTTTTTTGTAATAACTCACTTAATACTTTTTCATTGGATTATCAGCTGGAAACATGGCCTACGGGAAATGAGCCTCATCCTTTGTTGTATAGACTATGTATAATATTAATATTTAATAATCAAGTTAAAGTAATAATGTATTCGTTTTGAAAAAAGAAATGTGTAACGTCTCATTAAAATTAGAGTTCATTTCAAAGAAAACAGAAATATAAATTCCCATATATACTAACGGACTAAAAACAAGGAAAGTGTAGGTACTCACATGAAATGAAATGAAATCTTACAGTTTAACGTCCTTCAGGCTAAGGGAGGTGATGAATAAGGCAAGTTGAAGAATTGGTGGAATGGGAAAGTGGGTGGAAACGGAAGTACCCCGAGAAAACCCACAGACACGATGTGGTCAACCACCTGGCCGGTGATCGAACGAGAGACCCCACGCACTACTAAGCTACCGTGCTCCCCTTCTAGATATTCAACATCAAAACTCGATGTGTCCCTTTGTAACTCCATAGCTACAATTCCTTGTCCATTAGTCTAGTACTATTTACATTTTTTGTTCTGATTCCTAGCTCTTTTTTTTTTTTTTTTTGACAGATTAATTCATAATAATTTCACATGATTTCTTGTAGCCAATACTACAAAGAAATAAAACACAAGTTGACCACACATAGGACAGTTTTTTGGTAGGGGAAGGTAAAAATTGTAAAACTGTCCAAATGATGTTACATTGCCAATTTGTGTGTTTTATCTTCAAACAATGGCCCGAAAGGACATATTTCAAGCTTTCAAAACACAATATGGTTATATTTTTTTAGAGACATTTCTTAGACAAAGTTGAAATGAAATTTGTAGTTGTATATCTGCGGTTTATATCCTGTAGGTTAAAGAAGACTGATGATTAACGCAAATGTATGATTAGGGAAGAATTGGAGGGAAAAACCTCGAAAAAAACTCACGGACAAGATGTCATGCACCAGAAGCTCATTTGGGTTGGGATCGAACCAAGAACTTCCTAGCATACAAGGTGAGCACCCTTGCACTGAGCCACGAATATCATAAATCAAAGAATATCATAGTGAATTGAAGAAAATAATCATCAAAGAACCAGGCTAGAAGAGAAAGTGACATGAACAATTAAATAATAATAATAATAAATCCTGTTTACTACTTCTCGGCAAAGTAAAGTGGTTGGCTGGGCGATTTCTTTAAGTAGATAGCTTACACATCAGATTCAGGTTTTATTATTATTATTAAATTTGGTTTTGCCATTTGGGAAAGCATTTTATTGGAGAATAGTAGAAAACTTATTAAAGCATGCGATATAGTCAAATACCAACACCAAACAAATAATGTTAAATTAAAGTAATAAAGTAAAATCGTTTCTGTTCGTATATTCATTGGACACATCGAAAGTTCAATTACATTTTGAACACTCTTCGGATAGTTCCTATTAAGCACTTTTCGGATGAATTTTATGTATTTTCTTGTTCACTGATACAATTCTTAGGAATTTCTTGGACATGTTAAATAATGACCAATATTAGTTTATTTTTTCTTTGTTTTTTTTTTAATGTTGAAAGCATGTTCAAAAATAAAATGAAATATTTCAGTTTGGCATTCCATGATTATACCCTTTAGGTAAAGGGAGGCGATGATTAAAGCAAGTGAATGATGATAGACGAATTGGTAGAATGAAAATGTGGGATAAAATGGCAGTACCCCGAGAAAAACATACGGACACGGTGTTGTCTACCACAAACTGACTTGTCTCGGGAATCGAATCAGGGACCCCATGCGCCAGAGACACTAGGACCACTGAGATACCGTGTCCTCGATAAGCATGTTCAAGCAGTGATTTATTCTTTGAAGTGTAATGACAATATTTAATCAGTAACTTGCTGGCCTTACTTCTCCTACTGAAAGTTGGAGGGGAATCACAAACCACTGCTCAAAATTCTTTTATTTCTTCATTATGAACTTGAAAATCTTTCCGAAGTTTTGTCTCCTATAACATTTACATGAACAAATATTTATGCGACATCACAAAATGTTGCTCCTTAGTGTAAGAAAAGCAAATAAACAATTTAAAAGACTGTTCACCTTTTAAGTTTCGGAAATTTGCGTCATCAAAATCTGTGACGTATTCCCACTGTTCATTCTTTTTCCTCGTAAAAAAAAAAAAAAAAAAAAAAAAAATGATGGGCAAATCTAATTCTCTGTTAGGCTTATTCATTAGTTCCTGGGAAGATAACGGACCCCGTGGACAATGAACGGTAATGATCGGTTAAAAAATCATTTACATGACAACACGCAAAGCGTGCATTTGTTTTTCTTGGGCTTTCGGCTGTTGATTCTTCCGTCCCCCTCCCCCACCCCTTTCTTTCAACACGACAACTTAGTCAATTTTTATCCTCATGTAATATAGTCATTTTTCATGACAAACAAAACCCAACGTTAAGCAGTAGTAAGTGCTTGCTTACTTCGTTTCTGAAGAAATAAAGCGTTTGGTTTAGCGCCTCCTACAAATGGACATGCAGGAATTTCTGAATTAAATACTTTAGAATAAAGGCAAACCCACTAATTACTGAATAAAACAGCAAAATGTACTTTGTGAGAGTTTCCAGTTAAAAAAGGAAAATATTGACAAATATGCCTTAAGGATGTTGTTAAATTACATGCCAGTTTTAAAGGACCACAGCTTTTATATAGTAGGGATCTTAGGGCACGTACTCACATAACTTTCCATGCTTAATGTTACCTTTGAGACGAGACAAAATACAGTATGTTTACTCATCACGGCTCGTGTCAATTCTAGAAAAACTCTTTCTAATCTCGTCTCAATTTTAGAATAATGTTTTCTTGTCTCGTCTCGTTACTTGGAAAGCTCTACTTGTTCGATTTCGTAAATTCATAATATGTACAAAATTTATGCTGTTAATTTTTTCTTACTTTCATTTAGAAGTTATCAGAATTATTCTGCGTTTTGAGATAACATAAAGGGTGTTACCGTATATAACAACATTTAAACTAAATTTATCATTGGAGTATATTGTAAAAGGTATCCCATAAAGAACACAACTTTTAAAATGCCCGCTATTTCTGTTTTGGCAGCACTGAACGCTACACGATTTTCTTCTGTTGTCATTGTGGCTAGTAGTCATGGCGCGACGAATAGCGCATTATCGTAATCTGTTTTTGTGTTCGAGTAGAAATGGAGCGCTTCAACGACGGAACAGCGTGTTGTCATAGTGAAAACTTATTACAAGATTTGATGTCTAGAACCAAACTGGCAATGAGTCTCATCACGGTCGACTTATTCGGTTATTTTACGTTGACCAAATATTCTACGGAACAGTCTCTGTACAGCATTCACCATGGAACTCCAACCTCTCTTTGCTTGCTTGGAGCACTGAGAATCTTAAAAACCATCTCCATTCAGCTTGCCTGAAGCTTTGTGGGAAACCTTCCCGTGGCTGGCTGGACCTAGGGACACCTATTTACCAAACTACTTAGTGAACTTTGAATTGGTGTTAGAACCATACTTACAGTGATTTTCTGTTATACGAGTATTGTATATAACAGGAATTTTATAATAAAGGGTTGTGGGAGAAAAAAAACCGAATCCCGTGTAATAAATTGTCTTACTTATCTGTACTACTTTGTCGAGGTAATCTTACAGTATACTAGACTAGAAAGTAATATTTGCTGTCATGTTCTTGTGTTACGAATTGACATTTTAATTTCTCTCTTATTTACTACACCCGGGTTAGTATTGCAGTCACTTTTACCATAGTACCACCTCACATGTATGTAGGTTTATTTATATTTTATTCCTGTGGGTAGTCATCGTAGGGGCCCCAGTATAGTGGTTTGCATGTCCAGGGGCCCATAACAGTGGCGCCCGAAGAAAATTTTCTAGGGGGACCCATCTCCATGGTTGCTACATTACGTCTGGTATTTGCGGTATTTGGTATACGTGGTTTGCTATATTACGTATACAATTTCGTGAGGTAGGGGGCGACCCCTTTGGGCGTCTATGGTCCATAATGTTGTTAAAGATGGGACTCCTGATACCTGTTGACAGACAAACAGATATAACAATTTCTTAAGACTCTCATAGTTATATGCATACCATAGTTTGGAAGTCTCAATGGTTGATTATGAACATCCTGCGAAAAAATGGCACCAAGCTTAACACAATGTGTGGATTCCAGTTGTTTTATATTTAAAAAATAAATATACTGAAATTTTACATAACTGTTTTCTGCAAAACCTCTGACGGATATGATATATTTCTTCCGGTGCTTATCAAGTACAGAAATACCGTTTCTTTCTGCTAAGTTCACATACTATATATATATATTTTATCCCTTTGGCATAGATATCTCCCTATACGCCACACACATATCAAGCATTCTCACATATAATACGTGTCCACTATCATACATTTGATTCTTCATGCTTCCTTTCCTGTTCGTTTAACAGATAACATACGTACGAATTACCGTTTTGAATATTCATGATGCTTCCCACCTTCACATAATAAAGCCTCAACACATAGATAGGTCCTTTATGCATGTAATATACAATTGACGAGAACATACACGGAGAGCTGACAAGAATTAAAATTTAAGATAATGAATTCGCTATAACTTTTGATCAAGATAAGAAATTATCTAGTTACTTCCCAATTATGTATTTCTTTTTTTTATTATTTTCTTCATTAATATTATTAGTACTATTATAATTTTTTAAGTCATTTACTATACGTAGCCGATAGGGAAAATTGATAATTCTAACTGGCAGATGAAGTTAGAAGCGGTTGGTTTTTGAAGTGTATACATAATATATATATATATATATTGTTGGGAGTAGCTACAACAAACTCGCATCCTGTCTATCAACACCATTTTGACATTAAATGTTTTGAAAAACCCGTATTACATTGTTGTCGATCAGTTCATTGTTATTCATTACATGATCACGTTCGATTATTCTTGTTGTTGTTGAACAGAAGCGAATGTTGTAAAAATACTGCCTGGTAAAGAAATAAAGAAAAAAATATTCTTAATTAATGCAATTTAATTTTCTGATAATAACATAAGAACATTCATAATGATTAGAAAGATGAAGAAGTTGATGTTCTTAATAAGAAGGTGACGTAACAAAGTAAATTAGATCAGGCAATAGACAATTTGTCAACGGTGTGGTTGGATAGCTTGCTTCTGATGCGACTTTTATGAGGATCACTTTTTTTTTTTTTTTTTTTTTTTTACTTCAATAAAAATCTGAATTGAAATACCGAAGCTTAGAATAGAATAGCTATCTTCTTGTATTGGAGAGAATTAAACGGGTTGAAGCATATAGTTTACCACAAACTTCTCGATCTCAGGGTAAACTAGTAAAATAAGTTGGAATCTTGGGTAATCATTAACACAATTTGCGCAATTTATCCTCTTAAGTTTCCATAGGTCTTGCTATCTTCCAGGACCAAGGTTCCATTCACACACACACACAAATACGATTTCGTAGAGTGCGTTTACCAAGGTTACCAGAATTTTTACTTGCAAAAACGGGACACATACGAACCGGCGACGCGCGCGGGGGGGGGGGTATATATGTGACTTCGAGATTGTATTTTGGGACTCAACAGTGTTTTCAATTTACAAAATACACAAGTTAGAATGATAACACAGCGTCTCTAACTTAAGTGCTATCCAACAATACTTTTAACCCGGGAACACATAGGGAAATTTTACACACGTGCTTACATAGTGGGGTGCTCTAGCACCCCATAAGTATATGTGGATCTCTTGTAGATTTTTTTTTTTAATTTTTGAAAGAAACACATTTTCACCTTTCTTAAGAAGCATTTAATGAATAATTTCTTGAAGTACACCTCAGTTTTGATTACACACAGTTGCCACAAACAAACTTCTTGTGTTCAGCGCAAATTGGCTTGCTGTACCCGGTACAGAATGATTTTGTCTTCCTATCTGCAGATCTCGGGCACAAGTGCGTCGTCTGGAACCTTCGAGGATGAAGCCTTGCAAGTCCACATGATTGTAAAGCCAACCTACACTCAATGTCTTATCTCTAATGAAAGTGACGTATCAAAAAATATATATACGTGAACACATAGGCGGGGTGCCACAACACCCCAAACAGCAAAATAACACACTTTTTCCGACTTCTGACTAAACTTTCTCTGTGCAATGGAACGGCGCACCCCTCTCTGCTGCAGTCAGATGATAAACTAGGAATACACAAGAGGGTAGCACCGTAAGTGGCATATTCCTTATTTCCACACTGTTTAAACACCGAGTGGGGTGCGTGAGCACCCCCCTATGTGTTCCCGGGTTAACTACTTGAACACTCAGAAATCGAACTCAATTCCCACTTGAACCACAGAACACCTAATTCTCATTTGAACATTCAGAAGTTCTAGACGCGACTCAACCTGCCCAATGTGTGTTGGTACGGAAGAGTATAGAATTTGCATTGACCATTTATATTTTGAATAATAATTACGGGACACCTGGGTCATTTTTGCTTAAAAACGGGACATTTAGGCGTCCCGTTTGAGAATCAGATAAAAAGGGGACAACGGTTGAAAAAAGGGACTGTCCCGGCTAAAACGGGACGTCTGGTCACCTTGGCGTTTACTCAATAAAAGTGCAATTCAGCAAATTTCTTTCAAGTTCCCATGCTGATTTTTACAACATCCCTTCCTCCCTCCAAACTTCTTTTGATCGCATTTCCGAGGTTGCAACGTCGTAACACCCACTGTGTCTGTTCTTTGTTCCCAATACTATGGCTAATATGAAACAGATCTCAGGCAATGTAAAAACAAGGACGTTCGTCTTGGGAACACGGAATCGAGCACTAATTTAAAGAACAACATTTGGAACTGTGGCAACTAAGAGTCCACGTGGATTTGACAAGTGACTGTCAATTGTTTGAAATGAGAGTTTTGGTTGGCCATTTTCTTATTGGAGGTGTTTCCCGCAAGATCCCTCAGACGATGACTTATTTATGGCACGAGCCACCACACATAGAAGGCGACATCCTTTATATACGAACCACACTTCGATTGAAGAAATGAACTATACATACATACCTACACACTATAGAGACCTATATCTATGGTTACTCTATTGAAATGTATTACAATATAAAAGGACCAGGATAGAAACTTTAACTTAACGTCTTGCGTTTGCCCTTTAGACTAAAGGAGACAAATGACTAGTGAAATTTAATGATGGGGGAAAAATGGTGGAATGAGAATGTGGGGAGAAACTCTAAAGGACCTATGGACACAATATTATCCATCACAAACTCACATGACCTGGGAACGAATCAGGGATATTTTTCACCAGAGGCCAGTGCTCTATTAGTGAACCACTGTGCACTTCTTGTTGTATATTATACACAATAAATGAGGCATGATGCCTAGCGCAATGTCAAGTGCAACACAATGAATGAGACATGATGCCTAGGGCAATGTAAAGTGTGAATTAGAAAAAAAAAAAAGACTTTATGTGTAATCCAGAGAGAGAGAAAATACGTAAGTTATTTGCAATAAATATACGCACGAGAGGAGATTCAGGAAATTCGAGACAAAACGAGACAAATCTCTGCCTCGTCCAGAATTTTCAAAATAAGACGGTTGGTTAAATGTCTCGTTCTGTCTCTTAAAACTTAGTATAACTTTTTCGAAATTATTTCTAAAAAAGTATTCACTCAAAGAGAGCTAAGCTATCTTTTAACCAATACCATAATTTATTACTTTTAAATGGCTACAGAATGACTATAAACATAATAGTTAACCTTCCGAAATCAAGCTTGTTAATCATTATGTAAACTAACATTTCCCTAGAGGAAACAAAAATCGTCCACCTATTTTTTAGCAACTCTTTTATTGTAAGTTCAAACTTCATTATTTAACATTTATGAGTTTCTTAAGTCCAGAGTCAAACTTTGGTTACCTATAACTCAGGAACCATAAGTCTTCATTTGACCAAATTTTAAACTGTGATAGATCTTAATGAGATCAGTAAGCATGCGAAATATAGTGTGCAGAGTTTTAGTTCCTGTACATTAAATTTGGGATTTTTCTTTAGCTTAAAAATAAGTTCAAGTCCCAACTTCGTTGACTAATAATTTTAAAACCGAAGACGAAAGATCTGCATCATAATGTTTCATATATGTACTAAACTCGTCAGGCTGTGTTCCTTGAAATCCATTAACGTGTTTTGTTGAAATCGAATATCTTTTTGCGCTGATAATCCTACAGAATTGTTTGGCATGCGTATGTTCAAGCAACAATAGGTTGATTTTACCCCATCTCTCCCCCACTGGCGCAAATCCCGGGGGGACGAGGGGGACATGTCCCCCCAAACTTCGACCTGGGGGGGACTGTCCCCCCAATAATCTGATTTAAAAAGTGCTTTTTTGGATAAGTGTCATGATTTGTGTCCGACTGCCCCAAAGGAATGTAAGATGAAATTGATTTCTCTTGGCTTTTCCATTAAAAAAAAAATAAATAAATAAAATAAACAGAATAGTATTCTGTAGTATTTCAAACTGAGCTTCGTGCTGTAGTGCGTTTAGTAGTCTCATCAATATGTATTAATTCCATTTCCGCTACTTGGGCACAAATTGCAATAAATGCCAGATGAGGATATGCCCCTCTCATGCTGGAAAGTTGTCTCAGCTGTCGGTACGGGCACAAATTCCGGGGGAAATGGGGAGAAATGTCCCACCCAACATTGGAACTGGAGGCTCTCCCAATAATCCGATTTGAAAAGTGCTTTTTGCAGATAAGTGTGATGATTTGTGTCCGACTGCCACAAAGGAAAGTGAGATGAAATTGGTTTCTCTTGCTTTTCCATTTTTAATGAAAATGAAGGAGTGCGACTGTTTGTGACGTAACCTGATGTGAAATCTTATCTCCTCCTCTCCTCTAGGCCCTAGCACACGAAGAGTATATAGACTACCCAATGTCAGTAGAACCCATCTTTTCAGTAAATGCGCATTTCATCTATTTGTAGTATCAGGCTAGGCATCTACTACTTCGTAAGCTAATTCCATGGCCTATGGAACCCGGAGGTTCAATGGCGCGTTCACAAAAGCTCTCCATTGACATATCCTTAGCCAACTGGATCCAGTTTCTACTTTGCATTCTTATTGTTGAGAGATCCATCTTAATATTGTCTTCCCATCTGCGCCTACGTCTTCCTAATGGCCGTTTTCCGATTGGTCTTACCGCTAATACTTTGAAAGCGTTCATACTTTCTTCCATCCTGGCTATATGCCCTGCCAACCTAAGCCTCCTAGACTTGATAACCCTAACAATGTTTGGTAAGCCGTATCATTTATGTAGTTCCTCGCTATTAAGTTTTTCGCCATTCCCCATTCCCGTTCCTCTTGGATCCGAATATTCGTCTGAGGATTTTGTTCTCAAATACTTTCAGTCTATGTTCTTCCCTCAGAGTAAGCTACCATGTTTCGAATCCATACAGAATAACAAGCATGATTATCGTTTTATATATTTTAAGCTTCAAATTCCTCGACAGAATTCGCGTCGACAAGAGATTTTTAACTGAATAATAACACGAATTCCCTGTTTTTAGTCGATATTTAATTTCTTCGTGAATATGAATTTCGTCTGTTAATATTGGTCCTAGATTTTTGAAAGTATCCAGTTTATCAAAAGTATTATTTAATATTTTAACGCATTAGTAATTTGCCGTGTTACGGTCCCGACGCACTTCCATGTATTTAGTTTTCTCTGTATTTCTTTCTATTGTTCTAATATCATCCCCTATTAAATTTACATCATCAGCGTACGCATAACCTGGTGAACACCGTTCAACTGTAGGCCCAGGTTGCTATCTTTGATTTTCCTTATAGCGTATTCCAGGGCAAAGTTGAATAATAATGTGACAACGCATCTCCTTGTTTCAGGCCATTCTCGACGTGAAAGCTCGTGGACAAAAATTTTCCTACCCGGATTTTACTTTGGAATTCATTTAAACATTCCTTAATTAATTTAATTAGCTTTTTCGGTATTCCAAATTCTGTAAGAACGTTGTACAATACATCTCTCCTAACCGAGTCGTAAGCCTTTCTAAAATCAATAAATAGTTGATGTACCGTGCTACTGTATTCCCATTTCTTTTCGAGTATGTGGCAAATGGTAAATATTTGGTCGATAGTTGATCGATTTCGTCTAAATCCGCACTGATAATCTCCAATAATTTCATCTGCGTATGGGATCAATCTTGCTAATAGAATGTTTGAAAGGATTTTATAGGATGTTGAGAGAAGAGAAATGCCTCGATAATTATTACAGTCAGTTTTGTCGCCTTTCTTGTGAATTGGAACAATGATTGATTTTTTCCACTCTTATGGCAATTTTTCCTTGTTGTAGATAAGGAGGATGAGTTTGTCTATCTTGTTCCACAATTTTTCGCCTCCAGGTAAAATTACCTCAGCCGGAATTTCGTTTACACTCGGAGATTTGTGTTTCTTTAATTTCTTTATAGCTATTTCTACTTCTATTTGGTTGGATTCTGGAATATACGGTTCTGCGGTGTGTATCTTCCTTTCTCACCGCACATTAGTTTTTGGCTACGTGTTAAGCAAATCGTCAAAGAAATCAATCTATTTAAAGTGCTATCTGTATCACTGAGAACTGTTCCATCAGCTTTCTTAATATAAGCACGAGGTTGATAGCCTTTCTTAAATTTGTTGATCCCTTTATACATGTCCCGAATGTTTTTATTTTTTCCATTATCTTCAAGTTCCTTAATTTTAGCTTTCAAAAAATCGCGTTTCTTTGTTCTAAAAGTTTTGGAAGTTTTCCGCCTGACGTCTATGAAATTTTGTGTAGTTATTTCATTCGGATTTTGTAGCAAACGTAATTTCTCCTCTCTTCTCTGCTAGTTCGAAGCATGGTTTGTTCCTACGTATTTCCACGTGTCCCAATTTTTCTTTTGAGAGAGGATGCTTCGTAAGCAAAGAAAAGAATTCAATTGCTGGAATATTTTTCTCCATAATCTTAAGGTTACATCTGTTAACTAAAGAGTATATGACATGCGTCATTTTCTGTAATTGTTCCTGTAATGTTATTGAGATTATCATCATTTTGCTCAAATACGAGTATTGTTGCGTCATGCGTCATACATAATTGATATTCTTTCTTCATAGTTTTGGGGAAGTCATTATTTATATTATTATAAAACAATTTTAACGTTGATCTTTGTGGATGCCTAATTAGAAACATACCAATTATAAATATGCATATATTCAGATTTCAGAATGTGTTCACGGCAGTGATTTGTAATATTGATATGTACTACTACTTCATCTACATCGCCTAATATATAATATACTCTACAACAGGTTCACCTCAGAAATCAGATTCATCTACCGTAATATGAGTTTCATCTCCCTTCTCTAGAATAAGCCTCAAATCTGCCCACAGCCCAATGTTGAAGATAACGAATGGCGTATTTAGGATTTTGTTTTGAAGGGCTATGTCCAACAGAACGAAGGAAGTGGGCAATTGCCCACCTGAGTTTGAGAATTAAATATATTTTAATTTATGCATAAATTGAAGTTATAATGGCAAGAATTGCAGACCGATAAATCCTATATGATATGATACAAAAATTTAGGAGTGAATCTATCCCTTGAATCTATTCATACAAGAAAAAGGAAGCATCCTCTTGACCTTCCTAATTTCCCTGGCTAATTATTCCCCCGTTTTGATTTTCTTTAATTCAAACATTACCTTCTTTTAAAAATAACTAACCGATATAATTTTTCCTTTGTTATAATAACCAAAGTCCTGTCATGTTGATATCCGCGCAAGTTGGTGTGGAACACCAGTTTCGCTTATCAACTCCTCTTTTGGTGTTACTGATGACAGCCGACTTGAATCACAACTGACAACGATCGATAACGTATGATAAGCGAAATGAAAGAAACATCAAGAAAAAGAAACAGAAAAGTAAAAAGGACGAAACAAAGAACAAAAGGACGTAGTTCTTACATGGAATGAAATTTGACAAATACAGTATTATTTCTGAACAAAGAGCATAAGAAAATGGAAAGTCAATGACATTCTTAGAAATGGTAAAAATGATTATTATTGTGCGTGGAATGCGAAAAACTAACAAATTTATTTCAGGGGAGCTTGAGCCCAGTCCGATAGCCCCATAAATACGCCACTGAAGACAATTCTGCTCCCCTGATCATTCACAGCATTGTTTTTCAACTTCATAAATATTTTGAACATCGCTTATATATATATATATATATATATATATATATATATATATATATATATATATATATATATATATATATATATATATATATATAAAATATGGGAACGGTCTTACCCGTCCCCCCCAATGTTGAGGACAGATTTGCGCCGATGCTCTCCCCCATTGTACTCCTTTATTATTAATGGATTGCAATCTGAAACAATAAGATTATGTGGGAAGCTTCAAGGAACCTATATACCAAATTTCATTAAAATCGGTTTCGTTTTATTACAGTTATCAAGGACCAGGCAAACCGGCAAAAAGAAACACAAATACCGATCGATTCAAATATAGAAGTTTCAACGTTAAAACTCGCTTCAATTATGTGTTTTACGAGTTCTTTTACGGTCTATGGATTTCTTTTCAAATAATTTTATTGGGAATAAACAATATAATATCTTCAATTTTCTGTCTTTAGAAACTAAGAATTTTAATTATTTTTTAAAGTTAAATCATTAAAAAAAGTTGAATTCGGTTTAGAAGATTACGTTTTCCTTGTAGTTAGCGATGTGAAGGTATCTGGCGCATGACGTGTTGACTAAATGGGCACGATTGACCCAACATCTGAAAGTAAGTTTATCCTTCAGCCTTCTGTAAATGGTTGCACTGTGTTTTCAGTAGCAAAGTGATCATATTGTTCATTTTTTACAGTTTCAATGGTTTATGTCAGTGTTTTCCAAACTTTTTCAAGTTGAGATCACCTTTATTAGTCATTATGTTCCACGAATACCCTGATCTTGTCCTCCATTAAAAGCAAATGTACGCCTATCTTTTTTTTTTTAATATTTTGTACCCGACTTTTATTTATATAAAAAATGTGTATTCAGATACTACAATCTTACATTAATCTCTTTCAAAGAGGAGTCCTTGGGCTATCACAAACTTCTCCCAACGATACTCACACTGTTGGAAGCAACGCTGGACCTGGGATTACGTGGACCTGGTCCGTCTCGTTCTACGTGGTGTCTTCCATGAAGTGAATTCTGGTTCCTTTCAGTGACATTTTCAGCTTGAGAAAAAGCCAAAAATCACTTGAAGCCAAGTTGGGAGAATAGGGAGCGACGAAGTACAAGTGTGCTGTGTTTGCCCAGGGAAGTCTTACCAAATGTGAATAATGGGCGGGTGAGCAATCTATGTGATGCCCATTGCTTCATCCCAGAAGGTCTGTTGAATCTTGCGGAGCGTTCCCGTTTGGGATTTTCAAAACTTGACACAAAATTTAATGCAGTAGCCTTGTTGTCAAGTTTATCAGTCATTTTGTCAAAGAACAAAACTCCGACATCGTTCACATATACCTCCTTATTCGTCAGCGGTGTGCCGGCGATTCGGCGACTTACTCTGGAGACTGAAATAAAAATACACTTTAAGACCACCTACATACAAGCGTCAGACCACGCCCAATATTTGTTTATGCCAAAAAGTATTAAAAAATAAGACCATATACTTTTTGAACAAATTACGCATATATATTTTTTAAAATTGTGTTGATAAAATTTCCTTATTTTTTATTGGTATTAATAAAATAAAATACATATTAGTTCTTTTCTTTAAAAAATTGAAGTCTATCAAGAATAGATTATTGTATAATAATGCAATTAAGCTATTTGAATTCGTTTATTTTTTTACCATTTGAAATTGTATAGTCTATTATTTGTATAATCTATCTTTGTTTGAGATGTTCATCTATAGTGTGTGATACTACACATTTTATTTTAATTTTTTTTTCTGTTTCTTAAAAGACTAATGTTGAATCTAAGATGAGTGCAAGAGCAGACCTCTAGGACCACAGTTTGAGAAACGCTGATCTGTTTTTATTTTTATTTTTTTTCTTTATTTTGCTAGCTTTCTTACGAGAGTTTCGCCCTCAATTAGGGATAACATTTTAGAGTACAGTATATTTGGTCCCAGTAAGCAAGCACGTCTACAGCAAGTCTTAAGTTTGCTCTTTATTTCCCTTGATAGTCTTAACCTTAGAAATCCTCCCAGTGTACGGCTTTGTCAAGTGTAAATTTTAAGTCATGCTTGACAGGTGTGTCAATCTAAAGGAATTTTAAGGCTAGCCCTGTCAAGTCTGAAACATGCTTGCAAACAAGATACTAGCAAGTTTGCTGTAGCCTTGGTTATGTCTGCAGCCATGTAAATGCAAACTTATGCAAGCTTACAGACTTGGCCTTGAAGGTTTGCGTAAGGCTGTTGAAAGTTTAGAATGCAATTAGGGGTAACTTGCTGTCATTTTAAGTTATTCATTATGTAGGGGGTTGGAAAGTAAGTTAGGTTGCTGTTACCATCTAAACGGATGAAAAAAACAAATACAAATTGTCAATATTTACTTTTAGTGATGAAACAAATATTATTGTTTTTATCGTTTAATCCGTTCAAACCAGAAGTAAGCACTGAATTAAGTATATAATGAGCAATGTATAAGCAATAGTCAAATTAAAATTGGATTAAATAATTAAAATTTAATTATAAATATATAAACAGTTGATCTTAGAGCATTTTTTATTATTGCCAAAAGGGTCAAATACATTTTATATAAACGGCTCCTTAAGAGGCACCTATACGATTTTAAATGAACTACACACTTGATCATTTAATGAAATAAAAACCAGAGTAGAGCTTCTACCGTTTTGATATTCAAGGAACATGTCTGCCTGAAGGCGAGTCATTTCAAGCAGCGGCTCCCCGTATTACTCCCATTCATATCCATCGAGGTGACGATGGGAGGAATACGGCAAGAGGGAGGAGGGATAACTTCTGGATACTTCTTCTTCTTCTCCCCCCTTCCTACTTTAATGGTTAGATTAAAATAAAAGAGGAAAAGAAAAGAAACTCATAATGGAAAATGGATAAGCGCAGGAAGACAGTAGTGAGATGAGCAGAAGGTAGTATTAATCCGAACATTGGGATGGTTTCACGGTTCTTCTGCACGTAGTTATTCATCAAGAATAAATGACCAGCCGTCCCTATCATTTAGAAAATTACACACTTTCACTTGAGTAGTGGATGATCTTGCTGCAGGATTCTTGCAGTCAGATTGGGATCTATTTTGCTTCAGGCATAATTTCATATTCTCGTATACAAGAGATATATATATACACATTCGTGTGTTCTCTTTTGTGAGGTTATATACATATACTACAACATTAAGAGGCGAATACATTTTCCAACTGTAATTTTTCAAATAGACGCAACCATATGATTTATATAATCTATTACCCAAATTCAGTGCGAAACACTCTATCTGCAATGTGTTATTACAGACAATGTTTGTATTATAAATATATGTCTCCTGCAATAAGGTGAGATATAATCTACTGTATTATGTACACACACACACACACACACACACACACACACACACACACACACACTTGTTTGTTTGTTTTGTTTATTTTTCTGTCTTTCGTAATTTTTAGAAGACCTCTGGTGGTACTATTCAGTTTAATTCTGCCTCATGAATGCACAGTTATAATAATGATGAGCTAGAGTTCTACCTTGGGGTACTCCTCATGAGGAAATACTTTTAACACCTCACAAGTCTGATTCGTTTTGAAGTGAGTCGTACAATAGCGTCAATTACCCGCTTCGCTGGATTAAAATGAGAAACATTAGTAATATGTTCCGTTAATCAGTCACTTTTTACTATTACGGAAACGCTCTCAAATCGATAGAAACAAAGAAAATATAATGAAAAATCAGAAAATAATAACTAGTCTATATAAATGAGCTGAATTTGGATTTAAACGGCATCGTAAGTGTCACTGTTCATTTCAGCGACCCCGAAAACTATGGATTCGACACTAATATCGATCATTTTTATATATCTCCTTCTCCCCTTCCCTTAAGTAGCATCGTCAAAACAAAATGATAAAACCCATTCCAGGCCCGAATCTCATCTGTGTTGAAAATTTGATTTAGATCGTTCGGGTGGCTCAAGAGTTATTAAGTCACAAACATAGTTACATTCATTTCTATATACAGAATGGTAAGAAACTATTGAGCAAACTTCAGGAGCTGAGGTTTAGAACATGACACTCGAAGTCATACCTGCTCTATTGAAAAATGCATGTTTGAAACCTTTGCAACGTGTGTGTGAGGGATTCTCCAAAGGAACGTAGGGATTAACTATAACCTGGCAAGTAATTCCAGTCAGGTATGACTTCGAGTGTCATGTTCTAAACCGCACTCTCTAAGTTGCGTTGTTTTTGAATGACAATCCTCTGAAGTTCATTTTCCCACGTTTTCGGAACCTTATATCGCCGAAACTATTCCTTACTGATCAAAGTTCCAGAGGACTTTTCTTGCTGTTTTCGGTGTCGGAAATCAGCTCCTGAAGTTTGTTCAAACAGTTTCTTACCATCCCGTATAGATAGATGGTGATCCATACAAATTTGTACTGTCTTTTAGTATTTTTCTTCTCTTATCGGTACAATTCAGCACTGTTCTGTTAGTACTGTTAGTACTGTTCTGTAGTAGATTCTCTCAATAGTCGTCTTGAAACTAGTGATAATATATAAATGACAAAAAACTTTATACTGTAGTTTGGTTAGCTTAGAAATTGTATTATAATTATTGAGCATCATTGTAACTTTACAGTTCTGTATTTTGTAACTTTTTAAAGGTGTTCTTATAATCTTTCACGCTCATGGGTGTAATGTACCATTACAGTTGAAAGTAATGGCAACTTTTTTTTTTACGCACCCTGTACCTAGTAATTTTTTTTTATTCAATTTCGGTTTAGTTACACAATTTATTTACTCTCTTTACTTCGAATTAAATATAATGAATCGAAAGGTTTCATTAGTAACCATATTCCCACTGAATAATATATTTTATTTATATTTTGATTAAGTGTAAATCCCATTTTCGGATATATAAGTCGAATAGTTACAAGGTTTACCATTCTGACGTCATACCGAAACATAGTTCCGTCATTGGATATAAATTTTCTTAATTTCAGACCAATGTAGAATTTAGTCAGGTACCTAATCTTTCCCTCACCCCCTCTCACTAGTCCATAGTCACTTTCAGATCCGGTTATATCTGGATTTGCCAAATTTCTATTTGTTTTGTAATTTCCGCGGCTAAAGTTTTCGTTCTGATTGGAGGAATTCTCCTACCTCTGGCGTTTTCGGCGCAATGTTATCAGAATAATCGAAGACACACAAGCAGGAGCAGCTTGTGATTTTCTTGCCAAATATTTTTCGGGAAGGATTCGAATTTCCAAGGACAACTAAGGTAACATATAATGTAATTCAATAGTTAAAGATTTACAACGGAATAGGAGCCCGGAAAATCCACAAATTTTGGTAAAGAAGCTGCAATTCAGTGAAATAAGGAATGGTGTTTACATGACGCCATGATGTCATCATTTTAGAACAAATATAGTGGAAGTGTGATTCTACCCTCCTCTTCTTTCAAACCATAGATTCAGTTAGGGATTAGGGAAATTACGACCTGTTTAGTGCATGTTGTTCGTGTATTAGGTAGATGTGATTTTTTTTTATTTTACAGTAAGTGCATGTACGTAGTAGGTTTGATAGTTGTAATGTAAATAATCATAATGGCAGCTTAAGTTAGCTTAAAAGGGCTCCTATCCCCTTTTCCAAATTGAACCAGTTCTAGCGGGGGAATGGGTTAGTTATTGTTTGTTTTAGGGCCTTTTCCCCTCTCAGGGGAAGGGTCCCTCCATAAACCTCGTTAAGGTGCCCCCAGGGCATCAATCTTTGGCAATAATTATGTAAACAATTGGTCAGGTCAATTGGACCTAGGGTTACCTTTTCTCATTTTGCCCCCCCCCCCTTTAAGTTAAATAGAGCCAACTGTATATACCAACAAGGGAGTATTTTTCCTCAACATGCATGTAATTAAATGGTGCATGTTTGGTTTAGTTAGTTTTCTTTATGTATAGTACTAACAGTGGTGTATGTAGTTAGTAGTTTTGTGTGAGTGTGTGAATTTTCGGTTAGGACAGTGTATAAATATGCGTTAATTTAGTACCATTTGTCTAACTCGAAGTATACTAAACCAGAGTAAATATTAAATTTCTGATTAATGAGTACAAGTATATATTTCAGTACACGGTAAATTATGCCTCCACTACAGCGCCATAGTGCTCGTTTTCGGTAATCAGTTGTTTGTTGACATTACGACATCGCATGACTTAGTGATTTAAGTTGTTTGATTTTGGCCATTTACTCTCAAATTACTTCCCGTGGACATTGTTTTCGGTTCAGATGAGTATACCTTCATATAAGATAGCATGAGATCTTACTATTTGGAAAATTACAGCTTGCTATGTCGTTTAGAACCCGAAATATCCATTAAAATAAAGAATGCCTATTTTCTTAATAGAAGTAAAGCCCATATGCTGTTACTGTTTGTTTCAAAATGTAGTATTAAATTCTCTTTTCCCGTGGCTGTAGAAAATTCCATTGTTGCTTTAGTTTTATCAGAAAATCAGAAATAGATTAATCGTTGACAATTTAACTTTCAGTGAATACACGTATGATTTTTTTTTAAAACTGCGAAGTAAATACAATTTGGGTGCTTCGAAACAAGGAGTACGTGGTTCGATGAATGTTATTGTGTGGTAGTTTGAGCGTGATAGATTGTGATAATTATATATATTTATTACTGTGTAATGTAAATATGTGTATGGCCTGCGTGTAAAATGTATGAAATAGGGTGTCTATAAAATATTACTTCGCGCGAAAATTAGTAGATAATGAATGAATGTAATGATATATTAATATTATGATATAAAATATGAATGAGAGTATGACACCTACATTTAAATGGATAGGCCTAGTGTATGTTATATAGTGAAAATATGAATACGTTTACGAAAAAAAAAAAAAATCTCTCGCGTTTTGACTTCTACACCAGTACATTCATCCAACCGAGTTTGCTACTTGGATAGTAAATTGTAGTTGGGAATTGTGTGTTACTTCGTATTTAAGTACCTCATAGTAACAGCCCCAGATCTTAAGCCTTTCAATAGATAGGGTAGCATCATGTGGGAATTACTTCTAAAGGTTGACAAAAATGATAATTAAGAAAAATAACTGCTATTTCCTGTGATCATTGAAAAGTACAGGTTTCGGTCATTTGTACCTTTAACATTCATAGCCTCTCCGAGATTTTTTTTTTCGTTGCTTACCTTATTTATTTATTGTGCAATGTTCATATAACTCAGTTCGGACTATCCGATTAAATCAACTGCTACTAAATTAATATTCATGTCATTAGCGTACCCGGACGTCGACCCCTAGTCCCCTTAAGTATTTTCATGTCTTTTCTTAGTTTAATCAGATGAGGGAAATTAACGACGTCCCAGACTGTGGCATGTCTGCGCGGGGTAGCCATCGGTGAGGTTTGGCATAGAAATCACCGATCCAAAATTCAGTTTATTTAATTTTTTTTTTATTTTGGCAAACTCTAATTAGGGATATCTTAGCTATTACTCTAATTTCATTACTATTCTGGAATCTTCTAGTTTCCAAGAGGTCGGATGATTTTTTTTCTTTTGAAATTCTAAATTAACGCCGTCTCTAACCTTCCGGAGGATTTTCGGGACCCTGCTGGTTTGGGCCGGATACGGGGATCGGATTTCAATCTTACAACCAAACTCTTGTGGGATTGGGATCTGATGGACACAGAACTTGCATCCTTGGCAGCAGGGCGCTCCTTGAGTCTACGTATTTGAGTAGACCACCCTTTTGGCATGTTAAGAATATTTTGGCTATGGATTTTGTTGAGAGCGAAATTCGACTTTTATCTTTGTAGCGTTAGTTATTTCCCACTTAAGTCTTTGGCGCCCCTATTCTTCGTCTTCCTTCTTCTCTATCTCTCTCTCTGTCTCCATTACTTCGAGATTTTTTTTTCAAATTTTTCAACCTCCCCCCCCCCGGTTTCTGAAACTCATGAAAACATACAATATTTATATCACTTATTTCGATCGTATGTACTAACTGAGACATCGAGGGATGCAATTCGTGGAGGTATTGCAGCACATCTCAGGACCATTTCAGCGATATTCAATCCACCACGGGAGAAACTGACGAGAAGGTACACTGTGCTTTCAGATTCCTAGAAACATTTGTTATTCATTGATCATACAAATTATACCCATTGATTACTGATTTCTGGTTTTTCTTTCTATTGATTGGTCATATAGTATGTATGTATTAGTAGTTTGGGCCCACTAGTTTCGAATAACATTGATTTTTTTTCTGTATATACATCTATATATATGTACTTACATAGTTTGAAAAGTTACGTGCCTGCTCGATTTGTTGTATTTCCACCTCTTATGTCAACTTATTAAATAATACCAACTATTTTTTTTTATACGCGGATCTTTAGTAAATTGAGAATGATTATTGATTATCGGGTTTACATATAAAGTACAATGTTGCAACCTTATGATGGAAAAAAATGAATTTTGATAGTCAGGGTTTTTGTTTTGTTTTTGAGCCAATAAAATATGAATACTTGTCGAATATAAAAAGGTTATGTAGACATTAAATGTCGACGAAATACTACGATAGATATTAAAGTGAAATTTATTATATTGAGTAATATGAATATATATATGTGAATATGTATGTGAAGGGCTCGGTATTTACCCTGGTTGTTTTAGGTTGCCATAGATTTTTGACACCCGATATTAACCAACTCTTTGTGATATACAGCATTACCGCGTAAATTGTAATAAATGACATTTTGTTGAGTTGTTATTGATGTTTGTAACTATTAAAGTTGAATATCATGTTAAATACTGCATGTAAATAAAACAAGTAGCAGGTCGTAAGAAAAGTAAAAATAACCCTAATCCTTATCCAAATTTATTTTGCGAGATCATAGTGAAATCAGTAAGCTACGAAACAGTGTGCCCCACCAACGAATCCTTCTATCAGTAAACTATGAAACAAATCCTTCCTCTACGATCGGAAACCTAACTATACAGAGACTAGAATCTTTTGACTACACAATCTATACTAGAAAAAAAAATAAAATAGTGATCTTAAATTCAATGAACTGAAATTTGGTTAATAATTTAATGTGAATACAGGAATATGGAAATATGTTCCCAATGTTTGGGACTGGACTCAATATTTTGAATCTCGATAAACTTTGAAATTTTATATCAAGTGCGTCAAGTGACGAAATGAGAAATTTAAATATATATGTGATATGAAGCAACTATTTGTCTATAGTTAAAACAAAAACGACTAAATACTCTCATGGACACAAATCACAGTGCGAAAAGAGAGTTAAAAAAGGAGTTATTATCGACGTGAGAACAAAGACTCATAAAATTGTCGAAATGTCTCCTCTTGGGACAGAGACTCAATAAAATGCTACTAAAGTGCTTTTTTTTTTTTTTTTTTTTTTTTAAAGAATGATTAACCAATTATATTTTTTTTCTCTCTTTTGCCCGCAATGATATGTATTCATTGCACTGAATCTTAAATATATTGACCTTTGAATTTTTTTCCTTTATTTTTGTCTTTCGTTTTTTGTCGAATTCTTTTTTATGTAATCCAACTTTTAATATATCTAGAAAGAGAAATGTGTTATTTGATCTTGTTGAAAGTAGCAGATTTCTGTGCATGCTTATGAAACATTCTTTTCATGTATTAAATCTTTTCCTGTTATGTCAAACTAAGTTTTCTTTTATTGAAATGTAATAAATGTCTATAGAAATGTAGTTAGGTTAGTTTAATTCAACTAAATACAACCTGAAGCATACATTGTCCTGTATGAATGTGTGTGTGAGTGAAATATAGGTTTAGTATTAAGTGCACCAATTATTTGGACATATATGTGTGACTTATTATAATTAATGGTAGTTGGCAATTAAAGTCATTGAATGTTAATACTAACTTAATTTAAGTTGGCTCTATGAAGGAAGTAAAAAGGACCGAAGTAGCCTGAACAAATGATCATCATGGGAGAACTGTGAAAGTCAAAATCTTCGACAAATATGTGATACTCTGATTTTTTTTTCTCTGTGGTCGATTCTAGCATGCCATCAACTTCGTCGTTTATTTTTCAAATATTGGATATTAGTCTAGAACTTTCTGGAAATATTGAATAAACGGTTAAATTAAACTTTCTCATCTATCTCAGAGCTAGATTGGGATAATTCGGTAGTTTGTGTTAAATGGATCTAGATCTGGGATGTATGGGTTAACATGTGTCTACCTTTGATCACCTTAATACCAAACATTCACCCAATAGCTATCGGAAATAATCCCAATTCGATAATTATTCACTTTCCCTTTACCATATTTCTCAAAATATCCAGTAACAGTTTCCTCTTTATCACCTTCTTACTTTACCACCTTTCCTCTTCTATCTTCCTTTCCCTTTCTTCATCTTCTTCTATTTTTAAATAAAACTGAAAAGGGGGTCGTGACTGGGAATTCTAAATGTAATAAACACGGTCATGTATTTATTTTATTTTATTTTCTTTAGAAGTCCGATAAAAAGTTTTCTCGTTTCGATCGAACCTAGTATGTTCGAAATTAAGAAATGGATAATTATATTCCAATGTAATTAGACATAAGCTGATAGCTTCATGAATATCCCCACCAGGGGTGAAGGGTTCCCACTCACGACTTATTCCGTGCATCACATTTGTTGCAGATTCTTTTTCCCTCAATCAGTTTTAGATTGACGAGCGGTGACAGGATTCGTTGTTATGGAAACGGTGGTTTCTATGGCAACGGCCCCCCCTTTTTTCAGTTTTAGAGTGGCGACACGTGACAAGACTGTTGCCATGGTAACGCATGTTTGCTGTGGTAACGGATCTGAAAAATGCTTATTGAATAATACAAGTTATCATGCCAATCAGTTTGAATTGGTGAACCGCGACAAGAATGGTTTGTCATGGCAACGTTTGTTACCATGGCAACGGATCTCAGTTTAAATGGCGACCGATAGATCTGAATTTTTTTTAAGAATGTCAAAGAGTGAGGTTGAAGGCATGTTGAATTGATTACAACATTGAAATTAATAAGAGAAATTTTATAGTGAAGTGAAACAAGTAGAGTCGTTGGCTACTTTGTCATTTTTGCTTCCTTTTCTAAGGGGGAAAAAAAGAGAAGGAGTGTCAAAATTTTTTCTAAATTAGAACTAAACGCTAGAAGGGTTTCAAGGAAGGAAAGAGAATGGGAGTCCTTTAATTTATGAATAATACTTGTCTTGATAGCGAATAAGTATTTTATAGTATATGTGTATTTTTGATATATATCTTGTATTTTGTAAAGTGTATAGTGTGTCAAAACTATGGCAACAAATAAAAAAGTTGTTTTGTCACAGGACGAATGTGAAGTCACGTGCACTCAATGCACGTTAGATGAAAAAGAGAAAAGATCTCGCGCCCCGCGGAGATTAATAAGATGCACCGGTTGTGGACTAAAATGGATCCACTTTGCTTGCTCCAATTTGGATGATACTACTGAAAATGCAGAAAAGGTTCAAACCGGCGAAATAATAAAATACTGTGAGGATTGTGAAAAGGACCGAGGCCAAATATCTCCAGCGGAGATATCTGACCTCGATGATGAGGAAAAGAATGGAAATCACAGTGATTCTCGGGATCAGACGGCAAACCCGAAGGAAGGAATGTCATCTGGAGGGTCTGACACGTCTGCATTAATTCGCCAGATGATGGAAATGATGCATGAAAAATTTTCTAATATGAATGAAAAATTTTCTAACAAATTTGATGAATTGAAACAGAACGGTGCAGAAATGAGGCGTGAGAATGCAGAAATGAGACGTGAAATAAATGAAAAGTTTGATACCTCGAAACGAGAGACCGATGCTCGATTCGAGGTACTAAACAATAAATTTGACCAGATCTGTTTAGACTTTGCTTCTTCGATTAGCAAATTGAAAGAGCAAACGTCTACTGAACTAGAGCAGGTTAGATACCAGGCCCAACATTCTACCGAGCAGCTCAGAGACGAAACAAATGAAAAATTAAATGAAATAGATGTAAGGTTTGAGAGCACAAACAAAAGATTTTGTGACATCGAACAAAAGGTTGAACAGCAGCAGGCTGAAATAAGTAAATTAAATGTTGTAATATCTAGCCTATCAATAGAAACCAAACTAGAGTCGGTTGATCAAAGGATTGGTCAAATTCAAACCGAAGTAGACAGTCTTAAGGGGAATATTACTAAATTGGAATTCGTCAAGTCTGATATCTCCTATCCTTTTCCTGATAGCGATTCTCCAGGGAAAATTTTCCCAGAAACAAGTAACGTCCTCCCGGGAAAGAGTCAAGTGTTGCCTGATGCACGGGACACAGCAATGTATTGTCCCCCGCATCAGCCAACCTCGAAATCATGGTTGAGTAATTTCGATGTACCGATGCAGTCGAGTGTTGTGACTACAACAGTCACTAGCGTAAATGCTCACTCTACCTTTGGAATGGTACAATCTTACAGCGTGCTGCCAGGAGGGGAAAGGAGATGTGCCGGACCGTCGGTTACTGCCGTGGTGGGTCCTAAGTTCGAACCTCACATGGTCAACACTAATTATAAAACCTCTCTTGGTCATATGGGAGCGTTCAGTTCAGTGACCACTCCGTCGGTGGCAAATCCGGTGACAACCCCAACCGCTCAGGATAACGCGTTGATTCCAATAGATTCTTTTCCTGTCCCGTATAGTATGAGCTCTAAAGTTTCCCTCCGGGATATTGAACGTTTTCCCACTTTCGATGGGAACATTGCTAACGGGTTACCTCGAGTTTTCCTGCGAAGATTGCAGCAATATCTAGATATGTACAAACTTACTGATGGGGAACGCCTACAAATAGTCGAAAAATGTTTGATCGCCGCTTCGGGCGCATGGTTTGCCTCTGTTAAATACCAAATCCGGACGTTCAGTGATTTTTTGATTCTTTTCAAAGAAGAGTATTGTAATGAGCACATCGAGCGGCTCCAAAAGAGAAACTTACAATCACTCCGGTATGATCGCTCCAAGTATGGGTCCCTCTTGGACTATGCTTGGAAAATCATTGAACTATATTATCAGATAGCTGAACATCCCTCTCAGGCCGAACTGGTAGATATTATAGTTAACGCTCTTCCACCCGATGAGTCCCGGGCCATAGCGTCCCACTTGTGCCAAACGGTGCGAGAAGTCACCTCACGTTTAGCTGCCTTGTGCGGCAAGGAAGTTGGTGGTCCACCAAAACGATACTTCGCCCGACAGGCAAAGATTCTAAAACCGACGAAGACGAAGGTAACGGCAAGTTGCCAGACAGATTTCCTGAGTTATACCCAAGCTGGATCTCGTTATCCTAGTGGGTATGGCTCAGAAAACAACAATAATGGCCGGCGACTATTCAGGAATCGGCCCATGTTCAACAATCGCCGGAGTTATCGTCCCTATGACCGTACCAACATGGAATCGAACCCGGATAGGGGCGATAACGCCAGGAGGAATTTTAACAGGACGTACGGAAGAAGGGAGAACGGTAATAGTCAGGGCAATAATAATAACAATAATAGTAACAATAATGTAAATCGACCCCAGAATTCAGTCCCTTCGCAAGTGCGTGGTAACGGTGAGCCTAGAACAATATTAAATGGGAGTGATAGTCGCGAAACTGCGGTAAAGTCGACAAACTAACGCCGCAGTTACCTGATGAAATGGGGGAGGATAACTGCGGGTACATACACCCCATTAACTACAAAATGCAATATTCTAATAATAGTAAATCCGAGTTTCAGATACAAGAATACCCCTCGCCGAATTCCTTAGAATTTATAATAAAATTCGTAATCGATGAAGAGCCATTTGCGGTGGGGGAAGAACGCTATTTCTCGGCATCTCCCAGCCTAAAGGGAAGTATCGGTGGCGTTGAACTTGTTGCTACCATAGATAGTGGTTCGGAGCTCTGCCTAATGGACTGGGAGGTGTGGAGAAGATTGAAACAGCGCTTCCCTTCTGCAAAATTAAGGCCGTACACGGGTCTTACACTGGGTGCATTTGCTGGGAAGGAAAGTTTTTCAGTTCAAGGGGCTCAAAATTTCAATCTTAACATTCAAAACCATATTTTTGAAATAGCTATTTTTGTTATTAAATACTTGCGAACGGATTTAATCTTGGGTTGCCCATTCTTAGATAAGTTCCATTGTATCATCGACCGTGAAAAGAAAGAAATTCGTATGAAAGATAGTCTCGGGAATGCAGTTACTGTTTCAACTAATAAACCAAATGTAATGTTAGTGGGAATACCGGAAAGAGAGATTGCAATCGGTGAGTCAGGGCGGCCAGTGATGGATCAGCCCATGCTTGACCCCAGGTTTATCTGTCAAGCTGCCTGTGCAGTGACACCTCTCAATGGGGGAGAGGTTAACAGGGACGATCAGCTGGATCCATTCCTGAATGCCGAATGCAATGTCTCTCCACAAGATATCGATACTTACATTACTACTCGGGATGACTTACCACCACCAATTAGATCAGGTCTCCGTAAACTATTATTACAGTACAGATCTCTCTTCTCCGAGTACCCACGTCGTGTTAATGCGCCTCCATACAAAATTCAACTAAAAGATAACGAACCAGTTGTGGGACATTGCTATTCTGTCCCACAAGCAATGCAACCCGAGTTTGAGGCCGAATTAAATAAATGGTTACGGTTAGGAATTGCTATAGAACAGATGTCCCCATACAGAAATCCTATTCATGTTGTCAGAAAGGCCTCTGGGGGCGTACGTCCCGTTTTGGACCTCAGGGCTACCAACTCTAAAATTATTTCCCCTCAAGCACAGGTTGAACCAATAGACGATTTATTACATCGTGTTTCACAAGCCACTTGGTTCTCATCTTTTGATGCATCTAGTGCCTATTATGGGATCAGTTTACACAAAGAATCATATCAATGTACTAGCTTTGTGTATAAAGGAAGGCAATATTGCCTTACCGTTTTGCCACAGGGATTGAAGAGCAGTCCTGCTGTTTTTCAATCCGTTATGACTAATTTTTTCAACGACTCAACTCGTTCTTTTGTAGTTTTATACCTTGATGATGTTATGGTAAAATCGGTCACGGAAGAAGAACACTTATCTCATTTAGAAAGAACCTTTGAAATTTTCAAGAGGGCAAATTTTTCCTTAAATTTTCAAAAATGTAAGTTCTTCGCACGGGAGATAAAATTTTTAGGTCATATCATTAGTGGCAAAACGATAAGGGTTGACCCTAAATTAAACGAACCCATTCGTTGTTTTCCGGTTCCGAAATCAAAGAAGGCATTACAAAAGTTCCTAGGCCTCATAGGGTGGAGGAGAAAGTTCGTACCAAACTTTTCTGGACTTACCGCTAAATTATATCAACTACTAAAAAAGGATCAAAAATTCACATGGAACGATGAAACATTGGAAACTTTCCATAAGTTAAAAGAGCTTATTAGCAATCCGCCTGCTCTAAGTCAGCCAGATTTCTCCCTGCCATTTCACATACACAGTGATGCGTGTATGGAAAATCTGGCTGGCTATCTTGCACAATATCCAGCAGGTCAAGAAGATCCTAATGTCATCGGATATGCTAGTCGACGGGTAAAGCCTTACGAGTTGTCTCTGTCGATCTCTCAGTTAGAACTACTGTCCGTTCTGTTCCTATGTGAGCACTTTGAACAACATATTATGGGTCGTATCACGTATGTTCATACCGACAATGCAGCAGTTACTCATGCTTTCACTCAGAAGAACCTTGAACCAAGAACCACCAGGATCCTACTTAAATTACAGAAATTTGACTTAACATTTCAGCACTGTCCAGGCCGCGAGAACCTTATCGCCGATACACTTAGTAGGTACCCGCCTGAGGTATTGCTTGAACCCGAAACCCATTATGTGCATTTCCTAACGAAAACACAATATGCTGACATTGATTTAAATCATATAAAGAAAAATCAAGAAACTGATGAATTATGTCAAACGTTCTTAAGGCGATATGAAAATAGTGGTAATCAGAGTAGAATCGCAATGCATTGTGGGTTAATGTACATAAAACCGTTGCGAGTTCAAAAATGGCTTTTAGTAATACCTCAGGCTTGTATTCACCAAATTATCAGTATTGTTCACTCCACAGGTCATTTTGGAGTTCAAAAATGTTATCGCTTTTGTCGCGCAATCTTTTATTGGAAAAATCAAAAATCTACCATAAAAAATTTCATCCGAAACTGTATCCAATGTGCGGAAACAAAGTTCACAAACCGAACCATAGCTCAGCAAGAATATCACATAAGAGCAAATATACCCCATGAGACTCTGGGGGTGGACCTTATTGGGAAATTACCACCTAGCCAGGGATACTATTATATTTTATCACTAATAGATATTTACTCTCGTTTTGTTACTTTTCTTCCGCTCAGAAAAGCTCATACCAAAGAAATAATAACAGTACTAGAGAGAAGATACTTTCACCTTTTACCATATCCTCAAGAATTCTTAAGTGACAGGGGACCACAGTTCCAGTCTAAACTGTGGCAGGATTTCTGTGCTAAGTATAAAATTAAACACAAGAAAACAGCTAGCTATTCTCCTCAAGGTAACAGCATAACAGAGCGCAGCCATAAAGAGCTCAATAGGTTAGTTCGGTTATGGTGTAATGAAGATCAAACCACCTGGTATAGATATCTTGTAAAAATACAGGACCTTCTTAATAATTCTTATTGCTCAAGTATTGGTTGCACGCCGGCGGAACGCTTTCTGAGTTACTCTGCTGTTGACAACTACCGGAAGGTGTTCCCATGGCCAAAACAATTAGATTCCGTTGAAAATAGGTTTAAATTTACGGAGATAGATATAAATTCGCGAAATTCTAGTAAACGGTCAACACATTCTGTTACTCTGGAAGAAGGTCAACTAGTAATGCTGAAATTACACAACTTATCGTCAATAATAAAGCAGGAATCCGCCAAATGGATGAAAATTTTCACTGGCCCGTTTGTCGTGAAAAACTTGCTAAAAAACTACGCTGTTTTGCATAATCTCAAAGGTGAAAGTATCGGAACTCACAATTTTCGAAATTTAAAGATTTTCAATTGTACAGAAGATAAACGTAGTGAATTACTCGCGCAATACCCCAAGTAGATATAATATACTGTCCTAGTGTGACTGGTAACGTTTGAATGGGATGAATGAGTGTGTTAACTTAACAAGCATCAGTAGTTAGTATTCACAATTAGCAAAATTTTGTTATTCTAACAAAATTTTGTTAATGGGCCGGGGAAAACTGTAATGTACCATTACAGTTGAAAGTAATGGCAACTTTTTTTTACGCACCCTGTACCTAGTAATTTTTTTTATTCAATTTCGGTTTAGTTACACAATTTATTTACTCTCTTTACTTCGAATTAAATATAATGAATCGAAAGGTTTCATTAGTAACCATATTCCCACTGAATAATATATTTTATTTATATTTTGATTAAGTGTAAATCCCATTTTCGGATATATAAGTCGAATAGTTACAAGGTTTACCATTCTGACGTCATACCGAAACATAGTTCCGTCATTGGATATAAATTTTCTTAATTTCAGACCAATGTAGAATTTAGTCAGGTACCTAATCTTTCCCTCACCCCCTCTCACTAGTCCATAGTCACTTTCAGATCCGGTTATATCTGGATTTGCCAAATTTCTATTTGTTTTGTAATTTCCGCGGCTAAAGTTTTCGTTCTGATTGGAGGAATTCTCCTACCTCTGGCGTTTTCGGCGCAATGTTATCAGAATAATCGAAGACACACAAGCAGGAGCAGCTTGTGATTTTCTTGCCAAATATTTTTCGGGAAGGATTCGAATTTCCAAGGACAACTAAGGTAACATATAATGTAATTCAATAGTTAAAGATTTACAACGGAATAGGAGCCCGGAAAATCCACAAATTTTGGTAAAGAAGCTGCAATTCAGTGAAATAAGGAATGGTGTTTACATGACGCCATGATGTCATCATTTTAGAACAAATATAGTGGAAGTGTGATTCTACCCTCCTCTTCTTTCAAACCATAGATTCAGTTAGGGATTAGGGAAATTACGACCTGTTTAGTGCATGTTGTTCGTGTATTAGGTAGATGTGATTTTTTTTTATTTTACAGTAAGTGCATGTACGTAGTAGGTTTGATAGTTGTAATGTAAATAATCATAATGGCAGCTTAAGTTAGCTTAAAAGGGCTCCTATCCCCTTTTCCAAATTGAACCAGTTCTAGCGGGGGAATGGGTTAGTTATTGTTTGTTTTAGGGCCTTTTCCCCTCTCAGGGGAAGGGTCCCTCCATAAACCTCGTTAAGGTGCCCCCAGGGCATCAATCTTTGGCAATAATTATGTAAACAATTGGTCAGGTCAATTGGACCTAGGGTTACCTTTTCTCATTTTGCCCCCCCCTTTAAGTTAAATAGAGCCAACTGTATATACCAACAAGGGAGTATTTTTCCTCAACATGCATGTAATTAAATGGTGCATGTTTGGTTTAGTTAGTTTTCTTTATGTATAGTACTAACAGTGGTGTATGTAGTTAGTAGTTTTGTGTGAGTGTGTGAATTTTCGGTTAGGACAGTGTATAAATATGCGTTAATTTAGTACCATTTGTCTAACTCGAAGTATACTAAACCAGAGTAAATATTAAATTTCTGATTAATGAGTACAAGTATATATTTCAGTACACGGTAAATTATGCCTCCACTACAGCGCCATAGTGCTCGTTTTCGGTAATCAGTTGTTTGTTGACATTACGACATCGCATGACTTAGTGATTTAAGTTGTTTGATTTTGGCCATTTACTCTCAAATTACTTCCCGTGGACATTGTTTTCGGTTCAGATGAGTATACCTTCATATAAGATAGCATGAGATCTTACTATTTGGAAAATTACAGCTTGCTATGTCGTTTAGAACCCGAAATATCCATTAAAATAAAGAATGCCTATTTTCTTAATAGAAGTAAAGCCCATATGCTGTTACTGTTTGTTTCAAAATGTAGTATTAAATTCTCTTTTCCCGTGGCTGTAGAAAATTCCATTGTTGCTTTAGTTTTATCAGAAAATCAGAAATAGATTAATCGTTGACAATTTAACTTTCAGTGAATACACGTATGATTTTTTTTTAAAACTGCGAAGTAAATACAATTTGGGTGCTTCGAAACAAGGAGTACGTGGTTCGATGAATGTTATTGTGTGGTAGTTTGAGCGTGATAGATTGTGATACTTATATATATTTATTACTGTGTAATGTAAATATGTGTATGGCCTGCGTGTAAAATGTATGAAATAGGGTGTCTATAAAATATTACTTCGCGCGAAAATTAGTAGATAATGAATGAATGTAATGATATATTAATATTATGATATAAAATATGAATGAGAGTATGACACCTACATTTAAATGGATAGGCCTAGTGTATGTTATATAGTGAAAATATGAATACGTTTACGAAAAAAAAAATCTCTCGCGTTTTGACTTCTACACCAGTACATTCATCCAACCGAGTTTGCTACTTGGATAGTAAATTGTAGTTGGGAATTGTGTGTTACTTCGTATTTAAGTACCTCATAGTAACAGCCCCAGATCTTAAGCCTTTCAATAGATAGGGTAGCATCATGTGGGAATTACTTCTAAAGGTTGACAAAAATGATAATTAAGAAAAATAACTGCTATTTCCTGTGATCATTGAAAAGTACAGGTTTCGGTCATTTGTACCTTTAACATTCATAGCCTCTCCGAGATTTTTTTTTTCGTTGCTTACCTTATTTATTTATTGTGCAATGTTCATATAACTCAGTTCGGACTATCCGATTAAATCAACTGCTACTAAATTAATATTCATGTCATTAGCGTACCCGGACGTCGACCCCTAGTCCCCTTAAGTATTTTCATGTCTTTTCTTAGTTTAATCAGATGAGGGAAATTAACGACGTCCCAGACTGTGGCATGTCTGCGCGGGGTAGCCATCGGTGAGGTTTGGCATAGAAATCACCGATCCAAAATTCAGTTTATTTAATTTTTTTTTATTTTGGCAAACTCTAATTAGGGATATCTTAGCTATTACTCTAATTTCATTACTATTCTGGAATCTTCTAGTTTCCAAGAGGTCGGATGATTTTTTTTCTTTTGAAATTCTAAATTAACGCCGTCTCTAACCTTCCGGAGGATTTTCGGGACCCTGCTGGTTTGGGCCGGATACGGGGATCGGATTTCAATCTTACAACCAAACTCTTGTGGGATTGGGATCTGATGGACACAGAACTTGCATCCTTGGCAGCAGGGCGCTCCTTGAGTCTACGTATTTGAGTAGACCACCCTTTTGGCATGTTAAGAATATTTTGGCTATGGATTTTGTTGAGAGCGAAATTCGACTTTTATCTTTGTAGCGTTAGTTATTTCCCACTTAAGTCTTTGGCGCCCCTATTCTTCGTCTTCCTTCTTCTCTATCTCTCTCTCTGTCTCCATTACTTCGAGATTTTTTTTTCAAATTTTTCAACCTCCCCCCCCCGGTTTCTGAAACTCATGAAAACATACAATATTTATATCACTTATTTCGATCGTATGTACTAACTGAGACATCGAGGGATGCAATTCGTGGAGGTATTGCAGCACATCTCAGGACCATTTCAGCGATATTCAATCCACCACGGGAGAAACTGACGAGAAGGTACACTGTGCTTTCAGATTCCTAGAAACATTTGTTATTCAGTATATCATACAAATTATACCCATTGATTACTGATTTCTGGTTTTTCTTTCTATTGATTGGTCATATAGTATGTATGTATTAGTAGTTTGGGCCCACTAGTTTCGAATAACATTGATTTTTTTTCTGTATATACATCTATATATATGTACTTACATAGTTTGAAAAGTTACGTGCCTGCTCGATTTGTTGTATTTCCACCTCTTATGTCAACTTATTAAATAATACCAACTATTTTTTTTTATACGCGGATCTTTAGTAAATTGAGAATGATTATTGATTATCGGGTTTACATATAAAGTACAATGTTGCAACCTTATGATGGAAAAAAATGAATTTTGATAGTCAGGGTTTTTGTTTTGTTTTTGAGCCAATAAAATATGAATACTTGTCGAATATAAAAAGGTTATGTAGATATTAAATGTCGACGAAATACTACGATGGATATTAAAGTGAAATTTATTATATTGAGTAATATGAATATATATATATATATATATATATATATATATATATATATATATATATATATGCGAGTATGTATGTGAAGGGCTCGGTATTTACCCTGGTTGTTTTAGGTTGCCATAGATTTTTGACACCCGATATTAACCAACTCTTTGTGATATACAGCATTACCGCGTAAATTGTAATAAATGACATTTTGTTGAGTTGTTATTGATGTTTGTAACTATTAAAGTTGAATATCATGTTAAATACTGCATGTAAATAAAACAAGTAGCAGGTCGTAAGAAAAGTAAAAATAACCCTAATCCTTATCCAAATTTATTTTGCGAGATCATAGCGAAATCAGTAAGCTACGAAACAGTGTGCCCCACCAACGAATCCTTCTATCAGTAAACTATGAAACAAATCCTTCCTCTACGATCGGAAACCTAACTATACAGAGACTAGAATCTTTTGACTACACAATCTATACTAGAAAAAAAAAAATAAAATAGTGATCTTAAATTCAATGAACTGAAATTTGGTTAATAATTTAATGTGAATACAGGAATATGGAAATATGTTCCCAATGTTTGGGACTGGACTCAATATTTTGAATCTCGATAAACTTTGAAATTTTATATCAAGTGCGTCAAGTGACGAAATGAGAAATTTAAATATATATGTGATATGAAGCAACTATTTGTCTATAGTTAAAACAAAAACGACTAAATACTCTCATGGACACAAATCACAGTGCGAAAAGAGAGTTAAAAAAGGAGTTATTATCGACGTGAGAACAAAGACTCATAAAATTGTCGAAATGTCTCCTCTTGGGACAGAGACTCAATAAAATGCTACTAAAGTGCTTTTTTTTTTTTTTTTTTTTTTTAAAGAATGATTAACCAATTATATTTTTTTTCTCTCTTTTGCCCGCAATGATATGTATTCATTGCACTGAATCTTAAATATATTGACCTTTGAATTTTTTTCCTTTATTTTTGTCTTTCGTTTTTTGTCGAATTCTTTTTTATGTAATCCAACTTTTAATATATCTAGAAAGAGAAATGTGTTATTTGATCTTGTTTAAAGTAGCAGATTTCTGTGCATGCTTATGAAACATTCTTTTCATGTATTAAATCTTTTCCTGTTATGTCAAACTAAGTTTTCTTTTATTGAAATGTAATAAATGTCTATAGAAATGTAGTTAGGTTAGTTTAATTCAACTAAATACAACCTGAAGCATACATTGTCCTGTATGAATGTGTGTGTGAGTGAAATATAGGTTTAGTATTAAGTGCACCAATTATTTGGACATATATGTGTGACTTATTATAATTAATGGTAGTTGGCAATTAAAGTCATTGAATGTTAATACTAACTTAATTTAAGTTGGCTCTATGAAGGAAGTAAAAAGGACCGAAGTAGCCTGAACAAATGATCATCATGGGAGAACTGTGAAAGTCAAAATCTTCGACAAATATGTGATACTCTGATTTTTTTTTCTCTGTGGTCGATTCTAGCATGCCATCAACTTCGTCGTTTATTTTTCAAATATTGGATATTAGTCTAGAACTTTCTGGAAATATTGAATAAACGGTTAAATTAAACTTTCTCATCTATCTCAGAGCTAGATTGGGATAATTCGGTAGTTTGTGTTAAATGGATCTAGATCTGGGATGTATGGGTTAACATGTGTCTACCTTTGATCACCTTAATACCAAACATTCACCCAATAGCTATCGGAAATAATCCCAATTCGATAATTATTCACTTTCCCTTTACCATATTTCTCAAAATATCCAGTAACAGTTTCCTCTTTATCACCTTCTTACTTTACCACCTTTCCTCTTCTATCTTCCTTTCCCTTTCTTCATCTTCTTCTATTTTTAAATAAAACTGAAAAGGGGGTCGTGACTGGGAATTCTAAATGTAATAAACACGGTCATGTATTTATTTTATTTTATTTTCTTTAGAAGTCCGATAAAAAGTTTTCTCGTTTCGATCGAACCTAGTATGTTCGAAATTAAGAAATGGATAATTATATTCCAATGTAATTAGACATAAGCTGATAGCTTCATGAATATCCCCACCAGGGGTGAAGGGTTCCCACTCACGACTTATTCCGTGCATCACATTTGTTGCAGATTCTTTTTCCCTCAATCAGTTTTAGATTGACGAGCGGTGACAGGATTCGTTGTTATGGAAACGGTGGTTTCTATGGCAACGGCCCCCCCTTTTTTCAGTTTTATGGGCAAGAATCCTCTGCAAAGATTCTGACTCCTTGATACTGTACAAAGACACACAGTGTTTGCGTTCGAAAGAATATTGATTGACATGTACAAGCGACCACCTATGCAATGAATCCATAATTACACAGTTCTTGCATACGTGGTATCCTATAACCAGTTCCTCTCCTGTATCTCGTAATTACCTGTTTTCCAGAATCGAAACGCAAGGCGCAAACGAGACGAGTCGAAAATGAAAAAAGAAATGAAATCTTTCGATTTTACGTGTCACCGTTATGTCGTATAGGCTAAAGGAGACAGTGATGATAAGAAATGATTGAATTGGTGGAATGAAGAGAGTGGGAGGAAACTTGAGAACCCTGAAAAAAGAAACCCACGCGCACAGTGTTTGTCCACCACAAATCCCACTTGGCGCGAACTGAGATCTAATCAGGGACTCCCCACACAAGAGGTCTGCCACTTTCTCTTTCCTTCAGGAAAACTTCCTGACTTTTATTTTCATTTTCAACTGCTAGTCAGTACTACTAGACTGGACAGGGACACGAACACAGAAACATCGAGGATAGTTAAAATTCCAAAGGTTCTTATGTGGATCTGCTACTTAACAGTTTTTTTTACATAGTCAGTAAATAAATAAGCAGTCTCACCCAGCAGAATAAACATTATGAGTTATTATTGGTAAAGAATGACATTTTTTTTTACATAAAAACTCAATTTTCTCGAAAATTACTCATGAGGATTTATATTTCCCCATATCAGTTTGTTCAGCTTAATGAGATATATCAACTGGTATATGTACCATCTTTGGATATTTTCTTTTTTAACGCTAACAAGATTGTAGAATTTATGAAAAATAAGAAAACGTAATTTGTAGCGTACTGAAGATCCTTAAGAATCTTTACGTACCTACGAGCAATACCATACAAGGGAAGAGAGGGAGATTATATATCGGAGTGGAAGATGGTTTATACACCAATCGAAAGCACTAATGACATCTATTACGAAACTGTAATAAAAATTTTCCGAATGCAAATACTGTGCGAGTTATATTAATATAAAGGGTGTCTAGAAAACTCATTGCCATCCCTAGAAATCGCAAACGGTACGACAGATGCCAAAACAGGAAAACAAGTGTTTGATAATTTTAAAAATACAACGTATAAAAGCAAAAATTGTTGTCCCAGGGCCACCCGTAGGGTTCCAGGCGGGGTCCAACTCAAAATTTGCAAATGGTGACGAGATCAAGTAGCGTATCATTGGAAAGCTGTTGGGAAATGAACGAAGACGAAACAAGTCTTTACTCTCTAAAACTACCATGTGTAAAATGGTGGCCGGTCAAAATGTCAGCAAGCCACCATTGTAAAGTCTATGGCCACCCTCATAATTCTGAAATGGTGCGACAGATGTCAAAACAGGAAAACACGTGAGTCATCATTTCGAAAATAGTATGATTGAAAGTAAAAATATTTGTCCCAGGGTCCGAGGCGGGGCCCTAATCAAAATTTTCAAACTTCAAGGGGGTTTAAATAGAATATTGTTTAAAAGCTGTTGTTAAATGAAACAACTACATGTGTATGGAAGTATTTATTCACTGTGCATGTAGAATGAACTATGATTTAGCACTGTGTCAAACACAAATTTCTAGAAAATCAGTTTCAGACTTTATTCAAACCATTTCCGATGCTATCTGATACAATATTCGGTGAAAATGGGAATGCATATGACTCGCACCGTACATGCATTCGGACCAATAATAATATTACAATTTCCTAATGAATATAGTTAGTGCTTTCGATTAGTGTATAAGCCATCTTCCACTTCAATATAATAATCTCCGTCCCTTTTTGTCTTTTGTTCTTGTCGTTTCTTTTCTTTTTCTTTCTTTTGTTCTTTCTTTCTTTACACATTAATGGGCCCTGAAGAGCAGAATCTCATAGTAGGCGCATTTCCTTTCTTTACGTTGCGTACACGAATTAAAGTGAAAACAAACGAACAACCGACTACAGAAAAAAGAACTAAAACGCTAGATGTTTGCACAGAGTTATCGTAGAACGTCCAGACTTCTTCCATCTACTTTCATTTAACAACAGTTTTCAAACAATATGCTACTTGACCCCCCTTGAAATTTGAAAGTTTTTAGTTGGGAGTCCCCGTCTGGGATCCTGTGGAGGACCATGGGACAAATATTTTTACTTTCGGTCATTCTACTTTCGAAATGATGACTCACGTGTTTTCCTGTTTTGACATCTGTCGCACCATTTCAGATTTATGAGAGTGACCATAGACTTTACAATGGCGTTTTTGCTGACATTTTGACCGGCTACCATTTTTCACATGGCAATTTTAGAGAGTAGAGACTTGTTTCGTCTTCGTTCATTTCCCAACAGCTTTCCAACGATACGCTACTTTATCTCGTCTCCATTTGCAAATTTTGAGTTGGACCCCTCCTGGGACCCTGCGGGTGACTCTGGAACAACAATTTTTGCTTTGATACATTGTACTTTTAAAATTGTTTTCCTGTTTTCCTGTTTTGGCATCTGTCGTATCGTTTGTGATTTCTAGGGGTAGCAACGGATTTTCTAGACACCCTGTATATTAATATAACTCGCACAGTATATGCATTCGGAAAATTTTTATTACAGTTTCGTAATACGTGTCATTAGTGCTTTCGATTGGTGTATAAACCATCTTCCACTTCGATATATAATCTCCCTCTCTTCCCTTGTTAGTAGTATATAAAAGGTCTCGTGACAATCCAGTCCAGTGTAGCCATAGCTAATATAGATAATTAATATTAATAAAAAAATAAACAGAAAAAACTATCGAACACAGCAAAATTAATATATGTTATTTTTAATTGTGGTTATTCAGCTTTCAATGAAAAACATATTTCTTCTAAAACAAATCCTTTATGATTTTAACAGTGTACATTTAATTTAATGTATGGAAGAAAACATAATTCGTCTTTTACCTTTATAAATGCTTTTAAACAGAAATAAACTTATTTCATTTTTGTTAATGACGTAAATCAAAAAGTAATTAGCTATTTTTTTGCCGAAAAAATCCCATACTTAACGAAAATGCTAAAATAAGAATGAATATTTTTTAAGTCCCCCATTCTATTTAATTCGTCCAATTCTAAAGATCAACTTACTCAGCTTCTTCAATATTTTATTAAAATGACGTAGTGTGCTGTACGTAATTACCGCAATTTAAAATAATTAATTTTCTTTTATTGAATTTATTTATAGAAAATATCCCTACACACAAGAATTGTCTTTTCTTCATGTTTTTATGGCAGAAATGCAAAGAACATTATGTAAATCTATAAATAAAAAGGGTATTAGATTTTTTCCTTGATAAATATAACCATTTTTCGGAAAAAAGATAAGAAAAAATTGTGATTTTTCTGAATTAAATTTTTCCAAAAGGCGAATTATCCATGGAATTTTGAACATCATATTACTCATGCCAAAGAATTCTGTGGTATTCCGTAATTAACCATATTGCCAAAGATCTAAAAAAAAATTTTTTTTTTTCGAAAAATCGTTTTTATATGAATGCTTTACTTCACACAACTGAAACAAGTCTGAACTGTTTTTAGTAAGAAATGACATAACTTTAGTAGAAAAGAAGAAATATTTTCACAACCGAAAGATTTTGATTAGTAATTTTAGGATTTGATAGTAAGCTTCGTCTTAACCAGTAGGCAGAACTAGTGGCAAATCTTTAAACTACAGTTATTTGAACTTAATTGCACACATTCAAGAAGTAGATAAAGAGATAACATTGTTCATTACAGTTTAATGAACAGTCTCACAGATGAGTACGGAAGTATAAATATAAATGCATATTCGGAAATATAGGAATGCGCACGAGACAAGATTTGTGGTTGTCTCGTCTCGAAAATGAGCTGTAAAAGTGATGTCTCGACTCGAAAAATGTATATTTCTCTATTGGAAGAGCCGTGTCTCGACTCGAATTTTGTCAGGAAAATCCTGTCTCGACTCGTCTCGTGCGCATCCCTACGGAAATATAATACAAAATGCTTTCATACATGATATTACATTCATCTATAAATTAAATACGTAAGTTTTCTTTTAAAACGACTTTGAAACATTCTTTGTTTTATGCAGTGGTAAAGTTCTTAGCTACCAAGCATTTTAAGCTGGGGGAGGGGAAAGACCTCAAACAACCCCATCACCATTAACAGGATATAACGATCAGAATCCGTTCTTGTTCGAGAAGCCTCTTTGGCATATTAAACGAAGAACTGATTAAAAGAAACTGATTTACCCTCCTTTGAATCAAGGGGACATTGACACGGACTTAGAGGCAAATTGAGATCAAAATGTTCACTTTGGAAAACCTGCAAATTACCTTTGGAAAACCCCGATAAAGCGTTTGAAGTTTGTCGCACAAACATACTTCTAAAACATCAATTTTATATACGTTTTGAGAAAAAATAACGATGTATTGTTTAATCTTACGATTATTATAAATTAAAAGTTAACTTCTGGAAAATTTAGTTGATTAAATTAAACATTAACAAAAGAATTTAACGGAATATTTCAATCGTTATTTTTTTTTAACGAATTAACTATGGTACAAATCTGTCATGTTCTCAACAACTGTCATGTTCTCTTTATTAAACTAGGAGTGGTAGTGGAAAATAAACTATGAGATTAGGAAATGATGCATCAAATTTTAGAGGAAATCATTCGTCAACTAACCAATAATAAACAGTTCAGGGCCTTGAAAAAAACTGCCAAGGAAGCTTGCTATAAAATGCACAGAATCTGGGATAATCTCCGAGCAAATATGCATCAAATTGAAAAGTAAACTTTCATGTGCAGTATTCTTAACATTTGTGAATCAGATACCATGCTGTTGAGATTTTCAAATGTGACTTTCCCTAAATTCTTTGTCTCTGGTTCCACATATTGCGAAGCACGAAACGAAGACAATTTCAACTTTGCGTCATATAGACTTCTTTTTGGATGAAAAATCCATTTCACTCAAAAATTTTCTTGTAAACCTTATATCTGGAGAACTACATATAGTGTAGCCAAACCCAAACTATAACTTAAGTCAATATGATGTGCTTATTCCGTAAAAAATACGAAAACTCGATTTAGGGATCGTCAAAAATTTTGAGGCCTCTGATTCAAAAACTAATTTTTGGCCAAGATAACAATCTTTTGATACTTTTTTTTTGGAATCATTCCTAAAATTCTTGTTTTGGCTTGTTTTCGTCAGTAGAATCACAAATAAATAGAAATTATGAAAAGCCCCTGTATATAGGTTAAAAGGGGAAGCATTCTGCCATCTATTGGCAAAGAACTCTTTTACACTCGCCTTCATGAACTTCAAACCGGAAGCGTTTTGGATTGAAAAACAATTGACGTTCGTAACATATTATCCAAGCTATTTTTCTTCAACGAAACGATGTGATGGGTAGTGTAGTGTCAGTATAAAGTGTATATTGTTTCGTATCCACCTGATTATAATCCATAGACCCAATGACGACCGAGAGATCAATTAAAGTTATCTACTTTTATAGCTTTCACCTTCGACAGGTAAACCGGTCCATCGAGCCTTTTTTGTTATCAACTTTAAAAAACTGGAAAAAAGTCTTGTTTTTTAAATAATAATAATAATAATTTCATGACGCCCAAGTTCATATTTTTCGCGTTAGATTACTTTCTTGTAGTATAGACTACACACACACATCCTAAAAACCTATTCAAGACTACACTTTCATATTTTGTTTCCTTTGTGCCCTTTCCCCGCCCGCTAACCCTTTACTCGCTTTACTTCGAGGACTCCTATCTGGCTTCACTGTCTTATTATAACATACTGTCATTATATTATTCTTTTTTCATTTTTTTTTTAATTCCTTGTCTCAATTCTTCCTTAATGGACGAGTAACGCTGTCGGTTTTAATACAAGACACAAAGTGCTAATTAAAAATAATAACCGTTTTAGACTGAGTTTTTAAACCGTCTATCAAGCTTCAAGTATTAACTTGGTTGTGTATATGTATACAGCTATATATACAGTATGTAGAGAGAAAGAGAGAGTGTATGTAGGCTTGGAACAGCAGAAGCTAACTCAAAGAATTGTGGAGGGGAGAGGAAACTTGTTTCTTTTTTTTCGTTTTTTTCATGGAAGAATATGTTCACAGAAACTCACTGTATATTATTCTTTGCTTCATAGCAAATCGTGTAATTATAATCCAGCAAATTGGTATTCTTGTAAACTAATTTTATACCATAATTAGATAGTTTGTGAAACAAGAATTCTTGACTTTTTTTCTTTTCTTTTCTATCAGCATGCATGATGTATTCAGTGGACTGGAGACGCTTTTACGTTAAAATCTTGGGAGTTCTCATTTTTTTCAAAAGAAAAATAAAATAATGATTTCGGAATTAGAAAACCACGTTTTAAATATTAGCACTCGAGATGATTGTATATATGTGAATGAATGAATGAATGAAAGATTGATGTTTTATAGTAGAGAAGATACCGCTCAATCATTACGTGTGATTGCTTAGATATAATCACTGAAATTTTTGCCGTGTTTCTAATTGACTCTTGTGTTTGTAAGAGCGACTCCTTCATTATATCTGAATACGTACATCTCTTCTGTAGTAGTACTTCAATATGCAATTTATGCATTTGTTTTCGATACTACAGTCATACAGTCTTATAGAAAATGTGGAAGAAATACAATTATTGCTTTTTTCTTTTTTTTGTCTAAAATGACGATTTTTGTGTGTGAGGAAAACTGACAAAATGATAAAATTCATTCAATAGGATACACTTTACTTCTTTGTCATTGTTACACCGTAATTCTCAGGGCCGATTCTATCATATGTGCAACATATGCATTTACACGAGGCAACAAGTTTCGAGGGGTGGGAAAAATCTGTCATAACTGTATTATTTAAAATAAATATTTCTTGTTGAAAACAGGCTTCATGATGATGATAGTTAAATTTACTAAGCTGGCCCAGGCACGTAGCAGGCATTTCGTCCGTGACATGAAATACTGTGATCATCACACCAGGGCTCGATCATTCTAAACTATTTTACTGGAACATATATTGGTTCATTTAGCCAGGATTTCGTAACGGGGGGGGGGGGGGGGTGATGTGAAATTCTTAAGGCTCAGGAGCTTGATCAACTTTACTATCAACATATATTGGTTTGTTAGGACAAAAAAGTGAGGATATGTTGGTAAGTATTTTAATAATAAACTATGAAGAAATCTCGAGTAATAAAAGAATTTAAAAAAGTATTGAAAAAGACTTTACAATACTTACGTTCCTTTCTTTGTTCATTCAAATATAACAATTTTCCTTTCATTATGATCTCAACTAATATGAAAAGTACATATTCACTATTATAAAAACTACATACTCAAGAATGTCTTGTAAAATATTTTACAATATCTGCGTTCCTTTTTCTGTTGAATCAAATGCTAATAGAACTCCTTTTCCATATAAATTTTTGTTTTTATTATTCCGTCAACTACTGTCGGTTCCAAATGACAGATTAAATGAGCTGTAGAAAATTGTTTTAGAAATAACATGTTTGATTCTGCAAGGATGCGATGACGAAAAATTATGATAAAAAATGTCCACGCTGTTACTCAACGGCACTATTCTTTCGGAAGCTTGAAATCTCCCTGACTAGTAGCAGAAATTCTCAGAATTTTGTAAGTTTTCTAGAAATATCAAATTCCCTGACTCTTCCAGGATATCTCGCTCAACTCGCCACCATATATTTGCAAGCAATACAAAACTTCTCATAAGAAAGAGTAACCAAAAGCTTCCTGTAGTTTCTTTATTTATTTTTAACGCTGATCCTTTTTCTCATTTAATTTTGTTTCGTCCTTCCTTATTTTTCTAATTTCTGGTCTCGAATGAGGGGGGGTCCGGACCCCCACAAACCCCCCTTGGCTACGTGCCTGGCTGACCTTCTAAACAAACAAATTCCAGCATGAATTGCTTGATTATTGTAAAATACAAGAACTCAATTCTCGAACAGTAGGGAACACCTGTTCAATTTAGTTATAAGGGCCTTGTCACGCTACAAGAACTTGTAACTGTCATAAAAACAAAATCTTTAAACCCTACTTTATTTCACCATGTAAACATAGTCTTGAAAGGGATACACAACATTTCTTTCCCTCTTGTAGAGTTGAATCATGCGCAACTTTCTGGGACGTCTTGCTTGCTACCTGCTATCGCCCTCCCGCTGACACCAAGGAAAAACCAGTTTCCCCGCTTCCGAAACAACGGATTCTTTTGGACAGGTAGGGGAAGTGCGCCAAAATACACGTTTTTAATGAGGAGGTTTACTGTTTGTCCACTAGAGTGCAGTGGTGCACCTTTCTTGCTTTCAGGACGTTGTAACATCTAAACAGTAAAAAAATAAATAAATAAATAAATAAATAAATAAATAAATAAAAAATCGGGTTGCAACTTTATTATTATTATTATTATTATTATTATTATTATTATTATTATTATTATTATTATTATTATTATTATTATTATTAACAACTACAAGTTCTTGTAGCGTGACAATGTGCCTTATCACACTTTTCATACGAAAACTAGTCTTATCTTTGTCACAAACAAGTTCCTTATCATTGAAGCCGGAAACAAGTTAATTTTTTTAACAGATGTAGAAGGGAAACCAGAATGAAAAATAAAAGAGCTATTTGCACTAGAATTGAAACCGATATATTGAGATTGATTGAAGCTCGATATTGAATTCTATATAAAGGCTTACCATACGTCTGTGAAGTCCCGCCCACCTAACGAGTTTTTCTTTTTTTTTTATCTACATCGTTAGTTTATCGTTAGTTTACGTTAGTTTTGCTTCAATTTCTTTAGTTTCGAAAAAAATAAAATTTTTATTCAAAAAATAAATGGGCAGGCCAACTTCACGGTTCGACACCCATAAATGAATTTCATTTTTTTTTTCACGTTAGTTTTGCTAAAACTATCGTTAGTTTCGCAAAATAACGATTTTATTTTAGAAATAAAGTTTCCCGCCAACTGTGAATTAGCCCGCCCATATTGAATTCCCATAAACTTCCAACTCATATCGTTAGTTTATCGTTAGTTTACGTTAGTTTTGCTAAAATTATCGTTTGTTTTGCAAAAATCATTTTATTCGAGAAATAAAGGTTCCCGCCAAATGTAAAGTTAGCCCGCCCATAAAGAATTATCATAAATTTCCATCTCACATCGTTAGTTTAAATTAGTTTTACTAAAACTACCGTTAATTATGCAAAATAACGATTTTGTTTGAGAAATGAATGGGTAGGCCAACTTCACGGTTCCCCACCCACAAATGAATTTCAAAACTTTTTCCATCACATCGTTAGTTTATCGCTAGTTTACGTTAGTTTTGCTAAAACTATCGTTAGTTTCGCAAAAGAACGATTTTGTTTTAGAAATAAAATTTAATGCCAACTGTGAATTAGCCCGTCTATATTGAATTCTCTTAAAATTCCAACTCATATCGTTAGTTTATCGTTAGTCTACGTTAGTTTTGCTAAAATTTACGTTTGTTTTGCAAAAATAACGATTTTTTTTTTCGAGAAATAAAGGTTCCCGCCAAATGTAAAGTTAGCCCACCCATAAAGAATTATCATAAATTTCCATCTCACATCGTTATTTTAAGTTAGTTTTACTAAAACTATCGTTAATTATGCAAAAACAACAATTTTATTCAAGAAATGAATGGGTAGGCCAACTTCACGGTTCTCTATCCGCAAATGAATTTCAAAGCTTTTTTCCATCACATTATTAGTTTCACCTCCTCGTCTGAAGAGAAGCACCGGCCTCCTAGGTTCTCCTTCAAGTGGGGGAACAGGTGAAAGTCACTTAGAGCGAGGTCCGGGCTGTAGGGAGGGTGGTCGATGGTGCGAAATCTGTTGATGCCGTGCTGGTCGGCCACTGCGCTTACAGTAGCCGCGCTTACATGTCTCGCCCATAAACATTGAATAGCTGAGCGCACTTCTTCGCGAGACTAGTTTCCGAAACGAGTCGATATTTGTGTTTACCTACAACTAGTGCCGTAGGTGATAAGTGGGTGAAACTCTACACAGTTGCCAACTCCACGTATTAAAATTACCGCATACTTCTCATTTCTCTTAACAGACGAATCTCCAGAAATATCAGCCTTGTAACCTTAGTCTCTTATTCTCCATCGTACATCCATTTCGCTATATAATTCATTTTAGACTTTCACGAGTTTTACTTATTACAGAAAGTTATTTACTTTTTTTTATTTACTGTAATTCAATCTGAGAGCTGTGAGAAATTTTATTTCATGTTCATTCTGAAATATTTTAATTATTTCATTTATTGTAGTATCTTTTGATGTTTGTTTATTGAGAAAAATATACTCTCATTTCTTTTGACGAGCTGGATGGATGTTAGAGGCTGTGAAAACTAGTTGCTAATGTCAAGGTGGCAGCAAGTTCTAAAAGCTGTATAGACACCAGAAATGTATACTCCATGTGTTATTGTCATAGAGAGTCGATGTTGTTTTACTATATATGATAACTTGCACATTTAGTTTTGAGTAAAAAATACATTTGAAAGAAACCAACGATAGCCTTAGTAAACCCGAAAAAAATAAGATATGGCGTTTCACTTTTTCGACCGACCGGCCCCACCGGGAACCGAACTCGGGACCGCTACCACCGAAGGCGAGACTATTAGTGACTACGCTACGCAGGAATGCCCAAGCAGAAGCGATTGTGGAAAATAAAGATAAGAAAAAAGTATTATAAGATATAAGTACGCAAATGTAAAAGCTTTTGTAAATAAATAAATAAACAAATCCAACAAAATTATTAAGCCATCTAAGAATATACGTACTAAATATTCCTAAATTTGTATACAAGGGAATAGCTATGATAGTATTGAATTCCACAATAGAGATGCGAAACGCATATTTAGATTATGCTGGTTACGTGGTGTAGAAAGATTTTAATTTTATCTAAAATTATTTGAAATTTTTGAAACAAGAGTATTTATTATAAGTAGATAATTATGTTAATGAACTGTGTATTGTGTTGATGTCAGACTTGTATGTTTGCATATTCAAGTTATAGAGAGTTGAAAGAATAAATAAATATTTCTGTTCAAAGTTAAATATTTCTTGTCAATAAATGTCTGTAAATATTTCTGGGTATAACGTTCAAACATGAGAAATTCCCTCAGTAACAGATTGCTGAAGGGTTTTCTTTCGACCACTCTTCCTTTTCGCCGATGTGGTTTCGCTGTGAGTTTTATAGGACATCATCACTTTGGACATTGTCCTTCATGACATGACATACACACTTCCAGTTTCGCCACGTTCACAGCACATAGCCGAGCGCCAGCAATTGGCTTGCTTGGAAATCAGAGGTCGGCCATTTTACATTATCGCTGTCTGTTCGGTTCACTGGACACTGCCGTTCTACTGCTCCTCACGTAGTACGGAGTTTTCCTAACACCACTACAGTGGCCGCCTGACCGTTGGTAACCCTATATACATACATATATACAGTATATATATATATATATATATATATATATATATATATATATATATATATATATATATATATATATATATATAGCGTGTTTCCAAATCCAGGTGTTTCCATTATATTAATAAATATGGGTAGTAAATCTACTGACTCATCTACCAACTTCTCTGAAGCAATTGGGAGTAGAATCTTGAAATTTTGTATAAATATTTCCCATATACCCTAGGCTGACGATAAGATGGAATTTTACGAAAAGTAATCCCTAAGGGGGGGAAACAGATGAGAGAGTTTATGTAACTCCAATTAAGAGAAATTCAGGGGCGCTTCCACGGGGGTCCACTGGATCTGGGCCCGCAAAACTTCTTAACTCAACCTAGATTTGAACACTTTTCCAATAAAACTATAATTGTTTAACAGGGAAATGATTGTTTTAGCAGGATAAGACGGTGAAAAGTGCCCTTACACGGGTTGCTGTGATATTTATTCCAAAGGAATGGCCAAAGATAACTTTGGCCAGAAAATCAACTTCAAATTCCTTTGAATTTCGAAGTTATTTTTGAAAATTCGGAAATCAAAAATTGTTCATGCCTCGGAAACGACTTAAGTTATGATGGTGAAACAAAATATGAATATACTTTGCTTAAATGCCTTACCGAAAACTAGGAAACTAGGAACCATGTATTTCCTCCTTCAAATTTCTATTGAGAAGCGCGTCGAAAATATTTGAATTCAAGTATTTTTCCTTTATGTTTGAGTAAGCATCTTCTGTTTTCCACCATAGAAGCAGCACCAACCCACATATAATATATGTTGACCATGGTTTGATACTCACGTTGCAACTAGATGTAAAATGTGGAAAATCAAAGTAGGACATGCCTGGACAAAGTAGGAACATGTTACACCATAAATGTTTTGGCCAGCACGAATACTATCAGAAATCAAAGATGGTCGAGTTTGAGTTTCTGACTCGTCATGAATTCTTCTACGTGGGAATATAACTCTCATAATCGTGCCTCTTCCAGATACTAATATTTTAAATCGTGATTTACAGAAAACAACGTTTTTGATTATCCCTAGATATAACGTATACTTATATATAATGTACAAAATATTATAATGCACAAGATGATAATACAAAAATATTCCAAATGTTTTTGCAATGTCTTTCCTATATTAGAAAACATTACAAGGAAAATGAAGGACACAGTATATGGAACTTTCAGTCTTAATCACTATGTGTGTGTTTATTACTGGAGTAAGAAGACCGGCAACACACAATTCTCTGTAGGTCGAACAATCTTAGGAAAGTATCGAGCACGTGAAAAGTAATAAATGCTTGTAACGACGTATCAACAACATCAAACTGTTCGATTCCCATGTGCACATTCACAATTATACGGCTTTAGTTAGACCCGAATACCCTTTTGAGTTGGGGCAAAATCAATATAACATCCGTATGTCTTCCTACTAATAAGTCGAGATTGTAGTCGAGTTTAATAGTGTGGGTATTTTCATTCAGGAAATGGAGATTGATGCTGCTGTCTTCATTCATCATTGCATGAGTTGAGTTGATTTTGAGTTTAATGTTCATTTCAGCAACGAAGATGTATGAGACGTGTACCTACTGATTAACGTGCGGAATTCGAACCACATGAGCTCCCGTCGGGAATCGAACCCTTGTCTCCCACGCCAAAGAAACGTATGCTAACCGCTTAGCCATAAAAGGAGCTCTCATTCATCATTTCAGTCGAATAGGACACTGAGACAACAGATAGGAACTTGTAAAAAGAATTTATAGGTCTCGTTGTGTTACTTTCGGGAAGTCCAGGATGTCTGCAGATGTGACTTTTGCGAAAGAACGTGTATAGGCCTACCTGTCCCAACCATGCTCTTCTATTTGTAATCTTATGTTCTCTGCGATGTGCTATCGTTCCATTTGTTGAATTTCCTCGTCGAGGCTATCGTCAGAATTAATAGGATTACCAAAAGTTTCATGTAAATAAGAAGATATCCGGCATAACAATCCAACTTGAGGAAGCAACCTGTTGTCCAGTTGGTGATGTAGAAGACAATACTTGCCCAAGAATACCATGAATGGCCTCAACAACCCAGCGAAGTTTTGTAACATAACGGTAAAGTTCACCTGAGCGGTGTCAATTGCCTGCACTTACTTTCAGTGTAGAAAATCAAACTGTAAATCCTCTTTCTTCCAAATATTCAGTTGTATCGAGAAAGCTGCGATTCATAGAATAAATATCACTTCAATTCGTGCCATGAGAATCGCTAGTCCGTTTGGATCTTATATGTTGGTCCCAGCATATCTATAATACAATAAGTCTTAGTACAAGTAGTATATGGCTTACATAGAGGCTTTTTTTTTTTTTTTTGTCCATTGTATGATTTTCATTCATACTCATTATTAGACCTCTTACCGTGCCAAAAATCTTCCGTCAAAGATCAGTACCGAATTGTCAACAGTATTGTGAAGTTTCGTTGCCACAATATCTTTTTCAATTGTTATGAACTCCTCTTGTGAACAGGCTGCGACTCCGAACTTATGGGATAAATGATTTTGTTTTTCGAAGGACGTCTTCATAACAGATGCACACATATCAGAAATTTGCTGTTCTTTTTCCAGCCCTAAAATTGCAGCACTAAAACTATTCCAGTTGTCAGTGTGCAGTAGGTAAATGACAAAAACGTAACAGTAGATAAATGACAGTTAGATTATCAGCGGCACTAGCGCTCTCACGCGGTTTCTCGAAGAAGTACGATTATAAGAGTTGTACTGTTATGTAGATCCATTTATGACATGTCAGAAGTCCAAATTCGACCATCCTTGACTTCTGACAGTATTCGTGCCAGCCAAAACATTTCTGGTGTAACGTGGGTAACCACGGTTTGATACTCGCGGTGCAACTAGGTGTAAAATGTGGAAAACCAAAGTGTCCGACTTTGGTTTCCCACATTTTACATCTAGTTGCACCGCGAGTATCAAACCATGCTCAAGATATATTGTAGGTGGATTGGTGCTGCTTCTATGATGGAAATTAGAAGATGGCCACTCAAACATAAAATCAAAAATATATGAATTCAAATATTTTCGACGCGCTTTCCACTAGGAATTTGAAGGAGAAAATACATTGTTTCTAGTTTTCGGCAAGGCCCCTCAAGCAAAATGTATGCATATTTTGTTTCATGCTCGTAACTTGAATCGTTTTAGAGGTACGAAAACTTTTTGATTTTCAAATTTTCCACAATCGAAGGAATTTGATTTTCTGGCCAAAGTTATGTTTGGTTATGAGGCACCTTTGGAATAAATATCACAGCAATCCGTGTAAGGGCACTTTTCACTGCCTTATCTGGCTACACCCTTTGATCTTACACTTCATCTGTAGTTTTTCTCTTATAAAAACGATCTAGTTTTAACACTTTTCTGAAAATATAGGTGGAAGTATTTTACAATTACTTATCGGGTACAGAATAATACTCGTTTAATACTACATAGACGGAATGGCTTATAATATTGGATTCTCCAAAGCTCTTCTTACCGCTCCCAACAAAAATTCCTGGGTTCACGCCTTCCGAAATTCCATCATTAAATATTTTGAAATCAGAGAAAAATATGAATATAACTTTCAAATATTTTCTATAAACCATATTCTTCCCGTGCGAGGAGCGAGCGTTCTACCAATGTCTATGTATTATGCACTACTGTTTATGTGATCTATTCATTTAGTCCATAACTGTTACTTGAGCCTATATTGAACCTTCATTACCTTAAAGGTATTCAATCCTACGTGATGGGTTTGAAGAAAATTTTGCTATAGGGCCATTCCACGCAAAAGTGAGCCTGAACCCAAATTTTCGAAAACTGTTAAAATCAATGCATTTTTACGTATATATGAAGTAAATAGAACGAAATTTACTTTTTCACAAAGAAAAACTTATTTATACTTAGAATTCACGTAAAATTTTAAGTCTGAATTATGAATTCGTAACATGTCAGCTGGGAGGAAAATTTTTATTCTTGTTATCGGCAACATTTTACGGTATATTGTGCATGTTTGGCTGAAGTAACTTCGAGCTATTGAAGATGCTTCTTTTTGCTACAAGCTGCAGTTGAAATAGTGTTTACAGGATAAAAATTGTTTATAATATCATTAAAGATATAAACGTCAACTTGAGTGTCCTGCCCGTGACAGAAAACTACCAAAAGTTATTGTACTGAATTACTAAATTTGTGAATGTGGTTCGTACTTCGTAGAAGTAACAATTTTCACGTGTACTTCACATTTACCAAATTTTGGATTAATGCTAACAATATATTTCGATTTATTTCAATTTGAAAACTTGTCCTGCCCGTGACAGTGGGCATGCCACTGGTGGGATAGTTTGTGTATATTGGTTATTCACGATAGAAAATTATTCCATGTGTACTGAAATAAAGTTTTCTAAGCATGAACATTATTTACTTAAATAGAGGATTATGTATTATTGTCAGTATGATGTTTTAACTTAAAATAAATGTCATATAAATATTATCATTAGTGTCACCTTTCTGTTCGTTTCAAAGGAGCAGTAGATAGGATTGAAGTACGTACAAAACGGCCAGTATGGAACTTTGTGAAACAAAACAAAGTAATTGTAGAATGTGCTGCTAATTTCGTAGCAGCTTTAAACTCTTCGTTTCAAAATATATCTGTTTTACTACTATCATCAGCAGAAATTGAAAAAAAAAAAAAAAACCGTTTCGAATAAAAGACGGGAAAATGCTCTTGTCAATTGAATGTCCCCAATCAAAACAGTTATTCCTGCAATTTGACAGTGAAAATTTGGTAGTTCGTCGAACTTTTAAATTAGAGCTTCATCCGTATAAAATCTTTTAAATTTCTAACAGACTTTTATTCAGATTCTGAAAATGGTGGCTCCAAAAGCCATGAAGGTATCCTGAGGGACGACTTACAAGCTTGTGCATGTTAACAAGGCTTGTGTTAGACCAGCTGTTGAAGATATAACACAATAAACATTTTTGTTGATGAAATTTTTCTCTAGTGGACAGAAAAAGAAAACATAGACATGCAACTATCGCACAAAGCCCAGTAGAAGAGGACGAAGAAGTCAAGGAAATTCGAATGAAGACCGCAAGCGATTGTGATAAAATTTTCAAGACTGTTGAAGATGTGTCTTACGTGCATTTCGATCAAATAATACCTTTGATACCAGCAGTGCTGTGCCCCGGGGGGGCGAGCGTGGTTACGGCCCCGGGCGTCAAAGTAAGGGGGCGCAAAATTCAGGAGGAAAAAATAATATATATACGTAAAATGAAAGGAAAACAGTATTAAAAAGTGCTCAAAATCAACGAAAAGCAGAGTTTATTTTGGAAAATTTTCTTACGCATCGCGCCAACCATGGTGACGCTTTGCGGCTGGTCTGTCGATCTCACTCATATTTACGGGGACGCCGTCGCGACGCGTCGTATACTCCCGCCCCGGGCGCTGATTTTCCACGGCACGGGCACTGGATACCAGCACCTCTTTTTTATATACTGTTAGACAGTGTTTTGTACGAATTTCCCTACAAGGTGGGTGTAAATGGGCAAATAAAACCATTTCCTAAAGTGTAGGTGGTGAGATTTAAGTGTACGGCATATTATTATTTTTATGTGGTAAAAGCGAGCCTCAACTAAAGTAAATATAATTATTTATATAAAATGCTATAACAGAACAGCAGAAATTAACTTATTTTCCATTTTATTTCATTTTTGAAATCATTCTTATTGAGATGTTGTGTGTTGATTCACACGGTGTCCTGCCCGTGACAACCATGTGTCCTGCCCGTGACACAGTAAAGTTTAGTTTATTCATTAAATAAATATTTGGCAAATGTCTATTATGTGAAGTTTGTTTAAAAATTTCATCATTTATACATTTCCGTTTAAATAAAAACATTTCGAGCTAAGAATTCACAGAGTTTTGTAACATTCACTTGGTGTGTCGAAAGTCACTTCTCTTTTTTGTCCCCACCCGTGACAGACATTTAGGAATTAATATTTTCTACTCTAAACAGAAAAAAATACTGAAAACATCAGCTACATATACTCCTAAGTCTGTACTGCTCATATATCATACAATTAGCAGAATTTATGTTGTACTTTTAGAAATATACAACTTTAAAGCATCAAAAATGTAGTGTAAATGTCCTGCCCGTGACGATGGAATGGCCCTATAACTAAAAACGAAAAAAAAAGGAAGAAAAGTCATTCTGTTACGAAAATTTTCGGAACAAACAACTTTTAAAAAAGATATGATAGTCATTTTCGAAAGCTTTATTATATTGCCGCTAATATGACAGGTTCTTGAAATATGTTCAGTGCAGAGACGCCTATCGGAGATCATCAGAATTTCTAATAGCTTTTTACCTCTTCCTATTATAAGGTGATCTGTATTCAATGGGCCTTGAACAATGCTGGATTCCTTATTTAAAAGGCGATAACAGCTGCATATCTGTTGGCATCTCCAAATACAATTAATTGGGTCCACAGGAATCATTTTCCTCTATTATGAGTACATATTTTTATTAAAGTTATATCTACCTCTCTTTTCATTTTTTCCCTTTTCCTGCTTTTAATTTTTGGGAGATTAATTAAGCTGCCTCAACTTAATTAGATTGAGGAAAGCAAAATCGAATTTCGACAAGGTATTTTCCAGCAAGATTAAGAGTAGGAAATATCTTTTTTTTTTAAACAGTTTATTGAAAAAAAAAAAAGTAAAACTTGAGTAGATTATAGTATCTTCTTCAAGAGTTACACTTGCATAGCGTTGTATGATTGACCACTACAGCGGGAACATAAGTGGAGACAGGTGTCCACATCCTCCTCAAGAGTGTAATATTAAGGCGTTTTTTTTTTTAATTTGGGTTACCGTCCCGTTCTGCAACGAGGCTATATGAGACGTGATCAGTGCCGTAACTAGGAAATAGCAGCTGGGCCAATGCCTTGGGCCCCCGGCCATAAGAGCCCCGAAAAATCCAATGTCTTCCCACTTGCGACAGTCCTATTAGCGACAGGAACTTGTTAACTGTCCTATGAGCGACCGATTCGATCTCTTAACTGCCCTATGAGTCACCGATTCGTTCATACTAAGATAATGGAAGAAGATAAGGTTCTCTCTTCTTTGACTTGTTTCATGCTAATGTGATTTAGAACCTAACAAAATGTACTATGAAAAATTTCGCTCTACCTGAATTTAATAAGTGAGAATGCTCTCATTACATTAACCATCTTTTATACGTTTTTCCTAATATTATATTTTTGAATTAATTTCTATGAATACATTGACTATATCAAGGGGAAACTAACTAAATACTTAGAGTAGCTCCGCCTTTGTCTGTGATTCTAATATAATTAAAAATTTTATGTTAAAATGATACGGAGCATAAGTTTAGATTGAATATGTTTATGGCATAAGAAAGAAATCAGAAAGAGGTAGGGGCGCCCGAAGAAAATTTTCTAGGGAAGGGCATCTCCATGGTTGTGTATCACGTCTTGTATATATGATATTTAATATATGTGGTTTTCTATATTACGTATACATTTTTGTAAGCCAGGGGAGCAACCTCTGCCTTCCCATCGGGCGCACATGGAAAGAGAGTGTTCACCACTTGAGGATATCAAAGAAATCTAAAAAGACGGTGTATTCGAAGAAGTTATTACACTACTTACAAATCTCTCGCAGGACTTAACAGTTCGTCTAGTTATAAGGTACTATTTCAGATTGCTACACGACAAGCTTTTATGCATAAGTCAAAACAAGGGAGGAAGGCAAATTAAGCAATTAGTTTACGTTTTAGTAGCTTACAATAGGGAAGTAGGTAGTTTAAAGAGTTTGTTTACCTTTTGGATTGTTTAGAGTGAACGGTATTGTAATTGGTGGGATTGGTTGAGAATAGCCAATCAGATGTAAGGAATCTGAAAAGCTGTCTTTTGTCATTGACATTTTTTTTTTTATTTTATTCACGGCGAAACTGTTACACGTTTAAATTTTTTCATAATAAAATATATTACTGAGTTTAGTGAGTAATTAGACTTGAATCAAATTAAATACAGAAAACAGAGCTTTCGAAGAAAGGGGATATTACAACTGGATTTTCAATAATTACATAGGAATATACTTTTCATGGAAATATCCCTGTTGTCACGTTAAGTTATTTGATATATGTTTTATGTCAAATCTAACTCAAAATTAAAATAAGTTTTATTTCCACTCGCAGTAGAGGAAAAATATATTTGACGAACAGTATCACTGGCACGTACTTATTTCATACCAAGGTTGTTCAGGCGCTAATAACGCCAGAGGTGAACATACTTTACGAGATGGAATCATATCATCTTCCATCATCTCAATGTAAATGAACCGGTCGCTCATAGGACAGATAACAGTTCCTGTCGCTAATAGGACTGTCGCTTCTGAGACTAATTCGAAAAATCCAATCCCACTTACAGTAATTTCTGCTTTGAGAACTGAATAAAGGATAATTCTTTTTTTAAAAAAATGGAAAATTTACTGCTGTATTCTGAATCAACAGTCATGGATATTATAGTGCTCTTTTATTTATACGCCAGAGGAAAACTGATCCTCGGTGGAGACTAAATCGATTTTGGGGACACTCAGAGGTTAATATATGTTATTATCATTATTCAACCAAGTAGGCATAACTTAATATGGTTCTTTTCTGGAATATTTTTTTTTCGTTTGTTTGTTTTGTTTCCTCATTTAACTCTTCAATCGATGTTCTCTCCTTTTCACCTTTCTCTCTTTAGTTTTCTTTCTTTATTCCTGTATTTTTGCTTCCCGTTCTCAGGTGAAGAAGTACAACCATTGGTGCAGCAAAGGTCCCGAGAAGTGAAAGCCCCATAGATTCAAGTTGGAAACCATTATATATAAAAATCAATTCAAAGGAAGCCGTTGTTATGACTTGTAGCTTTAATTGTTATTGTCTTTAAAGTAACTCACTGATCCGCTCGCCAACTAGTACCTTTCTGCACCGGGACCAACTCAATAATCGAAGCCCCCAAGAAGTACCCTTTTGGACCGATGGCAACTCATTTTTTTGGAAGGGGTCCAATAGTACATTACTGTAGTTGAACCACGAAGAAATTTGTTACGGCATTGAACTTGGTTCTACAGCTTCCACATGAGCTCCCGAAGGGAAACGAACCGGGGTCTGTTCTACGGACATAGCTACAAGCGAGCTCGTATATCAGGCCGGAACTCGGACAGAATAGCTAGTGTTAATTAAACATGAAAATCAAGAAGCTAAAAAAATACTATTCATTTGCACAGCTGCTGTAATAACTTAAGATTCATCCCAATTTAGTGCTTTAACAAAAAGTAGTTTTGACGTCATGTTCTATGTACGCTAAGTGCAATACCGATTTCTACTAGTGTCATCTTAAACTGAAACATGAACTAGCAAAAAGAAAGAGAGAAAAGTGCAGTTTATTTACATAATTTGTCAAAATTCTATATTGTTTGAAGGCTTCGTAATAATTCGAACGCATAACATTTTTTTTAAAAAACGGTGTAAAATTTACAGATCTTATTAGAAAAATTATAGAAATTAATTTTGAGAGATTTTGTAGTGTCAAATATGATCCCATTGACCAGACCATCATGTATCAGTCTGAAGTGTAGAAGTGTCTCGTAGTTTTCTGAAACCATTCATAAATTGATTCTAGTTTAGCTTCTTGTTTCGCACTGATGGTGAGTAAGACGAGATCTAATGTTTAAAGTGGAATCTGAACCACTTATGCTAAAATTTATATCCCAGATAAAGAATTCATAACATTTACGTCCCTCTAGGCACGATAAAAAGAATTCAAAGTATTTGCTGATTCATTTTGAAAGTTGCCCGAACAATATGGAAAGGCAAATAGCAACATTAAGTGATTACCCAAAGTTCGGTAAATAACTAACACCGATACCTAATGTGAGCAAGGAGAGCGCGATGATTCAGCAGTAGAGTACTCACTTCTGGTGTATGGAGTCTCTGGTTCAATACTGAGCATATTTACTTTAATTTTTGAATTCATAGGCCGAAAGAAATGAAAGTGGCGATAAGGAGACTTACTACATACTTGCAATGTTGAGAGGGTATAAATACGTATTACACTTAGGTTACACTTAGGTGGTTCAGGGATAGATCGAAAAGGGTGTATAGACAAAGAATCTAAGTTTACCCCGATCGACGAACATCTGACGGATAGTAGTGATTTAGCTTTTATTCACAACTCATGATGCAGAAATTTTCACTTGCCACAAATCGAAACTGCAATAATTAGGTTGGAAATTCAGCACTAGCTGATCTAGTCACTTAGATTTGATTATTTGTTACCTGATCTGGAACAAATCAGTCCACATTTGGTAAAATACACTTCAAATATTACAGAGAAGATTTCCACTGCAACCTTCTTATTACAACTCTTGGGATATTATATCGAACTACGGTCGTGTAGGTAACACTACGCAATGCTTTCAAGTCATCTCGCAATAGTCCCACTTCGACTTTAATTTTTACTACAATAATTTCTCATTAAATAACTGAAATCATATTTAGTTGTTTAATTTAAGTCATTTAGAATATTATGATGCCAATTTTGAGTGAACGTAGTTTAGGTCACCAATTACCTTTCATTGTTAACATACGTTTAAAAAAACATCTGTTGTTTATACTCAAACGCTATTTCGAGCACGGCGCTCTAACTAACACTATTTCACTATTACTCACAAGATGTCAATCCGCTTAGCAGCGCTGTAAACTGAAATAATTTTTATCCGGTTTCCAAAAGATAGCAAAGCAATCTAATATATATAACATATATATACGTGGTGTGATTGGAAAGTTTTAACACAGTTGGCAACACTGCTCAGGAGGAGTAGATATAATCGCCCGTTAGCATGGAAGCAGTGGGTTGGTGTCATTGAGACATGTTGAAACATGCACCAAGATATCTTTATTCAGAACGGCGTAGGAATCAGTTGAGTGCGTGCGTGTGTGTGTGTGTGTGTGTCTTGGCTTATTTTTAAGCGCGCAAAATGGATGAAAAATTGGAACAACGCGTTTGTGTGAAATTTTGTTTTAAAACTGGGAAATCTACTTCGGAGACTTACGGGCTCTTAAAAACAGCTTTTAGAGACAAGTGTCTGAGCCGGTCAAACGTGTTTATCTGGTTTCACAGATTCAAAGACGGCCGCGAGTCAGTAGAGGATGACCCCCGGTTTGGCCGGCCTTCAATATGAAAAACTAACGAAAACATTGCGAAAGTTGGCGATTTTGTGCGCTTGAATCGTAGACTTACAATTACGGAGATGTCTGAAGACGTGAATTTAAGTTTCTACGCGGTTCAGTCAGTTTTAACTGATGATTTGGAGATGCCTCGATGTTCGCGAAATTCATTCCAAAAGTGTTGTCCACGAGCAGAAACAACACAGACTTGAAGTGTCCCAAGAACTGTTTAATAGAGCCGAAATGGACTCAGATTTCTTGCATGGGGTAATAACAGGTGATGAATCATGGGTTTATGGGAATGACCAAGAAACAAAGGCCCAATCTTCTCAGTGGAAGAGCCCAGATTCACCAAGACAAAAGAAAGCGCGACAAAGTCGGTCGAATGTGAAGACAATGTGGGTGTGTTTTTTTCGATTCTAAGAGTATCGTGTATAATGAATTTGCCCCTAGGTGGCAGATAGTCAATCAGGAATATTACAAAAGTGTCCTTCAGCGCCTGCGCGAAAATGTGCGGCGGAAAAGACCTGCCCTCTGGAAAGAAAAGAATTGGATTCTCCACAACGAGAATGCACCAGCGCATTGTGCATTGTGAAGATATGTACATGTCGGGGGGGGGGGACGGAAACTTGACCCACGACCCACTGACCCACCCTGACCCACTCTGATCCACGACCATCACCCACTCTGACCCACTACCCACACTGACCACCACTCACCGTGACTCCTCTGACCTATCACCCACCATGAATCATTCTCACCCACTCTGACCCAACAAAACCCATCGACATCAACTCTGACACACGATCCACGGCCTCTTCTCTAGTGACTAAAGAGTTTTACTCGTAATAAAACCAAGCTGTGAAATTCTAACTAATGGGAGTTTGAATTTCTGCGGTCAATCGCTCAAGCACTGCTCTATTACAGTAACGGTGGATCTGACCTTTACGATATAAAATGGTAAAGTATTTGTCATGGGCCAAATTACGATGAATTTCAATTAAATTATCATGGTATAATTATTTCCTTGCTGAATTATAGATACTTTTCAGATTTAAAAAATTCCGATTTCGGAAAAAATCCGGAATGTTCTAAATTCCAGACTTTTCCTAATTCTGGAATTTTCTGAATTCCGGATTTTTTCGAATTCCGGAATTTTTCCGAAATCCGGAAAGTGAAATTTCCGATTCCGGAAAATAATTTTTCAGAAAACCGGATTTCGGAAATTTTTAGCCATCCAAATTTAAAATTTTCCGTGTAATTTAGCTAACAGTACACATTTTATATCTATTTTTGTCACAACTGTATGGGGTGGTTGCCCTGTGTTCTAAGCGTTGCGTATAGTAAAGATAAGCTTTAGCAATTACTCTAGTAGAAAGCAATGGATATATGGAGCGAAGCACTGTATCGTTTTCTCAACTAATATCGATTGTTTGCGATTATTTTTACAAACCAACCCACTACCAGTTTTCCATATGTAGAAAGTACCTCCCCCCATAAAGGAGAATTTAAAAAAATGCTAGGACACGTTCTATTCATTTTCAATAGACTTAATACACTGAATTTCAGTTCCGTAAGTATAACGGCTTATGAGATACTCTTTTTTTTTTTTTTTTTTTTTTGTGGCAAAAATTCGTATCCCCACTACCTCATTAGGATATGTATCATAATGAAAGCGATATGATAACATCCCAGTTTGGATTAAGGCCTAACTATATACCAAAAATCATTTCATTTGACTTTGCAATTTAGCCGTGATTATCAGGCACACGTAGTTACATTCAATTTTTTATATAATATGGTCTAATTTGTATACTACAGTGATTCAAAAATGTATTTTTCCCAGTAGTTAGTTCCTCTAAAAACTCACAGGTCAAGTAGTATGCCAAGTAGTAGTATAAGTCCTATTGCTATTATTATAATTACAAATATCAGTATCCAAAAGTGCCTGAAGTTCTTTTATCACTTAGATATACTCATCTTAGGTAAGTAAATAGAAACAAATGAAAAAGGAAGGAAAATGGAGGTCTTGAGAGTAAACTGTAGACAAATTCACGTGTTCAGAAGATGCTGTCTACCTTGTATTGAGCAGAGTGGGTCGGTAGGTCAGAAATCTTTAAGTTTAACGTCCCACGGTTATGCCGGTTAGGCTAAAGGAGATGATGATAATGAGAAATGAGTGAAATTGTGGAATGAAGAAAGTGGGAGCAGGCACGTAGCCAGGATTTCGTGAAGGGGGGGGGGTCCGTGACATGAAATACTGTGGTCATCACAAAAGGGGCTCGATCACTCTAAACTATTTTACTGGAACATATATTGGTTCGTTTAGCCAGGATTTTGTAACGGGGGGGGGAGTGACATGACATTCTGAAGGCCCAGGAGCTCGATCAATCTAAACTACTTTACTATCAACATATATTGGTTTGTTAGGACAATAAAATGAGGATATGTTGGCAAGTATTTTAATAACAAACTATGAAGAAATTTCGAGCGAAATAATAAAAAAAAAGTATTGAAAAAGATTTTGCAATATTTACGTCCTTCTCCTGTTTATTCAAATAAGCGTCGATTATCCGAAGTAATTGGGGGACATGGGTGTTCGGAAAACTGGTTTGTTCGGATAATCGAACTGTACATGTTTATTTGCCAAAAAGAAGTACTGTACAGTAAATTTATTCATAAAAACAGGCATCTCTTTAAGTATTACAAAGTAACGTACAAAGGCAACTTTAGTAGGAATATATAGTATGTGGTACAGTTTATTAAAAATATGTACATATTACATACGCATTTTGTATGAACAATACAGACAGTACACAAAATTAACGTTTAAAAAAATCCTTTATTTTGGTCTGTCTAAGCAAGCCTACACGCTTACGAGCAGCTGTCGTACTTTTTTCATTACAGATATCTGAAAGTGGTCACTTTCATCTTGGGCTTCAAACCATCGCAAGGCAGTATCTAAACAAGTGAACGCCTCAGAAGCTGTTGGGAAACTTGGTTTGAGAGTGAGGGGGATGATGGACGGTAGGGTGGGATAGTAACGGGTGCGAGCGAGCACACAGTTCGGTTAAGCGGTCGTTCGGTTGACCGACGTTCGGATAATCGTTATGACCAATTATTATAAAAAGTACATACTGAATACTGTCTTGTAAACTATCTTCTAATATAAATAAAATAAAGAGTTTGTGTGTTTGTCTATCTGTCTGACTGTGTGCAGCATGGGGACCAGACGAGTGGGCCGAGAGTTACCAAATTTTGGTCAGGGGTACCTTGGGATCAAGAGGAAGCGTTTTTTTTTTCAAATTTCGAAACAGTGGGGTCTCAGGAGGGCATTTACCAGAACCGACTTGGGAACCAGACAAATTGACCGAGAGTTACCAAATTTTAGTCACGAATACCTTGGTCCAGGCTCCAGACTAGAGTTAAACGTTTTTGTCGAAATTCGAACCAGGGGATCTCAGGGGGCGTTTACCGGGACATGTAAAAGTAGTAGAAAATGACCGATATTTACAAATTTATTTATTTAACCAGCTCAGAGGCCATTTTACATTGAATATCCAACAATATTAACATTGGAAAGGATTTGGGAAGGTATTGGCCAGGACCTGTTTAGTAGATGCCATCCCGGCATTTGCCCGGTAGGACTGAGGGAAACCCTGGAAAACCTCGGTGGGGTGCTGACTGCCACGGGTGCTGACTGCCACAGCCAATTATTGGTGCTGATTGCCACGACTGGAGCTGATTGCCAATATCAAGGTGCTGACTGCCACGAGCTTGAGAGAAAGTTGCTAGACGTAACATTACCGGACGCCAAGAAGCATGAAAGAAACTAGATGATCCTTAGGATCGTGTTGTTCAGACCAACACTTAACAAAGGTAAACAGGTCTCTGTATGTACACTCATGTCCAAAAATATTGTCACATGATTATAAATATGTTGTTCTAGTAATATAATTTGATAACGAATTCGCCCGGTATTTCTTAGATATAATGTTAGTATGTGCATAATCGGCAAAGACAAGTAGGGGCCTATGTGGTAAATTTCATGTCAAGAGAGCAGTAAATAAGAACAATAAAACGAAAATAAAATTTTCTTGTCCATTTAGTTACATTTTATTTTATTCATTATGATTTTCGTATTTATAATTCTTTTCCTATGAAATTTATCACAAATATAAACTTCCTGATTATACACATAATATAAGTATTAAAAGTACTCTGCAAAATTATCAAATTATATTCTTACAAGAAGACAGTTATAGATATGCGACAATAATTTTGGACATGAGTGTACTTTCAGTTTTGTCACTGAGCGGTGCGTACAAAATTGGCACGATTATGTATTCTCACTTGAACTCTCTATGTCAGCATGAACTGTGTACAGCTGTGCAAATTGTTTCGAGCAGCTCTTGAAAGTTTCATCAAAAAAGCACTGCTGGCTGTACCTCATAAGGGAAGTTCAGGAGAAAGCACTCGCCTGCAGAGAAACTAAGCATGCCATTTGAAGTCCCAATTCATGCTGATTATAACAAGCTAATAAAATTCCTGTACGGTTGAGAACGGTTCGAGATATTCAGCTTGGAAGTTTATATGAGAAAATGAGGATATACGCTTTTATACGCATTAAGTACAACATAATTAGTAACGAATATTGACATACGAATTGAGAGCTATCGGAAGTAACAGAAAAAAAAGTGTTTCGCAATAACTAACGGGTTTGTTATATACAATTAGTCATTACATTGTTCACAATAATCATAGGTTAGAGATGAAAATTGATCACTGTTGTTGTTCTGTTTTATGAAGAAATGACGCAGGCAAAAGACTCCCTTGCACCATGAACATTTTATATGTGCAATTGTGTTGCATCCGTCAAGAGAACAGTTCGCAGAACCAAAGCAAAAAGCAAATTCGACAAGTGATTCAAAAGTTATAGGCCTCTAATTTGTTCGTAACCTGCCTTGCAGAACGCAAACTGAAACAATCCAATGTATCGCGGTGATTGGAAGTGATTCGTATGGACACGAACTTTATTTGATTGTTTCGTTGATACATTATAACGTCCAGATAAAGAAGATTCATATTATGTACAAATATCCTGCCATAATCTTTGATTGATTGGAATCAAAACACATCAAATGTTTGCACAAATCGTGTGCAATTCTTTGGTATCTTCTCAACCATTAGGTCTTTGCCATCCGTCATGCAACTTGTAATGGACAATTTGTCTATGAATGGACCCCAGTGATCAAGCAATAGCAAGTTCAAACCATCAGGCTTCGCCATGGGTGAGAATACTTAACGCATTGAAACGTGCATCCACTCATTTTCTCAAAGAAATTTCCAAGCTGAATATCTCGAACAGTTCTCAACGTACAGGAGTTTTATTACCTGTTGTAATCAGCATGAATTGGTCCTTCAAATAACATGCTTATTTCTCTGCAGGCGAGCGCTTCTCCCAAACTTCCCTTGTCAGCTGATTTCAGACCATCATATCCATTAAATAATACAATAAAACAATTAATATAAACAATGAAATGTGCAAATTGTACAATCCGCGGCAAAAAATCTGCAACATGAGCATATAAGTTTATTGTGAAATAACGAAGTCCTTTGCTCCAAAATAAGTGTGTATGGGAGGAGGCCGAGGTTCATCCTGGCGTGATTCGTTCCACTTAGACGTTATGTTCATCCCCTGTGCTGTTAGGCGTAGTTTCACAATAAACTTATATCCTCATGTTGCAGGTTTTTTGCCGCGTATTGTACATATAACAGAAAAGACAATCCCTTTATAAACATCCAAGTGTATGTCGTTCCACTTAGTGAGCAACTTTGTAACTTATAGGATGCCACATAGATTTGCTGTGATGATTACTAAATTAATTAATAATCATAAATTTAATATGAGGGATTAATTCCTCTCTTTCCAAATACAGTTTCTCCCAGGCTCGTGGCAGTCAGTACGCCGTCGTGGCAGTCAGCACCTGCATATTTGCAATCAGCGACAGTCGTGGCAGTCAGCACCAATAATTGGCTGTGGCAGTCAGCACCCGTGGCAATCAGCACCTATCCAAAACCTCAGTCAGGATGGTAGGCAGCGGGATTCGAAGCCACGACCTCACGAATGCGAAGCCAACGTTCTACCACTTGAGCTATTAGTGTTGAATTCATATTTTCGCGGTCGCTGAAATCAATGGTGAAACTCCAGTCGCATTAACAACAAAATTCACGCTATTCGGCTCCGGGCCGGGGGTCACCGGCGGGGGGATGAGATACCAAGATATATAAAAATAATCCAAAATGACCGATATTAGTGTCAAATCCATAGTTTTCGCGGTGTCTGAAATCAATGGTGACACTTCCATTAACAATGACTTGCAAATATGCGGGCCGGAAGTCAGCGGGGGTGGATACCGAGACATGTAAAAAATAGCCCAAAATGACCGATATTAGTATCAAATCCATAGTTTTCGAAGTCGCTGAGATCAATACAGGCGTTGACAGGCGTCCCATAGGCGTTGACTACCAAATACAGCCCCTGTGCGAAGCATGTGTATATTCAACTAGTTTTACAATATATGTGTTCCTTTCTCTGTTGAATCAAATGCTAACAGAAGTTTCTTTCAACATAATTTTTTGTTTTTATTATTCCGTCAACTACTGTCGGTTCCAAATGACAGGTTAAAGGAGCAACAGAAAATTGTCCTTGAAATAACGTTTGATACTGCAAGGATGCGATGACGAAAAGTTATGATTAAAAATGTCCACGCTGTTACACAACGGCACTTATGCTTTCGAAAGCTTGAAATCCCCCTGACTAGTAGCAGGAATTCTGAGAATTCCATAACTTTTCTTGAAATTTCAAATTCCCTGACTCTTCCAGAATACCTCGCTTACCTCGCCACCATATTGCAAGTAATACAAATCTTCTCATAAGAAAAAGTAAGCAAAAGCTTCCTGTAGTTTTCTTTTTAATTTTTAACGCTGATCCTTTGTTGTTGTTGTTGTTATTTCATTTTGTTTTATCCTTCCTTAATTTTTTCATTTCTGGTCTCGAAGGGGGGGGTCCGGACCCCCCCCTTAGCTACGTGTCTGGTGGGAGGAAACGGGAGAACCCCGAGAAAACCCACGAACACGGTGTTTTGTCCACCACAAAATCCACAGTCGGTAGGTCAGAATCGGTGGGTCACAGTGAATGGTGGGTCGCCGTGGGTCACATTGTTGACCCACGACCCACTGACTCACTCAGAAAACTTGTCCCACTGACCCACTCCATCTTTGGTCTGTAGCCGACTCCTTTGCATGCGAAAATCTTATGATAGATACACAGGCACATAGACAGACACACACACGCACACACATTATTTTAATATTCTCATTATAGTGTGTAACACTGCTATTTTTTTAAACGTTTACTAAACGTTAGAAAATCCGTAGAACTATTTAAAATAACTACTAGTAAAAAGAATTAATAAGGATTTGATCATTCCTATTCCGTGCCTTGAATTGACTAATAATCATTCCCTTTAATCACGTTCATTAAACCAGAAAGAATAATCTTTTTAACTAATACAACAAAGACGTGAATTAAAATTGATCCCTTCGCGTCAAATAAATGAATCATAAGACAACAAACTTACCTCATAGTCTGTGGTATAGTTTTACGGTCATCAAATAAATGGCTATTTGCTTACAACGACTCTTAAGAGCCATCTACTTTACCCTCTTGTAAACTAGTCCCCAAACCATATTTATTATTCTTCTGAAGCCCGAGACTGCTTAATTAACCTACTCTAAGGTTCCCATAAGACCCCCTGTGGCGAGGATCAATTTTCTTTCTTTCTTTTCTTGTGAACGGATTTAATTCAAAAGCAATTAAAGGACATCCATTGGGAAATATATTTTCAAATTAATTATTCCAGTGAAAATAGAAAGACCAATTTTTCACTGATTTTTATCTTTAAATAGCATAATACCCGTTCTTCGCACGGGCGCAAAACGTTTCATTTTGTACATAAAATACTAATGGGGGCTGAATTTGAATTTAAACGGTATCGGAAGTATCACTGTTCGTCTCAACGACCACGAAAACTATGTAATCGACACTAATATCGGTCATTTTCAATTATTTTTATATACACTTCTCCCTCCTCCTCCCCAAGTTGCTGGGCTGAGTTTGCTTTTAAACAGCATCGGAAGTGTCACTGTTCATCTCAGTGACCTCGCAAACTATGGATTCAGCACTAATATTGGCCATTTTCAATCAGTTTTAAATATATCCTCTCCTTCTCCCCGAAGTTCCACCGTCAAAGTGAAATAATACAAACCATTCCAGGAACGAACCTCACCTATGTTGAAAATTTGATCGAGATCGATCCGGTGGTTCAATAATTAGTAAGTTACAAACATAGTCACTTACATTTTTATATATTAGATACGTATGCGATTAGTAATTTTGTTGTGTTTATAGAAAACGAAATATATTAGATATGGTCTCAAGGTTATTATTTAACCTCCTGAGACCTGAGCATGTATTTGTCGAGAACTTTTGATGAAATTTTGTATTTTGGGTAACAATAGACCCAATAGTGCATATTTGGAAATCATTTCGTCATACTGTTTTCCTATTGGTCGGTAATGAGGCGTATTGTATGCAGTACTTTGGGTCTCAAATAGATATGTATTGCTTACAATACACAATCAAAATTGTATATTTCTCTTCGTAATATAAGCATAAAATATGTAAATCATTAAACCTGAAATTTACTGCACTTTGTTTTATTTATTGGGAAATTATTCAATTAATGTACGATAGCATATTTATTAATATTTTTGACAATATCTTTGTAAAACTAGAAACATTTAGTAAATATTATATTTTTTTCTGCACTGCTACAAAAAGGCACTTCTTCACTTCTGGAATTCCTGGGTACAACTTCAAATGTTTAGTAGACATTAAAATCTACTCTCTACACAACTTCACTTTAGAAACTTTTAGGCAAAACTACAAATATTTAGGGAACATTTCAAAAGAAAATTTCTCTACACTACTTCATAACATCACTCCCTTAGTTTCAGATTTTCTAGATAAAACTACAAATGTCAACCAACATGTTATATCTTATGTTTTGAGTTTGAAATTTGAAAATAATGTAATATTACTGCACATTTTCGGGTTTTATGGAGAGTGGAATGCTCTGAAGCAATTCCGCCCTGGAACAATGCACAAAAAAACATTGCAGTCCAAACATCGAAACCTTGAATGCTTGTCGCACCCAGGATTACGGCACCTCGGAACCGTTTCGCCCCTTTCGAAGTGAATGGCTTCAGGCATATGCTTCGCTTTGCTATGTCTTTTACGTATGGGAGGAAGGGGATGAACCATTCTTCTTTTTTTCCCGACAGACATCTCATCATCGCTCGAGGCTGAACCTTCAGAATGAAACTGAGACTGAACTATAAGCTCTTCTCCAAGGTTAAATTTGAAGTCAAATAATTGTAACTTTCTGACTTCTCGATCACTAGTGCCGTGAGCAGCTACCGCTTCTCTGGATTCGAACCACGAATTCACTACACTCATATCAATAAGGTGCATAATAGCACGAATTGTCCATTTCTTTGTTCGAGCAGCAGTTGGAAAGAAACTTATCATTCGATCACATAGATCGACACCGCCCATGTTCTTGTTGTACTCTTGAACAGCCTTAGGAATAGGGACGGAAATGTGCTTTTGTTCGGATTTCGACCATCTTTCGCATGTTCCCATTGGATTCTTTCCGAAGACTGTAGACGCCACTAGAATAGGTTTTCTATCAAACCATTCCATAACCATAGTGCTGTCTGAATTTACCACTTGCAGACAGGTTCCTCTTTCATTTTTTTTCTTTTGAGATGGCTTAGGTAAAAACTTCTTCGCTTGAGCTGGAATTCTGTTAGCCATAATCGTTCCTGTACCTTTGAAACCAATCTCGGAAAGTGTCTGCAGTAAAGACAGAGAAGTGAAATATCTGTCAAAATACAAGTAATGGCCAGGATTGAAAGGTTTTATCAATTCTAGTACTGCATTACCACCGATACCCAAGTTCGGTACTGGGTTTCTGAAAGTTGTCTTTCCCTGGTAAACCAAGAAATTAATAACTTTTCCTGAAGGAGTAGAGATGACAAACAACTTTATCCCGAAAGGATTTGGTTTCCCTGGCACGTACTGTTTAAATTGAAGTGCACCTTGAAATGGAATCATTTGTTCATCTATCGAGAGATCAGCAGAAGCGCGCAGTTCGAGACATCTTTTCTTGATCATATTTAATAGCGGTCTTACTTTCCACAAGCGATCCTTCGCTCTTTCTTCTTTAGTTACATCATCGTCATTCAGTAACTTTAGCCTGCTACGAATGAAAAAATAACGATCTCTTGTCATGGTTGTTGCTATAACTGGAACCCGAGTTTTCTGTGCCCAGTACATTCTTATTCGTGGATACTGCAAAAGAAAAGAGAAAATATTATAACATTCAGAATACAAAGTGTTCGATTTTGTAGTGTTAGCTAAACTACTGACAAATGGGCAGGGAAAAGTGAATCTCATTGGTGCTGGTCAATCATAAACCCAGGAATTCATAATCGTGCCTGTCTTTCAAGAGAATAATACTAACTCTAAAAAGTGTGAGGATAAATAAATAAATAAATAAAGTTGTATGAATATACCTTCAAACAGGACATTATCATCGTTATTCCAAAAAATGCCTTGATTTCTTCCGTCGAAATGTTTCCACTTTTCCCACTGTCCTTTACACATCTCACATTTGTGAAGTAGGCAATTGTCTCAAACATTTCATTGGTTACATACTGGGTGAAAATATCTATTGGAGTTCTTTCGTCAACTCCTGGATCCGGCAAGACTAAAGGTTCATCAGGCAGAGGGACGAAATCATCACACATTTTCCACATAGGTCGTCTTCTTTCTTCCGATGTAGACTCCTCCATTGTTTCATCGTCACTTAGATCAGACTGCGAATCTTCCGATGCGGGCGCATTTGGAGGCGCATACTCCTCATCACTTCCGTCTGAACAGCCTATATCAGAATCATCTAATAAAGCCAATATTTCGTTTTCCTGGAGCGGTTTTCCAATTACCCGCAAACCACTGGGACCTGAAAAACAAAATTACTTGATGAGTAAATTTCAAAGTATATTTTTTAGAGAAACTAACGACAGGACAAAAAAAAAGGAGAGAAAGAAAGAAAACAAATCAGAATGTAAATAAAATAGGTCATTTTATGAGGCACTTATTTTTCCCGATTTCAAATTTCCACTGCTGTATTACTTGTCGATGCTATAAAAGAGTTCTCGTTTTCATACTCAAAAGTAGTCAAAATTGCTCATTATCTTTATTTGAATTGTTGAAGGTTAACGACTCAACGATAGAAACTTACTGATAAGACCACTCTTCCTTGCTGTGTGAGAGACAGGATTGTTGTGTTCTAAACTATTCTACAGGGCTCAGGACTGTGTTTTATTCTAACTTCAAAGGACAGTTTTTCCTTTCGATTGTTTTACATCATTAGCTACTGTTATAAAAGAAAATGAAATGTAGCCATTCTTGCTTTGAACTATTATATTATTTAGATACCAAAATGTCCCAGTTTCTGTTGGTATCCAAACAAAGGCTTGTAAATTACATGCATTTTCCCCAGCAATCCATTACAACGTTGACACCAAAGTTGCAAAACTCCTAACAGGCTAAACCTAATAGAGAACCAATGTATTGCATGCAATACATCAAGAATTACCTGTAATTATCTTGACTAATTTTCAATAAATAAACATGATACTATTTGTGCTTTACTATTCAACATTCCTATTTATAATTCTGCTAACAAAAATAATAATTTTAAACTAAAAATATCGAAAATTTAGAAATTACCTGGATTAGATGCGTCCATGGCGCCAAATTGTCTTCTTCCCGCTTTCAGCAGACAATAGAACCACCTATAGGTAAAAACAAAAAAACAGTTGCCCTTTCAGCAGTAATTTCAACACTTCCCGAACACAATAACCGAGATTCGGGCACGTTCGTAAATATTCGTAGCCATGACGGGCGTTCGAAAAATGTATTGTATGCAATACGCAGGGTCCCAGGAGGTTAAACTCATTATTGAATTGAATGTGCATATTAAGAAGCTGCATACCTCGATAAAACTATACATAAAGTTTTTTTTTTTTAATATACCCATCCTAATGCCTTCGGAGGTTTCATTTTACCGGGGAAATGCCCTGGCACCTTACGGGGCTCAAGTTTCAATACCTGAATCTTCAACGTATTTGTAATAGTTAGTCTAAAATATGCAGAACAGAAGTCATATTTTCTAAGCAATATCAGTCTACGCTGTGAATTTAAAGAGCACAAATAGTTGTTAGTCAAAAATTAACATTACCGACTGTAGAAAGAATCGAACTAAACAAGTTCTGAAACTTAATTACATTGGTCTACCCTCTACTGGGAATAATTGTAGATATATATGTAAATGACTTTCTACGCACCGACAAAGGCGATATGTTTCCACGCTTCACAAGAAAACTCAAGAACCTGTTGGTTTTCGCTGCTGTCTTGCGCGGAGAACCTTTCACAAAACATGTAGCCTATCCCTACAGGCGCGCATCCAGAAATGTATTGATGGAGGTGTGTGAAATTTGTGAGGGAGGTCCACTACTAGTGGTCCAGATAGTATTGAACTAGCATTATTCTACATTCGGTAAGTAATTTTAAAGTACTACCAACGTATATTCTTAGCAAAAATAATAAAAACTAAATTGTTTTTATAAGAAGAATACAGATGTAGTGTATGATCAAATTTTTAAGGTACATCAACCATTTCACTCCTAGAGCAAATATAGTTTTCATAAGGAAGTGTAGAAATGTTTCTTGAGTTACGAAATTTTGGGAGGAGGCGGTTTCGGTGGACCACCCCCGTATGTGCACCCCTGTATCCTCATCACCAGTCTCTGGTGCACTGGACACTAAACTCTCTTCAGATGATAAGCCAATTGTCTGCCGTTCTGAAGTATTATGTAGCTTACGTGATGGTCCATTTGTGTCATCAGATAACATAATCCGGTATTTCACTTCATTGTACGATTGTATATCTCGTAGCAAACTTTAGGTTGGTTTACATATCAGTAAACACAATTTTGTCGGTTTATAAGCCTTCATAACTTTATATTTCACATATGCTTTGCCTGCCAAAGAATCACAATTACCCCAAACACAACATTGATTTCAACTTTTCAAACTTTAAACTATACATGGTGTAGTGAAAACAATCAATAAACCTCTCATTAGTTATACTACTGTTCTCGTGACGATAGGTCAATAAAAACTTTCGTACCAACCAAACACACGCAACACTCACCAGAGAACTAATAACCAAATTAACTGATTTCCATCATTCAACTCCATCTACTGGGCACAATAGACGTTCATAATAGCACCTAAGAGTTTAGAAAGAAGAGTATACCGTTTTATCCTACTTACGTCAGTTTTGGTACTTTACTATTATGAACACATAGCACCTATATAGGCCTATTAATATTAATAAAATAATGTATGTGTCTGTCTATTATTAGCTTTCCACATACAAAGGAGTGACCTAGACCCATCTAATTTGCCACACCGATAGATTTTCACCAGATCTAATCGTCTATGATGCCCTTATTCCGATTTCCAACGCGGGATAGAATTTTCCAGTGTGTGGGTACGTCAAAATGTATCCACATTATAGTTTTTTTTTTAAAGAACGCCTGGCATGTAGGCAGCCACTATTGTGTTTGGTGTTGCGGGCTTACATAACATCGGAGGATAACATCGGAGTAATGGGATGATTGTGAAAACGTTCTTTCTGCTTTGTTTATCCAGTGTAAAGCAGGATTGAATCTCATTTTATCCAGCGTATACCTCAGCGTCAAGGGGGGCTAAAGCCCCTATAGCCCCCTTGGATATATATGACTAGATAGCCTTTTTGCTTTCTTAAAATGAATTTGCATTATATAGTACTTATATTTAATATTACTTAAATTAAAATCGATTACCATATGACTATTATGCCAAAAGCTATATACGGGCCGACATTCAAAAATTCGCCACACCTCACACCGGATGATTGCCGGATTTTCGAAAATGCCGGATGTTTGGATGGTTTTATATATTGTATATTGTAAGGATCCTCACCTTTCAGTGTGTATTATTTCTTCGAGCACATGTTACAACTGTGAAACATGTGCTATTATTTTACAAACACTAATACAAGCAGACGATACACGAAAGAAACAGGAAGACTCGAAGCCAACACGGTGGAATCCGCAGATGGACGAATTGCCCAGAAGTCACCCATAAAAGAGCACCAAGAGAGGACCAAATCAGTTTAGAACTGATCACATAACCTATTACACCTGCTTCTGTGGTCACATTAGACAAGGAAGTTCCCACCTAACCTAATCTCTGGAAGTTGCATTAAGCGAAGGAGATTTCGAATTATAACCCACCTCTGGGGCCCGCATTAGATGAAAGAAGTTCCTTGTAAACCGTGTCCCATAGTCGCTACGGACAGGGGAAATTCCTTTAATAACACACCACAGAGGCTGGTTTCAGCAAAGGAGTTCCTACATACCTAACTTGAATTTTCATTATTCGAAGCCTTAAATGAAAACCAAATGAAATTTTACGTTCACCAACTAAATAAAACAGTTATGTAGAATTTTTATTTCAATTGAGTAAAATAGTTCTACAAAATGTTAGTTCAACTAAATAAAATAAATACATCAGAACTGCAGCGCGATCAAAAACATAAACTCCAGAAAAACGATAGAGCACTAATTCGTTAAACATATGTGTTTTCTGAAGTTGGAAATGTGCTCCGAATTCCCTGCTGGATATCTGAAGAAACTGGATTATCGATTACCGGATTTTCGGAATGTCAACCGGTACAATAACATTTATTTATTTATTTTTACAAAGTAAAAGACATTTAAATACACTTTAAGAAGGAATGAGTAAAATCGAACTATTAAAATTCGAGTTCATTTCAAAGCAGAGATGACGCAGGTATTCAACACCAATGACGTGGAATCCTGAACATATGAGCTACTACCGGAAATAACCCTGAAATATACCAACAATACAGCCAACGTAGGCATGTATAACTATATATATATATTACTTAGACTCCGAGCTATTTCAAAACGACGCTGTAACACATGGCTCCTAAAAATTAATACTAACAAGAGTAGATCCATAACATTTTCTCTAAAGAAGAATATTCTTCTAACCTCTTACAACATAAATGGTTTGCCCATCACGAGAGCCACTAGTCATAAGGATCTCGGAGTTACTTTTGACACAAAAACTACCTTTCAGAGAAAATATAAACGCTATCACTAAGCAATTGATGCGTCTTCCAAGACTTCTGTACAGATTAACAGTAATATGGAACCTCTCTTAGTTGGCAACGTTCTACAAGGCAATAATTTTTCCTAAAATGGAATATTGTTCACCTATCTAGACAATGGCAGTTCCTACAAACCTATCCCGGTCCCTCAGTTCGAAACTTTTTTCTTGCAATAGTACGTTTTATAGTACTTCACACATGTGTGATGACAAAACACAAACTATTACAAACATTAAATATTCAACTAACTTGACACTCGTCATAAAATCAGTGACCTCAAATATCTGTATAAACTCACACATGGTCAACTCAGATCCGAAACGCTACTCTCAAAATTGTATTTCCGAATTTCCTTCAGACGAACACGTATCTTTTTCATATAGTACGACCTAGACTTTAAATAGTTCAACGTTCTCTGTTCTACAGGCTTCTTATACGATACAACGAAATGTCACATACAACCAAAGATTTATTTAAGTCTGAAGCTGCATATAATTCTGTACTACGACAACATTTTAGTCTTCTATTGCCAAACTTTCTTGTTATTACTTAGACATTGTTATATTATTATTATTATTATTATTATTATTATTATTATTATTAATAATAATAATAATAATAATAATAATAATAATAATAATAATAATAATAATAATAATAATAATAATAATAATAATAATAAAGATGGAAGGTAAGCGAGGAGTAGGAAGAACAAGAACACAGGTGATCGATGACTTGAAAATAGAAGAAAATATTAGGTGTTAAAAGAGGAAGCGGAAAATCCAGAAACATGGAAGAAACATTTCCAGGTCCAACCATTACTGGTCCCACGACCTACCGAAAGGCAAAATACTTAATAATAATAATAGTAATTACTATTGCATTATGTTATCAATTCTTAGATTTAGTAGATATTCCAGTGTATTAGTAGTATCCGGAATAATGTCTGTAAATAAAATAATAAGAATACATTTTAGTATACAACCAAGGGGAATAACTTTCTTTTAGACCTTATTAAAGCTAAAAGACATATAAGCAGAAAACAACAGCAAAAGACCTTTCCCAAGTTCTGATGGAAAAGGGGAAAAGATTTATCAATAAATGTTGACCTCAGAAAGTAACTCATCTCCTGATTAATTATACCGCATTCTTTACTGAAGAGTAAAACATTAGATTTAAAAAAAAACAAAGGAAACAAGCAAAAGGAAGGTAGAAAAATGATGTGGTCAAGTTTGTGCAGGCTTCAAATTAAAGCGTATTATGGATGGTACCTTCGATTACTTTTTTGCTTTTTTGGTTTAAGTTTTGTCGTTAAGAAAACAAAAAAGAAAAATATTTCTGAAAAATTTTAAAGACAAATTTATAATATATATATACTACATAAAAGGAAGGTCCCTCAATCATAAAAGAAAAGGATTATGATAATATCGTGCGTCAAAAAACAAAGACTGAAGCGCGTGCCTTTCATTAAATCATGTAAAAATAGGGTGGAGAAGAAACTAAAAGGGGGGAAATATATTAAACACTGATTGAAAAAGAAGAAAGAAAAGGAGGACTCTTTAACTAAATTCCAACTTCTATTCCTGTCTAAATATAACTATAAATTCATTTGCTAATGCTGTTGAGGCTGTCTGTAAAATAACTCCACCTCATCTCGAAGTAAATTATTTAGTTTAGAAGATAGAACTAACAGGATGTTTACCACAAAAATGCGTACTTGGGCTTTTTTTTTTTAATTTAAAGAGAAAAAGAAAAGCCATCTTATTTTTTTTTAAAAAAAAACTGCATTCTTGCTCTAGCAAAGTATGTACTTTTGTATTTTAAAAGATCGTATATTATACAATATCCGTATTCATATCTATATCTATATCTATATCTATATCTATATCTATATCTATATCTATATCTATATCTATATCTATATCTATATCTATATTTATATCTATATCTATTTATTTCTCTTTCTGTATATATATATATATATATATATATATATATATATATATATATATATATATATATATATATATATGGCCGGATTTAGTCCATTGTAAATATACAATATACACTATCTAGAATGAGAAGCTAGCAGTGAAAATAGCACTTTCATTAGAATTTTGCATTAAGTGTCCATCATATACCAAGCATCCATGATTAAAGAAATTCCTGATTTAAAGCAGAAAGCTAATTACGTACTGAAAATTATGCCGATACAAAGCCGCCGTGATTTGGTAAAACATTGGCTTCGCATTCGGAAAGTCTTGGGTTCGATTCCCGAAACCAGGCACTGAGCATTTCCAGGGCAATTCCTCATTCACACCACAGATGCCTAAAGGATTAAAATAATTAAAATTTAATTCTATTGTACTGGTAGTTATTGGTGCACACCCCCCATATACTATATAAGAATAATTTCTACTATGACCTACTACTCAGAATTAAATTCCAATTCGGGGCCGCGGTGGCTCAGTGGTAGAGCATTCACCTCTGGCGCATGGAGTCCCTGGTTCGACCCCAGCTCGTACCATGTGAATTTTGTGGTGGACAAACACGGTGTGCGTGAGTTTTCTCGAGGTTCTCCAGTTTCCTCCCACTTTCTTCATTCCTCCATTTCCTTTATTACTCATCATCACCGTCTCCTTTGGCCTAGTCGGCATAACCGTGGGACGTTAAACTTAAAGATTTCATTTTTAAAATTCCTATTCATCGTTAGAGAAGCATCTTGACACGAGAGAGTAGCTTAAATCATGTAGCACTATCCTAAATGGACTTTAATATATTCAATATTGATAACTGAATACTGTACTGTTCTGAATACTCTTAATATAGTAATTACATTGTACATTGTCCAACAGTCTTAAGATATATTCCGTAGGATCATTGTGTTGCGAAATTAAACAGCAATGGGGCATTCAGTACACTAAGCAATCAAGTCCAAAGTTGTCAGAAAAAGAGGCATAAAATTTGTACGGTTTGTGGAAAGGTTAACATTGTTTTTCACATTATAAGAGCTATTTACAATATCTGGACATGAATGTTTTAAGCTCTGAAATGAGCTTCAATTAGAGATCTTACAGATAAAATATATCCAAAATTACCAAGAACGGAATTGATTTTCTGGTACACTTGACACACCACATTTCTAGATTTGTGAAGGACTGGAGCGAACAGTGGGAGCAGTAGAACGAATTACAAACGGGTTACATGCACAGGACCGACACGGCGTAGGATCGACACGGCATACGACCGAAACGGCATAGAACCGAAACGGCATAGGATCGACACGGCACAGAACCAAAACAGGTTTCTAAGCTAAACTGTCGGTCGTATGCCGTGTCGATCGTGTGAAGTGTCGGTCCAGTGCCGAATCCCCTTACAAACTGGGTCTAAAGAAAAGTTTCTTCTTGCTAAATTCCAATAATGTGGATGCATTGGATATACTATTACTCTGCTGTACTACTGATACCAATTAAATGTTAGCTGTTTAGTCAGTATATCTATATTTGATATATACCACCCAATATTTTGTCTTTTTAAGGTTACTTACCAGTAGTTTCTACTGTCAACAATTTTTATGTAGATTTAGGTACGAACATTGATTAAGGGACTTGTTTTTTGTGTGTGTGCGTGTGTGTGTGTGTGTGTGTGTTTTGTTTTGTTAATCCTTCAATAGTTATCCCTACATAGCATTTGTATTAATTATTATAAAATGCATTATTCTACCATGATTACGGTTTTCACTACTTCCAAAAAAAAAAAAAAAAAAAAAAAATCGAGTACATACAACGAGACGAGAGTTAAAAACTTCTCGAAAAATCGAGATAAAACGAGAAAGAATCCTTCGAAAATCGAAACCAGACGACACTTTTACAAAAATTTGCGATATGAGAAGAGAAAAATCTTACTTATCTCGTGTCACCTCGTGGGCAATACTATTCGTGGCCAAGTGGCTAACGCGCGTGGTTTTTCTGTGTATAGTTCCGGGTTCGAATCTAGAAAAATCTACGCGATTTAGCCACTTGAATACAAGTCAGAATAGTAGAGTGCTTCAATCCAAATCCAAATTGGGAATTGCATACCAGCTTAAAAAAAAAAAAAAAAAAAAAAAAGATTAAGTCCCAACAAGCCCGGATTTAGGGATGCACCGGTACATGTGCTCCTCTCTTCGTTGTAAGTAAACTATCTAAAATGAGAAGCTAACAGTGAAAATAGCAACACTTTTCGAAACTTTCTAACATCTTGTTTCCGTTTGGAACTTAAAAGAAAGCGGAGTTTTGCAAAAACAATAGTTTAAGTTGTTTTTACTGAAGCTTGAAGCAAAGGGATTCACCAAGCAAAATAATATTTCTCATTTACGCCATAGATGCGTAAAGGCTTTTAAAAAATTCAAACGTAATTCAAAGTTAGTGGTAGTTATTGGTGTATCCTGCGTTAGAAAATCCTAGATCTGATCCTGGGTCCCAACACATATACCCTCGGTGCAGGCTGGTAGCCAGCCCAAAAATGTCGGGGGAGGGGCGATAGAAGTTAGGGGGATTCGATTCAACCATAGTCTTATAGTTCATTTAGAAGCCTACCGTGAAAATTTTAGGCGGGCAGTAAAATTTTAGAGGGGCCTGGACCCCCTTAGACCCTCCCTGGATACGGGCCTGCCTCGGTGTCCAAAAATGACATTAAACTTAAATCAATCCAACACAATACAGCGGAAACAAAATGGCGTCTGTGTTGATATTATTAACTCCTCTAGAATTTTGGAGATATGTAAAATGTTGTACCACGGAATGCATATTTTTATTTATTTATTTATTTATTGAACAATTATTCCCAGTTACAACATAAGTTTGCCATTTCACACAGGGAAATGTTAACAAAAGAAAGGAAAAAAACAAGACAACAATAATAACAACAACATAAAACAGTGTCAAAAAGAATGTAAAAGAAAAATTATTCCGTCAAAAGTCGTTTAATTGCTCTTTCAAACATCGGGTAGCTCGAAAAAAATGTCCACATCAGTTGCTACTTGATTATAACAGTTTGGTATTCTGTAAAAAAAAGTGACCTTTGAATGTTGGTAATTCATAATAACCACAATACATAAAGAAATAAGACATAACAGAAGCTATCGTTTGTTTACAACATATATCATGGCGTATTATATCTCACTCTTACTGCTTGTCTGTAATGTTGTGTCACTGTTTTTAGCCAAGGCTGTAACACTGTGTCTCACTATTTTAAGTCATCTATATAATATGCCTCGGTGTTGTTTTGAGGTCTAAGCTTGGATTTAAGAACACTTTGAAGAATATTGTGATGGATACTTTTTGTTTTCAGTCTTCCAAATTCTATTTTGATTAAAAGTAAGAACGCTATTTTTTTTAATCTCCTATTAGGTGATTCTCGACGCACATTTTATCTTGGAGATGGCTTCAATACAGGCTACTGTAGTAGGAAATCTGCTTTAGTGCACAAAGCATAACTCGTCGACAGCGTCACAAAGTGTCGTATCTCAAAAAAATCGAAAATTGAGATATTTTACTATGTACTTGCATACACTGACTTCTACAATTTCCCAAAGCGACACATCTGTAATGTGCGTTGTTTTGACGGTGGTGATGACGTCACTGTGTCGTATCTTGAGATGAAGCATATAAACCATTTTCACAAACAGTCGTATCTTGAGTTACGACAGTTTGTGAGCAACAGATCTTTCGCAACTGGAGAGATACGCCTAAATTCAAAGCAATTTGTTTATACGGTGTATATAAAAAGTGGCCCAAAAGTAGGTATACAGTCCCGTACTGATAAATTCATTGCTTTTTATATAATTTCTTATTGTTAACCATCAGGTAGACTTAGTTTCTTTATCATTTGTTCCTAATGTATTTTTACTTATATCTTAAGCTCGGAACAGCCGAAGCAAATAAACTTATAAGCTAGAATGTTATACTTGATCAATGCGGGGCTGTACACATATATATTTACACGGCATGGGGCGTCCTCAGGTTGCGGATCGACATGACATGACATTTTTGAGTTTTACGTCCCACAGTTATGCCGGTTAGGCTAAAGGAGACGGTGATTATGAGAAACGAATGAAATGATGGAATGAAGAAAGTGGGGGGAAACGGGAGAACCCCGAGGAAACCCACGCACACGCTATTTGTCCACCACAAAGTTTACTTGGCGGGAGCAGGGTTGGAACCCGCGACCCCATGAACCAGAGGAGAACGTTCTACCACTGATCCACCGCGGCCCCAGGTTGCGGATCGAGGAGAAGGCCTTTTTGATATAGAGGTTAGCTGCGAAGATACTGAATAAGCAGTCGCGGGCAGACAAGGAGTGGCCCTCCAGCTTGGGGGTTTGGGTGAGCCTAACAAACTCATCTTGTAATAGAAAAAAAATACACTTTTCAGAAACAATCACAGAAGCCTCGGACCAAGACTGATAACTTGGCACGACATCAGTAAAAGAAAATGGATATGAGATTTGGAACATGGAATATTAGAATTCTTTATAGGGAGGAGCGTTAAAATCCGTAATGAATGAGTTGGAGGAATACAGGATGGACCTAGTAGGAGTTCAGGTTGGTTGCTATGGTAGGGTATGCGGTGCAAACACGTAAGAACATCAGAGAAATTTCTCTCCGATTCTTTGAATCTAGGCATGGACAAAATGAGGGAGATTCAGTCCACAGGACCATTCTATGCCTTGGATGGGAAATACTATTGCGTTCGCCATACTTCCCGAACATTACACCATCCGATTATCATCTGTTCCATTTCTTGGACAGTCACCTTAGAAGACGCCAGTTCAAATCCCTAGTAGAGGGGCAAAATGCTTTTCTACTTCTGCACAATACCTTCTTTTGTTCACGACCCACCAAGTTTAACCGCGATGGAATCCTTGGCCTTCCAGTACGTTGGCAGAAGGTCCATCGATGCTGATAGGGACTATTTTTCATCTTCCAGGTACGTCGTAGGTGACATATCGATGTTGGAAATTGGTGGATGAAAAGGCGACAGAAATGTACAAAAATTCAATTATGTTGATATAAGATTGCCTTTGTAGATACGGATACTTTAAATATGTTAAGTCTAGAAGAAGAACTATCAATTAGTTGGCGAGGCATTGAAGCATCAAAAACACCTTATTTTCATTTACGATCACTGTGGGTTAAAGTTTTACTTCTGTTTCCTGCAAAATTTTACTTTTTTTTTTTTTTTTTGTGAGGAATGAGAAAGAAATTCGATAGCTTCTATCCCTAAATGTTTAAAATTCTCCTTTCCTCAAAAAGTTTGTATTCCGTGCCTGATGAAAGTGTCTAAATTTTCTCCTAGTGTAACCTGAACTAACCTTTCATCTATCTTCCTCAACAAGCATTTTTTAAAAACATTATAAGCAAGGAAGCTGTTACAAACTCTTTCAGTTTAACGTCCCACAATTATGGCCTTTAGGCTAAAAGAGACAGAGGATTAAGGCAAATGAATGATGATGGAATAATCGGCGGAATGAGAATGTGGGAGGAAACGGGAGTACCCCGAGAAAACCGATATACACAATGTTATCCACCACAAACTTACTTGGCCGGAAGTCGAACCAGGGCTCTACGCATCCTCACCAAGGCCCCTACAGGATATATACGTATACGTATACTCTAACCACTGCGATGTTTCGACACAGAGAAATCATGAACTTGAACCTGCGTAGTTATTAAACCACTGTATGTGGAATTATATGGAACGTATGTTAATTACTGGTGACGGTGTGATCGCACGGAGTCGTGAAGCTTGACCTATATTTACCAATTTCAACACCCAATAGAAGCCGAGGGTGTGTTCTAGGCGTCAACCACCATTCATGAAGTTTTGCCAGTGTCATCTCTCACGTTATACAGAGAACATCTCCTGTGGTTACACCGTTACAGTATTGTCGAATTGTCGCTAAGTTTCGGTTTGTTTATTTATGTTGTTAATGTCATGGTTTTATATTTTTGGTATGTCGATTAAGTCAAATGATTGTTGGTATTCGTGTTATAGTCTCTTGAAGTCCTGCCTTTCTTGTCACTCGTTCACCATGTGTTGGTGTATTTATGCTTTTTTACGTTTTCTCAAGTGTGCATTCGGAAGGCAGCTCCACAAATCATGCGAAATTCTTCCGATCAGTGGTGGGTCTAGCCCGGAGCCGGGGGGCCTATGCCCCCACAGTTTTCAGAGTGGCAAAAATAATTTAAGCTATTATTTTTACATTTTTGAAAGTTTAAGTAAACTCATGATATACCTATTATAGTCTGGGTTCTGGCTGCCCCCCCCCCCCTAGGTTTTACCCTCTAGATCCGCCACTGCTTCCAATGCATCACACGTGAGGAAAATCAGTTTTACGGTTGGTGTAGAACCCAGGTTTCACGAGTCCTCGCCGTCACTATAGGGCAAAATAATGTGGTATAATGGAAAATAGCAGATACGACAAACTTCATAGTAGAAGATGGTATAGCAGTTCAGCTCACCAAGTGAACACGAGCGTTCGAAGAGATCTTATCAATCAAGTGCGCAACAGTCTTCTTGATGTAGTCCTGCACAAGAGCTAAGAGATAACGAAAGAGCACGTTCTGTCGCTCACTCAACACGATTTCAGGAGCAAGTAAATACCAACTTACACTCATGCACAGGATGCATATCATAGGGAATTATGCTTGATCCAACGCTGGAAGACTTCCAAGAAACATACACATCAACCAACGATAACCCTCGAATTAGGAAGACCATTTAGAACATATACACATCAGAGCTACTCATCTCTAAATAACACAAAACGCTAGCTAGTACCAGCAAAGCAATTTGAAGGAGAGCGACGACAGTTACACTACATCAGCAAGAAATAACAAAACTCCACAACGAGCTTTCACAGAAACAGCAAAAGTGATATTCAACATGATTAAGAACATGCGCCGAAATCAAACCGCTCCCACCCCCAAAAAAGAAAGAAAAAAGTTTCGCTTCATTACAGAGTATACCCACCTCTATTCCAAAAGAAAAAAGTCTACCAAGACAGCTAAACAAATTCTATATCAACCTCAGGGCAAATGAGCCTAAGGCTAGACGCCTCTCCATTTCACATTGCGAAATGGAAAATTTGACTTCTATCGTTCGATGATTCGAAAATAGCAGATACGTCCTTGTGGAGTACTGTAATTAATTTGCAAACTTCTCACAATAGTGTCATTTTATTCACCTCACCAATCAACTTATTAGTTTAAGTGTTATATGTTACAACCATTAAATGGGAGATTATCCCCATTCTCCCAGAATTTCGTACCATGCTTCGTAGAGAGAACGCTAAAGCGGTATCAAATTTTGTTGGGAACTTCTAAAATTAAAGTTACGCCATTGTGTCCTAGTTTACAATCAAATTTAAGTGGACAACTACGTCATGTAGCTCCGGTTCTGCTCTAATACTAATAAAAACGCTCAAAATGCTAAATAATTATCTTTTAATTTCCCCCTTTGGAAAACTTTTAATAACTATTGCAGGATGTGCGTGACGTTTATCTCCCTGTATTGTGTAATAGTATAACTCGATTGGAGAAACAACGTTCTACAAACTAATAGGTTTTGTCTCTTGCAAACGAACTGAAACAGTCTGTAATAAAAACCTCAACAGATACACATAATCTATAAAAAAAAAAAAAAAAAAGAGAAGTTGATCACTTAAATGTGGTGCCCATTAAGCATGAAGAAACTCGATAGTAAAAACGTACTCATAAATCATACCAATATAAACTTTTGTTTGTTGTTGAGGGAAAAATCTCTACTTAAACGAACGGACGATAGATGTCACTGAAGATCATTTTGTACACTGTTAAAGAGATTTTTAATACAAATATTTACCCGTAACTCGTTACAGTCAGTAAATCAAACTTTATAAAATGTCGAAATATTCTTTTTAGTCGTCGTTTTATGTTAGTATTTTACGATGAAACAAACTATAATTCACAATTTTATATGACGTTTCGTTCTTTCGTTTGTTTGTTAAGTCTTCATGAGCACAAAAGTGTGATGACAATGAAAAATTTCTCAAAACTCACTCCAAACAGATACATCATTGGCCACATAAAGAAACTTGTTTTATATTATTGCATGTCGCCTGTTTGTTGTTTGGGAAAAGAAGTCTTTTATTATATACTTAACTTCCAGGCTACTGTAAATCACAAAATTTTATATAGCGTTCTTAAATCAAGAAGCACCTCCTTTCATGGACAATAACAAACTAGATAATCATGATGGCAGCCTTTTCATCTAAAGCATTGTTCTCATCATTGGTTCGAGTCATTATCCGTTTCCTATTTCGAGCTTCTGTTTTCCGCCACAAGAGCGCTAACTCACGCATCCTTTTTTTTTTCTAAAACGGGTTAATAAAGCACTTTTCACCCTTGTGAGGTAATTATACAACATATTTATAGTATCATTAATTATTTCTGTTACGGCTCTACTATTTTTCGGCAGGAAAGTAGGCAATAAAACTACCTATATATACAGTATATATAAAATTTATTTCTTTTAAAATTTTATTGTAATTGTTTTTATTTCTTGAGCTGAAACTGCTCTCTCTCTGGAAAATAAGTTCTAGTTATATACCACAAAACAAGAAATAAATAGTAATTTAATTCTTTTCAGATCATAAATAATACGTCAGGAAAGTTATTAAATGAATACTATAATGCGGTGAGATAAAGAGAAAGATTAAAATACTGTAAAACTCATTAACAACTCTCATTTGATATCCTTGCACATGCTTTTATACAGTACTCAGTAAAATGTCTTTTTAGAACAGATGAGTTAAATTGAAGTTTGTGCTACGAACAATTAAAGATGATTAATTGCTCTGTTGCTCAGAATACATGCCTTCTACTCGGAGTCCCAGTTTCTATTCCCGATAGGAACTCGTGTAGTTCAGATCAGGCCCATAGCCAGAACAGGGGAATCGAGAATTATTTTGAGAGTGGGGTAATTTGAATGATTGATTGACTTTTAAATTTAACGTCCCATTCAGCAACGAGGCTATGTGAGAGGTGAACCTACTGATTAACGTGGAATCCGAACCACATGAGCTCCCACCGGGAATCGAACCTGAGTTTCCCACGTCCGTACGCTAAACGCTTAGCCAAGATGGAACTTTGGGGTAGTTTGAAGTAGACGTTTCATCCATAATATACCAACAAATAACTGAAAGCTTAAGAAAGCTGAAGTGCTAACAGGGGAAATCCAAGTCCAGATTCAACATTAAGTTGTAGAACCACGTCTCAAATAGCCTCAATGCTGAAAAAGGACGCCACGTTCCAAATTAATTAATGAGTGTTGGTACCATATAGGGGCCAGTAGGGACCTGAGTTCCGCACAGCTAGGGCTTGCCTTGGATACAACTAGTATAAGATTGAAAATAAAGGATGTCTGAAAATAACGGGCTTTTTAAAGTTTTTAATTTGAAACACTGCGATACATGTGGTACCTCATAACGCAGAAAGCGTGAATTATTTACCATGCCATTGAGTTACCATGGAGCAGTGTTCAAACATTCATAAGCATCATTTTTTCAACGCCAAGCATCATCTCTGGCAGCCGCATATGCCAAGTGTATACCGGCAGTGTTTCTTTCAGAAAAATGTTCCGGAGGGGCACATTTAGTATTCGGAAGAGCACATATTATTTTCACATTGTAGACCTACTATTCTATTTATTATTTTATTATAGACGTATTATTTTGATCTCCTCCGGGAGGGCACTCTCAGAGCTCCGGAGGGCATTGCCCCCCCAAAAACATATCTGGAAGAAACACTGTGTACCAGTACCGCATAGTGAAGTTTGGTCTAAAGTTCCAACCATACAAACTTCAGTTCGTTCAGCAACTGAAATCAAATAATCAAGAGCATTGCAACAATTTTGACGAAATTATAAACAATGAAACAAAATGAAATCTCATTTTAACGTCCCACGATTATACTCTTTTAGGCTAAGGAAAACGGGTGATTAAGGCAAATGAAAGATGATGGAATGAATAAGTGGAATGAGAATGTGGGAAGAAACGGAACTATCCTGAGAAAACTTATAGACACGATGTTGTCCACCAAAAACTTACTTGCCTGGGATTGAACCAGGATCCCAACGCACCAGAGATAAGTGCTCTGCCACTGAGCTACCGTGGCCCTCCCATGAAATCGGAAAGTGATCAACAAACAGTTCATTGACAAGATGTGGATGTCAGATGAGGCTCATTTTCATCTCAGTGGCTTTGTGAATACGCAAAGTTTCAAATATTGGGCTCCTGAAAAACCCACGTTTACTGCATGAAGTTAGGGCTGTGCGATATCGAAATTTCGATATCGACATTCGATAATTTTCTGATATCGATATCGAGTAGATATATCGATATCGATATCGACAATATCGAATATAGACAATATCGATATCGACAATATCGGATATCGATATCGACAATATCGAATATCGATATCGACATCAAGTATCGATATCGACAACATCCAATATTGATATCGACAACATCAAATATGGATATTCAACGTATTGATTGGTCTTGAATATTTATGTTGATGGGGGCCGGTGGTAGAGCGTTTACCTCTGGTGCTTGGGGTTCCGGGTTCGATCCCAGCCCCACTAAGTGAACTTTGTGGTGGACAAACACCGTGTGCGTGGGTTTTCTTGGGGTTCTCCTATTTCCTCCTACTTTCTTCATTCCACCATTTCATTCATTTCTCATAATCACCGTCTCCTTTAGCCTAACCGGCATAATCGTGGGACGTAAAACTCAAAAATTCATTTCATTTCATTCATGTTGATATAAACAATCTGGTCTCAAAACGTTTCAATGGGGAATATCTCAGAATACTTGTTAGTCGCAGAAAACAGACTTGTGTTCCTTCTAATCCACCACTCTTTTCTCCGAAAAAGTTAATAAAAATATTCATGGAATTGTCTTTCTCAGTTATCATATTGGTCATCATTGCGGAAATAATGAGAGTGAAACACGGTGACATAGAATATGCGTGTTTTATTTGTGTGTAGGTGTTTATTTCATGTATATGCATTTGTGAATGTGCACGTGTGGCGGTATGCGTTTGAGAGAGAGAGAGAGAGAAGTTCTTTCTATATCATAACACGTGCGTGTGTTGTATTTTAAGCTCACGCACAAACAATACTTGATCCAGATATGGACGATAGAGGCCGTGGTGGCTTAGTTGTAGAGCGTTCACCTCTGGTGCATGAGGTCCCGGGTTTAAACCCTGCTCTTGCCAAGTGAACTTTGTGGTGGACAAACACCGTTGCGTTGGTTTCCTCGGGGTTCTCCCGTTTCCTCCCACTTTCTTCATTTCTCATTATCACTGTCTCCTTTAGCTTAACCGGCATAATCGTTGGACGTAAAACTCAAAAATTTCATTTCATTTCAGATATGGACGAAAGACGAACGTGTTCAACAAAAGCAAAATCGGGGAATCCCCGTTTCTCTTTTGTGCTAATCATTTGATGCCTCACTGAAACAGGAAATCGATGCATATCTTTCAGTGCCATCTACAGACAGTGGTGCTATTCAGTCGGTTCGCACCGGTTCGCTAGAACCGGTTGTTAATATATTTCGAGTTTGCTAAACCGTTTGTTATACCCAGGCATAACAGTAAATTGTATTCAGTTATACCCAAGAACGAGCAAGTTTCAGTTTGTTTAGCTTTGTTCTTAGAAATTCTTACAGCTACAGGATTAGATATATGATCTCTCAGAATAAGGTATAAGCGATTTTTTCTTAATTTCAAATGGGCTGGTTAGATATCAAGAATGAAAACTGGGATCACATGAGTGCAGGGGTGAGGTTTATTTACATTTGAAACGCATACATACCATTTGTTGATCCATTGCTAGATTAAGGTGTTTCCAATACTTCTTGACAAACATCTAATTTGGATAATTCGTTTCCAAGATATTCGTAATGCTACCTAATTTCGTCACAACACCTTATATTGGGTTGCTGTGTAGGTCTCTACTTGTCACTTGTGGCATCCAGTGAAAAATTTGCCTTTATCTATCTTGTATGATTTGCTTCCTAAGAGAGAAGGAGAGAGACAGGGGCGTAAATAAGGGCCCCGCAGACCCCGCATTGCGGGGAGCCCAGGTCATCACGGGGCCCCCAAATTGTGATGTAGGACGTAGAAAAGGGGCCAAATTCCACATTGTCTGCGGGGTGGCCCCCAAGCCCTTAGTTACGCCACTGGAGAGAGGTATCTTTCTATGTATCCATCTACTATCTCTCTCTGGTATATATATAATCAGTCACCAAAAATTAGAATAGCACCACTGCCTACAGATATGGAAGAAAACCTCCTTCACTGGAAGAAATCTCATGACAGTGAATTTCCAAAATTAGCTCTTCTGGCTTGTAAGTATTTGTGTAGGTACCAGCGTTCTATCGGAAAGAGTATTTAGTTATGGATGCAATATCATAACTGATGCTCATACTTCACTTACAGTAGGGTGACCAGATTTTTTTAAAATCCAAAAGAGTATATCCAAAAAAATGACAGTAAGTATGAAGACCAGATGAATTACAGTATTTTATCCAATTCGTATGCAAATGAGTTAAATACTTAAAACAGTTTTACTCACTATCATTCATACTTCGAGGATCTTGCTTTTTTGAGTAAGTTAATGTCATCCTTTATTGCCAGTCTGTACTCTTCACAGGTCATGCTTACACTTCACTTTCATCACTTGTTCCAGTGTCGACACTGTGAATTGACATTTTTTCTCGCTCCAATAAGTGTTAATAGCACTGAAGAGCCTCTCACAATCAACATTAGTGTCCGGTAAAGTAAACAAGAATTGCACGAGTGGCACAATCACTTTTAAATTTGACCCAGCCTGCACTAAATCTTTGTACACTATTTTCCATTTGCCCATCATTGTCTCTCTTTTCTCTCCCAATTGTTCAAGGTGTCCTTTAACACATCTGGATATTGCACAGTAAGTGTCAAAAATATCATGATCACTGAATTCCAACGAACTGTCTACATGTTTTACCTGCTCATAGAAATATGCAAACGACTCCTGAAATTCTTCATAGGTAATTGATGTGTCAAGTAGTAAATGTTTCATCTTATTTACTTCTCCGAAAAAACGTTGTTACCACATCTCTAAGTATGTTATCACTTGAAAGTAAAACCTTCTTGACAGTGAGTAGGCATATTCCTCTTTTATATTCCCTTCTTTCACAAGTTTCGTAAGTAAATTTCTAATAGAAAACGAAAAAAAGTTCTGTTCAATTCTATCTTTGTATTTCCTCAGAAGTTCAAAATATTTAACAGAAACTTCAGTTGCTGTTATATCCTCCCTCTCAATTTTTGTAATTGTTTCAGTGAACAAGATTAGCCGAGCATGCAGGAAATACAGCCACAACTCACTTGTTTCGTCTCGAAATAAATTGACTATAGCTATTGGAGCATTTTCATCACTCAAAAAGTACCCTTTAAGTGGTTCATACTGACGTATATTTTTTTTCTACACACGGAAGCAGAGACAAGAATCTCGTCTTTGAGTGATACAAAAGACCCTCATAATGACAGCCAATGAACTTACAAAAGTTTTTCAAATTTTCTGTCCTTACAATAAAAATACCGAAATGGTTGTATATTTTAAAAACCAAATTCTCAACATCGATCTGTATAACTCTCGAACACGCTACAGAAATTCCATTGTGAAGGATATGAGCCCCACACCCGATAGGCAAAACATTTTTCTTCAACCTGCACTCTAGTTTGCTATGCACGTTTTCTGTTGTTTTATTTTTTATGCTTCCAAAACTTACTGGTGCATTATCAGCTACAATACCGATGACCTTATTTTCCAACCAAAACTGACGTAATGTACCTATTAATACGTTTGACACAGTTTCCGAAGTTTCATTTGATATGCTATGAATTTTTAGAAGACATGTTTTTACATTAATCAGTATCTATTTCTCAGTACCGCAATAAAACAGGCATGAGTTTGGTTGCTTTACGATTGGAAGGATCACAAGCAACAACAACGAAAGGAGCCTTTTTAACACTATTACTTGAAATATTTTCTGACCACGCTCCCACCACATTTGTTAACAAAGCCTCCGTTTTCGTTCTCGCACATGCAAATTTTTTATTCACTGTTGATTTCAAAAGTTTGCTAGTGCAGTCCATGCTTCTAAAAGAGTGGTTATGTTTAACATTATGGTATGACCACACAAGTTCTAGTCGAATTAAATATAGCTCTTCTGAAGATTCTGTTGTGAAAAAACTATCCAACTTACCTGCTTCGGAAGTTGATGAGCATTCAGTGTGCGACTTAGATTTTATATGTTGTTCTATATCATATTTCCCTTTATTTTTTATAGAGAACTCCTTCTTACATACCGTGCACCATGCTTTGTAAACATCGTTACTGCGGGCCCTCTTAATGCAATGATAGCTTATTTCAAACGTTTGATTATGCTGACATTTTCCTCGCGACGTTGTTAATAAAATAAATCCTTCCAATCCTCGAATAATTGATTGAGTGTACATACGCACGTTAAATAGAATAATAATCACTGTGCGATTCCCAGTACCAAGAACTGACTCACTTTGAAGGGAAAACAAAACCCCGTGCCACATGAACTGTAGGAATAGCAGATATAAATTCCGAAAATATAAATCATTCCAGGTACTCAATCAATTTAATTAACAATTAAAACGTTGAAAGTTTGGATAAATCTATCACTTTAATTTTGCCGTCTTTACTATAGTTTTAGTACTAACTTAAAAACAGTTTAGTTATATTATTATTATTTTTCTTTTGCAAAAAGAAAATCTGGCAACCCTACAATGCAACGAGGACGAGAAACGCAGCTCAGCGCAGCGGGTCTGCTACTACGAAGTACTAAACAGAGTTGTCTACGTCCAAATTTTTACAGGAAAAAAAAAATGCGATTTTCAATGGGAAAATGCATTAAACGTTAAATGAAATTGAAAATACCACAAAAGAGTATAATTCGATATTTTTGTGAAGAAAAAAGAGTATAGAGTATATGAACCTCGAAAAAAGTATAATACTCTTAAAAAGAGTATGTCTGGTCACCCTACTTACAGTTAGTGCAGAACATGCGAAACAACTGATTTTCTTTCCATGAACAAAAGAGCTCGTTTCTAAATAGCAGTGTCATGAACTTCAATGCATCATACATTTCTAGTTGAATACTCAGTGCTAATAGTCATATTTCTAAACAAGACAGTTATTGTTCATTTTTCTCTGTATGTGTGATGTGTGTGTTTGTGTTCTTCTAAGTTAATCCGTTGGCTTTACAAATTTAACACTTGGACTCTATTTTAATATCCAATTAGAAAAAGCACGCGATCAATCGAGATCTCTTTCATGTTATTATTAAATTGATAATCTTTTTGTATTGAAGAGCTTTACGCAAAGACGTGACATCTCCCACATGAACTTAAGAGGTTTCTTGTTATTGGTTTTGTGCAAACTCATATCTAAAAGTGTTGATGTTTTTATTAAATTTAGGCTAAGCCTTACGTCTTATACCATTATTCAGTTCTGCTTATGAAATCAATTTAGAAAGGTTCGAAGTCATTCCTAATAACAGTGCACCTAATAATGCATATTCTAATACTTAAGCAAATCCAAAGTAATAAGGAAGTGTTAATACTACCTAAACAGAATATGTAGGTCTGTGTAGTGAAATGACAGAATGGAGGCTTTTGTTTGTTTCAGTGGGCTGAGTTATGTGGCTCAACTTACATCTAGTAACCACATACAAATAAAAGGAAAATTACTATATACTTTGCACAAAAAACGAGTAAATTCTTGTTTCCTTGTCTGTTTAGATTTAAGCAAATTTTAGCACAGGCATTTGATTTTTCACTCGCAATGGCAACACAGCATAAACATTAATTGTAGTGAGGATATCAAGTTGACTCGGTTAAGGAATAGCCATGTTAATGATAAGAAATAATTTGGAGGGCATAGCTCCCCGGCTCTGCACTGGTTTTGGCTTTATCTTCGAAAGGAACATCATTTCTGCCCAATACAATTTTTGCACAAAGTTTGGTTTGATTCGCACTATCTTCAAACGGAACCAAATTTTTAACCCATACTAATCCTCTGTAAATTTGGCTTCATTCTGTTAAGAAATTAAGTCAAAAGAGAAAATTAAATATTAACATGGAATGTTGGGAAGCATAGTCCCCAAGCCCTACATTAATTTGACTCATGAAACGGGGCGTTTTTCTGCCTCATACGAGTATCGTGCAGTTTGGTTTCATTCGGTTAAGAAATGCAAATGCAGCTACTATCGCAAGCCAAAAAGCGTTATATATATAAAACAAAACCCGCCGCAATTTTTTCGAGAAAGTGTGAAACCCCAACATCGAATATCGATATTGACGATATCGGATATCGATATCGAATATTGACGATATCGGATATCGATATCGAATATTGACGATATCGGATATCCATATCGAATATCGAAGATATCGGATATCGATATCGAATATCGGCGATATCGGATATCGAATATCGACAATATCGGATATCGATATCGAATATCGACAATATCGATATATCGACATCGATATTTTTGCGATATCGATTATCGATATAAGATGATATCGATATCGACGATATCGATATATCGACATATCGCACAGCCCTACATGAAGTGCCGTTACACAATCAGAAATTGATTGTATGATGTGCAGTGATCGAGGAAATGAATCAAACTCTAGTGGACATGTTACTTCATGCAATGCACAGATGTTTCTGGACGGCTTCAGGAATGTTTATGTGAAAACGATTGCCATTTTACTGACGTCATCTTCAACACATGAGGCCATCTTGTAAAAAAAAAATAGATGACATCTTGGAGTTTTACGTCCCACGGTTATGCCGGTTAGGCTAAAGGAGACAGTGATTATGAGAAATGAATGAAATGGTGGAATGAAACGGGAGAACCCCGAAAAGACCCACGCACACGGTGTTTGGCCACCATAAAGTTCACTTGGCGGGAGCAGGGTTTGAACCCGGGACCTCATGGACCAGAGGTGAACGTTCTACCACTGAGCCACCGCGGCCCACCCATCTTGTAAAAGTATGTGAACTAATTCATTCATGGCATGCCATGTATAATTATGAAAACTTGGTTTGAAATTCATCATCTTCTTCTTATATTTACCATTTCAAAAAAAAAAAAAATGTTACTTTCAGACACTCTTTATATTTGTGTGTGTTTGTGTGTGAATTTACTGCAAACTGACAAACAGGGCCGGCCCTAGGCAATTTGGCGCCCCGTACCAAAGGGCATCATTTGTCAAGCCCCCTTTTCTCCAGAAAGAAGTAATTTTTTAAGCCACGATTTTAAATATGCTACCCCATCATGAACAACGATGTGGCGGGAAACAGCAGTCGCGTCCAGAAAACCTAAACACTACAAATACAATCTCGTTGTGTCTGTTTTTGTTTCCTTAAGTAACACTCAATTATATTAGTGAGAGATAAAGCAAACAAACCTGCAGACAAAAGATGGTAATCCTTTGTATAGAATTCAATATCGAACTTCGATCTCAATATATCAGTTTGCAATTCCATTGCAACTAGCTCTTTTATCTCTATTTCTGTTTTATTTTCCTTCTACATCTGTTAAAAAAAATCATTTTAAAAATGCTTCTACTTTCAATGATAAGGAACTTGTTTGTGTCAAAAGCAAGAATAGTTTTCATATCAAAACCGTGATAACTAACTAAATTGAACAGGTGTTCGCTACTGCTCGAGAATTTAGTTCTTGTATTTGCCAACAATCAAGCAATTCATGCTGGGATTTGTTTGACCATTTGCTTTAGCACTGTCCATAATGACCTTAAACTAATGCGACCTAAACATGATTTATGAATGTACTATTCAAATAGAAGGTTAGCTTAGTAAATTTAACTACCATCATGAAGTCTATTTCCAACAAGAAATATTTATTCTAAATATGACAGATTTCCCGCCCCTCGAAACTTGCTACCCCATGCGAATGCACGTGTCGCACATAGGATACAGCCGGCCCTGCTGACAAGTATGAGTCATGTTGTTCGGTAGCGCGCTCTGTGGTACGTACGACAGATCCATGTTCTGGTTCCCACGGGCCACGGCATTTGAGCTTGTGATATATAACACCTTGTTTGCAGGATTTCTCTGGGTTCTCCCATCTAACCCTATTTTTCGGTCCATAGATTAATCCCCAATCATTGGCTTCGTTTATCATTCATCTTTCTAACCTGTACGATACTGCATAAATGTGGGACGTTAAATTTTGTTTTAAACATTTATTATTATTATTATTATTATTATTATTATTATTATTATTATTATTATTATTATTATTATTATTATTATTATTATTATTATTATTATTTTAAGAATACCTAATTCACCCTAAGGGGGGCAACCCGATCAAATGTCAGGAGCGTGAATATAACGAGTTTTTTTTTTCATACATTTAAAGTAAAAAGAATGGAAGAGAGAGAATGAAATCTCGCTGTTTCACAGTTCGTCGGCAGCGTCACAAACTGTCGTATCTCAGTTTTCTAAACTTTTCAAGATAGCGATTTTTAGGTTTTCACACAACTTTGAACAGCCATAACTCAAAATCCATTTTACCGAAAGGAGAGAAAATTTACCAAGTTATAACTTAAAGCATAAGAAATCAGTGTAGAAAGTTTTATGAAATTTGCCTGTAAAAGCTTGTGGAAAATTTGGCGGGAAAAAGATACGACAGTTTGTGACGATGGTAATCCTCTCTTGTATGAAAGATACGACGTATATTTTTTATACTGAGAACTACATTAATAGATGAACAATCGGAATATATTGCACTTTTATTGAAAAACTTCGTGTTTATTACACAAAATAATTTAACAAATGCTTCCTGAGATTCTTCAGGGTAAAACGAAATTCCTGAGAACACACAAGAAACACAATATTAAGAGCATACTAACCCTAACATAAAATAATGCTATCAAGTTGTCGTTGCCAGAAGATAAAATTTTGCAAAGTAATTTGCAAATTGCATGCTTTGATATTGCACTTGAGAAGGATGGCTAATGTGGTAAGTTTCTGTAAAATTGAACATGTTCAGGGTTTCGAATGATTGGAGTTGGGCTCGGACACAATGATAACGAGTCCTCGTAGGCGTGGGAGACCCGGGTTCGATTCCCGGCGGAAGCTCATGTGGTTCGGATTCCACGTTAATCAGTAGGTCCACGTCTCATATAGCCTCGCTGCTGAAAGGGACGTTAAAAATCAATCAATCAAAACGAGTCCTCGTACTTCTCTGGAGAGAGAATTTTTGACAAGTATGCAAAGTAGGAACTTCTATCTGGTGGATTCAATTTGCGTTCTTTTCAGGGAAATAGTTATGTAAGTGTCCTCAAAATGACTTGTCTTAAACTGAATACAGTTTGGATAGTCTTTGTTCACTTTCACTTCGCGCATTTCCGTCCGATTGATTGGATCTCCATTTTCGTCACGTCTAACTGACAGAATACAAAGACATTGGGACAGAGATCTAATCTCATACATCGCTTCTGTCAATACAATGAACGGTATAGGGTTCTTTTTCCTTGCCAGTTTAACAATCGGTTCATGTTGCGAGGGTACAAAATTACTGCAACAGTGCTTAATAGATGTGCTTATAGTCCCACTGCCCGCGTAGTCACAACACTCTCACCAAAGGCCTGTCATATCCTCCGCCCCACTGCAAGAGCGTTTGACCCCAGTTTGAACTCGTACAGCATACATTTCCTTATGATGCTCCGTGGAGGTCCCATGTTCACTCTGTCCTTACTCAAGTTCTAACTGAACTACCACAACCAGGTAGTAAGTTGGATATACCCGCATCAATAACTGACCTTCGCCTTATCTCCATTCGCATTCAACTCACGGTGTGACGGTCAATGGAACAGAGATCTTCACAAAAAGTTACAGAATTTTCTTGATTACCTTTACATTTCATATTTCAAGTATACTTTATGATTTCGCTTCAGACTAGTAACTTTTAAAGAAATGAGTTGCAGGTTTATTAATAAAGTGAACTGTACAATATTATTTTAATAATTAAATAACGCATTCTTGATTTAAAATACATTTGACTTCTAGATTTCTCAAATTCAAACTTTTCAACATAATAATTAAATCTGTACAGTAGACTTTCTCAAATCAATACTTTCCGTTGACACAACAAGTTGACCACTACACTAAGATTTCCTAAATGAAAAATCTCATTTAGTATCATAATTATAATTAGATCAGGCAGTAAGTTTCGTCACAAAAAAAGTCTCCTTTAGAACAATAATAAGATCCGTACCCTAGCCACATTCTGTTATCAAAATTTCCTTTATCACAGTAATCCGACGGGTACTCTGTACACTTTGCTTTTCTGCGGGAAAGGTCATAAAATTGGATCACTATACTTGATTTTCTCTTATCAAAAGTTTGCTTCAGCAGAACAGCAGGCACATACTTTTGTTGGATATTTCGGAACTGTAGCAAGCAAGAAACGTTCGAGGTAAGGTACCAAGATCCTTTGCACATATTTATTTATTTATTCAATTCACCATACATTTTACTTCAATATCGTATTTATATTCCACACACATATTTATATCTTAACATACATATACTCAATAAACATTTAAACTTTCAACTCAATAACCCCGACAAATTAAAATTTTTGGTTGCAACACTTCACATAAGAGAATCCGAATATATCGCAAAATTAACTAACTGACCGCACATAATGATAAAATTAATATTCCTAAGCATTTTACTAAGACTGGTAGACATTTAATTCTCATGACAGGCACGTAAACACAAAAATATGTTCTAAAAGGCGAACACTACTTTTGGGCCCAGAACAACTACAACAACATTTACTTTTATAGTTACCAATGGAAACAAAAGTAGAAAATAACTGATAGTCTAACGCATAATTGTGAACGCATAATAAAAAAAAAATAACATTTTATCGTGTACTGAACCATCGCTCACTATCGCAGTGGGTCGAAATGTGATAGAGAAACGTTTCCACATCAACGAATACCTCCACGAATTGTTTCTCGCGATATCTCAGTTGGTAAATCAAGTTCAAATTATATATGTTGAATAGTTGATATTTGTCAAGTTCAAAACTTGGGGGGTTAAACATAAAAAAATATTGATGAAGAGAATAGAGGAATAGATAGAGAAGAGAAAGAGAAAGCAAAAGTAGCACCAAAGGAATAAGCTAGGACACTAAAACTACAAAGATTAGTGGTCGAATTTAGACATATCACAATCCATAGCCAAATATACTTTCATATGCCGAAAAAGGTGGCCTACTAAAATGCGTGGCCCAACGGGGTCTCTGAGTGTCTAAGTACAAGTCCGTGCCTTTTAGGCAACCCTCTCACAAGGAATAAGCCCTGTGGAATGATTGACTATTTACGTTTCCGGTACCAATTCACTCAGATTAGGCCGGTCCAGCCGGAAGGTCAGTGTGGTATCTTAATTTAGAATTTCTAAAAAAAAATTATCTGACCCCTCAGAAACTGAGAATAATTACGAGTAAAGTCGATAAAATAGAAGAGATCCTAACAGGAATTAGCCAAAATTAAAAAATAAAATAAAATAAATTTTGTACTAGTAAGTTGTTTGCCAAATCTTACTAGTAACTCCCAAATCCGCAAGGGTGCCAAACTTGAGGTGTCATTTAATTTCAATCACTATCTAGTTTAAAACCTAAGGAAAATGAAAATATTTAGAGGGGGGAAAGACACCATGGTAGGGAATAACGAGATCCTACTGTAATAAATTCTCTACATTACTCGATCCTATCCACTTCGTCACCTCTGCGGACAGTAGTGAATTGAGCTTAATCAGGTGACGTGAAAAAATTAGTTACAGAGTAGTATCGCAAATATAAACTGAACGCATATATTTAAATTGTATCAATTCTGAAAATGGTTATTCTATTCTGTGATTAACTGGAAAATATCCGGAATCATTTGCCATATGACTATCATTTGTATCGTCAGGCCGGTTGATCAGTTAGCATGTATTTACTATCAAATGTCAAGCCACAAAGTGAAAATACCACCGACATTTTTACATAATACACTATCCTCACACAAATATTCTGACGTAATGATTAATGTACTAATGTTTATTATTATTATGCATACATATAATCAATACATTGTGGCAAAATTCACAACTGGCTACCTAATGCACGGGCGTCCTATTATTTGCTCACACCTATTATTTTATATATATATAACACGCGAGAATTTGTATGAATTGATATCAGATTCTTTCAAAACAAATCATAGTAAATATATTTCACTTTACAGCTTAGAATTATTTTGTATCTATCGAAAACGCAACATCCTTAAATATATGCAGTCATATTTCAGAAAATGTCAACAATGTGATTGTTCACAGAAAGCAACGAAAAGAGAGAATTTGAAACTGCAGCCTGACAATAAAATAAATCCATATAGACAAACTTCAAGTTAAGGAGAAAAGCGAAGCTTATTATTATTAATAATTTGATTACTGGACTATATAAATGACTGTTTTTCACGAAAATTAATTTACAATGTAAATCATCTAAATACCTATTCATATAGGACAGAAGTAATATTTACACATCATTTATTGCAAAAGAAGATTAATTTTCATGTTGACCAGTTCACTAAGTATCGGAGTAACAAAAACCTAGCGGCGAATAGTTCCCAACTCGGTACGAGATGGCATTAATAGTACGAAAACTAACTTTACACTAGTAAATAAAATGTGTACTTTGTCATCGATAACTATAAGTAATCTAATAAGTAATTACGATACAGTGTTACTATGATTTGAGTTGCGAATTGGTTTACCCGTTTAAATTGACTACAAGAGATGACTAATTAAACAATACACTGTCCAGAAAGAAATAAATCACACTTTCACTCATACGGTCAAATTACTAAATTACACACACATACATGCTACATCCCACATAAACTAAGAAAACAAATATTAATATATATCACTACACATGTTAAATCATATTATCACACAGTTCAGCTATACATAAATCAAACAAGTTACTGAACTTTACCATTCTAAACCAGCTCTATACACTAGGGAAAAGGAATTGAAACAAACAGAGCCCAATGGCCTTACTACTAATTAAATCATGTTTTCCAATTACTATTGTCAATGCCCCAGGAGGGACATATTGAGATTATTAATGAAAAAGGTCCCTTTCTTGAAGGAAAAATGAAGACCACTTATCCCATTTCCGTTGGAAACTGTGATCAATTTAGGAGTAGTGAGTTCCTGTGCTAACTTACACGGACATAATGGTAATTAATTCAAATACAAAGGAACCTATACCTACCGCCATGTTAATAAAACAAATCATATATACTACGTACAAAATATATATAGATGGACAGGCTACCGTACCCCTAAACTGAACTTTTGGAGGGTGAAGGGAATTCTTAGGGGAAAACACTAATCTCCAAAAACTTAATTTGAAATATCACACAACCGCTAAACCAATTCACTTTGATGCTACTCATATCCACAACTTGTTGATGTAAACATTGCGTCCTTTAATTGAGATTCCATACCTTACCGATTTTCTGACTGTTCTCACTGCTTAATTTACAGTTCATGGCTCCCTTCTGCTTCCAACAAGTTTATTTATTAACTGAAACTAATTTTGCCTTAATAATGCGGCTTTTCTATCCAAAGATCCAAAATTTCCAAGAGCCGAGGTAGCGTAGACTTACTGCATTAGTGTCCCAGGTAGAGAATGATAACATCCCGCGCCTTAATACTAGAGCGTCGGAAAATAGTTCCCATGAGAACAAAGAGTTTTGGCGGCGGAAATATAAAGCGAATAGAAAATAGTAAAAAACTGGATGAAACCAACTTTGGGAGGATATGGGCATCTCAGATAGATAAAGGGGGTGTAAATTATTATGCCAAATATCAGATTGGTGTATAATTTCAAGAATTTCTGTCCAATTGCGGGCCTATGTTTTTGTATAGCATTAAAGTGTATAATTTCAATATTCATCCATTTGAAACGCCCATATACAGGGTTTACATTAAAATAATGTATAAATAAAGATATTGTTCCCCGAAATATAATTCCTACTAGATTATTCCGAAGCTTCCACATTGATTTTGATTTAAGTAAAGAACAAATGAATTTACTACGTGGGCCGAAAGTTATATATTAAAAAATCTACAATACACAGTACATTCAAAAATATTGGATCCCTCCAAACAAAAATTTCCTTACCTCAACTGTAATGGTATATTACACTTTCTCATAAAATTTGACTGTTATACCGTGTGCGTGGGTTTTCTCGGGGGTCTCCCGTTTCCTCCCACTTTCTTCATTCCACCATTTCATTCATCACTCATCATCACCGTCTCCTTTAGCCTAACCGACATAATCGTGAGACGTAAAACTTAAAAATTTCATTTCATTTTTTGACTGTTATATTAGGTTTTCTCAAATCAAAAGTTTCCTCCTGTACAGTGGTAGGTTTAGTACAGTAAACTTTCTAAAGTCTAAACTTTCTTTCACACAATAATTCGACCAAATATTGTGTGAAAGAAGTTCTGTGCACTAGGCTTTCTTAAGTGATAAATATCCTGTTCTCATCTATACTAGGCTTTCTTAAATCAAAAGTTTTCTCTGCACCATGGTATAAATCAGTACATTTGGCATTCCCAAATCAAAAATCTCCTTCAGCATAATCTCCTTCAGCAAAAATCTCCTTAGGCTTTTCTTAAATAAAAGAAAGTTGTTTCCGGCATTAATATGATACTTAACCTTGAATCTTCTTTGACGTTTGAGCAAAACCACGGTTCTGGTCGAAACAGCATGCATTTAAAATGCAATATGTCCGAGTAATACTTCGATTTGTTATTAAATGAACAAGAAAATAAAAAAAAAACACTATACAGCAAATTTAAAAAAGAAATTTATTAAATTTTGTTTTCCCTTTTCATTATGTAACGTTACGGAAGGAAAAAGAAGTATAAGCTGTTAATTAGTTTTGCTATTACACTTCAGGACCAGTTTCCTATACTTCTCCCATAATGCGAAAAAGAACGAGGAGGGGGGATTCTTCAATTTAATAACTGGTTTTTGTTTCGCTGTATCGTCGTCTAAAAGGAAAGAAAAAATAAAAACAAAAAAGAACTGAAAAGGAATAGGAGCTAATTTTGTTAATTGCATGTTCTTAATTACCAACAACTTCATGTTATCGAATATAAAGAGAAATCCAACCTGAAATCATCTTGTGATATGAACGGAATAGGAAATTTCTTACAATGAAAACAAGTCTTGTATATTGTGTGTGTGTGTCTGTGTAAAGAGTATATAAGCGCTCATCTTAATAGATGTTAGTTGAGGGTTACTTGTAATTCAGGCACGTTCTCTCAACAAATTAGAAAAACCCTTTACTTCCCAATCTACCTATCTATTACCGCTATCAAGAACAGATTCTTGAACAAGTTCCTTGTTTTTGTTTTTTGTACTTTTGACGAAGGAAGGGGTGTCTTAATTTTTTTGAGTAGCTTTTCTTGCATCTTCTTGCAAGGAAACTCTTACGTTAGATATGATCACAAGCTACTTTCTTGTTTATAATTTTATTTATTTTTTTTTCGTTTTTTCACTGTATTTTTCTCATCTTCGTAAAAGAACACTTTAGAGGACCATTTGCATAATGTAATAAAGTGTATCTTTAAACAAAAAATTAAGGTTAATAATAATTTTTTATAACTATAAATTTTATTATATTTCCTCCTTTTTAGAAAAAAAAATGTAATGGGTAGTAAGTTATAAACATGAACTAGTTTTATGACTTTTCTCCTCAATAAATGAGAATTATACGCTTGGCGAAGAAAGGGGAAAAATTTCTATAGATTTTTTTTCCTTTCACGCTACTGAACTGTTTTATCCCATGTTGTCAATTCATCAATTGTTTGTTTCATCATTATCATCTATTTGAATTTTATTATCAGTGTATTCTATCTGCAGAGCACAGAAAAGCACTGATTTTTCCGGAAGTAGTCAATTAATATGAACAATGTTTTTGGATCAAAAGATCCAATATATTTCAGGAAAAAAAATTTCTTGTAAACCTTATTTCTGGAGAATTACATATATTGTTGCCAAAAATCCAAACAATCACTTAACTCAGTATAATGTGCTTGTTCCGTAAAAAAAAAAAAAAAAAAAAAAAAAAAAAAAAAAAAAACTCGATTTAGTAGCCGTTCAAAAATTTTGTGGCCCTGATCCAAAAATGCATCGAAAGATCCAATATATTTCAATCAAAAATTTTCTTCTAGGCCTTATATCTGGAGAACTACATATAGTGCAGCAAAACCCAAACTATCACTTAACGCAGTATGATGTGCTTATTCCTGATATATATATACGAAAACTAAATTTAGGGGCCGTTCAAAAATAATTTTGTGGCTCCTGATCCAAAAATGTTTCCAAATGTATTTTTCTATCAAAAAAATTCTTGTTCGCCTTATATTTTCTGACCTCTGATCCAAAAACTATGGGCTATTGGCCAAGATAATCTTTTGATGCATTTGGTTTGAATTGTTCCTAAAATTCTTCACCAAAATTTCAATCTTTTGATTCATTTTTTTCTATCATTTCTAAAATTCTGGTTTTCATGAATCTCGCTATCCCTATTCAATCCCAGTTTCGTCTAAGCGTTACACAACTACCTATTTACAACTTCGTTCATTTTGAGAAGGAAAGTATAACATTTTCTAGAGCAATCAGCAACAATACATGTTGCTTTTGTCAATAATTCTTCGACGGATAGATAAGTTGCTTAAATGCAGTTTTTGGTCATTCCAGAAAACGGAATTTTATATACACTATTATCTATGGCCATTTTAGCCATCATGAATGAGGGATTAGTTTTTCAGTTAACATCTTTATCTTACGGAATTATCCATTTTGACGTATCCAAATTTCCATCCTAAAACATTTCTCAAAATGGCTAATACTTTGTATTAACCAAAAGAAAAGGTAAAAAGCTCTTCCAGTAGGGGAAGGTGGAGAACAAACACCCTTGATCCCATATACGTATAATTGACACAAAATTTAAGGTAAAATATAGCATTAAAAATATTACAAAATAAACTTTCAATGTGTAAAAAAAAAATTTGAACACAGAAGATCTATTGGGTTTGGTAGGGTTTAGTCTAATCTCTAGGGATAAATACTTTTAAAAAATATGTACTTCACATTTTAGGGATGGACTTCATGTGCAGCAACCAGTATCGACATCATGTGCAACTTGGGGTTGTTAATCCTGTAGCTCAGATTACAAACAACAGAATTAATGGGAATTTGATCTAACAATCCTACCCCAGAATTTTGTTCTACAAGCTATCTGACTTACTGCGATCTTGACCTGGATAAATGCAATGAAATCCAACATTTTCAAAAGAAAACAGACTGTGATGTTAAGGGGGAAAGTAGGGATTAACGATAGAAAAGGTAATTCTAATACAGTACCGGCATTTTACGAAAATGTTGAATCCCAACGTTGTTGAATCCAACAACTTGACAATCGGTCGGCGGCGAAGCTATGACTGGATGGAAATCTTGCCGTTGTTCGTTCCAAAAACCAAAATCATGAAAAAGTGTTATCAACTGCTTGAGATATTTAGATGATATTGGACGACGGTACCACCATGCATCTGCATCATTGCATATCTTAAGAAAATGCTTCTGCGGCAATGAACTTCGTTTTTTTCTCAACTTAGTCGAAAGGATGAGAAAATATATTCGTTCAGCAGCGCGGGTAACTTCCCATCACGAAAATCAGGCAGTCAGTCTCCTTGTCTCAATGTGTTCTTCGGTTTTGTTGTCAATGTTCTGTCAATGTTTCCATGTCAATGTCGATGTTCTGTTCTGGTTCATTGGTACTCGTGACGTAGAATCAGAAGGTACTCTACAAGACGAATATATCACATAAACATGTGACCTTAGGAATGCAGGAAGAAAGGTTGCCAATCTACAGGTTTGTTTCCATTGATTCTTACAGAGTGGAACAGATCGAGTTAACAGTTCTAAAGGGGCCGCGGTGGCTCAGTGGTAGAGCGTTCACCTCTGGTGCTTGGGGTCCCGGGTTCGATCCCAGGCCCCGCCAAGTGAACTTTGTGGTGGACAAACACCGTGTGCGTGGGTTTTCTCGGGGTTCTCCCACTTTCTTCATTCCACCATTTCATTCATCACTCATCATCACTGTCTCCTTTAGCCTAACCGGTATAACCGTGGGACGTAAAACTCAAAGATTTCATTTCATTTTTTTAACAGTTCTAAAGAAATTATTCTATTTTGAATGACAGAAATATTAAAGGTTTCAAAAGAAGTCAGAATTTTGATTCCAATTGTCTTTCAAATAAACATTTTAATATATCCGCATATCTTTTCTTCACAATACAAAGTTGTAAATATAAGATATGCACAAGATTCAATAGGTCTTTTAGTTTTCTCTTTATTGATATATTCAAGCTGATGAATGCTTCTATGATTTTATTTCCCAATTTGATAAATCCCTTGTAAAATGCATACTCGCGAATTATATAGTTTACATTCTAGGATTTTGTCCTGTTTTCAAAAAAATCTATTTATTGAGATAAGCAGAGTTTTGCATTTGAAGGTCTTCTGCAATTATCATTCTGTATACTAAAACATAGTATGGTGCTAAATTTTCGTAGGACCTTACCAACTGACGTGCCTATTCTTCACACATCTAAGATTATGCTAAATTTTCGTAGGATCTTACCAACCGAAATGCCTATTCTTCACACAGCTAAGATTGTGTTAAATTTTCGAAGGATCTTACCAACCGAAATGCCTCTTCTTCACATAGCTAAGATTGTGTTAGATTTTCGTAGAACCTTAACAACTGAAATGCATGTTCTTCACACAGCTAAGATTATGCTAAATTTTCGTAGGACCTTAACAACTGAAATGCCTATTCTTCACACATCTAAGATTATGCTAAATTTTCGTAGGATCTTACCAACCGAAATGCCTATTCTTCACAAAGCTAAGATTATGCTAAATTTTTGTAGACCTTAACAACTGAAATGTCTGTTCTTCACACAGCTAAGATTATGCTAAATTTTCGTAGGATCTTACCGACTGAAATGCCTATTCTTCACACAGCTAAGATTGTATTAACTTTTCGTAGGATCTTACCAACTGACATACCTATTCTTCACACAGCTAAGATTGTGCTAGATTTTCGTAGAACCTTACCAACTGAAATACCTTTTCGTCATACAGCTAAGATTGTGCTAAATTTTCGTAGGACCTTACCAACTGAAATGCCTGTTCTTCACACAGCTAAGATTGTGCTAAATTTTCGTAGGATCTTATCAACTGAAATGCCTATTCTTCACACAGCTAAGATTGTGCTAAATTTTCGTAGGATCTTACCAACCGAAATGCCTATTCTTCACATAGCTAGGATTGATTTTAAAAAGGGGAGAGAAAGGAGAAGTAAACGTGAAAGACACGCAACATATATGGTTCAGGAAACTCAGCAAGCTGAGTGCGAATTTACTGTTTGTTATCCCTTCCCAAAATTAACCGAAATAGTTTTTCTAAGAATTCAAGAGTTGAGACTACTTACCTCATATCGAAAGGTATCGTGAAAGTGATGTATCGTTTCAGAAAGTGTACTGTTTCTATTGCAAGAGCTCTGTTTTGTCTCATACTTTGTCAAGAAAATTATGTCTCGTCTTGTCTCCTGTACAAACCTGCTATCTCCAAACGACTTTTCCTGGAGTCAATACGTAGTCGATTTGCCTTTTCAGTCCCAAAAACGGTAGACCCGCACTAATGGTTTATCACCCACTTCATAAAGGGAAAGAGTGATCGGGTTTTACCATCCCTTTCAACATTTGGGCTACATGTGGTTTGCATTCGAGGTATAAGTGGTGATCAAACCGGAAAACACTTGTCTTGTCCCGACGAGTTTTTCAACTGAGGTCGGGACGCAAAAAATGTCCCAATCTTTTTTAAACAAGCAATTATTTTGTTTTACATAGTTATTCTTATTTTTTCTTACAAAACTTATAAGATTCATTCCTAACACATATAATTTTAAATCATTGCACAATCTATCCAAAACCATCAGTACTGTTTTAAACAGGAATGTGATAACTATTTTGTGGTGGACGTAAAGAAAATCGAAGGAAATCAGAAAGCAAATCATTATTCGTTATATGTATATACCACAACAATACTTTCGGAAGTTGAATGAAAACAGTAAACAACACAGGCCATGCCACGACATCATTTATTAAGTAAGCTTAATAGGGGTGATTGTTGTTGAGCAAGAAAGAAAATTTGAATAGCATTTAACCCTTTTTTCTTGGTGTGGAAATTTTTGTACTAGACATGTGTGCAGGAGACTATCTCGGGAAGCATCCAAACATCCAAACCTTTTGGCGGGTTCCAATTCAATATGGGGATGAATTATATTAAAAGTTGTAAAGTCACCCCCTAAAATTAAACTAGATTTACAAAAAAATCGGGATTTCAGTCTAAAGCCACCCCCTGCATACCTTCCTGACATGGAGCCCATTGGGGTCCCATGCGTTATTCAGTTTGGAAACACTTAAAATGAACTAAGACTTATTTGTTTTGATATAAAAAGTGTGTGTAAAGAATCAAAGATTCAAATTGATTTGAACAATTCTTTGTAGAAAAGTTAATATAATCACTGAAATGCATAGAGTTTAGACATTTCTTGCACATTGGAGTTATAACATAAGGATACTAGTGATGTTATAATGACAACGTGTATTCATGTTCCTTACTCACAAAGGAGAACTAATGACACACGTTACAAAGGAAAACAGACATATATATGGTATTATCGTTCCCGTTCAGAAAGAATGAACACAAAATAATACTTCTCAAATTAATATTGAATTTCCATCGATAATTGGAAGAAAATCCAGAAGACCATACCCATTCAGACACTAACTTGATATTGTACACAAATGCTTCAGATACATATATTTTCTACAGTGATAGCAGTAGATTGAACTTTTGCCAAACTTCTTATTTGTAAGACAGATGATGCATCTTCCTTTAGCAGATGACTTTACTCTTGTTCCTACTACTTGGGAGCGCGGTGGCTCAGTGGTAGAGCGTTCACCTCTGCTGCTTGGAGTTCCTGGTTTGATCCCAGCTCGCGCCGTGTGATCTTTGTGGTGGACAATCATCGTGCTCGTGTGTTTTCTCGTTTCGTCCCACTTTCTTCATTCCACCATTTCATTCATTTCTCATTTTCACCGTCTCCTTTAGCCTCACCGGCATAACCGCGGGACGTAAATCTCAAAAATTAAATTACATTCTAGTTCCTACTTTACAATAACCTATTTGAGACGGAGGTGACAAATTATTCAAATTAGCTTAATTTTCTTAATCTAAAACATCATCATCTAACTTCCTTAGGGCTTTTTTCAATCATGATTTCGAACCTTAAGAACCTAACTAATATACTCTGTATACAGCACATATAAATGATTTCAACTGCATTTAAGGTTCAATTTTATACCAAATGCACTAACGTGGGGATCTGTGAGATCACCCCAACCAATAAATAGTCGTCCTTATATTCGAATAAATGCCGTAATTAAAAGAAATGAAGTTAATATTTATTCTATTTTTCACACTCTCTACTTCATCTTCTGTGCTCTTTGTCAACTCTTAGAATTCAAGCGTGATAATCAGAAACCATTCTGAGATTCCAGTGAATATACTTAGTGATGGATTCATTGAAATGACCACAGTAGTTTTTTTGAGTTAGATAAAGATCACACACTACCACCCGATAGAGTTTGATTATATGAGCACAGAGATAGATTAATATAGATGTGAGAAGACATATTTATTTATAAACTTATTATCAAGCAATGCATCTCAGAAGCACAACTGAAACTAGCCAGAAGGTTATTAGTCTACATTCCATATAATAAACTACTTGGTAGGTTCTCTCTCTTTGCGTATTAATTAAAAATTATATTCTCCCTTCTCCTTCTGAACCATCAAGTCTTGCCTAAAAGGGGACAGGCCTTCAAGGCGTCCACAGACAACTTTGTTGGGAGTTTATTTCTCCTTACCTTGTCTTATACTAGTATGAGAGATACCCGAGATTAGGCTACCGTAGAAATTAAATTTAAAACCCATTTTCAAGGTACCTCTTCTTCATTTACATTACTAAGTGTTCCATATTACATTATTATGTAAGACATACATACTTACTTTTTTTTTCACGTTATACCCAACTGCTTTTACCAACTTCTATATCATTCTTCATTATCGCATTAATTAATGGATAAGTTCATTAGCATAATGTGAAATTATAAAGTAGTTTAATATCTTTTGAGCTCCGACAGCCCACATACGCACGCACACGTATACGCTCTGTTAAAACATATGGAAATATACACAGGGACATAACATACGTACAACCATTCTCTCTCTCACACACACACACAAACACATATATGAGGACAAGCCACATGCAGTGTTGGATCACGCATATAAAGGAGAAACAGGTTTCATGGCGCATAAATTGCATTTTTATTATATTATTGTAATTACAGTGATGATGATGATGGTTTTAACATGCTGTGGTAAATATATTTATAATTATTCTTCGATTTGCTTCTTTAAACTTACACGCAGGATGTAATGAACCTGAACACATTGTATTGCAACTCAATTATATCTTCATAGCTTTTGGCACTGTACTGTACTACTTGAACAGAACTTTTGAAATCTCTGGTTAATTAAATGTATTTTTTTAGCTTCTCTTTCTTGAGTTATGGAAATATACCTCATAAATTGTTTGTAAAGAAATGAAATTTTACATTTTACGTGGTTACGCTTTTTAGGCTAAATAAGACAGCTGAATTGATTAAAGTCAATGATTATGAAAGAAAATAAAGTGTTACAGTTTCCAACTTGAATGTCAGATTGAATGTTTGATGAAGACAACGTTAAGTCGTTGAAACTTTATTTTAGTTTTTAGTGTTTTAGCTCTGGTTAGAAAGTGTTAGTGTATTTGTATAGTAGTTCCAGAGTCATAATGGAGTTAAAAGGGAGAACCTGCATAAAATTCATGGACACAATGTTACCTAACAAAAACTCATATGGTTGGGGGTCGAACTAGAAACCCCTCGACTTATAGATGAGAGCTTGGCCACTAGCTCCTCAACTGCTCGTTGTCGCAAGAAAGTGTCAGGACTACTATAAATTGAACGTTCCTCGTATAGGACCTAAATATTACTTGCATTTATAGGGAAAAAATCAGTGGTAAGCAACGCCATATATATGGAAGTATTTCTTTTGTATCCTATTCACAGTATCCTTCCGTGTATCCTTTCGTGTAAGCAACGCCATATATATGGAAGTATTTCTTTTGTATCCTATTCACAGTATCCGTAACTTTCGTATCTCTTGAACTCCCCATAAGTATTCTTTTATATAACCTAAGGGAGCAAAGGGAGTGTTATATATGTTCAGGGACATGAAATGCAGCATATAAGCATTTCAATAATATTTTCGAAATTTCAATAATATTTTCGAAAATTTGTACAATATTGCCTCTACACGAGAAAATAGCTGCCTGTTTCAAATTTTATTTTTGAACATAGTACTAAGTTCAAGATAGATTTATACAAATTAAACTTAATTGAAACACGCATTCTAAGAGGGGTGTTACGTATTCCAAGTGGAAAAAGAGGGTTCAAGTAGACTATACTTGTCAAATAGTTTCCATAAACCCTATTCTTTCCGTGCGAAGAACGAACACTTCAGCTAGTATCACGATAATGAACACACAGCTAACACCCAAATACCCGATAATAATGATAATAGGCTAAAATTCGTATGACTGATAATACCCTGATAATGAATTTAAGTAATGATCACTGGTTAACTGGTATTGGATAACGGATCCTATCCAAATGGCTGTTAGTATTCAGATAAGAAATACTGCGGATACAATTTAGTATCCGATCCTACTCTCCAGATAATTAACTGAGCAATGTAGAACTTTTCCTGTACGAAACTTCAATACTGCATTCTTTGAACCAATAATTATTCTCAAACATTCTTCTGGTAATCTTTTCGTCTTTTAATTGCCTTATGCATTTATTTATTTATTTATTTATTTTAAAAAAAGAACATTACTATCTCCTTCACTGTACGTATGCCTTTTCAGTTTGCCAACTCATCTCATAGAATATCTGATGCTCCTATAATAATGCAGCTCTATTAATTTCCGTCGCCTTTGTCCTTTTCCTTTGAAGAGAAAACCTGATCCACTGTCTGGTTGTCTATAGTGGTTGAAAACATACATGAAATATAACAATCATGATTATGCACTTTCTGGGTCTTTTCAAGTTAAACAAAAAAACAAAATCTAACCATGGATGGTTGTATAGCAGCGGGCCAAAAACAAGAAGACGCTCGCACAACAACAAAATTAAAATAACTAATTCTTTTATAATCTTTTAAAGGTATCTATCTATCTGTTTTACTCTTGATACGAGTTTGAAGAATAATAGAGTTGGTAGGAGGGAGAAGTATAGAATAAATGGATGAACAAGCAAAATAAAGAATTGTAAAATAAAAAGGAAGAGAAGAAGATGGAACAAAATCTAATTAAGCTACTGGGTGTCTCGTCTTGTTTCCTAACTGTTTAAAAGGTCTTTGATTTTTCAAGGTTTTCGTCTGCTGGAAAATAACTCTTCGAAGTGACATCCGTTAAGAACAAATGCTACAATAACTTTGACATTATCAGTAGAATATTGACTTAGGTATACTGTTAACAACAGGCGCACACCCAGAAATTTTTGTTGGGAGGGGTCCCAATTTTGGAAGAGGGGGGTCCAATACTGCAAGCCACTATGTCTATACAGCATCGAAGGGTGTTATTCTGCACCCGAGAAGTTCATAGGTAATTGTAAAAAAAACTTGCACGTATATTTTCAGGGAAAAAATAATAGAACTGGACCGTTTTTATAAGAGAAAGAGTATAGATATAGTGTAAGATCAAATTTTCATGCTATATCAATTATTTTCCTGTTAAACAACTATAGTTTTATTGATAAAAGTGTATGAATGTATGTTGAGTTAGGAAGTTTTTTTTTTTTTGGCGGGGAGTTCGGATCCGGTGGACCTCTCATGGATACGCCTCTAGCAGGGGTGGATCCACGACGGACTTCTGGGGCGGGGGTTGTAATACTGCTACTTAAAGCTACTTTTAAGAGCTTCAAACTCTGGGATTGGTTTATTTATATACTATAAAATAAGAAAGTTCTCTCTTCTGGAAGGGGGCGATCGCCTCGATCACCCCCGTCCTAGATCAGCCCCTAGCCTCTAGTTGACAAGTATAATATAAAAATAACGACTCATTGCTTATTATTTTTTAAAAAAAATGTCCAAGTCTCATCAAACTGGACAAATTGGCATGTATCCTAATGTGTCATATTCAAGGAAAGCAACAAAAACGAAAGTTTATGGTGTTAAAAAATGCCATTCACAGACAACAATAACAGACTGTAAAACACGCCACCTACAGGTGAACATGATACTAAAATATACCTCTCAAGAGTTACACTATGACACTAGCAACACAGAAGGATATGCTACAGTTAATGAGATATAATAGTGCTGCTCACGAGACGAGACGAGTCGAGAATAAGGTTTCTCTCGTCTTATCTCGTAAATTTTATAGGAGTCTCGTCTCGTCTCATCTTGATTCCAGTAAAGCTTTTCCGTGTAATCTCGAATTTTTTAACGTATAGTTTTATACGTACATTTATGTACAAAATATGTGCCCTGATCTTTTTGTTAATTTAATCTAGAAGTTACCAGAATCTTTCATTGTTGCGAAATGTCCACAAAGGATTTTGAAACTAGTACTGGAGTGTATACCGGGGCTACTTTGACAGGTTTTGGACTAGTTTAGATGTGAACACAGGACACTTTCTGCAACAAATGAATGATACTATTCTCATCATAACAATAGGTATCTAGGTTGTCACATCCACTACTAAACCTAAGTTTCTACAAGTAAGTTTAGGCGGGAATAAATTAAGAAATACCGGTCAAAGTAGCCCCGGGGGTGGGGCTACTTTGACATCTTATGTATTTGCTGCATAAGGTCAAAGTTACTCAACGTATGGAGTTATTTTGACATGGAATTTAGGTAAAGTGTATAAAATATTGTTTTGGTCATGTGTAAAGTACGGTATGCTGTATACTTGATAAGCACGAAATCTTTATTTTGTTGTGGTACATCATTATACACCACTATACAAGTTTTTCTAAAGCTTTACTTTTAACATCTTTTACTTTGAACATCACGGTGCATTACCTTACATTCTCACTTTATTTTTTACTCTACTTTACTTTTAACATAATTACATATGTACCGGTATGTTATCTTTATATGTAACAATGGAAAGAAAAACCTTAATCGTCAACATCACAGTCGTAACAAGCATACTGAGGATTTTTTGATCCACCATTACAAAACCCACACACCCATTTTTTGCACAGGACATATTGAATCCACTCTCTTCCACCCTTCCGCAACACGTTGATATATATCGTCAGAGTGCGAATTAGATTATTCATTTTGGGGGGAATAAAGAGTGGAGGATCTAGAAGTCCTTATATTATATATTGAGGGACAGGAATGATATTTAGAGGGGGTAGAAATACAATGGGAGAAATCTCTCATCCCCTCCGGCAATTCGCACCGTGGACACCATATCAGCCTTTATCTATGAAAGTATATGCAACAATTCTCACAGGAAGCACGAATTGCTCATCTGTCAAAGTAGCCTCACTCTATGTCAAAGTAACCCTAAATGTCAAAGTAGCCCCGTTTTACGGTACTGTAATGACTTGGGTATCTTTAAACGTTGATAAATTCTCTTCATTATATTCGTAAAATCACTTTATTAATTTATAGTTTTTCTACTCTGAATCATGTAACACTGAAACATTGTTTGAGATGTAATAGTTGCCTGAACTAGTGTTACTTACAAGACTCGAGAAATGTCTCGTCTCGTCTCGATTCTTGTCTTGTTTTCGAGAGAGACGAGATATTCCTCGTCGTAGGAAACACTATGATGTAATCACCTAAAATTATAACTCTTTATGTTCAAATATCTTTCAACTAGTATTTTTACAGTATTTATTGTAAATTATATTCACATGAGATAGTTCAAAATTGTTTCCGAAAACCGTGTCCGAAGATAATTCACTCTATCAATAAACCACCTAAGTTTCTTAGAGACAAAATGCATTATGCTGTATTGCAAGGTAAACAATTAAATACTAAATATGAAAGGTAAAGAAAATTATTATAGATGTGAAAAAGTCGATCGCACAAAACCAACCTTATTTTCAACGAACTTACAAAGTTCGTTACTGAATTCTCTATGTCTGTCTGTCATTTGCGATTTTTTCAATTTTCATCCCTGCATTCGATAGAGCGTCAAAAAAAAAAAAAAAAAAAAAACTACCTGAGAGAGTGATTAAATTTTTCGCTTCACTCTTACCGTTCCCGAGAGATATTGGCCAAAACTGCCGATTTCCAGAGATTTAAGGAACCATATCTTGGGAGTCGTAAGTCACAGAGAGATCATATTGATGTTGATCAATACCTAAGCGGATGGTGAACATTTTGGTACCAAATAGTAACCGATGGCTACTGATCACCTGGCTACTGGCCAACTGTCCATTGTTCCGCAGATATTGGCCAAAAAAAGTTTGAATTTCGGGAGATTTAAGGAGCCATATCTCGGGAACTGTAAGTCAGAGAAGGTGTGGATAAGGAGATTTACTTTTACATGTAGGAACAATCACAGTTATCCTTCCTGCTCCATCTGTCCATTCTTTTTAAGTTCGTTCTGATAATCCTCTTGGAGCATTCTCAACTGGTTTACTTTCTAGTGATGATAGAAAAGTATGGTATTGTGAAGAAAAAATGAATAAATTCAAGGTTTCAGCTTACGTTTGCTTTTCATACCTCTACTTGTTTTCACATCTATTTGTGCATTCATTCGCCTGGGCATGTGCATAGTCTTGTTCCAAAAATCTTGGCTACCCATCTTGCTTAAGAAGGTCGTATTTTGGTAACTGCACGTAGAAAATTGTAATACTTTGATTCTAAATAAAGCTCTTGGTTGTTGGAAGAAAAGAAATAAATCTTTGATTTAATTCCAACTGTAGGTAAGAGTGCAAGGACTTTGTAAAGAGAGATGGATGGCCAGGATTTTTTTTTTTTTTTTTTGGTACAAGATTATATTCGTCTACAGCAGTGGCTCTTAATTTAATTCCTAACACGACCCCCCATTTCATCATACCCTCTTGCCAGCAACCCCCATTTTGGTTTGTAATAAGCTTGTCTGGGGTTTTTAATATACCTATTGCGGAGATCTCACGATATCCGTCTATTTCTATAATAGTAGATTCCATTTCTTGTATATAGTGGATATAGTAACTTCCCTAAAAGCAAATGGATTAAAACAAAATTTGGTCAGTTCATTCATATTACAAATATCGGATCCGATCCATCATACTGCTGGAAAATAGAGGCTGTTTGAAAATTTTAAAACTTCATAATTTTGGGTCATATTATTTTTAAAAAATAAAGTGACATCTAATTTTGGGGGAAAAAACTAATACAGCTGTTAAAAAAATATTTTGGACATTTTGTTCATATTTCATTAACAACTCTACAATAGGCAAAAGTTATCTCTCCTGAGAAATTCACATGTGATAGTTTACTCTTCGGGATATATTTATTTTTTGACGATTTTCTCAAAAACGACGCAGGTGAAATTATTCATATTTCATAAATAGATAGTAATAATTGCAACATGACTTGACTTAATTTTAAAAAATAAGAACAAAAAATTTTAGTGCGGTAGCCTATGCTATTTATTATTATTTTGGAAAAATAGAACGTACTTTATACTTGTATTATAGTGTGAAATTATTAATAAAAATGTATTGATGCAATCTCAGTAAAAAAAAAAAAAAATACCTAGGTGTTTTTCAAAGAATATCTAGAAAGAACTTTTTACACTAGTAAAGTACTCTTCCTGAATGCATTTAAGAAAAATTACTTTATCATATTCTAGGATTGTTAATGACATAGAACAAATCATTGTAGCTATTTTACAAATTCAAAAAGGATTCTATAGATAATGTTCACTGTTGAAATGATTGTACAAATATTTCTATCATTATTCAAATATTTCTTCGCACAAGCTTCCATTATTGAAGTAATTTTACAGTGTTCATTATATAAATAATTGTAAAAGTCAATTTCATTAGTCTGATATTTATTCGAACAAGTTTCCATTATTGAAATAATTTTACAATCAATGCTCAGTATTGAAACAATTTTCCAATTCGTTTTTCATTTTTCGTGTAATTATATGAAATAGTTTTCATTACTGAAATAATTTTACAGATAATGTTCATTATCTAAATAATTGTATAAAAATGTTCGAATGTAATAATTATATAAAGTAATTGTTCGAACCTTTTTACCTTATCCAAGTAATTATTTTTGAAAAAGTTTTCATTATTTAAGTATTTTTTAGGATAATGTTCAGTATTTAAATAGCTGTTCAACTAATATTTGAATGATGAAAAATTTTGTACGATTATTTTGAAAATGAACATTCAGTATAAAGTTAGTTTAATAATGAAAACTAGTTCAATGTAATTACTGGAATAATGAAAAATAAATTGTATTTAAATACTGAATATTGTTAGTAAAATTATTTCAATAATAAAAAAATGAAAAATTACTTGAGTAATTTTTTCTCATTCCACAGATTCTTTCATCATCATCCGTCTCCCTTAGATTAAAGCACATAATCGTGGGACGTTAAACTGAAAGATTTCATTTCATTTCTTACTTAATTTACAATTTATTGGCTGATATAATATAATCCGTTTCTTCAGTTCTGCAATACGACTGTAGTCCTTACATGTAGCTACACTACATATGTACGAAGAGTATATGAGTTTTTAGTAGAGATAGAATGATATTTAGTCTATATATTTATTAACAAATGTTCTCAGTATTTGTGTTGAAATATTAATTTTACAGCCTGAAATCTTTCGCGTGTCATTTCACCATGGCGACCGGAAATACAAGTCTAGAATCTCGATAGTTTACGGCCAAAACATGTAGGCCAATATATCTAGTAATTAGGCTCTTAGTTTTCAGAAATAGTGCCTAGGTCAGAAGAATTTATTTTTATATATTGGTTATAACTATACCTGAATTGTAAATGAAGGTTCAAAAATATTATAGAATTGGGTTAAATATTCAATGGATAGATGAAAGAAGTAACTTGAATAGTAGTATTGTAAAATTGATATAAGTATGCTTATGTAACTTGAAACACATAACGTTTACATATTACAATGGTAGTATCGTATGTAAGATAGAAAAGTAAGTTAAAGATTGAGGAAAATATATCACAAAAAATCATTTGTTCAAAATTCGCCAGTTTTTCATATTTGAAAATATGTCGAATGCGACTAGTAACGCTTTCATAAAAATGTGACTGCGCCAAGAGGAGCAGTCATCTATCAAGGACATTTTCAAAAACGAATACTATAAGTTTTGACTCTTTTAAACCTATCTTCTCAGATTTGTGTAATCGTTTATCAATATTTGTGTTTTGTTTATTTTAAATTTGTATGTATGTATCTAGTACACCATGTTTTCCCAGCCTATGGTACACGTGTCAATGGTGGGTGGTACGTACAGTCAGCGACAAAAGTTATTTAAGTTTGATGAAATTAGTTTCGTTAGTAACTTTAGAATGGAAGGACAATTTGAGTACAGTTTTCAGTAAATTAAAAAGTGTAATTTTCAGTACGTTCCAGCCATACCACCGTTATTCCCAAAATAAATTTTACCAAAATATAAGAACTTTTGTCTCTGACTGTACAACTTATGATAGTGCGCCAGTGGGAAAGTTGAGAAGTCCTTATTTACATTATTTCATGTTTCCTGAAATTAAGTTAAACGTTTTAAAATTTATCTTTAAAAAAATATACAATGTCTTTATTCTTGAACATTCTTTTTCTGTAATTTTTTAAAATAAACGTACAGTAAAATATATAACAAATATTTATAAAGTACTAGTCTGTATTTAGTGGTCAACAAAATATTTAAAAAGAGTGGGATTTTATGTAAAAAAAAAAAAAGTGCTTTTAATGGCATGAATTCTGCAAGAAGTGAGTTATTATGGAACTCCGGCCTATTCGACTTTTTAATTATTCGGTCTACCCTTCCTCAACATTAGGAATAATAATATGGATTCTATTGTATATACATTTACGAGACGAGACGAGACGAGAAATTTCAAAACGAGACTGGAATAAGCTTGCCGAGAACCGAAAACAAGACGAAATTTTTAAAAATATTCGCGATACAAGACGAGAAAACTTTATTTCTAGTTTCGTCTCGCTTCGTGGGCAACATTAGTTATTGGTTTTGTTAATAGCATACATTTTTGATACTCTTTACTAACTTTAAGCTATCCATTAAAAAGTGGATGTGTGAGCAGGGCCGGATTTAGCATTTTGGCGCCCCTAGGCCCAATAATTTTTTTCGCCCCCTAGTCTGGTTAAAGTTACTTTCCTAAAAACCTTTATTTAAAAAATACAGCCAGTTCCCCCGTGTTTGAGATCAATGTTGTAACGAAGTTTATGCATTATGTTGAAAAATAGTTTAACTTTACCAACAATTATTTGTTTTAATGAACTTCAAAATCAGAATGCTTTATTAGCCTGATTTTTTAAAATCAATTCAAAAAATATGTAAAGTTATGGCTATTTATTTTTATTTCAAGATATTTTTTTAATTTTTTTTTCTCTCGGCCGTGCGCCCTCTGGGAGCTTGCGCCCATAGGCCCGGGCCTACCGGGCCTATTGGGAAATCCGGCCCTGTGTGTAAGGTTAGAGAAGAGATGTGGGATCCACAAACCACATGAGCTTCCGCCGGGTTTTCTGCTTCAAAAAATGTACGCTAACCACTGAGAGAAGGGGGAGCTGCTTGGAAGTTATAACAACACTCGTATAGTCCGCTGATCGAGTCATCAAAGACCAGGTTAATTAATCATCATATGACAATGTAGTAATAACGTCCTATGGAGCAATACATTTAATTCGGTTGTTTGCCTTCATTTTCGTCAGTAATTCAGTACAGTGGCAGGAACTATGTGAATATATATATATATATATATATATATATATATATATATATATATATATATATATATATATATATATATATATATATATATATATATATATACTTCATGAGGTTTTGAGAACCACCAACCAACCTTCAAGTTACTTTTATGCTGGAAACTGGTCTTGAAATACCGCTTGCTCCGTTCCTCAGCTGCAACATTTTCGTTTATGTTTTGTTAGCTCTCAATGCGAGAATTTAATTTTAACAACTGTCTCACTTTGTATAATTCAATTATAAAATATGATGTAAAGAGGATCAACATCTCTGACTGTCCAATAGCTGTTCTGTTGCATTTTTTTTTTTATTAATATTATTTATATTCTAGCTTTCAATTTGATTTCAACTTACTCCCAGGTCCAATACACCCTGAAGCAAGTTCTACAAACTTGCTACTATTATTGATTAAAAAAAAAGTTTTTTAAGTATGGTTAACAAAATGAAGCGACTTGTTCCCGTATATAGTTATAAAGATAATGGTGATGATGATGATTATACGGAATCCGCTGCGTCACTGTTAACCAATCAATCTCCAGCTGAGAGCAAATAGAACCGAATTAAGAGGTCATGGTGGAAACAAGAAGCCTCTTTTCTTTTGAAACTCATTTTGCCATTTTCCATGTCTTTTTATTTACCATCTTCTCTTTTCTTTTCTATTCTTTTGTAGTAGTACAAGGTAGGAAAATAATTTAACAACTTGGGAGAAAGGAGGGGAAATGGGAGGATCCATTGAACCTACTAATGTCTCTCAAGTCAGTGGCCAACAGAAGTAATATGGCCAGCCAGTGTCCAATCACAAAAATACCGAACAAAACGCCTTTCGCAATTATATCATCACTGTGACAAATTTCTCATTTCGAAGTCATTGTGGTCACTGTTCAGAATTTTACTAAATGCTTTCTCGAATTGTTCTTTTAACAATACATTGTCCAGTATATATCCATTCCACGCTTCAAACATAACGTTTGATTTCTTCTGAAATACTGCATTTTTAACGAGTCCAGAGTAAAGATGGGACCAGCTGTCACGTTTCATACTGGTATACTTGAACGAAACTCAAAGTTTATTTATATTATTATATTATAGTATTTCGTCGTCTAAATGACAAAGGAGTGCAAGCGCCAAAAGTTTCAATATTGGCTCCCTCTGGAGTGGCTTCGGCTAGAAAGGACACAATCCAAATGTATCTCGAAAAATGCTGTAGGGGATAAGAAATGAGTGTACCAAGTTCTGTTTTGATAGACGAAATAGGTATGAGAGGAAAGGTTGTGTACCCCAATACAAAACCGATATGACCTACCTATAAAAAGATTTTTTTTTTTAATATAAATACAGTACTATTCATCCTGGTATCAAGAATTGTAGCGCATTTTCTGTAAAATGATTCAAGCATTTCAATAGTTATCACACATATTGTTCCATGACATGTGGAGAGGGAAATTGGGGATAAGTCGCAAAAATGTCTTCCAAAATAACTGTATTATGAAGTTGTGCGTCCTCTGAAGCGATACCGGATCCGGTAGGAGTCAGTGTGTGAATTAAAGGACATGTTAATTGGGGATAAAGTGCATATCTAAGAAATTTAACGTGGGGAGTTCAAACCTTATTGGTGACATCCAATTCCTCACAGGGGAATTTCCCCCTCATCATCGCACTCTAGTAGGAGTACGCAATTAAAATATACCTTGAAAAATGCTATGAGGTATACGAATAGGAGGTATATTCTTAAAACAAGGGAGAATATATGGTATGACACTGTAAGAAGGGAATAGTGAACAAGAGGGCATGGGTGGGGTGTTGGTGGATAACGTAGGTTCATCCCAATACAACTGTAGCACAGTTGTTGTTTAAAAAGTTTGCTTCATTCTACGGAGAATGTGGTACAAATCTTGATATCAGGGTAAATAGTACTGCGTTAATATTTTATATTATGTTCTCTTTTTGTATGTCAGATCATAGGTTCGGTTTTGTACGTACAGAGGGTATTGGTATTCAATCTTTCCCCTCATACCTACTTCGTCTATCAAAACAAAACTTTTTACACTCATTTCTTATCCCCTATAGTATTTTTCGAGATACATTTGGATTGTGTGCTTTTTAGCCGGGGCCGCTCCAGAGGGGGCCAAAGTTGATGGGAGAGATTTCTGGAGGGAATTTTCCCGACATTCTTCCAATTTTTCCTGTTCAAATATGTTATGGCCCCAATACATAGCACCTCTGGAAAACTTCTTTCATGCTGAAGAGAATGAACTATAAACCATGACTTTCCAATGAGCAGTGTTGATGCAATAGCTATCTCACTGCGAGTCTACGATTTTCTTTATACTAACAGGGTTAATGGGCCCCAGGGACTTACTCCGTTGTCCATGGCACTTAATTTTTTTATGCATGAACATATCTTTGTTATGTTTATCGAATGGACTAGGTTTGATTCGGATGTCTGGATGACACGTTCATGTCCGTTCCTTGTCAGTACAAACCTATGTGCAGACATCTAGGGCCGCTCCAAATTATAACTTATCGTTATTTCTCTAATGAAAAAGCCGTCTTATTAAGGGGCCATTTCAATACTAACTGTCTCCTTAAGATATAATATTAAATAATTAACACGTTAATGACTATCTACGAGTAACTGAAAGTTTATTGTGCATGTAGGGATGGGCACGAGTCGAGCTAAAACTCGACTCGACTCGAAACTCGAAGCGAATTCGAGTGGAGTTTCGAGTCGAGTCAAAAGTAACTTTCTTGAGTCGAGTTCCGAGTCGAGTCGAGTTTGATAAACGGCTCGCTCGTTCAGCGCCTTTTAACTCGTTTTGAAATCATTGCCTGATTAGACTGGAAAGCGAAAGCCATGAGAAATGTAAGCAGTTATGTGGAATAATTTTAGAGTTGCTTACTAGATTCTATTTTTAGTGTTGCTCGTATGTCTTCTCGTCTCCTCATATGTCGTGAGCACCAATAAAAGTATATAGTTCTTATCATCAAGACTAAGGCCTGCACAAAGCTCAACTCAGGTAGTGATGTCAACCGGCTCAGCTCGGTTCAACTGAGCGAACAGCTCAAGCCTGCTCGGTTAGGATGAGCCACCGACTCGGTTCAGCCCGAGCCGAGCCCGAGCCAGAGCCCGAGCCAGATTGGTTGGGTGAGTTGTTGGCTCGGTCGATAAGGAATGAGCTGTCAGCCAAGCCGCTCGAGTCGCTGACAACCCTAAACCCGGACCGAATAGTTTTGAACATGTTTGGCCGGCGCCCTATAACTTTTAACAATTTTTGGCTCAAGCCCGAATACTTGCTCCTGCAGAACTTAAACCCAGAATCCCGTGAACGATGTCCTTGCCTCCTAGAATTCGCGACTACCGAGGACAGCAGTCAACTAGTTTTTAGTATTCAGATACAAACCACCTGTCTTTCATGTTTATACACGGTGTTGTTATAATAATAATAATAATAATAATAATAATAATAATAATAATAATAATAATAATAATAATAATAATAATAATAATAATAATAATAATAATAATAATAATATGATGATGATGATGATGATGATGAAATAGTAGTTAGTAGTAGCAGTAGTAGCATCGATAATAATTGTATTGTCTCTGTAGGATACTTGAAGAAAGTACTTGGAACTACACACAGCATTTGACTCGATTTGGCTCGTTTTGGTTCGAGTCAAATTCAAGTCGAGTTTCGAGTCGAGTTGGATTAAATTTTTGAGCCGAGTTCTCGAGTCGAGCTCAAAGATGTCTGTTTCGAGTCGGGTCGAGTTTCAATGAAAACTCGCTTGAACTCGCTCGTGCCCATCCCTATGTGCATGTTTTAGGAGAAACACTGATTTGCAAACCTACGTATTGGACATTATCTAAACTAATGAGTAAAGAACACCGAGCTACTTGATTCGTTGTTAAATTGTTTTAGATTTTAGGATCCATTTGAATAGTGAAGTTCGTGAAAATTGGTTCTACAGCTTAACGTGAGATTCTAATTGCATGAAATATCCCCGGAAATGAAACCAGGATCTCCCACCAAATGTGGTAACACAAATTCGAGGCATGTTCTTTAAGTAAGTACCGCTTTGAAATTCGGTCACTGCTGTGTTCTGTAGGTATCGCGCGCATGCGTGCTGTTTACCTAGACCCCCTACATCTGTTGGCAGAGACGCCATTACGGAAACATTCGATGGTGTTTACATTATATTGTGATTAATTAAAATGCCTCCACAGATTGAGAATCCCGCCGACTACGTAATACGGACTGTAATTTGTTTCCTTAGTGCTAGATGCGTGAAGGCAGCTGAAATTCATAGCGAAAAATAGTAAAGTATATGGAGAAAACATTATGAGCGATGGAACGATACAGAAATAGGTTAGAGCCTCTAAAGATTGACACACGAATGTTTATGATAAGAAATGAAGTGGACGACCTTCTGTCACCACTGAAGACTTGGTGCAGAAGGTTGACGAAAGCGTGAAAGAGAACGGTTTACGATTTCGTCATTATCTGATAAGCGATTAGTATGTTTCTGCATTGCAAGAAGCACCTGGGTGATCAGTGCGACAACGACAATGATAAAGTCAAAACGGCCGTGTTGTAGTGGTTGTCAAATCAGGCGGTAGACTTCTATGAAGATGGTATTCAGAAGGTTGTTGTATGATACGATAAGTGCCTTAATATTGGTAGACACTATGTAGAAAAGTAGATAAGGTATGAATTTTTATGTAAAAACGAAATTGTTTCGAAAAGCATACTTATTTTTTTAAATTTTCAAAATGGTATTTATTTACAAAACACCCCTCGTATTTTGCTACATAATGTGCTGACCACACTTCTACCACCTAAGACTACGAACCTTCTGGGGTAAAGTTGCATTTCGTGTTTTCTCATTTCGTTCACTGATAAGAAATAGTTTTACTTCGTCTTCTAAATTAATTTAAACATCTGTAGTAGTATGTAATGGTAACCGAGAAAGATCTGTCGTTTTTGTGGAGGCCTGTGTTCAATTGGCCCTCACATCATGAGTTGGATGCGAATGGAGATAAAGAGAAGATCAATGGTTGGTGTGGGTACATCCAACATACTACCTGGTTGGGGCAGTTCAGTTACACTGTGAACTTGCATAAGGACAGAGTGAACATGATACCTCCACAGAGCGTCATAAGGGCGTGTATGCTGTACGAGTTCAAACTGGGGTCAAATGCCGCTGCAGCGGGCTGGAAGATGTGCCAGACCTTTGGTAAGGTTCTCGTGGATACACGAACAGTGCAGTGGTAGTTTAATAAGTTTAAGGATGGTGACGAAACACTCGAAGACGCACCATGTGCCGGAAGATCAACACCTATAAGAAATAAAGACCTTCAGGCAGCAATTGAGGCAAATAGTGGCCAGACATGTGAGGAACTGGGATTACAATTCAATGTGAGTGGAGAAACCATTCGGCAGCACCTCCATGAACTTGGGAAGCCTACAAGTTGGGTTGATGGGCCCCACATGATATGACTCCAGGCCAGAAGGAAACCTGTGTTTCTTTGGAATTAGTCCCAGAAGCGACAGTCCTATTAGCGACAGGAACTGTTATCTGTCCTATGAGCGACCGATTCATTTACATTGAGATGATGGAAGATGATATGATTCCATCTCGTTAAATATGTTTGCCTCTGGCGTTATTAGCGCCTGAACAACCTTGGTATGAAATATGTACGTGCCAGTGATACTGTTCGTCAAATATATTTTTCCTCTACTGAGAATGCAAATAAAACTTATTTTAATTTTGAGTTAGGTTTGACATAAAACATATCAAATAACAACGAGACAACAGGGATATTTCTATGAAAAGTATATTCCTAAAGGTAAAACAATTCAAAAGTTAAACAAACTCTTTAAACTACCATCCCCCCTATTGTAAACTACTAAAACGTAAACTAATTGCTTAATTTGCCTTCCTCCCTTGTTTTGACTTATACATAAAAGCTTGTCGTGAAACAATCTGATATAATCCCTTATAACTAGACGAACTGTAAAGTCCGGCGAGAGATTTATAACTTGTGTAACAATTTCTTCGAATACACCTTGATTTTTAGATTTCTTTGATATCCTCAAATGGTGAACACCTTTTCTCCTTGGGCACCCGATGGGAAGTCAGGGATGGCCCCCCTGGCTCACAAAAATGTATACATAATATAGCAAACTACGTATATTAAATACCAGATATACCAGACGTGATACAGCAACCATGGAGATGCCCCTCCCTAGAAAATTTTCTTCGGGCGCCCATACCTCTTTCTGATTTCTTTCTTATGCCATAAACATATTCAACCTAAACTTATGCTCCGTATCATTTTAATATGAAATTTTTAATTATATTAGAATCATAGACAAAGGCGGAGGTACTCTAAATATTTAGTTAGTTTTCCCCTGTGTATTCATAGAAATTAATTCAAAAATATAATATTAGGAAAAACGTATAAAAGATTGTTAATATAATGAAAGTATTCTCACGTATTAAATTCAGGTAGAGCGAAATTTTCCATAGTACATTTTGTTAGGTTCTAAATCACGTTAGCATAAAACAAGTTAAAGAAGAGAGAACCTTATCTTCTTCCATTATCTTAGTATGAACGAATCGGTGACTCATAGGGCAGTTAATAGATCGAATCGGTCGCTCATAGGACAGTTAACAGTTCCTGTCGCTAATAGGACTGTCGCAAGTGGGAAGACACCGTTTCTTTGTTGTCTCGTCTGAAGAAGAAGCAATTTCTGGAGAGGATGTTGACATGGGTGGGAAGTGGGTCCTGTACGAAGCTCCACGGCGTCGTCTTCATTGGTTAACATCCCATGAACCGGTTCCAAAACAACCGAAACCAGCAGTGTACCACAAGAAGGTCCTCCTGTGTTTTTGGTGGACTGGTCGCGGCATCGTGAATCGGCAACTGCTACCAGCTGGTCAGAGCATCTATGCAACTGTGTACTGTCAACAGTTGATCCGTGTTCAAGAAAAACTCAAAACTCTGGAGCTAGCACTTCTGAATGGGAAAGGGGTTATCCTCTTACAGGACAACGCTAAGTCCCACGTGGCTAGGATGACTCAAGACACGATTTTACGTCTTGAATGTGAAACACTGTTCCATCCGCCATACTCCACGGACATTGCACCGTCCGATTATCACCTCTTCCATTCCTTGGACAATCACTTTAGAGGACGCCAGTTTAAATCCCTAGTAGAGGTGCAAAATGCACTTGATACTTCCTTCGCTTCACGGCAAACCAAGTTCTACCGCAATGGAATCAATGGGGTTCCAGAACGTTGGCAAAAGGTCGTCTCGATGCTGATGTGGACTATTTTTGATCTCGCAGGTATGTCTTAGGTGACATATCGATGTTCGAAGGTGGTGGGTGAAAAAGTGACAGAACTTTCTTCGTTACCTTTATAATTTCGTCTATATCCCTGTCGCTACCATGTTACGTCAAATAATGCTTCTTGAAGCACAATAGTATCCCTCTAGTTTCATTTTATAAGTTTTTTAAACTTGTTAATTACCATATAATTGATATATAGTGTATAATTCAGTAGGGATGGTACCGAGACCGAGACTAGTCTCGGTCTCGTCTCGGTCTCGTCTCGAATTATCGAGACGAGACCGAGACCGAGACGAGACCGAGACCGAGACGGACTTTTAAATACCGAGACGAGACCGAGACCGAGACAGACCTCTATAAATCGAGACGAGACCGAGACGAGACTTAGGTCAGTCTCGAAAGTCTCGGTCTCGTCTCGATTATTGATATTGATAGATACTAAAATTGCCTTCGCTCAAAATTTATTTCGTTGCTGTGTTAGGTAATATGAGAACGGTTGACTGATGTACAGTGGCGTATTTAGGGGTTGGTTATCGGGCTCAAACCCCTCCCGAAATAAATTTGTGATCATTTTTTGCATTGCACGTACAACGCAAATGTTTCTTAGTCGTTCCTCAAGCCTCCCCCGGAACAAAATTCACTGCTGATGCAAATAGAATTCTCTCTCTCTCTCTCTCTCTCTCTCTATATATATATATATATATATATAGGGTCGCGGTGCCCCCCAGGGCAGTCCTGCATAGGTTCCCGGGACCCAACTTTAATTTTAAATGGAAGCAAGGGGTGAGTGGTACCTCGTTCGATAGATCTTTGAAAACTAAAAATCGTTGTGGCGAAAGATCTTTCATATCGGGCACTGTATTCAAAATGGCCGCCAAGACATGTTGCCTCTATCAGATACAGTAAAACGTGCAGTACCACTAATATGAAAACGGTTGAACATAAATAAACCGAACAAAAACTCAAATAGAAAATGTCATGTGGCACATCGATTGATATTGTCGCGGAGGTTTTCAGGGCCATCCTTCATGGGGGCCCAGGGCGCAACTTCAAAATTGTAAATGGAAACATGGGGTGAGTGATATCTCGTTCGATATATCTTTAAAAACTAAAGAGTGCTGTTGCAAAAGATTGTTCGATGTTTTCAAAATGACTACCAAGACATGGTACCTGCATAAGATAAAACGTCCAGGATCACTAATATGAAAACACCAGAACAAATATTCGAATAGGAAATCACAGAGGTATTTATCATTCTATAGGTCGGGAATGTTGCAACAGTCGAAAAGATGATTAGAAGAAATCTAACTTTTAGAAATTTATCCTAACCTCACTCCGTAAGTGAGTGAAGCGGGAAGGATCGGTGAAATTGCAAATCAGAGCCTTAGTTTTTGCAAATTGTATCTACGAAACAAAGTTATTTGAAATGTGTTTTTATAAGAGATAAATGTCTCTGTAATGGGATAAAGTATGTAAAATTCTTGTTAAATGGTATCTTCCATTTTGATTGCAGGCAATAGTTTGATGCAAAAATGAATAAACTGAAATGCGAAACAAATTTGTCGAACAATGCAATTTTAGAACAATGTTTACAAACGTTGGTTTTGTTCAACAGTCGTCTGCATGATATTGGTTTGCTTCTTTTCCTTCTATGTCTTCTTGCATGTGATAGAATATGAGTTTCACTGAGATGTCCACAGTTACATTCCGAATAACTTTCAACGGTAATTTCAGTTGTGATCCTTTGTAACGAAACGGTACATACTGATGCAGATATGTCCCAAAAATCTTGCACGCATTGCGTTAAATTATCAGGGATGAAGGGGCGGGCAAAATGTTGTTAAACTTGAATTTCACCTTATTTTTATTCACCTTATTTCACTTTATTTTTATTCATTATAGTACCAGTCATTTGTGCACATAAGTGTTTCAGACAAACCATATCTATTGCAAATAAAAGTGAGATTCTCATTTGAGATTTTACCATTCATTCCCGCTTCACCTAGTTACGGACAGAGATCGGAAATATAATTCTCTATCATTTCCTTCTTTGCATCATGTCAATTATATTTCAATAATCTTTTTCTCCGTTGCATTATACTCGAGCCGTGGAATGATAAATACCCTATGTGCTTTCCTATAAGAGTTTTATTCTGTTCATTTATCTCCAACTATTTTCATATAAGGGTCTAGTGGTACTGGGCGTTTTATCAGATACAGGCACCATGGCGGCCATCTTGAATACGGTGACCGATATAAAAAATCTTTTGCCACAACGCTTTTTACTTTTTAAAGATCTATGGAACGATGTATTACTCGCCCCATGTTTCCATTTAAAATTTTAAAGTTTGTCCCTGGGACCCCATGAAGGGCGGTCCCGGGAGGCGCCGCGACAACACCATTCGGTGTGCCCCATGGCATTTCCTATTTGAGTTTTTGTTCGGTTCATTTATGTTCAACCGTTTTCGAGATATCTCCGTGGGGCACACCGAATGGGTCCCAGGGCCAAACTTTAAAATTTTAAATGGAAACATGGGACGAGTTTCCATTTAAATTTTGGATTCATTTATTAAACACATATAACTAATATATTAAAAATGCTGAAATTTTGTACCAAATTAGGAAATTCTTCTAAATACTCTGCATTACTAGATAAACAAGCAATGTTGCTAAAGAAAAATAAAGTTGTATTTTCTCAAAATGCGCTACGTAAAGTATTACATATTTCTAATTTAATTATTTAACAAAACCACAATAGCCCATACATTATTTAGTGTAACAAAGAACAACACAGTATCACTAACATCAACATTTTGGAGATCTCTAATAACTCAAATGGCATGGCCGGTGCAATGCGCATTGACTGTATCTTAGCGTCAAACACTATGATCATGGAATAATATATTTCAAATGAATGAAGGAACAAAGTTCCAAGAAACGGAAAATTTAAATGTTTCTAAAGACTTTACTTCGAAAACGCGCTGACATATCACGTCTCATCATGCAGATGCTTCCAAAAGACTTAAATGCTTATAACGCTATTTACAGCAATTGTTATTTCAAATCGTTTCAGAGATACCAAACACATTGGTAGTGATTGTTATAGTGCTTAAAATGACGTATTTCTATTCTATTCATCTCCCTCGCGGGAGATTTTATAATTAAAAGTCACAGCACTAAGGCCAAGTTGACTGCTTCACTAGAATTGTTTTAAATCTTTTTGTTGTTATTATAATTGTAGAAGATGGCCCGTTCCAAAATGGACGAATTGGCCTGTTTCAAATAGTTCTGTTTCCACACTAGTTTGTGAATTAAAAAGGAAGGCAGAAGCGTAGAACATACAAAAAATTATATAAAATACTATAAAAATTGTAATACACTAAATCATGTCCAAAATTGAAACTGTTGTTAAAAATTAAATTGAAATAATTGAAGAGCATGACGCTCCATTGTGTAGAACATTCTACACCATCTTGCCAACCCAAATGACGTATTTGTATTAAATTTTTATAATGATTATTGCTTTCCTTTGCTTCTATAACATTACAACAATAGTTTTTGGTGGTTTTAATTACAACAAGTCGCAGTTACATTATTTTAAGCAGTGTTCCCACTTAAATATACTGCTGAATATTATTCTAAATATGCGCAAATAACGTAGATAAACTGCAAAATATTTTAGAATTACTCGTAATTTGTTTTATGGTGCAAGAATGCTTTCAAGAGACGACGTTTTTCATAGTCTTTGGGCTACTTATAATGTTAATGTTTTAAGTCTTCGTTCCAGCAATACATGTAAATGCAAATTGTAACTGAAATTAAATGTAACTGATACATTTTCAGTAACACTAGTTGTTCCCCCTAAGCCTTAGGCCTGGTGTACACTTTATATTAAGACCGTGCTTAATTAAAGGTTCTAATTACACCCTAATTATATTTCACTTGTTTTAGTTTGACCACCGACCACCTCAAACTCGATCCATACCATATAGCTATATGCAATTATTCAAGGACTTACAGTTAGTAATACACAGTGTTCATTCTTGTTTTGTTTTGTTTTAGTTTAACGTCCCACAGTTATGCTAGGGCGGCTAAAGAAGACGTGGAGCGAATGATTATAGTGGAATACGAACCACTTCGGTCGTTCAACTTTACCCCTATCGGAAATCGAACTTGGGACCACGCGAACCGAAATCAAGGGTGCTAGCCACTAGACCAAATAGGGGTCCTCACATTGTGTTGATTTAAATCATTCAGTCAGTGTTGCCAGATCCGAAGATTAAAAAGTAGTGTGTCTGTACTCCGAAGGTAGCGAATTCGAACTATTTGAAGCCCAAATACATAGAAATGAATACTGATGGTGCTAATGAAATAATTTAATATGAGCTGGAAGATGTGCTGGAAGAAGAAATTATGATCGACGGGCGAAAACAATTCTAGACTGGATACAACGAGACAAAAACAGTCTAGGAAACCTCCGCATACAAGAAGGTGTGACGAAATCAAGCACCACTGAGGAGTAACCTGGAAAAGAATTGCCCAAGTTAGATAGTTGTTGGAGAAGACTTGAGAAGACTTGAAAAGACCTTCATCCAGCAATGAATTGATAATGGTTTATTATGATGATGATTTTATTATATCTGGACCAAGTCATAATTTCATAATTTTAGAGAAGCGAAAAACCGGTTTCTTAACTAAGACCTATAGTACTGTTTTTGAAACTTACTAAATAGTTACAAAGTAGTAAGATGCTTTCAGACTTACATTATTACACCACTAGAAAGAACATAGTCTATTAAAAAAGTACTGTTAACTCAATTTCAACCAAAAAGTGACTTAGCATAGTCTACCTCTAACGTTCAGATACATATATAACTTTTACTAGGTAAGGTAGGGTAAAAATGGATCCAAAATTTAATTAAAGTCGCAGAGCGAAAAAAATATATTTGACTATTCAATCCATCATGTTGCAAAAAAACTACGAAAATTAATACAAAAGAAAACTAGAAAGTTAAGAATCATTTGTTTTGGCGAGTGAGAAAAAATAGATACAGATAACTCTAATTACCTATATACTTATCTGATATGTATGTTCAAGTTTCGCAAGTAATTTTCAATCAATATAAAATTTTAACGTAATGAACGCACGATTAGTTTTCTCGAATAAAGATTATATGCACTGTTGAGAGCTCAGGAATAAGATTAATCTATGTTACGGCACTGGATATGTGCTTACGTAATGCATTACGACCTTATAAACTTGTATAACAAATAGAATGCACTTAAAATGAGACGCAAACTATGCGAAAAATCGGACTTTGAATCTAACTTGTTTTGTGATCCAACTCGAGACCTCACTTAGCAAAGATCAGTGTAGTAGCTCCCACCACAAAGTTCAGGACCTTCGTGTTATAAAGTGTCAATTAAACACGGAGATGTGAAACGGTAATAAAGCATTTCATCAATTTGAAACAAAATACGTATATTGTAGTAATAACTTACCCTATTTGTTAAGATAATGAACGTTATATTCTGTTTTTAAAATGACAGTCAAAGCAGAATGTATTAAATAATAAATGAGAAATTGTAAAATTTCAATTTCGGTACGATTTAATACATTCGTGCTGCTATGTGTTGTGTTATCCGTTAGGAGGTATTGAACAATTCTGATTCAAAGGAAGGAAATCAACTACTGTATAGTACTGCAGTTAATTTAATAGAGTTTAATTGTATAGGCAGCTCTGAGGCTATATGATACAAAGTTTATTGCTGAAAGTGAAATATGGGTTACTATTAGGGTTTTAGGGTGATATACCCACTGATCATTGAACCTGGAATACACACATGGAAAGCATTAGCACTAGCAAATTAGCTATGAAGAGGTACACCATACCATAATTCTAAGTCAAAGTGAAAGGAAAAAATAAGCGGAAACGATAGACTATACGAGAATAATACTTTCACTATTTTAATTTCACACTATTTATTTCGAGACTTTCGAGACTTTCGAGACGAGACCGAGACTTGGTACTCGAGACCGAGACCGAGATCGAGACATGCATTTGTTGACCGAGACGAGACCGAGACCGAGACGGTGATTTTTTACTCGAGACGAGACCGAGACCGAGACCGTTATTTATCAACCGAGACGAGACCGAGACTGTACAAAGTCTCGTCTCGTCTCGTCTCGATACCATCCCTATAAATTCAGAAGAACACTCAAATAGTTCTTAATAATAGCCAGTGGCGTATTTAAGGGGGGCTTCCGGGCTTTAGCCCCCCGAAATCTTACTTACTATAGTAAATAAATGAAATATCTTACAGAATTTTCACATTTCCAGGCAAAGCACCCCCCCCCCCCGAAAGCTAGCAAAGCCTCCCCGAAATTTAATCGTAAATACGTTACTGATAATAGCTATTTATTAGATTGAAAATAGCTTTCTACTTGTATTTGATTTTCTTTCAGGCCTGTACATGCATTTTGTTGTGTGCTTATAACATTAACCTTCTCTGATAAGTATTCTTTTTAAGAAAATGAGCTTATTCTATTTGTTTAAATTATTCATATAAGACAAAATTTAGGGTTATCAGAAGGATTTAATTTAAAATGAATTTCCCTATGTAAGAACAGAATATACTGTAGTTAATATTCAGTAGTTTATTGTAGTCAATTATTACAGGCTATTATTCACATAGAAATCTGGGATGAGTCTCAATGATGACGTGTTGTTTGTCACAACTTGATTTTGCTGTTGTTTGTCATGATTTTGCCACAGTATTTTCATTCTGTTTCTATCAGATCTCATTACCGTGAAGATTGATTCACACCTGAAGTAGAAAAAAAAAAAAAAAGAGTTGTGAGACATATTTTAAATCCCAGATCGTTTGCAAGATCAGGTATGCAGATGACGCGGTTATTATAGCTAGAACCGAAGGACTACAGGGGATAATAGGCAAAATAGTTGACACTTAGAAACTATATGGAAAGGGAATCAATATCGAAAAATCATCAAGATAATATCTCATGGGAACGCGCTCTTATGCGTCTGAGTAGAACAAAGAAAAACTTGAAGAAGTCGATAATTTCAAAATATCTTGGAAGTATTTTGACGAGAGACACTTACTGCACCAAAGAGATCAGGCCAAGAATTACCAAAGCCCAAGAGTAAAAACGTGAAGTTTTCGTTTTAACGATAACATCGAAAACTTGAAAAAGGCAAAGTAAAGTACATAGATATACTTAAATATATGAAAGAAGGCCGTTTTTGGTGTTTTAAAATCGTCAAATAACGCGAAATTGGCACTTTTTTTCAAAACAAGACAGAAATGCACATTTAGAGAGCTTTGAAATGTGGTGTTGGAGGAAGATGGAGAAGATACAATGGTCAGAGAGAGAATAACAAATGAAGATGTTTTAACACAGATAGAAGAGGACGATTTCAGTCAGCATCCTTCATAGGAAGGTCAATTGGATTAGACACATCTTGTGAAGAAATTGTTATCTTCATAGCGCCATAGAGGGAAAGATGGAAGAAAGGAAGGAGTAGGAAGAACACAACTCATTTGGTAAATAGAAGAAAATATTGGTAGTTAGAAGAGGAAGCTGAAGGTCGAGGAACTTGGGAGATACGTTTCCAGCCGAAAATATAATAATAATAATAATAATAATAATAATAATAATAATAATAATAATAATAATAATAATAATAATAATAATAATAATAATAATAATAATAATAATAGATGTGAATAAGGGGTAAGTGATTTTGTCTTTGAAACGAAAGAGGTCTCATTAGCCTTTCTGCTGAAAAAGAACGTTAAGCTCCAAACAAACGAACACACAACATTATTAATATCACAATAGTTTCATAAATTGGCATAGTTGCATTTTCTCTTTTAATGCAGTTCCTATTATTACCTCCTGTTATATAATGTTAATTTTCCGTTATGTTATACGACTGCGTTTTATCTGCGTGTTATACGACTGCGTGTTATACTTAAGAAAAATAAAATGCAACATTTCAGTTTTACGTCGTACGAGAATGAATGAAAAATCGTAGATTGAAGGAAGTAAGGAGAAATAGGGAGAACCCTGAGAAAATCTACCCATGTTTGTCCACCACAATGCTTTTGGAGCGAGCTGAGATCGCGGATGGCGGAGACTCCATACACCAGGGGAGAACGCTCTACAACTGAGACATTGTGGCTCCTATATACTTAAGAAACGTATAGACCTATATACGAGGTGTGTTCAAAAGAAACCGAACTTTTGAAAGAGCGTGCCAACCGGCAGAGGGAGCGCGTTGCAGGTACGAGCGTACTTAGCGGCAGCAAACTCCCAATTACCTCGTTTCGCTATGACCGTTAGTCGCCGAGCTACAGCCGCTGAAGTAAGGACGTGCACAATCTGATCGTCGGATTAATGATAAAATGACAATGAAATTAGACAAAAAATAATGAAGATGGAGGAAAAAATCATAAAGGGATGAAAATTGGCAGAGATGTGTATAATAGTGGTCCAATCAACATACTAAAAGTCCCAGGAAATCCGAGTGGAGCTTCATCCACCATATTGGAAAATGGCCGCCTCGCCGCTGATGACGTAAAACTACTTTTTTCCTTATTTCTTACACAATACGCGAGAAAATCGTCTGACAGAGTTAAAAGTCGATACAAGCGTTTGGAATTGTAGTCCAGTCAACATGCTAAAAGTCCTGGGAAATCCGAATGAAGCTTCACCTTCATATTGGAAAATGGTGGCCAATGATGCTCTAAAACGACGTTTTTCGTTATTCCGCACACAAAACTCCAGAAAATCGTAAGAGAAAGAAATTGGTACAGGTATGTGGAATAGTGGTCCAGTCAACATACTAGAAGAAGTCGTGCTAAATCCGAGTGGAGCTTTACCCATCATCATAGAAATTGACCGCCGCTGATGGGCCGTAAAACGACGCTTTTGTTAGTCTGCACACGAAACTCTAGTAAATTGTAAGAGAGAGATAAAAGTCGGTACATGTGTGTGGAATAGTGGAATATCAACATACTAAAAGTCATGGAAAATCCTAATGAAACTTCGGGCACCATCTTGGAAGATAGATAGATAGATAGATAGATAGATAGATAGATAGATAGATAGATAGATAGATAGATAGATAGATAGATAGATAGATAGATAGATAGATAGATAGATAGATAGACTATATCTAATTATATTCAATAGTTTGATAGCTACTTTTACTGTTCTGCTTGTGTCGTTTGTTATGTTGTAACTTCTTATTCGTCATATTATCTTTTCATTGATTATAAATCTAGCTCCGGTGATTCCATTTTCCCTCCCGAATTGATAATTCTGTAGCCACCTGACGAGAAATCATCTTATTCTTGCCATTTTATTTCGTTGCTCCTCACTATATCCACGTTCAGTCGTTCTGTCTCTCTCTTCAAATTTTATAGTTTAACTGCTACTTTTAGAATAGGGACGTTTCATCCTCCAATGTATACTACCGGTCCATAACTAAGCGCTTTTTTTCTTCTCTAAAATTCACGGAGCTCACTGCTTTTACAGTATTGGATTCTGAGATTTTTCCTCTACCCATTGGGGAAATTCAGTTACACTCTCTATAGTTCGCTGGGAGCTCCGTCCTCAGATCCACGTTCATGCCTTCAGCATAAATACAGTTCTAAAAAAAAAAAAGTACACACGAATTCTTCTATCCTCTCATCAGATCCTTTGCGGCACATCAACTTCTGTTGACACCAGATTCTTTCAGTATAACTGTTTGAATTCACACCACACAACTTAATTAAACATTAAGGGCCTTATGCAAGGTCGTTTTGACGTATGGTTAGCGTGATATTAAAGGGCTGACTACTGCAGGAAACATATGTTAGTCGAACTCTTTAGTATGGTACTAATAACGCTCCAGAACGACTCTGCATAAGGACCTAAAAGTTTATGATCATTAACATCAGAACATTTCGTCATTGACACTTTAGCATTGCCGGTAAATACACCAAGTCACATGAGAGAAGACAATAGAGGAAGCACATTTGACTTTACAGGTGTAACTCTAGCAAAATTATCAAATACAGATTACTATTTTATGCAAATATCTCGAAAACTACGTATTGTACGAAAAAAAGTAAAGAAACATTTTTATTTAACTTTTTACGGTCTTTCTGGTGATGCAGTCTCACTACACATGTCTTTATTTATTTACCGAGATATAGGTAAATAATACGCCATTCTGCATCCAAGATGGCGACTTCTCGACAATTTTGCACTTTTCCGAAAGATATAAATCCGCCATATTGCACCCAACAAGGCTATTTTTTTTTTAATCGTACTTTCGGGTCATCTACCCTTGTCAATAGACATGTGCAGGAAATTTCGCGTTTATAGCAACAGCCCTTTTAGATATCTTATTTTCACATTTACGCCGCAATATTTCGAACAAGATGGCGCCTTTGATATGCAATCACACGTCGGCATTATACATGCAATAAATTAAGACAAAAATGTGTAAAGATACATGACCGCACCTAACCTTACCTAATCTCGACGAACACATGGTCACTAATTTAAGATAATGAACGAAAAACACAAGAAACAAATTATTATTAATAAATATGTACATTTAAAAATATATCTTGAAAGAAGAAAAAGAAACAAACTAGTACCCAGACAACAAGTACGTGTACGACACATGTGCACTATCCATACATAAGCCGTACATTTGCACATGTGCATTTGTGTGGATGATGAACACATACATAACCCGTGCATAACCCGTACACGTGAATTTGCGTGGATGAAGCACATATACATAACCCGTGTATGTGCACATGTGCATTTACGTGGGTTATGCACACGTACATAACCAGTGACTAAGTCGTGCATGTGCACATGTGCATTTGCATGGATAAAGTACACATTTACATAACCCGTGCCTAAGCCGTTACATACACATGTGCATTTGCGTGGATGAAGCACAAGTACAGAACCCGTGCTTAAAGCCGCTATGTACACATGTGCATTTGCATGGATGAAGTACACATTTATGTAACCCGTGCTGTAGCCGTTATATACACATGCGCATTTGTGAGGACGCAGTGCACGCACGCAACCCGTGCTTAAGCCGTTATGTACACATGTGCATTTGCGTGGATGCAGCGCACGTACGCAACCCGTACTTAAGCCGTTATGTGCACATGTGCATTGGCATGGATGAAGCACACATTTATATAACCCGTGCTTAAGCCGTTGTGTACACATGTGCATTTGCATGGATGCAGCGCACGTACGTAACCCGTGCTTAAGCCGTTATGTGCACATATGCATTTGCATGGATGAAGCATATATTTATATAACCCGTGCTTAACCCGTTATGTACGCATGCGCATTTGCACGGATACAGCGCACGTACGTAACCCGTGCTTAAGCCGTTATGTGCACATGTGCATTTGCATGGATGAATCACACATTTATATAACCCGTGCTGTAGCCGTTATATACACATGTGCTTTTGCGTGGATGTAGCGCATGTACATAACCCATGCTTGAGCCGTGCATGTGCACATGTGCATTTGCGTGGATGAAGCACATTTAAATTACCGTTGCTTAAGCCCTTGTGTGCACATGGGTATTTGCACGGCTATTACACGTGTATATGAGACGTCCATATTACCGTGCAAGTGTATAATTTTACTTTCATTCTTTTACTCTCATTCTCATCAACAGAAAGTAACCTCCATTTTTGGTAGGTGTCGTTTTTCCTCCAGGTTTACAAAATTACTTTCGTGACCTATTACAGCAAAATATGTTGCGTTATTTGTTACTTGGCAAACATGTCAAAGATACTACCTAAAGCTTTGCTTGTTGCAAATAATAAACTCCAAAACTAAAATTCCCACTGACAACTATTAGTTACTTGTTATATACTTTGAAGGTGATGTCTTCGCAGTTATAGATGGTGTTACTGCGTAAGACACTAAGTATATAAACTCCTTTTTTTCGTTGCATCTCGAATTTGCTTTTACATCACCTCTGTACTACGAGGAAATCACCTGTGCACTACATGTAAGTCATCTGAGTACTGCTTCAAATCACCTCTACCGTACATGTAAATCATCTGGGTACGGCGTGTAAATCATCCCTGTCCTACATGTAAATCATCTGGGTACTGCGTGTATATCACCTATGTGCTACGTGTAAATCACCTCTGTCCTACATGTAAATCACCTGAGTACTGCGTGTAAATCACCTGTGTGTTACGTGTAAATCATCTCTGTCCTACATGTAAATCACCTGGGTACTGCGTGTAAATCACCTGTGTGCTACTTGTAAATCACCTGCGCGGTAGGTGTAAATCACTTGTGCAGGACGTGTACGTGTGCATTGCACATGTTCTGTGCACGTGAAGATGTTGAATAGGACCTGGCATGTATATGTGCATCACATGTACAGGCGTGCATTTATACAGATGATGCACATGTTGCATCCGTACAATTGTACATGAACTATACGGATACTATACGTGCATTGTGCTGTCTGGGGTACCCACTGAACCCAGACTTTCTATTCTGTAAACCCATGCCCTACCACTGCACCAAGCTACTACCTTGAACGTTTGCCCTTGTATTTACCTTGCACATGTTACTTAGACCCTAGTAATTCAGACCAGTAATGTTTGCGACATGCTAATTGGATTCAAGATGGAGACTTTTTCCATGCAATTTTTTCACTTAAATTACGTTTCAACCTTAGCTATATAACAAATGTTACTTTTGTAACATATGTACAACTTGAAATTTCCGCCGTTACTTTTGGACAGCCATATTGGACTCAAGATGGCAACTTTTCCAACTTTTCCAACTTTTCCGATTTTTTTTCCATTAGCTATCGTACCAACATTCGCATCTACTCATTCGTACCAAATTTTGTGTTTCTAGCAGATCTGTAACTAGGCTTACAATGTCACCCCCGGAAAATCTAAATCCACCATATTGAACCGAAGATGGCTACTTTTGTAAAAACTTTCATATCTTTCACCATCTATAATTGACAGTAAATATATATATGGGAATTTCGAGTTTCTAGCAACAGCCCTTACACCAGCATATTTGAACCAAGACAGAGACTTTTAATACGCAATTCCTTTTAACGTAAACTACACTCCTTCCGTAATAGTATTCTATAACAAAATATTATGTTTCTAGTTTGTCTACAAGTGGCCTAAAAATGAATTATAGACAGACGTTCCGAATCAAGTGGTAGACGGTGGTAGACGGTGGCTCAGTGGTAGAACGCTTATCTTTAGTGTGTTGGGTTCGACCCCGCCCAAGTAAGTTTGTGCTGGACAACTTCGTGTCCGTGAGTTTTCTCGGGTACTCCTCTTTCCTCCCACACTCTCATTCCACTAATTATTCCGTAATCATTCACTTTCCTTAATCACCCATCTCCCTTAGTCCAAAGAACATAATCATGGGAAGTTAAATTGAAGGATCTTTTTGACTTCATATACAGTGGGTTAGAATGCTATTGAAATAAAAAAATATATTTTATGTAAAGTAGCAAGTGAATTGAATCAAAGATATTTGGGCATTTGCACAAATAATTTATGATTCAATTCTGCAGTAAGTCAAAACTCAGGGCGTAACTGGTTTGTGTTGTTATAGCAGCCCAAATGTGTGTTTATTAAGTAACTTTTTGGAGGATAAATATCGCTGTGCATTTGTACTTGAATATATACAATATAAGTAAATATGAAACAGAAGTGAATTAGAAAGAAAGAGGTTCCATTCTGAGAGTATGGATGTCGCCTGCTGTGTTAAGTCATCTGGAAAGGAAACCCAATTACGATTCCAGTAGCTGGAGATAAAAGCAGATAAGCACTCCAGTATCAGTGGGTGGTTTTTCCATCTCCTAATGGGATTGTTGTGTGTTACCAAGGTTACAGATAGAACGTTTTTAAAAAATATTTTTTATTTTTATTTTTTTTAAATATCTCCTACCATTTTTCCGCCTCATTCCTTAACAGCATTGGAGGTCTTCGTCCTTTTTCGAAAGTGAAATCAGTTTATACTATGAAATATTGTTTCAAGAACAATGAAATGATGAAAGGTACAGTCTTGTTCGAAAAAAACATGGTCACCCACTTACAGTATCTTGTAAAGGAAATATTTTCACATTCATATGCAGAAATATTAGAACTTTAGCTTCGAAAAAGGCATCTCAATTGATTAGTTTTCAGAAGAGAATAAAAAGGAAGATTGTATATTCAATCAAGTTCAAAAAGGTTCCCTTTTAATGGCCGTTTTCTTTCCCAATAGCGTAGCCTGTTTACTATAACTTGATGTAAGAGATACTACAACTAACTTTAATGTATAAATTAAGAAGAACATCTTTATGTTTATTAGAAATATCTATGTGATTGGGTGTTATATTTATCTAAATAAATCCTTTTGAACAAATTAAAATTTTCTATTCCTTTTTGTAAGAAATATATCACAGTCAAAGTTTTAGACACTTAGGTTAGATATTTCCGATATGCATTGATATCCGTCTCATTTGTGTTGCTACTGCTGTAGAGGCCTTCCAATTTTGGATGTTTAAGAATGTTTATGGCACAGCAGCGTCCTTAACTTGTAACACCGAATAATAAATTGTGATATTGTTAGTTATCATTAAGTATATAGATTTAAAATATGTAATAACCTGAAGTAGTGCCATTTAAAGAGTATAACAAAGTTGGATTTGCAATTCTGTTTATCAGATAATATGGCGAAATGTCTCAAACAATGCCCCGTCTGTCGATATTTGCATGTTACAAAATTTAATCGGATTTTATGTATATTATAGTTTATAAATTACAAAGTCGTTTCAAGATAAATAGTCCACTCTATATACATTACTCCAGCTAATACAATCGTTCACTGTTCACTCCACCAAATTCATTGTTTTTATAAAGTTTAACAACGTATATTGTCCAACTAAAAGACTGAAAACCATGAGGGAGTAACAATGTTGTTCAGTGTGTATGTGTGACAAAAGGAAGGCAAAAATAATGGGAACGTAATTATAACTTGTGACTTTGTGAAAGAAAAATCATGCTTTCACCCGTTTTGGCTTTTAATGAACCCCATCTTATCAAGTATGCCTTTCATATTGTAAAGTTACCTATAATTCCATTTCGAGAGCTCCTCGTGGCTAAGCGGTTAGCGTACGCGACTTTGGCGTGGGAGACCCGGGTTCGATTTCCGGCGGGAGCTCATGTGGTTTGGGTTCCACGTTAATCAGTAAGTCCACGTCTCATATAGCCTCGCTGCTGAAAGAAAATCTAAACTAAAAATCAACTCAACTCATAATCCCGTTTCGCCTACAGTATATAAATATAGCCCTCTGACAACACTGAGAAAGTTGGGGATATTAAAATAGTTACTTTCATTCAGTATCCTTTCTGAATAGCTGTTAGCGATAAAAGTAAGAAAATAAATAAATAAATAAATAAATAAATAAATAAATGGAACTCCCTAAGCGAATGATGTGTTTGCTGGACACTATAAGAAGTCAGGAAATCGGAGGAATATCATAATTGCATACTTGTTATGTATCTTATCCTAATCTCGACTCCAGCGTCATAACTTCTAGTTTTAGATTCCCAAGAGAAGAAAGATGGTATCCTTTCCCTGCTTTATTGGCTTAGTGGGTCCACCTACTTACTTTAAGGTAAATGGGCTGAGCTTGCCTACCGCAAGACCATTCAAGACAGACAGACAGCAAGAAATATCATCTTCTAAAGGCCAACATACACCAGCGTATTTTCAGCGCGCATTTTCGGTCTGTAAAATGATGTCGGAAATTTCGGTCCGTAAGTTGGCCCATACACCTAGCGTAAAAATAGGCGCGTAAAAGAAGAAGAAAAAGAAGCGGTCATTTTTCGCTCTTCCTCTTGCCTGTTGTTTGAGCACATGGTCGTTTTCCAGTTTACTCAAGTTGCTTGAACAAGATGGATCTATCTAAGGTCATGGTTTTAAGTGCAGGTGCTATAACCATTGTGTTGTTAAGTAAAAGAATAAAAAGAAAGCATAGAAGAAACAGACTGGGAGCCACGCCGAAGAGGATTAAAAATTCACATTTATCTATATTACGTCCAAGCAGCTCAATCCATTTGGCCTATTTTTGGTACAATCTTAGATCATTGTACTTAGTGATCTGAGATCACTAAATATTTATATAAATCGTACTTCGAAGGAGGAGGACACAGGACAGGGAAAAAGTTATATTCATTTTTTTACGATGTAAATTGCAAACATTTAAATTTCTAAACAGACACAATGATGATCTAATACAATCTGAACGAGTTTGATGTGTGGTTTCCTCTTACCTTCCGAAATAAGCCTCTTGTTTGGAACTGCAGTTTACAAAGAATAAGGGAGTAAAGGAGTGTTCCGATAGTTAAATAATTGATTGATTTTTTTGTTATACAATGTTTTAGACTGTCGACTTTGGTCGTTAAAAAGTGGGCTACTGAATGATAAATTCAATTTAAAGAAAATATGATTTATTAATGGTTGCGGCTTTTGTTTTTTTTCTTTCTTTCTTACAAAATTAACGAAGAATATAGTAGTAACAAATAGAATAAATTATCCCCTCACGGGATACCAATTTTAAATACGTTATGCACAGCTCAAAAATAGGCCAGAAAGGAAAAGCAAGACTTATACAACTACCTCCAGCCCCAGGGGCGTCGTTAAGGGGGGTAAGAGGGAGCCTCCCCCCTCAAAGTTACCAATTTCTTGACAAGTTGGCAAATTAAAATACCTAGTTGGCAACTTGAAGAATGCCGTTTTGTTCAATTGACTTATTTGGTTTAACATTTTCTTAGATACCCAGATGCTGTAACTTATCAGTTCTTTTATAGATTTGGCATAAATTTTGTGTAGTTTCCTATCTTGAAATAAATTGATATATTCGTTTAAAGCTCCTTTACTTGTTGCAAGTGATCACACTTCACTTTAGTTCATTTGATATTCCTAAACATTTTGAAGAATCTTCAATAAAAAAATCGAGAAATTGTACCACTGACAAAAGCACAATAGAGCAAAATTAAAACAAACACAGATAGAAGAGGCTTTTCGGTGGCAGTTATATTGGAAACAAAAGCATTTGATACAAGAGCGTATACAAGACAACAGGCATATTGTGGAGATTAATGAGACTAATAAGAATTGATATTAATAAAACAAGAACAAGGCAGTGACTGGTTAGTATAAACTTTTTATTTCAGTTCTGTTTTGCAGTAAGACTTTCTATTCACAGGGCTTTTCGAGTAGGGAGAACTGAGCAAAAGTGTGTTTTGGCAATAGTTTAGCCAGTGCCTTGTATAAGGGAGAGAGCGGGGCGACAGCCCCGGGCGCCAAAGTAAGGGAGCGCAAAATTGGGAAAGAAAAACAAGAGAACAAAAGAAAAAAGAAAGAAATGAAAAATTAGAGGAATATTACTAGTATGTACTTAAATCCTCTTTCTGCTTTAGGAGGTGGTCCTATAATGTTACCCATGTTAGGAAAATATATGTACACATATATAAAATGGAAGGGAAAAAGTAACAAAAATTGCTCAGAATCAAGGAAAATCAGGGTTTATTTCTGAAAATTTTCTTACCCTTCGAGTCAACCATGGTGACGCTTCGCGGTTGGTATGTCGATCTCACTCATATGTACGGGGTTGCCATCGTGTACTCTCGCCCCGAGGAAAATATATGCGCACATATATAAAATGGAAGGAAAAAGTAATAAAAAGTGCTCAAAATCAATGAAAAGCAAGGTTTATTTTTGAAAATTTTCTTACGCTTCGCGCAAACCCTGATGGCGCTTCGCGGCTGCTATTTCGACCTCAGTTATACGTATGCGGGCACCATCATGTACTCTCGTCCCGAGAAAAATATATGCGCAAATATATTAAATGGAAGGAAAAAAGTAATAAAAAGCACTCAAAATCAAGGAAAAGCAAGGTTTGAAAATTTTCTTCCGCTTCGCGCCGACCATGGTGGCGCTTCGCGGTTGGTCTATCGACCTCACTCATATTGTACGTGGGCGCCGTCGTATACTCTCGCCCCAGGCGCTGATTTCCATGGCACGGCACTGGGGGGCCACAGTAGGTTTCTCAGGCGTTCGATGGGGGAAGCTACAATGGATGAGTCAAGTAATTTTGTCGCTTCCGTTGTAAACCTAAGTGCATGATTCCAAAAGTCACATTCTGGAGGGCCAAACAATACATCTGCTAGGTGAAAGCATAGACCGGCGTGTCTTTCACTTCATTTTCATACAGATGAGTTGTCATTCCTACCTTATTTTTAATCCCGTAGTTGCTTCTTTCGGAAAGTTAAACAAAAATTGAAGTTCTTCCTTTCTTTATAGTACGTATTTATAAGTCAAAGCATTACGTAGCTCACAGGGCCGCAACTATGGCGAAAAAAGCAATTCACGTGCCCCGGGCTCGTGATTGGTGTGGCGCCGAAAAGGGAGGTTATATATTAGTATTTTTCCTGCCGGTATTTAATGCTTTTCATCAGAATGCGAAATCATGATATCGAAGTGGGAGAAGACTGGAGGACAGAAAAAAAAAGCTCTGCGCACTTCTCGTGAGGATTGGCTGGCTGGGATTACCTAAACCATGATAACCATGAGTTGTCAAATTAACAGTTGTGCATCATGGGTGATGATAATGATCCTGAATTGAGCTGTGAAATTGGACTCGAAACCAGGGGTTATTCGTATTCGTATCTCACAAGTAAACCTTACGTTTGGGTGAATCGAGTTGCTGACTGAGAGACATATGAGAAAGCAGTACTAAATGTGGCCAGTATTTCAGTGAAGTTGTAGGTGCGAAGCTCCAGGGGTTTAGGAGATACAGCTACCAGAACATCACATGGAAGTACAGAATAGTCTTCATACAGTTGGAGGTAAAAACTCTGTAAGACCTCTTGTAACGACGGGAAGTCATATAGTAAGGGTATACCTAACGGCGGCCATCTTGAAACCCGCCATTTTGAATTAAGGTTAAGTTTTTAAAATAGGAATAGGGTCATGTGATACATGATTTAAGGCGCAAATTTAACCAGAAGAACAATGGTAACGTTAATTTTTATTTACGCGCAATTGGTAAAAAGTTGCAGGGAAATTAAATATTGTGCAGCATATGTATTAGTCATTACCCAACTTGTAAATTTTGTGTTAATGATAATAATTAAATAAAAAGCAGGTGGATAAATATTAGGTCTATGGTAAGAGTTGCCTTGATGGCGGCCATGTTCAAATCCGCCATTTTGAATCAGACAAAAGTTTTAAACAAAACGCATAACAGTGACACCTTATTAATAGCAAATTATACCATAAATCCAACGGTATAACGATTTTTGCTTTATCATTAACCAGCACAAAATTAAATGGGAATAGAGTAATGCAATCGATGACATGGGCTAGAAGTTATTCAGAAATACAATGGTGGCGTAACAAATGCTGGTTAATGATAAAGCAAAAATGGTTATACCGTTGGATTTATGATATAATTTGCTATTAATAAGGTGTCACTGTTATGCGTTTTGTTTAAAACTTTTGTCTGATTCAAAATGGCGGATTTGAACATGGCCGCCATCAAGGCAACTCTTACCATATACCTAATATTTATCCACCTGCTTTTTATTTAATTATTATCATTAACATAAAATTTACAAGTTGGGTAAAGACTAATATATTTGGTCTAGGAATTAATTCGTGCGGTTGGTACGCACACATTGAAGCTGTAGTACAAACACAAAATACATAAATACCTTAAGAAAAATATTGTCCATCGCTAGCCACCACTTTTGCCTATCTGTCAGGCAATGTACGGATTCCGTGGCGAAAGAAGTCCTCATCCTTGGAAGCGATCCAGTCAGAGACCCATGTTTCGATATCTTCTGAAGAAGTAAACCGCTGTCCAATCAAATCGTTGTTCATGCAATCGAACAAGTAGTAGTCCGAAGGAGCAACGTCTGGTGAATACGGCGGGTAGGGTAAAACTTCCCATCCAACATTTTCTAAATAGGTTTTGACCGGTTTTGCGACATGTGGGCGAGCGTTATCATGTTGAACAATAAGTTTATCATGTCTGTTCTCCCATTCTGGTCGTGTTCTGGCCAGAGCTTGCTTCAAACGCATTAATTGTCGTCGATAACGTTCTCCATTCATAGTTTCACCCGGTTGCAGCAGCTCATAGTACACCACACCTTTCATATCCCACCATATGCACAGCATAACCTTTGCACAGTGAATATCTCGTTTTGGTTGTGATGGACCTGGTTCACCTGGTTTCACCCAGGCCTTTTTTCGTTTAGGGTTCTCGTAATGGATCCACTTCTCATCACCCGTAATAATTCGATGCAGAAACCCCTTTCTGCTCTGTTGTTGAAGCAGCAATTCGCAAATGGTTTTTCGTCTTTCAACGTCTCTGTCTTTCAATTCATGTGGAACCCAATGTGACATCTTTTGAATCATTCCCATGGCTTTCAAGCGTTTGGAGACTGTTGTTTGATCAACGCCTAATGCTGCTGCAAGTTGTTCCTGCGTTTGACACGAATCCTGCTCGAGCAATGCTGTCAATTCTTCGTCTTGAAATTTTTTTGGCTGTCCAGCTCACTCTTGGTCTGCCAAGCCGAAATCACCACTTCTAAACCGTGCAAACCACTTCTGACACGTTCGCTCAGCTAGAGCATGGTCACCATACACTTCCACCAAAATACGATGACTTTCAGTCGCACTTTTCTGCATGTTAAAGTAATGCAGCAGGACACCCCGCAAAAACACTTTATCAGGCACAAATTGCGCCATGTTCACTTAACTACAAACTGGTGTTGTTGACGCTTTAATCCACTGCCCTATACTACGAACGATACGCGATGACAGGGGTTTGCAACACATGTGTGGATACACGGAACTGTGGGACGCTCCGTTCGTTGCGCCATCTCTTGTCCACCCGCACGAATTAATTCCTAGACCAAATATATGTTGCACAATATTTAATTTCCCTGTAACTTTTTACCAATTGCGCGTAAATAAAAATTAACGTTACCATTGTTCTTCTGGTTAAATTTGCGCCTTAAATCATGTATCACATGACCCTATTCCTATTCTAAAAACTTAACCTTAATTCAAAATGGCGGGTTTCAAAATGGCCGCCGACAAGTACACCCTTACTATATGACTTGACCCTAGTCCTAATATGTACCCATATATTTGTTATTCACCTTTTGTCGTTACAAGAAATCTTACAGAGTTTTTACCTCCAGCTGTATGAAGACTATTCTGTACTCCCATGTGATCCCTGGAGCTTCGCACCTACAACTTCACTGAAATACTGACCACATTTAGTACTATTTTCTCATATGTGTATCAGTCAGCAACTCGATTCACCCAAACGTAAGGTTTACTTGTCAGATGGGGCATGGAATGGGACGAATATGAAAATAAGGTTGCTGTAAAGTTTTCCAGAGGGTTGGTAAGTGTGGCAATTTTTTTTTATCAAGACTTGGCAATTTCAAGTTTCATCCCCCCCACAACCCTGTAACGCTCGCTACGCCGCTGTCCAGCCCCATTCTTTAGAAATAGTTTGATCCTTGTTACCTCGGCTTTTGTAAGTTGAAGGGATCCTCCCCGCTGCTTCCACCTACCTTTTTTATTTCAAAGTTTATCTTGCCATTTAGTTTTTATCTAATTGTTAAAAATCATTTAAATATTTATTTATTGAAAGGTTGGGTGTTAGCGGACTTGGGTAATTTCATCACCGGAATTTTCGTCATCGGTAATTTTGTCACCAAAATATTAGCATGTAGGTTATTTTGTCACCAGAAATTTCGACATAGTAATTTCGTCACTTGTAATTTTGTCACCAAAATATTAGCATGCAGGAAATTTTGTCATGGTCATTTTTTCATCTTTGTTGAACTAAGTAGAGACAAAGTGAACGACCGAAACAGCTGACCTTATCTTAATCAAAGTTGGAAAACAATTCAGTTGGTGTTCGACTCTGGAAAATCAAAGTTTCGAATACTCGAAGCAAGAACAAACAGCAGTAAAATAACATAATGTCAGTTTCAGCAAATGTTAAAAGCACAGGCAAAATGGGCCAGTAATAGATTTATAGGCCTATATCACTATTTACAAATTTAAGTTTTGGCAATATTAAAATTTCAGAACAGAAAATTGGCAAACAAAATATAACTTGTATTAACACAATAAATGGTTTACATGTTCATTTTCTACTATTCATAACATTATAGGAAACAACAAGCATTTTTTTTTGAAACATTTAGTTCCAGTGTTATACGTTAAGCACAAAAACTAGAGCCGTTTCTAAAAAATCTGAAACACTTTTCTAGTTTGCTGTTTGGGTGGTGGCCCCACAGCATCTTGATGAAGCACAGCTGAAACCGTTGCTTCAACTTGTTGAATTTCATTAATAAGCTTCCAAATAGTTGCGTGGGACATTCCTACTAGATGATGAAACTTCTAGTTCTACAATTCACAAATATTAATTATCCTAGAATTGCTGTTAAAGGTAGCCTGGTGTCTGGGGGATATAGACGGGGCACATTACGCAAACAAATATTCCCAGACCGAGCTTTAACACGGCGATACGTGTTTGACATGTAAGTGCTATCAAAATAGTCCAGAAGTTCCAGCTCTTCCTACGAAGTCACTTGTATTAATCGATGCACATATGCTATTGGAAGAAATGCAAATCTGTTTATTTTCTCCCAAAATATACGAAAATTTTCATTGCTCTTGTACCGTTCTAAGAGTCTAAGCTCTGGGACCTTCCTCCATGTTGACTGAGTCAGGTGAAAAAAGTAACGCTATAAACGAGTTGAATCTCCAAAAGTTGCATTTACAGCCAGCATTTACGCTATATCAAAATCCATTACCATAGTTACAGGTCCGGATATTCACTAGATTCACTGCACTGATGCACCACCGCATGAAACAGTTCTTCATATGAATTTTGTGTCGGTCTACATTAGGGCGTATACCTAGTAAAGGAAGTCTCACCTCAAATAACATACACTTTTTTTTTTTTGCGCCATTGAAAAGTTGGCGTTCACCATCCACGTTTCACTTTTTAATAGCTTCATAAGGCTATATTTAAAGGAAACATCCGGAAATATTTATACGTTTTTCTTCCTTTATAGAAATTTGGTCTCCACATATATCCAATAACAATTTGCCAATGTTTAGTCAGAGTTGAAATATAATATAATTCTTTTAATAGCTCCTAAAAAAAAGCCACTCTTTTTAAATAACTCTGTTAACTTGGAGGGTCCAAGAGTTTGGGCTCAGAGAACGGTACTAGAACGATGAAAATTTTCGTCTATTCTGCGGGAAAATTAACAGATTGGCGTATCTTCCCTTATTTGTTTATTATTTTCTGTTCTGAAATTTTTATATTAGCGAAATTTAATATTTCTAAATAGTGAATAATGAACCCATTAGTGCCCCATGTTGCCTGTGCTTTTAACATTTGCTCAAGCAGACATTATTTTCTTCTACTGGTGCTTGTTCTTGCTTCGAGTACCAGAAACTTCAATTTTGCAGAGTTCAACACCAACTGTATTGTTTTCTAAGTTTTATTAAAATAACGTAAGCTGTTTGGTCGTTTGCTTTGTCTCTATTTAATTCAACAAAGGTGAAGAAATAACCGTGACAAAATTTCCTATATGACAATATTTCTGTGATAGAATTACTGGAAACTTTTATCTCTTGTCTCAAATACAATATCTAAAATATGTAACTCTTTATTTAATAAAAACAATAATCTATTTTAATTATGCTGCATAGATTTGCTTCAGTTGAAGATTAAAGAAAACAATTTCAAAACTTTTTCGAGTTCATTCATTGTACTTGTATTATGTTCTAAAAGACACTGGTGATGAAATTATCGTGACATTATTTTCGGTGACGAAATTACCTATATGGTAATATTTTGGTGACAAAATTACCAGTGACGAAATTACCGTAACGAATTTTCCGGTGACAAAATTACCGTCGCCCGGTGTTAGCATGAGGGGTCAGGTTAAATTCAGTTCTACTCTGGTTTTCGTTTATTGCCAGTTTATCACTGTTTATTTTCATGTTTTCTTTAAATGTAGTCTTTAGTAATTTACTGTATTAAAAAAATGTTTTAAACACTTAATGACTTTTTTATTCGTTCTTGCTGTCGGGTATGTGACATGAGGGTAAAATCCACCCGAACTTGAGGGTTTCCACATATACATACAAATCAATTGAGTAGTATAAGGGCGAACTCAACATCGGATAATTTTCTTTAAATTCGAGTGATAAATTTCTAAACTTAATACTTTTATGAGATCTCCAAGGGAAGGTTTTCGAATTTTCTTCCTATCCCGCAAAATAAAGGAAGTTCACTGATAGATGAAAATAAAAAGACAAACGCGATTTTATCGAAAATGACTAACGATTCTTCTCGTTCATCAATATTTCATTACCACTTTTATTATCTGGCATAAGTTATTTCTGTGGTAAAAATACAAAAAGGTTAGTTTACTCTTGCCTGTGAGTTTTTTCGAAATATTTTCTCAAACACGAGTCAGTTAATTTTGTTCATAATTGATAAATAAATGGTTTATTAATAACCGGACAATATGACATAACTAATTTTTTCTGAAAAGATCCACAGCGGGTAATTTACTCTTGAGGGGGAATTTGTTTTGAATTTCTGAAATACGCCTTAGGTGATAGTTCATATTTCATAAATAAATGTTTAATTAATAGCCTGCAATATGGAAACATCCACACGAAGCAGTCTTGAAGATGAGTTTCTACTATGTTCAATATGTAATGTCTATGAAAAATATACACAATCAAGTAGCAGATTGCGTCAATTATGTCAATTCTCCTAATAAAGACGCATATACTACTTAAAAACATAGTAAAACGATTGAGTTGTTTGTGAAATAAATTATTTAAATGACAAGTATTGAGTGTTACATAATATTTTGTGGCAATATACCTTAAGTTGACATTTATCTAGGAAGGTTTGATAGTACTCCCAACACTGAGATTGAGAAATGCTTTAATAAGTTAATATAAATTTATGAGTGTATTTCCTGTAAATGGGTGTAATTTTCAATTCTGGTCTTAGTTATGATCTCTTTTGGGCTTACATCTATTGTACCTTTCAGGTAAGTGTTCGTTAACATATCCCTATCATGATGAGATATAATACAATGTTGAAAAATATTCAACATGGCCGGTACCTCGAATTGAACCAGAACTTTTACGGCTGGGTAGCAACCACACACACAAAAAAAGCTGTACAACGATTTGCTATTTGACTTAGTATATAAGCATTAATGGTGAAATAGGATTATTATTAGATTTAAATATTTGCACAAACTGAGGTTTGGAACAATATACGAAGAAACAAACATTATATATCGTGGTTTATTAATTCTTTTTTTAAGAGTGATGTTAAGATCGCGTGAAAAAATAGTTACTTTCTGAACCTATTTCGCTATAAATTCTTGTAAAGTTGAGAAAGTACTTAAAATAACAAGCAGCACATTGTCAAAATGGCAAGAATCGTCATCGAATTTCGATATTCAAACTCAATTATTTGCTCCGTGTTATCAGGGAAATATCGGATAGTATCTTGTTCAAGGTCAGGATTACTACTATTTAAACTTACAGATACAGCACTAGGCCATTTTACTCTGAAACATTTTAACAATTTGATGACAATTTAATAACAATTTGAGGTCAAGATGGTACAAGACAACAGCGACATTACAAAAATAGCTTATTTATAGGTGATCTGAAAGTATACTCACTTGAAAAAACGTCTACAGTTTCTGGTAACTGATTATAGGTACTGACAATTCGGTTTAGAAGGGACATTTGGACAATATTAACTCTCACCGCTCGAGTGTAAAAGAGATCACTAGACCGTGTTGTTCTAGCGGGTACGCGAAAATTGATCTGACTTAACAAATGTTCATATGATATATGGCCATTTACAATTTTTTGCAAAAATAGTTCAGAAAATTTGTTTCTCACTAGGGGAGGTTTGATATTGAGGGATTTTAAAACGTTATTTTTTGGAAGTGTTCGGAGGTGAGGTATTCTGTAGAATACAATGGCTAAAAAGAAATTAATTACGGAATTTAATTTTTAAATGAGTAGGGCAGGCCATAGACCAGATAGGAGAACAATACTCAATAATGGGAGCAACATATGATTTATAGATAATTTTCAATTCGGCAAGAATTGGTCAAATGCTATTGACAGTCATACTGTTTTGTTAAATATCACAACAAAGGGCCACAGCGGCTCAGTGCTAAAGCACATATCTCTGGTGCGTGGGGTCCCTGGTTCAATCCCCGTGCAAATAAGTTGTCAAACATCATGTCCGTGGGTTTTCTCAGAGTACTCTCGTTTCCTCCCACATTTCATCCCACCAATTCTCTCATCATCATTCACTTGCCTTAATTATTGTATCCTTTAGTCTAAATGGCATAATCGTGGGAAGTTATACTCAAAGATTTCATTTCAGTATCATAACATGGGTAACTCTGAAGGTGTGATTTCATCTTTATATGCGCCTTTATCTGTGTGGAAAAAAAACTAATGTCCAAATATTAAATTAAATCTTAAATTCCTAGTCGAAAGGCATCAGGTTCGATAAGTTTAGCGAGCCTATATGAGAAGTAGAACCCGAACCGCATGAGCTCCCGCCTAGAATCGAACAGGGAGTCCCGCACAGAGGACGCGTACGCTGACTATATAGCCACGAAGGAGCTCTCATAATTTGCGAATTCAGATTAGGAAGTATTGGATTTAAATACCTTTTTCTCTGTGCACTCAAAATTAATTATGAATTTTAATTAGGAAATAATGTCTCGTTTTGTGCAATAGAAAATAATAATTTAGCCGAAATCACGTATTGTATAGAAAGACTGAAACTAGATTGGAATGATGAATTCTGGTGAGTCTACCAGCAAATCTCAGCAACGATTCGCGAGGACAACACAAGAACAGGTTTTCTTTTCTGAAAACAATAAGAACAGACCAGGGAGGAGGCCGTGGAAAGGGCAAGAGACCACCTGCTGCTCGAAAACCCTTTCATCTGAGCCGTTTTTACGCGCCGTATTTACGCTCGAAGTTAAAAGCAGCCAGACTTTTCCAGCGTATAAAAATTCGGTACGTAAACGTACGCCAGGTCCCATACACTAACGTATTGACAGCTGCTAACAAGACTAGCGCATGAAATTTTATGGCTACGGCTGAAAAATACGTCAGTGTATGGCCGGTGTAAGAATAATATAATGTTTCAGCCTCAGTTCTAATAAGAATATAGATAACTTTAAAAACACCATTAGTCTTTTGCAGGCGAAATTATTATTTCTTACATTTGGAACAACTTTCATTCATAACATTTTCTTTAAAAAAAAACTTTATGGACAATGTAAGATAATGTCAAAACGTGATGACAAGCTCTGTATGGCATGCTTGTCCATAAGATAATACACGATTATGAAGGGGAAAAAGAAGTTAATAATGTCAGAAAGTTTTGTTACGGAAACTACCAATGATGTCGCTAGTAGCAGTATTATGTCCATTAGTAACACATCTATGATTATAACACTTTTCTTCTTTTCTTCTCATATAAAGCCAAAAAAACAAAAAGAAGAGGTAATTTTAAAAGAAAGAACAGTTAAAAACCTTAAATCATCAAGAGAGAAACTGGGTGGGGGTGGAAGAAAATATAAGAAATTAATGAGACAGGTGCGTGAGCATGTATTCTTAAAGATAAGATAAAACTATTCGATTGCCCATAAACTGTGACGAAAATGCTGAGGAAGCCAGTTGTTAAACAGAAAATTGTGAATTGTCACAACACATTTTTCTCGCAGTCAACGTTAACATAATTTCGTGAGCTACAAACATAAAATTTTGTTATTTAGCATTTTTTGTATTATACAGTCCAAGTGAGTTTATATATGGCGTAGGCTACACAATTTAAATTATAATTTCTGGTGTCTTAACGCACATTGAGTAATATTTTTTGTTAATACAGACAAAAAAAAAAGAAAAAAAGGAAAGAAAAACAAAAGAAGAGATACTAGTGCTACACACAATGGCGATGTACTCGCACCGTTGTAAAACAATAATAATACATCGAATATCTCCTTAAAGTTAAAACTTCATACGTACTTGGATCAACCATAATATACTGTAGGTTAAGGAAAGGGAAAGAATACTGTATAACAATGGAAGTACGCATATTATATACCTTTCTTCAGTGCACTTATTCAGAATTTTTACACTGGATTTTAGTTCTATTTACCACGTTCATCCCTGACGTGCGCCACCAGTGCACCATCCCTAACGTTCTACAAAATAAGATAATTAAAGTAATGCAGTTGGAAAACCGTTACTTTCACCAAAAAAAAAAAAAGCATTCAAATGTCAGGGAATTTTCGAGTTTCTATGAAACAATCCATTCTGAAGTGCCTCTTTGGACATAAAATACGCCACCGGGGGCTCATGCCGGACCATGTTTATTATACCATAAGCGCGGGAAGACGTGGGCAACTGGTGACGCACAATAATTTTGTCAAATCTTTCCGATTTGAAGATTAGGTAGCAGGGCCGTGCCGTGGAAAATCAGCGCCCGGGGCGAGAGTATACAACGGCGCCCCCATACATATATTCCAAGCAATTTTTTCCTATCTTTTCCTTTTTTTCTCCCGAATTTTTCGCCCTCCTTACTTCGGCGCCCGGGCCGTCGTCCCGCTCCCTCCCCCCCACGCCACGGCTCTGTTGGGTAGTTTCATGAATACCTTGCATGATAGCATTGTCAAAGAGTTGGAAGAGTAGTCGGAGGAGTAGTTTCAAACTGCATATGTTCACAAAGAGCAGCTTAATTACAGAAAATGAGTATTAGTTCGTTCGTTTGTGTTTGTGTTCGGAGATAGCAACAGCATTGTTGCAGAAGCTGATCTAGTGGTGCTATTGTGGTGCTCTATCAAAATTAGGTAAATACTTGTAAAAAGTGGCAATGAATACTTGAAATGTAAAATCCTGTTATGAAGCCACGAAACAGGAAAAGGAAACCCCGCCAACTCAAAAAATGGCAAAACGTGCTTCCACATACTGCAATAGCTATAAGGTAACCCCCACTATGTATCATGAGTGCTTCAATGAGAAACATTTCAAAAAAGCAAAAACCTGAGTAAGTAAATCAGTAGACAGCTGTTCATTATTTTCATTCCAGCATCTCTGATTTTTTTTAAAAAAAGGTGTATTTTCTAGTGAATAATACTGCTTTTATTGATTTTGAAAAATTATTTATCTACAATTTTCCCCCAATAAGTTTTATTTACGATTATCTGTACATTTCCATATGTATTTTATATTATACAAGATGTCATACTAACCACATTTTATGTATATACAATAAATATCAGGATTATTTCCCTGAAATGATTAACAGGTCTGTTCCATAGATTGCCTACGATGTATATAATAACAGAAAGTCCTCAACAATCTAACTAAAAACCCAAAGACAACTTATAGACAGGAATATCAGATCGTGTACCACCGGTGGCGCACGTCGGGAATTAAAGAAGAATGGCATGTGTCACCATTGCTCACGTCGGGATTTTCGAAGAGCATATACTGTAGCTTCTTTATTACTGTTAGATGTCAGGTTGAAAGTTTTTTAAAACCCGTTGAGAATTCTACATTTTACAGAATCTTTGAATTTTACATCCCATGGTTATGCCGGGTAGGCTAAAGGAGATGGTGATGTTGAGAAATGGATGAAATGGTGGAATGAAGAAAGTGGAAGCAAACCCACGCTCACAGAGAACACCGAGAAAACCCACTCAGACAGATGCTCGCTTAGAGTTCACAAGGACGCACTCAACAAACCACAAGAGTTGTGTAATCGTGGAATCGAGAGTGATGAGAAAGTGTTTAGTTTATACGGAGGAAACCTGTTAAAATATTCTACGATATGCTGTTTTACGAAGACACATGCTCAAAATAGAGGGCTCAAAATCGAAAAATTCGCAAAATATCATCTCTCTGTAACTTACGGTTCCCGAGATATGGTTTCTTAAATCTCCCTTTTTTGGGTCAATATCTGGGAAACGGTCGTCAGTTGGCCATTGGCCACCGGTTACTGTTTGATACCAAAATGTTCACCATTCTCTTAGGTTTTGATCAACACTAATATCATCTTTCTATGACTTACGGTTCCCGAGATACGTATGACTCCTTAAATCTCCCGAAATTGGAAATTTTTTGGCCAATATCTCGGAAACGGCAAGAGTGACGTAAAAAAAAAAAAAACATCACTTTCTCAGGTATTTTTTAATGCTCTATCGAATGGAGGATTCAAAATTGAAAAATTAGCAAATAACACACACACATACACACACAGAAAATTCAGTAATGAACTTTTAATTTCGTTCAAAAGAAGAAAAGAAAGAAAGAAGAGAAATAAAACAGGAGAGATATAACATCAGCATTTTGTTTACCTAAAATTAGACACTTTTCTCTTTTTCTCAAAAATATGCAACCTTCCTGTTATTATTACTCTTTCTGAACTTGGAGATCATAATGGATTAAACTAAGATTGTATGAAATTCATTATCTAAACACGAGTTTACTATCCATAATATAGAAAGAACTAAGGGGAAAATAAATAAATTAATAACATCATTCTAAGCTATATAAAATTATAGAAATATTTCATCTTTAATGTTCGATAGTTGTAACTTTTTGCTCTCTCCAAAATACTCTTTCTAAATATCAAAAATTAATAAATTACAGTAGTTATGCCTGCTGAATAACTTCATATTTTAAAAGGATCTACGTATCTTAAATGTATACTCATGTCCAAAATGATTATCGCATATCTATAGCTGTCTTCTTGTAAAAATATAATTTAATAATGATTTTGCAAGGTACTTTTAATACTGATACTATGTGTATAATCCGGAAATGTATATTTATGGTAAATTTTATAGGAAAAGAATTATAAATACAAAAATTAGAATGAGCAAAACAAAATGTTGCTAAATGGACAAGAGAGTTTTATTTTCGTTTTATTGTTCTCATTTACTGCTCTTTTGACATGAAATTTGCCAAATACGTCTTTGCCGATTATACACATACTAACATTATAAGAAATACCGAGAAAATTAGTAATCAAATTATATTCCCAGAACATATTTATAGACATGCGACAATAATTTTGGACATGAGTGTACATTATTTGTTGTTTTAAAAATGGCTCAAATAACATGAATATATCTAAGTAATTTTAGTTGCCAAATTCTGTTATTTATTTATTCTTTCTTACCTAAACTTATTTAGGTATCCACGCTCTCCCTCTTCCCCCTCCTCTTCAAAGACTTCTATCGCTATTATTTTTGTCGTTCTTACTGAAAATTAATTTGGTGATTAGATACACGAATGGTATATTTATAGTTCTGTCAATAAACTTTCTAAAACGAATTATGTTCTCAAAATATTGATTCGTCCTTTTCTTCTTTCTCTCTTTCTTTTTTTTAAGATAGAAAATGATGATAGTTGTGTTTTGTCGGTTAGAGAATGGCAATTAGCTGTTCAAAAGGAAGAACTTCTATGAGAGAGTCTCGTCCCTTCTAAATCTATTTGTGTTGTTGGCGTTTATCATCTCGCAAAATTAAGGAAGTGGAAATATCCTGTTGTGTTACAAATTACACTCCAGGACCACCTGGAGCTTCCTGGAGAGCCGAAGAGAACGAAGTGGTGAGTAACCTGAATCGGTAAGATAATTTAAAGGACGCCCGACCTTCTCTCCGGCCTTGTGGTCGCCTGTTTCCTTCATAATTTGTGTTGAAGCAAAGCAAAACCAGACAGACAGACCTTTACTCTTCCATTGTTTACTTTATTTTGTTAAGTATTACATATCTCTAGTTTTTTTTTTTAAGTTTTATGCCGAAAAAGTGCTGCTGGTCACAATGGAATATCTAGTTTAATTTACAATATACCCTATAATAAATTTATCTGTATTGTACCTAGAATTTTATTTTGCAAACGTCAAATTAACTATTACCTTATGATATTAGCTAGCCCGTATTCTAAATTAGCTAGCCACTGTAGTTCATAGCTTGTAGTGCTATATAAATATTTACGCATAATATCATCATTTTAGGAAAGTTTATTCGAGGACTCTGACATATATCTACCCCTTGCGTTCCAGGTGTGCTGTAATAATAGCAGGTTTTCATTTACCGCTAAAAGACTGCGTATACCATTATATAGGGCATAATCATTGTGCACTCGCGAAGAAAGCATTCACATTACTGATGTGGAATATTTGGACTGAAAAAGGGAAATGTTGACATTCTGAATGGATTTTATGGTGTTTCAGGTTGGCAACACTGACAGGAGACCGGAGATTTTTTTTTCGATCTCGAAGTTGCCAATTGTTCATTGTCAAAACACATGCATGTGTATCGTAATTGAATGCTCCCTTAGGCCTGCCATCTACTGAGACAAAACTTTTTTTTTGTCAGTAAGGTGCTGCCATCTTTATGGAAATGGTGGAACTAGTTCCTGCCTTGTATTCACTAAAAAATTTCATCATCTCCATGATTAATATGACCCTTAATAAAGAATACGTTTTCATGACATTACTATGGATGCCACTGGTATTTTGCAACGGAGTAATTTATGACATCCACATGAATATCACTGGAACGCAAGGGGTTAAACAAACATTTCATTTTTACAAATTATCATTTCAGATATTTTAGTAAATACATTTTTTTAAAAAATATTAATTTTTCCCATCTTCAAAGAAAATCCAGCCCTTCCTACTGATACAGTGGCTAGCGTGTATGCCTTTGGTAACTGAGGTCCCTGATAAGATTGTTGACAGGGAGAGCCATGTATGCACTCAGTAGTTAAGTTTCCACTTTCAACTACGGATCAGGATTCACGAATTTCGTGACCCGTGACAGTCAAACCCGATGACCCGAGCAGACCGGTGTGTCTCGAACAGGACAAAATATCGTCCTATATATATGGAGAATGTAATCGGGTGTTCTAAAAAAATGGCGCCCACGAACAACAGAGTGCTATTCTTCAGGTCGAAATAAAGCATACCTTCCAGGGCCTCCTTCAGCCGCTATAGGGAATCAAAATTTCACAGATTAACTTGGAACCGCTAGCATCAGTCTACGAATCAATCAAGCAGTTACATCAATTGTTATGCTAATAAGTGCTGCTAATATCAACGTATATAGACTAAGTTTCAACTGGATGTCATGTCACTATTTGATAGATTGGTAGGTCTTTTCCGTAGTTCTTTATCTGCGATGTTGCCACATGGCGCAATTCGCGTCTCCAGACGAGGATTCGCAAGGTATAGGATTACATATAAATTTTCGCTTTATTTTGAATTCTGAAATAGTGATCTGTAGTACGTATGGGCCATTGTTATAACACCCGATGCGATATATAAACCTGCTAATGCAATTCTAGCAAATATGATCTCTCCTCTCCTCTCCTCTCTCTCTCACTTTCTCTCCCTCTCTTTTTCTCAAACTCTATTTTCGCACTAAATCTAAAATCTACCTTCTCTCTTGTTACATGCGCATGTATTTGCCAAAGCGTTGCACTGAAAGATAACCGCAAGGTAAATCAGAGTATAAATACAGGAGAATCACAGACAAGAAAAGCTACATTATTTCTTATGAATGATCGTTAAATTTTAATTGAATGAGCCTGTAAGGCTTGTTGTGTAGAATATAAGAAATGTCATTAAGCTCAAACAGTGTTTTGTTAAACCTTGCATGTATTATTATTTGTGTTCAAAAATTATTGCAATACTTATAAGAATATGATAACTAATTAAGATGAAATTATATTTGATAGTCAAGGCATCACACTTTGCATCCGAGTAATCGAGTCTGAGACAGAGAAGCGAGACTCGACCTGGATGTCCCGAACAAAAGTCGTTGCCTAAGTGATCCAAATAACGTAACCTACACAGAGAAAAATCCGTTCTCCGGACGACAGTATATTGTACAAATATACGGTATCCTCTTGCTTACTATAGAAATCAGTATGGAGCATACGTATGGTACATAGGTACTGCCCTTAGATGTTACATCATGCCGTTGCAGAATGTCTGACATCTAACAGTTTTCCCTATATATCATGCATATACTTATGTTACCTTCCTCAGATATATATTATATACGTCCATTTGTATGTGAGATCCTGACCGCCTACATTGTTTCATACGGGAAGTACGTATAGATGAAACACTGATACAGAAAGTATTATAAAACATGCGTTTTCAGATATATGTCTGCTGTACGTTAAGTCCAAAAACTACAGGAATTACGTATGTAACCTACCTTTTAAGTACGCCACCTACAATTTTTTTTCTCAGTGTAAGTGACTCAAGTAATGTGTCCCTTCGTTGCTATAGATCTGTCCTATACAACCTTGCTGCTGATAAAGGACGTAAATATAAACCAATGAATCGAAAAAAATCATATATATATATATATATATATATATATATATATATATATATATATATATATATATATATATATATATATATATATATATATATATATATATGAGGGTCATCTATAAAATAAAGACCGTTTAGCTATACAAAATGAAAAAATATTTATTGAAAAAAAATCAAATCTGTAACATACCTGAAACTTCCTTCACTTCTCTACATAATCACCACCTTCATTTAAATATTCGTCGTATTTGTTCAAGAACTTAAAAATTTCATGTTGTACTCTTCTATAACCATTCCATTAAGCCAGGTGATCACTACATTCTCCAACTGTTCAACACTTCCAAAACGTTTACCGCCCAGAAACTCTTTCAGCTTAGGGGAAAGGTGGAAATCGCTAGGAGCAAGGTGCGGACTATGGGGTGGATGTTCAAAATTTCCCATTCGATTTGATCCAGCAAACCTTGACTTGCAGCAGCAGTGTGAGAGTGGGCGTTGTCGTGAAGAAGCACAATTTCTCCAAAAAAAAAAAAAAAAAACTAGTATCTTTGTTTGGATGGCTTGCTGTACATTTTTTAGTATCTAACAATAACAATTTGCATTGATCGTAGTGCCTTTTGTCATGATTTGCATTGATTATCTGGCTTAATGAACTGATGGTAGAAGGGTATAATATAGGAACATTGAAACTCGTGAACAGATACAACAAATGTTTAAATGAAGGTTTTGATTATATAGAGAAATGAGGAAAGCTTCATGTATGCAACGGAATTTTTTTTTCAATAAATATTGTTTTGTTAAACTTGTTACCAGGGGTTTCATATCTATATATACAGTAAATCAGGTGCTCAAATGCTTTCTAGCTTTAAATTTACGTTAGTAATTAGGTGCATTAATCATATTGTCAATAAAACATGTTAATATGTACTAAATAACTTTATATGGGGCCGTGGTGGCTCAGTGGTAGAGCGTTCCCCTCTGGTGCATGGGGTCCTTGGTTCGATTCCAGCTAGCACCAAGTGAGCTTTGCGGTGGACGAACACCGTGTGCGTGGGTCTTCTTGGGTTCTTTCGTTTCCTCCCACCTTTATCCCACCATTTCCTTCATTTCTCATCATCATCGTCTCCTTTAGTCTAGCCGGCATAATCGTGGGACGTAAAACTTAAAAGATTTCATTACATTTTCATCTTTAAGTAGCTTTATTTCTTTCTTTTAATGAAAAATAGTCGAATGACAAAAGTAATATTGCTAAGAATTAAGTAGAGAAATATTATATACCATAAACATATCACATTGACTCATAATGGAACGCTATACAGTATATGAGTGTACATAAAATATTTCTGTAGGAGCTCCGAACAGAAAAACAAAAGAAAAGAAAAGAAAACAACTTAAAACGGTCTTCACCAATCAGTTGTTAATGATTTATCGACTAGTTCCCGTGAACTCATCGGCCGCCATATAAATTTTTATAAACTATTATAGAAGATTTCTTTTCTTTTCTTTTCTTTTTTTTTAATGTTTCATTTCCATTTGTTTCTATTTACTGTACATATAGTTTTGAACCCTAATTAGCAGTTGAAATTTCATTTGTGTCCCTCAGGGAATGGGAAGACAAATACATCAAAAGAGAGATGGAGGGGAGAAGTAAAGGGGAGTTAGCAGACTGTTCACAGAGGATTACGCGCAGAGAGGAGTTTTTATTTATTTTTTTTTTTTAAATTAATTGTTTCGAAGCGAAGCGTGCCTAGTCTATAGAACCTATAGAATCGTAATTCTCTAATGATGTCACGGTTAATAGGACCTTTACAAGGCCAACAAATTTTTATAATAGTACATACGTCTTCTTCCTATAAATTTATATTGATGTGTCACATTATTGAGAACTTAACTTCATAGCTTGTACGTAAGCTATTACGGAAACAATTTCCGAATATAGGCAAGATTTCGTAAAGCGTTAACGCTTTTTTTTTTTTTTTTTTTTTGCGTAGTTGAGAGTTCGATGTGCCTCGGATAGTAATTCGATTTCATTTTAATCAGTAAAGGATGCTGAGCGCAGTTAATCTCACAGACATCCGTTTCAATAAGATGTGAATGAGAGGGACTCACATCTTAAGAAGTGAGCCATTCCACAGAATTCTCCTTAAAAGAATGTTTTCAATGTAATGTTTATACTATTCTCTCTGTTTCTTCTTTGCCTAATGTGTTCCTAGCACTATTATGTCTAGCGCTTTGGGGCCTTACATTTTCAACAATAACTCACTAATTGCCTTGCAAATGGAAAATGAACGCTGAAAAGTTTGTGCTTCTCTCTCCCTGACTCCTGCGCCAGGAGTCGAACTTGATTGGTAGGAATGACATTTAGCGTTCCTTTCAGAAGCAAGGCTATGTAAAGGTCTGGATTAGCGCCTAGGCTGAATAGGGGAAAATCTAGGATGGTATGCCGCTAGGGGCGTTATATTTAGCTCACTTCCCTTATTAAAACAAAACAGATAACAGCACATATGGTAAGATAGCTCCTTCACTTCAGAAAATTGAAACAATGACTAAGTCATTCGTTTGTAGACTACGTTTGTACCGTTTGAAATGAAAATATTTTCGTTTGTACCATATTCCTTATAAGGTTACTTGAGAGGTAACTGGGGTGGCTCTCTTGGCGGCAAGATAGCCCCCCCCCCCTTCCCGTATCACAGCACAAAAAATTGAAATACACCATTCGAAAGTAAATCTTTGTACCGTTTGTACAAAAAAAAGTTTTGTTTGTACCCTGATAGTTTTCGAGAAAGAGGTTTGTACCCTGATAGTTTCCAAGATAGCCCTCCCAAATGGCATCTCCTCTTTCTCGAAAACTATCAGGGTACAAACAAAACTTTTTTCGGTACAAACGGTACAAACAATTTGCTTTCGAATGGTGTATTTCAATTTTTGTGCTGTGATAGGGGGAGCATCTTGGCGCCAAGATATCCCCCTCAGTTGACCTCTCAAGTAACCCTATAAGGAAAATGGTACAAACGAAAATATTTTCGGTACAAACGGACAAACATAGTACAAGGGAATGACCTAGTCATTGTTTCAATTTTCTAAAGTGGGGGGGGGGATATCTTCCCATACGTGATAACAGCAACATTACGTCTTTTAAATGTGGAAAGTAGAAATATACACGTACATTGTACAGTCAGCGACAAAAGTTATTTCCGTATGATGAAACTAGTTTCCTAAATAACTTGAGAATGGAAGTACAATTTGAGTACAGTTTTCAGTAAATTAAAAAGAATATAATTTTCTGTACATTACCACCACGGTTATTCCCCAAATACCTCTCACACTAACGTTATTGTCAACAGAAATTTTACCGAATGGAAAGAACTTTCGTCGCTGACTGTACATCGTACCAGGTCCGTATCCAGGGGGACTGGGGGGCCGCCCCCCCTAAATTTTTACTGGCCCCTCCTAAAATTATCACGGTAGGCTTACAAGTGAACTATATGGTGAAGTATAATGTGATTGGATCAGGCCCCCCAAACTTCGACCAACCCTTCCCCCCTAAATTTTTGGCCTGGCTACGGGCCTGCATCGTACACGAAAAAATAAAAGTGAACAAAACTATAAATTAAAAAAATACCTAGAGTAGTAGGAACTTTTTGAAGTGAAAAGTATATAGCCGTGAGGCAGTTCGAAAAAGCATCAAAAATGTTGGAAAATTAATCGTCACAGGAAAAGCATAATAATACGATATACAATATATAGACCAACATTGGTGGACAAATGCGCCATTTCCAAACTATAGCCTGCCGAAAATTGGTCTTATATGAGCAGTAGACTTCGGATCGATATGCACTAAAAAACGGCAATATATGCATGCAAATATGCGCTAAAAACCACGAAAATATGCACTGAAAATATGCAAATATGCACTGAAAAGGATAAATATGCACCAATCAAAAACTAAAGTTAAATGAGAAATTTGTTTATTTTTAAAGAAAAAAGTTGTATTTTTTGAACTACATATACTTGGTGTACAACTATGATGCATTCATGCTACAATAGACAACTATGTGTTTTCGGTATTTTCTGGCAAAAGCCTGCATTTGTCGGTCAAAACATTACTGTACATCGAAAATGTTCCTTCCGTGTTACAGATCGTTAAGGGACAGCATTTCAAAGAAGCAATGTTGCTTGCCGATAAATCTGCAATTCGTGCGTCGTTGTTCCCAGGAACACTTTATTTGCATTAGACTAGAATTTTATGCCAGGATTTTTCTCGTCTATTGACTGTGCTTTTTGAAAATATGTTTGTCCGATTGGTCTTGGCGGAGCCTGTTTCGTTATTGAATCAAACAGCTCAAATCACTACAAAGTCCTAGTCATCGCCGAAAACATAACAGAAGACTTAGTAGGTAAGTTACGTTTCGAAAGACTGGGGTTATCAAAGCAACACAACCTTATATTTAAATAATCTCATAAACTCCTTAAAGGAAAACTCGGAAACTTATCTCAAAAAGTAACTGCTGCGACAAGTTTTAGATTTTGTAAAGCAAATATTTAAATTAATTACAGAGTTTATTTTCAAAAGGGTTGTTCATTTCGTCCCGAAATACATTTTAAAGGTTTTTTTTGGGATGAACTCTGTCGAGTATGCAAAAATAAATAAATAAATTAAAAAATAAAAATGAAATAAAATATATAAATAAATAAATAAAAATCCACACGTGGGTTGTTTCATACTTGTAGAACTCATTACCAGACTTGAAACTGCTATATAAGAAGGCCAAAAAATAAGGCGCTGCTGAAGTTTAAGCTTTTGCTATCGAACAAAATGGAAATGTCCTCTTCTAAAAACAAGCATACTTACTTTGAAAATATTACTTGTTTCGCATACACTTTGCAAAATATATCTTCTTGAATTGTTAACGTCTCTCGACTTCAATTCATTGTTTCAGAAGGTCCAATAATTGTAGTGCTACACCTTCAAATTTCAATTTTAACTAGAGCAGAATTGTGTCCATTTTTTCCACCCAAGAAAACTTTTGTATCATTTAAATAAACGACGGACGGCCATTTCAAAATTTGGGCCACTTCGATCACCTGTCGGCCGACATCTCCAAATTCGAATTTTAACTAGTTCAGAATTTTGTCCAATTATTGTCCTTTTTTTCAATTCAAGAAAAAATTTTGCCCCATTTAAATTAACAAAGTAGGCCCATTTCAAAATTTGGCCAGTTGCATCACTTTTAGTGCGACATCTTCAAGTTCGAATTTTAATTAGATCATAATTTTGTCCCGTTTTTGTACATTGGTGAACCACGAAGATTTTTTTTTATAATCGAAACAAACGACAAAGAGCCATTTAAAATTTTGGCCACATCGATCACCTTAGTCAAGTTTTGATACGACCCTCCTCGTTTATTTGGATGGTACACAATGTTTTGTATGTGGTACAAAGATTGGACAAACTTCTAAGCTTGTTAAAATGCGAATTTGAGCATGTTACACTAATCGATGTGGCCAAAATTTCAAATGGCCCTCTCTCGTTTGTTTCAATGGTACATATTTTTTCTTGGAAGTACAAAAATGTACAAAAATCGGACAAAATTATGAGCTATTTAAAATTCAGATTTTGAACTTGTCGCATTACAGGTGATTGAAGTGGGCAAATCTTGAAGTGGCCCTCCCTCGTTTATTTGAATGGTACAAAATTTTTATTTCTGTGAACAAAAATGGACGAAAATTGGACAAAATTGTGAGCTAGTTAAATTTCGAATTTGAAGATCTGTCACTACAGGTGATCGAAGTGGCCAAATTTTGAAATGGCCCTCCCTCTTTTACTTGAATTTTACGTGAAGTTTTTCATCGGTGAACAAGAATGGACACTTCAACTAAATGTACCCTGTTTCAGGAGATAATTTCTAGAAGATTTTTCTTTCGGTATTTTTATACTGCCACAGGACCACACAATTTCAAATCTACACACACACACACACACACACACACACACAACAGTGGTAACTTTAACTTCCGAGATGGATGACGTGGAAATTTTGTTCTAGGTGATTTGGCACCGTTATTTATATCTTATATATATCATATATAAAAGATGACAAGCATGCATCACTGCCGGGAGGATGAATCACTCGCCCCTTTCTTATTCTCCTTTTACATGACCTTGGAAGATATTCGAAGCCGATAACAAAGAACCATTTCAAGATCTTGAGTTTATTTATTTTAGAAACTTTGAATTCCATTTATGACGAAAGTTATTGCACGTTAAAAATTATGAATTTGGTCGTTTCTTTAAATATGCATTTATATGCAATAACGACATAAACATGCACTAACCTCCGAAATATGCAAATATATGCACTATAAAACTCTACTATTTTACCCCAAAACAGCTGAAACGAATTTCTGTATAAAGAGCATATCAATATCACATCAGGAAAAAAACATGCAAATATGCAAAAATCCGAAGTCTAATGATCAGGTATGTACGCAGGATTTTCTTTCGAGGGAGTCCAGCATGTTTAACTTGACATAAATTTCGCAAACAAGTACTTTCTACTACTACCATTACTATTACTTGCATTATTATTTTGAGCATATCAGGAAGAATCTCTTAAAAATTCCCGAGAAATGTATATCGAAGTATCTGATGTGTTACTTCTACTCGCTACGCCTGTGATACTGACATTTGGAATTCACGTATATTTCTTTCACATTTATTTCGGGGGGAAAGGGTCGCACTGTGGTTAAGTGGTGTAGTGTGCTGACTTCTTGTGCGTGAATTCCCTGGTTCGATCCCCGTCCACGTAAGTTTGTGGTAGACAAATACATGCTCGTGAGTTTTCTCGGGGTTCTTCCGTTTTCTCCCACTTTCTCATTCCGCCAATTCTTCCATCATCATTCACTTGCTTTAATCATCGTCTCACTTGGACTAAAGGGCATAATTGTGGGATGTTAAACACGAAGTTTTAACTCTATTTTTTTCACTTAGTTCATTCTTTTTAATCTCGAATCACTATACACGGAAAGATAAAAGTGAACAAAATTATAAAATTAATAATAAAAAAAAAAACACTTGGAATAGTGCAAACGTTTTGAAGTGAATAATTTACAGCGGGAATCGAACTTCAGATACCATCTGCTACATCGGAGTTATTGCTTATTTTTATATATATATATATTTTTTAAATATTATTATTTAAGCAAATGATATAAAAAGCAACAAAGCTTCGTGACTTTCTTCGTATTCTAAAAATCATAAACGGTGACTGTTATTTCACTCGTCACCTCATTAGCTGGCCGGAAAAAGAAAGAAAGAAAAAAACTTTATGTTTAAAAGAAAAAAAATTAACAATAAGATGACAACAACGCATAGATAAATAAATGAGATTATAAAACGTAGGTATACGTGTGTATATAAAAAAAGCTTCATGCATATTGTTACGTTGATTTGCAAATAAGATAACTCATTAGTAAAGTTAATAAGAGTTTATATAATTATAGTATGAATTACATAACGCATTGCGTGTATAAAACGTGTTTTATCTTTACTTTAATTCACTCTGAGCATGTGCGTGCTTTTTCTTTTCTTTTTCGTTAAATTGGGAGATCTAGGGAAGTTGTATGATCTTTATTTTATAAGGTGGTCATGAGGAACTATATATATATATATATATATATATATATATATATATATATGTGTGTGTGTGTGTGTGTGTGTGTAACAGATAGAGATTATACATAGTGTCACCAAGGTAATTAAACTTATCTGAAGAGGAAATATGAGCATTTATCCCTTGACTGTAATTCTCTTCTTTATATATAAAATAATAGAAACACGTAATTACGATTTAGGTTCATAACAGAACGTCATAATTTACATGTATACTGTCATCTGATTTCAGGTGTAATTAGGAGTCGTTCTAGTGAAATTCTCATAACTTTAGACTTCCATGCCAAATTTAGGTGCACTGGTACATAATTATCGGAAGTCTTTTAGAACGGCTCTGTCCAAGGGCGTCCATGTTGTGGTTTCCAAGGGGGGGAGCATAAGCGACGTTTCAAAAATAGTTTCAAATTTTGCTGTAACTAATGTAAAAATACTATTGGATTTTCGATATTCTGAAGTACAATTTCCTCTAGGGGGGAAAGCACCCCACCTTACCTACCCTAATGGCGCCCTTGGCTCTGTCCGTCCGTTTATCTGTTGACAGGTGTCAGAGCGTAAAAAATCTTTAAGTTTTACGTCCAACGATTATACCGGCTCGGCTAAAGGAGACAGTAATGATGAGAAATGTTTATCCACCACAAAGCTCACTTCTTGCGAGGTGGGATCGAACCAAGGACCGCATGTACCAGAGATGAACGCTCTACCACTGAGCCACCGCGGCTCATCTGAGCATAAACTTTTAAGGGAAGGTGAGAAGCGGTTCTTCTTGGAATCGATTCAACGTTCCACAAGAATAAGTTCCGTGTCATCCTTCCTTAACAATCCATTCTAACCAGAAGTGGTTAAAATCAATCATTTTTGGTTTTATATGTTATCTATCATAGAACAAAATTAGTAACAGATAGTGACGAGCGGTTTTCTGAAATCTATTCAGCGTCTCAAGGATAGGTTCAAACTTCTTTCTCATCTCTATAGCAAAGCTGAAGTGGTAGAAATCCATTATTACCTCAGGTTTCAATAGAGAATTTCATAGAGAAGAAACGGTAAGAGATACATAACTAAGGAGGAAAAAAGGGGCTTGTGCCCCGGGCGCCTGATTGGGGGCGCAAAGCTGGGCAAATATTTACTTTCACTATAAGGCAAGTAAAGGAGTTTTAGCGAACTAATGATCATAAAAAAAAATTACCTTAAAACTTAATAGATCAACAACGGCCCACCAACCTTAGGATCATATCCACAGAGCAAAGCTATCTTTTTTGAGGACATCATAAGAACCTTTGCAGCCAAAAGAGCCCCCAAAGTTAAATTTTAGTTCCAGTGTTTTGTGTTTTCGTTTATCTTACATCAATTTAAGGGATTTGCAAAATGTCCGAATATAATACTCGAGACAACCACTTGACTGTATGTCATAATTAAATATTCTATTCTAAAGCAACAGATTGTTGATTCATTCTACACATATGCACATCCCGATATAATTCCAAAAACATTGCGGTTTGCAGTTATTATGATAAGACTATAAGAATATGTCAAGCATGCTACTCTAAGATTATTTAGCAATCAAATACTAATTACTTTGTTGATTTTTCTTGTACCAAAAATTAAATTATGTACTGCAATTTTGAAATCAAGTTTTACCACTTGAAAAAAAAAATGGAATAGAAGAATTACTGTGTTGATATCAGGTGTAGTCGGGGAGCGTTCTGATTTGGCTGGTCAGGGGGGGGGATAAGGCGAGTTCTTGCCCCAGGCGACAACTAGCTTAGTTGCGTCGCTGAAGAGATAGAAAAAAAAAATCCTTTTGATATGGATTCTGGGCCTCAAGAGTACGCCTTATCTTTAACTTTGTCTCTTTATCCAAAGCAGAAGTGGTGAAAATTAGGATTTCCGGTGTCAACACTGATCACAATACTCGAAAAAAATTACAATAGATAACGAAATGAAATGAAATTTTTGAGTTTTACATCCCGCGTTTATGCCGGTTAGGCTAAAGGAGACGGTGATTATGAGAAATGAAAGAAATGATGGAATGAAGAAAGTGGGAGGAAACGGGAGAACCCCGAGAAAACCCACGAGCTCGGTGTTTGTCCACCACAAAGTCCACACGGCGCGAGCTGGGATCGAACCAGGGACCCCAAGCACCGGAGATGAACTCTCTACCACTGAGCACTGAATGATTTTTATTCATTTAACGAACTTAGGTTTTAAGATAATTTTTGAGGATATTTGAATGAGCATATTATAATCCTATCAACGTGATTAATTCATTTCTTTATTGCGTCGCTAAAGAAAATAACTGTGAAAGAAAATAACTCATATGTCACTTTGTACAGTTCTTAGAATGAACGCTGAACAAGATGGCTATTGAAGCAATTAATGTAAAAAAGCCAGTAGACAAGATATTGTTCCTTTCCAGATACCTGGACAAAAGGACTTGATCAGAGCGAAAGAAGAAGAAATGAATTGACGCGACATCTATCGTTTAATAAAAGGAAAGATTGAACAAAACAGAAATCACCCCCAAAAAGAAACAATAGAATCTCGACAAGTCATTGTTGAGTTTCGTGATCTCTTCATACTAAGCTTGGCTGGTTTGCGACGATCACAACTCCCCACTCCCTTGAAAGGAAATCAAAAGGGAAAAGGTAAGAAAAACGGAGAGGGATATTAAGAATTAAAAAAACAAAAAGGAAAAGAAGTGCCCGTAAGAATCATTCCCTTTATATCATGATGATTCAGATCAGGCGTTCTCAATGCCATCTTGCATCTCAATTGTGAGATAACGTAACGTAACGCAAGCGAATCATCGCTTCATTATTCTCTCGATTAACAGACGAGAATAACACAAAGAAATAAAGCCTTTTCTCGCATTAAGGAACAAGAATTCCATGATTATTCACTTTGAACTTAACCGAAGTAGTTCCACCTCTTTCTTTTAGATTACCTATTTAAAAAAAAAAAAATAAAAAATAAAAATAAAACTTTTCCCAGAATCCTTTGAATACGTTTTACTATTACTTGAATCATCTTATTTTCGTTCAGTTTCCTAAAAAATTCTCACCAGAAAAACCGATTTGATACTTTTTTTTTTTTGTTTAAAAAAGTGTATCTGCTCCTTTTGTAAAGCTCATTGGAAACCATTAGACTCGGTGGTGAATAGAGTCTTTTCATCAGGTAAAATTGAATGCTCATGCAAGGCGAAATGGCTCTCTTGGCATTTGCTCCTCTCTCCCACAAGTCAAGAAGAGAGTAGCCATGGCCAAACTAATTATCTTGACTAGAAAATTGCTGGAATTGCAAGCATATTTTTCTTACTATCTTCTCATGGTATTTATGTGAGTATGTGAAACATTTAATTTTTAAAAAAGCTCTGTTCTGAGCCTCATTTTCGATTATATTTAAGTAAACAGGTGTACTTATAGCATAACCCTATCACTTAAATGTATCTTCAGTGCATTTCAGATCATTTACTAAAGAATTTCATTTGAAAATATCCGTCAATGCACGAGATTTTACAACATTATTTGTGTTCAACCATGAAAAAGTCCAAAGGTGAGATATGTTCAAATCCATAGATAATGGGCGCACCCACGGGGGGGAAGCAACCGGGTTCGGACCCCCTCAAAAAAATTCCTAACTCAACATACATGTGTGTACACTTTCTCAATAAAACTATATTTGTTTAACAGGGAAATGATTGATGTGGCATGAAAATTTGATCTTACACTTCAGTTGTACTCTTTCTCTCATAAAAACAATCTAGTTCTATCATTTTTTCCTTAAAATATAGGTGGAAGTATTTTACAATTACTTATCGTCTTTTCGGGTGCAGAGTAATACTTCTTCACAGGGCCGGATCCAAGATATCTTGAAGGGCGGTGCACTAATAACTACCACTACATTAATTTAAATTTTTAAGTTTTTGGATGAGGAATATTACTGTGTTCAGTGAATCCTTTCCTTCAACCTTCAGAAATCGACTTAAAACTATTGCTTTTGCAATACTAAGCTTTCTTTTAAGCCTCAAACGAACACATCACAGCAGAAAGTTTCGGAAAATGTTCGTTTTTCACTGCTAGTTTCTCATTTTAGGTAGTGTATATTTACAGTGATGGGGGGTGAATGTGTTCCGGTGAACCCTCCCCCCTAAATCCGGCCCTGCCTGTTCAATATTACATAAACGTAGTTGCTAGTAGTATTGGACACCCTAAAGCTTGGACTTCTCCTAACAAAAATTTCTAGTGCTTGCCTGCATAGATATCATTCAGGTAAACTAAATTATGTTGGTGAATATAAATCTCAGGCGTAGTTCACCGAAAAAGCGAAAAAAAAACGATTTTTTTTTTTTGGTTTACTTTAAAATTGATACTGTATGATAAGCAGGTTACTTATTAAGATGAAATTTGCCCTGAAATATGCATTAATTAAGCTTTCCATTACGACACTACCAAGATGGCAATACAATATGATATAATGAGATTTAGCTTCAGAATTTCCTCTTTCCAATATAAAATTATAATTAAATGTAGCTAAATATAACTTTGTCTAAAGATAAGGCATATACAAGCAGCTCGGGAGAAGACAGTAGTATGCACAACTTCTGGTGAAATTGAGTTATTTATTGGTTTCATGAGTTCTGATCGAACCACAGAACAGTATGTATGTAGTTTTTCTTTGGAATGTATCTGTAGATGACAGGGTATCCTTTATTTGCTATGCGTCATTATATTGATTTGTATGGAATTGTTGAGCTTTCTTTTCCAGTTTAGTCGAAAGTTTTGATCCCCGCCCAAGTAAGTTTGTGGTCGACAACATCATGCTCGTGGGTTTTCTCTGGGTACTCCCGTTTCCTCCCACTTTCTCATTCTACCAACTTTTCCATAATCATTCACTTGCTTTAATCATCGTCTGTCTTAGCCTAACAGGCATAATCGTTGGACGTTAACTCAAGGATTTCATTTCATTTCATTTCCGAAAGTTTTGAAAAATTACTTAGTCTCTAATGCGGTTATTGTTAAGAGCGAATTATTTAGCTGCCGGAAGAGCGTAAACTACATAACGTGCAAATGTTCAAACTTGTTTAGGATACAAAATGATACTTTTTTCCTGTTAGAATACGAAATGAGAATGTAAAAAATGCAACCTTACAAATATTATTGCCCCTTGGTATGACCTTGCTCTACAACCCGAAACATAACGGTTTTCCAAAATATTATTTTATGAAGGGGAGGAAGTAAATTCTTCTCACCAAAATCAAAGATGTTTTACAGAGTGGAGACAACCTTGTATAAATTTCATTGTGACTCAGCGACTACTTGAACTTTGACCTCAACGGTACTCACCTTCGGTTGATCTGGTCAAGGGCGCCGATCCTGCTCCCCCCCCCCAAAGCTCATGCGGACTCCCCTATTGTATTTATGAATATACAATATTTGGCATAATTTGAATGCAATTTGTCTTAAATTCCTCATTTATATACCTTCTGCATCTGAATGCCCCCCCCCCAAATTTACAGAGAAATCGGCGCCCTTGGATTTGGTCCTTGTGAATCTTAATGGATCTCCCGCTCATTTTTGATTGAGGTTGAAGTCCATTAGCGCGAAGTTCCACTTCACGAGTTCAATTAAACTAATGATCAAACTTGGAATGGTCAATTCCGCGAATTCGAGAGGATCTTTCCCGACGATTGCGAAATAAGTAAAAGTACATATACAAAAGTTATTCTTGCACAAGGAATTCTAAAGAAATCCATAATCATAAAACCAAAAAACAAAATATACATTTCCACATTAATGTTAATTGAAACGAAATAAACTTGAAATTTTTTTTTTTACTATCGTGGTTAAGACAAAACGTGACAAATAGAAAATTGAATACATTTTCTTAAAATGCATCATTTCAGAAAATATTGAAAAAAAAAAAAAACATTTTGAAATGTTTCACTTAAAAAAGAAAAAGGATCTCCTTGTATACTGTGGTTTCAAAATCAAATTATAGAAGCATTACAATCACTAACTGACCTTAATAAAGATTATAACAAAATTCACAATTACTTAACAATTTGCCTTAGTGCTAGTGTTTCTAACGCAAAAAGGAACACCGCCAATATTATAATAATTGCATGACGCACCAGAATATTTACACAAAAATTAAAAAAGAAAGCTATACATATAAGAAGAAGCCATAAACTTATTTATTGAGCAGGTAAAATATTTGTGGTTATAACTTAGTGTTTAAAATATATAACTCAAAGCAAAAAAAAAAAAAGAAAAAAATGAAAAGACATTCCTCTTAGTTGATTCAATCTAAAGAACATGATCATGTATATTGCGCCCTCTGGCACAAATCCATACATATAAACTAGTGAAGAAGTCGCTTTATGTTTCACTATGTTTTCACCTTATATATGTATGAGTATTGAGTCAGTTCTTCCATTTGTTATTAGAGGCAATAGAAAAAAAAAAGATACTTTGGCGGAAAAAAATAAACTGGAAGCTACATCTCACGCACAGACGTCCCGTAATCATTTTCCTAACACGAGAATATTGTAAAATTGAATAGAGGCATCACGCGAGTGTTTACGAATTAATTTGCAAACAAAATAAGGGGAGGAGAGCAAACAATATAACAAGATATTTGTTCTGACAGGATATTTCCAAGTGTTTAAATTGACTTACCCCGATATTATTCCTTTTTTTAAAAAAAAAAAAAAGTTATATGTAATTTCTTCTTTATTAATTATTATTTAAAATTATTATTTTTTAATCTTATTTCTTAACTTGTTTTGTTCATGAGTTTTAAATAAATACAATATTCAGAATTGTCCGAAACATACGAACTTTAATATGAACAGTATCTGGATAAAAGATTTTTAAGATTTTATTACGAGATTTAGAAAGAAATTAAAGCGTGGTTTTACGTCGTGTATGAATTCTATGTATTTCATTAGATGTAGTATAGCGTGATTAGGTTTAATAAACCTGGACACTTAAAATAACAAGCTGAAATATTTTCTAAAAGGATCATGATACTCCATTCAGCAACTCAGAGAAAGTAAAAAAAAAAAAAAAAAAAAAAATCCCGCATCGGGTTTGGTCATTTAGCCGCCATATTGTGTAGCCGATTTCCAATGCCAAGAGTTATCGTCGAAATCATAGCATTTACTTTAAGTGACTGTAATAAAGGTTATAAAGACAGCAGAGATATCAACTATACCTCGTTGAAAATACGTATATTTAATCAGCTGTTGTTATTGTGTGAAAATTGAGGAAATTTACACTTTCTCGAAAGGGAAAAACGGATATTCCACAAAAAATTTTCAGAATAGAAGTGAAAAATTAGTTTTTGGATCCATATTACAAGATTGTAGGGAGAAGATATATGCGTATTGTAGAAATAAACTCGTGTTATTTACGGTAAAATTCATTTGGTTTTGTATAGGTTTGGTATAAAAATCTGACGGTTCTCAAATTGAAATTTTTGCTAAACTGATTTTTTTCACATTTGATCTTTCTTTTACCTGAACTATAACTCAAAGTGTTTTGCTTACAACAATTAGTTATGAAACATACCATCCTTACATTTTGGAAATTACGTTTTTCGAATAATTTCATCAATATTCTCTGGAGTTCCAAAGGTTCTCGGATTTCCTGAGGGTATGTTCTTCGAGACGTAAACTTTTTTCCGAAAGTTCGGATCCGTCAACATTATTGTGTTGCGGCTTCAAACACTGTGATTCCAACGAATGGTGAATTGTATTCAACGTATAGCTTGCCGTGTCTTCCTATCACTTCCTCGATTCCACGTCGAAATCACGTCTTGTTATTAGAGGCAAAGAGATCAGTCACTGCTGTTTCCATCTCTTGCTGGTTGGTGAACCACCGTGATTTGAGGAAGTGTGCCATGGAGCAAAACAGCTAGTGATCCAAAAGGGGAAGGTTAGGACAATTTGCAGGGTGTGGCATCAATTTAATACCATCAAGTTCCTGTATTTCTTGTAGCGTTTTTTTTTTTTTTTTTTTTTTTTTTTAGGAGAGTGTGGTTTTACGTTATCCTGCTGCATCAGAGCGAGCTTTTCGCTCTCCAGTGCAGGATATTTGAGGCGTAGTGCAGCATACTTCCGGTTCAAATGCCTGGAATAGAGGTCAACATTGGTGGAACGACCGTTAGAAACGAACTCGAAGAGAATTACCCCTAGTGGTTCCACCACACACACAGAGCATGATTTTATACTCGAGACGACTATAAGACCGGTTCTGTAAGTTGACCCTTGCTCAACCACTGTTTTTGCACATTTGGATTTCGAGAAACAAATTTTGTAGCATATGGCAATCCGTTTCAGCTAACGCACATCACAGATTTTGCAGCAGTTGCCGGCACATATCCCCTCTCCTCTACCTGAGCTGAGGTCAACTCTTGTGGCTCAATGCGGCAGCTCCTAATGAATTTTCCGAGTTCATTCCGAGTTCATTCCGAGTTGGTTTGGCAATTGCTGTGTACTTGTTAATAGATCTTCCTCAATGGGGAGTCGTATGACTTCTGAATCTGTTACCTGCGGTGGCCGGACTTTTAGCTGTTCATCATTTTTACAACCTGCAAGAATTTTTTTGAAACCAACGAGTTACTGTGTTGGGGTTCACTGCACTATTCTCTTTTGCATAGAAATGTTTTCGTATAAAATAACAGACAAAGTCTGACCAAAGCATATATTAACTAATAAATAATAGCGTTCTTTCCATTTGAGGCAGAATGGATAAGAAAGGAAGGAAGCGAGAAACTTACAAATTGGAATAGCGGACTAAATATACATGATGTATGGAGAAATATATTGGATAAAACAGAGAAGAAAGAAGAGGTAAAAACAGGTGTATTGAACAACGGATAGTTAATTAAAAGTTTATTTTTTCAAAAGCGAAAGTTATTCATACACAGGTGTGCCAATTAAAAGTTTAGCTTTTAAGTGAAAGTTGATCATTAAAAGTTGCAATTGTATTAATTATAAATTGTTAAAGGAAAGGACGAATATGATTGTTTCATGGAATATCTCCTCTCACTTTAAGAAGTATATAAGCTGTAATCTTAGAAATTGTATTTCATAATGTGTCTGATGAAGGCAAAGTTAATTTGCCGAAACTGTAACGCTATTATTTATTAGTTAATATATGCTTTGGTCAGAATTTGTCTGTTAATTTATACAAGAAGTTCCAAAGCTAGAATGAGTGGTATTCAAATGTTTTCGGTTGCTCCTGAAGCGTTATCCCGAATTCGAACTCAGACACTAACAGTTAGCATATCAGACGTTGTTGAGCAATCATCGTCACTGCCACTAAAAGCTCATTAAAGATACCTGCGTGTTCGTCCTTGCACTTACGTTCGATCACGGCGTATACACGCGCCTACTGTTTGGGTTGTGGAAATATTGCAAGACTTATGACATATGTATAACCTCTTAAAAAAACGAAGCAAGGAATGGAATCTAGTTACCACGCACATTGTAGCAGCCTAAGCATATTGTTGTTTCCGGCACACTTTGAAATGACATCAAAGTGGAGTAGCATTTCGATTCGACGAACGTCCATATGGAAAACTGGAGATGCACCATCCTGTTGAAAGACAGACAGGATGATCCTACCTCATACGTAGCATAAGCTATTATGCAAGAATGGTCAATGATATTGGTCTCGGGAGAAAAGAAGCAATCGTACAGGTTGTATTTGATCATTGCACAGGAAGCATTCTCCTCTGGTAAGTATTTCAATTAACTTTTTTATAATTAACAACAATTAATAAAGGCTTGACGTTAGTTTAACCCTGAAGTTTTACAGTCTGCACTGGAAATCCAAACCGGAACTGTGCACACCAAAGATACGCGAACTGAGTATTCGGCTACACATGAACATTCTATACAAGTAACAATGACCAAACTATTATTATATCATTAGAATGGAAGAATGATAGCGTGAATTACTCAATTGCGAAACAGTTATGTAAACTTTTCCAAAGTAAACACTAACGAATCGTCCGAAATAACTGTTATTACAATTAAGTATACTTACCTGTAAATCGAGATACACACACACACACACACACACACACACATATATATATATATATATATATATATATATATATATATATATATATATATATATATATATAAGAAGCATTATGAAAAACAAAAGCATTTATTAAACTCAGAAAAAAAAGAGCTCTTTAATATACTATACAAATTTTCTGTAAAATTATCTTCGGTAATAAAGTATAATTACGCCATTTTAATTACGTATGCAAAAGATTACAATTTCTGCTCATTGTTTTGAAATTATTATACTTAAGTATGAATTTATCATCAGCGTAAGCTTACTTTTGAAAGGAAGAGAAAAAAAACACGTTTTTTTTTTATGTGATAACCACATAATTACTAAAACACACTACAACCAACCAAGCACCTACCTGGATGTGAATATATATTAAACATGTTTCCCTACAGAAAATGCCACACTTTTTTCTTAACAATGTGTATCCCTAATTGATGAATAATTACCTTCTCAAAACAATGAAATATCTTCAAGAGATGTGAATCACTCTCTTTCTTTTTTGCTAATATATATGTATATAATGCATATTTATCTTTCTTTTTTTTCTACAAAAAATTATAACATTTAAACTGCAAATTAAGTTGTCCGTCATGAAGTTAAGGTTGCCAACCGTTCTTGTTTCGTCGGGTCAGTACCAATTATCTTTAAAAAAATCCGTTGGGTTCTCTGTTACCTATGGGTGGTTAGCGGCCTACCGTGTCTGAAAACTGGGTTCCATTTTCGGTGGAAGCAGGAGCAAACAGGTGGGTTTTAGGGTGCATGTTGGCCCCATGAGCTTATTTGGGGAGGACATGTTGATTTTTCATAGAAAATGTACAATCTTCATCCTCCCCCCCCCCTCCAAAAAAGAAAACTTGACCACTCATCTTTTTCTTTAAAAGCCCATATTTCGATAACCTAACATAGGAAATTCAAATAGTTTTTCTGTAAATAAAGACCTCAATTGGACAAACAAAACCAACATTTGTTTGATTTAATTGCGAATGTAGGTTAGAGCACAAGGTTTTCTATAGAGAGGTGGGTGACCAGGTTTTTCGAAAAGGGCTGTAAAATCTAAGCGAAGAAAGGTGCATTTGGGACTAAGAAAGATACATTTTAGGGCGAGAAAGAAAAGTTTAATGGTAGAATGGTAAATTTGGGACGAAGAAAGATACATTTTTTGTATAAAAGTGTACGTTTAGGGGCAGAACGGAAGGCACATTTTGGAGTGAGAAAGGTACGTTTAGGGGCAGAATGATACCTTTGGAAAGGAGAAAGGTACACTCATGTCCAAAATTATTGCCGCATGTCTATAAATATGTTGTTGTAGGAATATAATTTGATAACGAATTTCCCCGGTATTTTTTATAATGTTAGTATGTGTATAATCGACAAAGACGTATATGTGGCAAATTTCATGTGAATAGAGCAGTAAATAAGAACAATAAAACGAAAATAAAACTTTCTTGTCCATTTAGCAACATTTTGTTTTACTCACTGTAATTTTCGTATCTACAAATCTTTTGTTATGAAATTTACCACAAGTATACATTTCCTGATTATACACATAGTATCAGTATTAAAAGTACCCTGCAAAATCATTATCAAATTATATTCTTACAAGAAGACAATTATAGATATGCGACAATCAATTTGGACATGAGTGTACATTTTGGAAGGATAAAGGTACGTTTAAGGGTAGAATGGTAAATTTGGGGCCAAGAATTTCAAATTTGGAGGGTGCTCAAGTCCTTGGTGGAACCGGTAACCTTGGGTGGAAGTTCCCGTGGTTCGGATCTTATGCGTGTAGATATCCCGTCTCATGTAATCTTGGTGCTGAAAAAGAACTTTAATTCCAAACTACTAAATGCACTAAAAAAGTTGAAGTATAACAGGTTTTCCAGGTAGCATACATCCATAGAACGTTCTTTGGACTTAAGATATTCTCGTATCAACTCGTAAATTTTGTAGCTGTCTCACCACGTCTTAATTTAAAAAAAAAAAAAAAAAAACTCCTCTCGTTTTGTAAATTTATGTACAAAGTTTATGCCGCAATTTTTCTAAAATTTCACCTGGAAAATATCAGAATCCTTCTGCGTCACGATAGGCCAACAAAGGGGTGCGCAACACTTATGTAAGCCACATTTATTATGAGAGTATATTGTGTAAAAAATTTCGTAACTTTAAACATCGATAAATGCTTTCCATTGTGTCTGTACCTAGGTAAAATCACTTTATCAATTTATAGTTGTTTTTTTTTTTAATCTTATGAATCATGCAACACTAAACAGTGTTTGAATTCTAAGATTTGGGTGAAATAGTGTTGCTCACAATAGTCGTGAAATTTCTTGGTTTATCTTGAGTTTAAGAAGTAGCGTGTCGTCTCGTTTTCGAGACGAGATAAGAAATCTCTCGTCTCGTGGACAACACTACTTGGAACATTCAGGCTCAAGGTAAAATAAATAAATAAATAAATAAATAAGAATAAGAATAAGAGATATTATAATTATATACGTATACGGTAGGTGCAGCTGAATACACCATGTTAAGGATGTTGTATTTTTTATGGCCTTAACTTTCATAAAACACAAAGATTAAAATATGTGTGTTGCAGAGTAGCCTTTTTTGTGTGTAGAAAACAATGTGATAGTGATGTGACTGATTTCTGTTTGGTACCGAAGGTAAAAGAAAACAAAAAGTGTTACAAAATGGAATATTTACCAACACATGCAAGTAATTACGCCAAGTCTGGGATACTACTAGAAAACTACAATAAATCTTGCAACCTCTTATATCATCTGTATTATACGAACTCAAATATTACTACACAACATAGCTGAAGCAAAAAAAATAGAATAACTAAAGTGCAAGATGAAGATAAAAAGATAAAATGTAAAATCGATAATATCCAAAGTTGAATTGAAGTTCCAAACTGAAAAATTCTAGTCCATAAGAAGATAAACAAACGGTGTCACTCTACTGTGACTTAAAAGAAACTACACCAATATTACATGGAACATGTGAGACTAATGAAAACATCTTTGTCTTCTGCTGTCAGTCCTGCACAAGCCCTGGCGTATTCACTGCATCATGTTTGGTATTGATTTAGTAGCCATGGAATCACAAATACTGAAATTACTCTTACAAAACAAAGTGTTCCTAGACGGACACGAAATAAGGCGTATATTGCTGTACACAATCGGCAATGTTCTGAGTTAGCACGATACTAATAACGGATTCTTACGTCTGTTGAAATAATAACGTCCTTCCACAGAACCTTCCCGAAGAAAACAACACTGCACGGCGTGGCGGTTTCAGCGCTGTCTTCCGGAGTATTCGTCAAATTGGACTTGTCCAAGACCATGGCACATATTGGAGGCGCATTTTAGCGGACTTCGTCAGAAACGTCCTAGCACTGAACATTTGGCGTATTTAGTTGCACTGGCGTATATAACTGTAGTTACCTTATATTTATATCCATGGGATTTCCCTTGGATTTCAATGGAATGTGTCTGTCAGCGGACAACATATGGATGTCCAACAGTCGTCCAGTGATTATTCCTCAAAGGACCCAGAAACGCCCCACAAAAAGCTCTGTTTCGGCAGATAAGTAGACTGAATTTTCCACAGGGTTGTTCCATGAACGTCTTAGAACTAACATTACTTTTAGATCTTCTGTGCTATATGGCCGTAATCGAATCCGCAAAGGGGGTTCTGTAGCCACGAGGGGGTTCTGTAGCCTGAACAGGACACATGATTTATGAAAGGGAATGATTATATGAAAACTCATGGGATGAAAGTGGGAAAAATCTCGAGAAAACCAACGAACACGATATTGTTCATCACAAATTCACATACTCTGGGATCGAATCAGGGAACTCTCCCACCAGGGAGAGCGCTCTACAACTACAACTGAGCTAGCACGCCCCCTTCAATGTAAATTGATGATCATACCTGCTTCAGCTCACACCTGGCTAAGTATGTTTTTGTGCTGTGTGCAGAATATTTCCTATTGTGTCCCGATTTTTAAGCTTTAAAAGATGGCAACGTTACCTTAAGGCATTTTTTCTTGCTAAAGTATAGTTTTTTTTTTTAATTGTACGCATGTAGTGTGCGTGTGTGTGTGTGTGTCCGCGCAAAAGTGCTGTTGATGATAATAGAAAATAAAAAAAAAAACGAAAGAAGATGAAAAACAGAAGAAATGGTAGTTTGCGTATAAAAGCATCAATCATTTAAAATTTCGTGTATGTCAAGAAAAGCGATCCGAGAATAGAAAGGTTCTTCCTGTTTTTCAGATTATTCGTATACTTACTTAATACTCTTCATTCACCAAGTAGTTTTCTGTGGTTTTTTGTAATAATATTAATAATAATAATACTTTTTATATGAAAGAATAATTAAGGGGTAGGATATACTTAATTACGGAACAATTAAAATGCAATTTAGTGCATTTCATAACTTAAAAAAAAGATAAGTGGATTTTTTTTAAAAAAAAAGAGGTTCGTCACTTTCTTGTTTATCTATATATATAAAAGAGAACGTACAAAATTTTGTCCGCTCATCACGCTAATACGGCTGAACCAATTTCTTTCATTTTTGGGGGGTTATTAGGATTTGGACCCTAGATGGTTTTTATCATATCACTTTAATTTTTAATTACCAGTGTCTTGAGATAATTGACCATTCAAGTGTCCATAACGTACAAATCCTTTGTTATTAGTTCATCATAGGTAAAAATAAACGTATTTATATGCAACCCGCATGACCGTGTCACTCGGCGGGTTAACATAAATGACAGGCGATATACAGCGGAAAATAGCTTGAATCTTCTGTTTAAAATTTTTTAATTGATTTGCTTATTTTTACAGACACTTTTACAATATGCCAGCACCGGGATGACCGCAGCAAAGCGGGGCGGGTTAACATAAATGACAGGCGATATAATGTTAAGATTTACTGCAATCTTCTATGGTTTTTATCATATCACTTGAAAGCGAAAAAGTAAAAATTATCTAAGTAACAAAGTTTATTGCGTTCCGGGGTGACCGCAGCGAAGCGGGGTGAACGCTGCTAGTACAATATATATATATATTTAATTCGTGAGTCAAATACATTAATCTTCCATCCATATTACTTGCTTATGTAATTTATACGGAGTTAAGCCTGCATCAGTAACGAACTGATGCCAAGATCAATTACTATCATATTTTATTTTATACACTAGTGTACATGTTTCTTTAAAAAATAAAAAAGAAGAAGAAATATGCTTTATTCTCATAAAGCATGAGGTTACCTAAAGTGCACCTATTATTGTAATTAATTTTAAAAACAGCAACTGGTTGTGTTCTTGTTTAGAAAGCATAAACTAATGGGTCCGAATATTATTATTATTATTTAATGAAAAATCGTCGCTAAGTAATAAAGTGCTCTCTGAAGAAGAATCAGGCCTACGTAGAACAGTACAAAATCTATTCTCTCTCCGTTAATCATAACATTTTGGCCTGCAATGTATCAAATTGACACACTTTATTTCCTTCCCAAATTTATATTATTAACAAGTGTCGATTACCCGCTTCGCTGGGCTGAAATAAAAATTTTAAATGCACACTTTATATCAGCTCCGAAAAGTATGGATTTAGATTTAAACAGCATCGGAAGTGTCACCTTTCATCTCTGTGACCCCGAAAACTATAGATTCGACACTAATATCGGTAATTTTCAATCAGTTTTATATATCAACCCCCTCCCCAAGTTGCGGGCCTCAATTTGGTCTTAAATAGCATCGGAAGTGTCACTGTTCATCTCAGTGACCCCGAAAACTATGAATTTGACACAAATGTCAGTCACTTTCGATTATTTTTATATATCTACACCCTCTCTCTTCCCTAAGTTACACCGTCAAAGTGAAATGATAAAAAACATCCCAGGTCCAAGCTTTACATATGTTGAAAATTTTTATCTAGAATAGGCGGGTAGTTCAAGAGTTATTAAGTTACAAACATAATCACTTTCATTTTTATTTATATGGATTTATTGTCTTCATATTATAACTATAAATTCAGTGAGTTGTTTTAAACAGTTAATAAAACAAATTTATTGAATGACTTTTCCTTCTTTGAAGAAAAAATAACATTTGAAACCATGTAAAATCAGTGGTACATGCAGATATTTTTTTGTTATAACAAGATTTTTATTATATTAAACTGATACACTGGAAAACACTTTGCTATTTTATGCTGTACTTTTTTTTTTACCCCGCTTCAAAATATGAAAAAATTCTTTTTAGTCTACAACATAATTTTCTTATTAGGTCTTTGTCCCTTTCTACATTTGATAATTACTTTTTCGCTTCAAAATGTAAATCTTTGTTTAGAAACTAAGGCAAATTACGCAATTAGAATTACAAGAGTTTTTAGGTGATCCCTGAACGCATATATGATGATCTCAGTCCATGACGAAACTTCTTGATACTTTCATTCGCTTGCTGTACCTACATTTTAATTTTCAGAAAAAAAAATCGATTTGCAACAAAGAAAAATGACATGTCACAGAACCTGTATTTACCACCCAATTTCAACTGCTCTATTAGTTGCAATAGAGGAATACAATTGTTCATCTTTCGTTCGGTCGTCAAGCCTAAGACATCGCATAAGTAGTTAATATCCAAATACTCATAACCTACCAAAATGTTACTACATCATCTCCCCACTGATCGCCATGTAATTATCTAGCGAGGTAAATAAATCGAAATGTAGAGATTATGATTTTTTCACAAATAGATATAACTTCCATTACACTCTCTTGTAAATCCACTACGCTCAGTACTGATAAACTGATTCGTATATTCTTGAGTACTTCATCAGTAAAGAAGATTTTCCAACAGTCTACTTGGGTCTTAATTTGTCTCCACTACAGGAAGTCTTATCACTATGTTCTGAGGAACTGTTCGAGGGTTATCTCGACGAGGCACAATCTGGCTTATTGCTTTATCTCTTCTAATATAAGCGAAGTTGTGGTTTGGATCTCCTACTTTATTTGTTCCACTTTTTTCTGATTCGGATTTTCCTTCAAGTCCCTCATCATCATTAGACAAACTGGTGTCAGAATCATCAAATTCAGCTGAATCATTTGAATTTTCATCTTTGAACTAGTCGGGCATCAGAAAAAAAAAAAAAACATTCAAAGTAAAAGTACGTCCCCGTTCAGTGATACTCAGTGAAGAAGATGAGCAGATGCCACGCTGAAATGAAATAAAGTCTCAACGAAACAAAGTCATTGCGATAATACACTGCAACCGATAATACTGTAAACGGTAATAACACCACTGGTTGCAACGTATCAATTTGATACAGTCGTATACAAAGAGAGATTCCACCCTCGTCAAGATCCCGGAATCTTGAATGAGAGGAGTACTGTGTGATGAATACAATTGTTCATCTAAAATACTCAAGCGCATTCAAAAATACGAGTTAAAAAATTAATATTTACATCATCTGATACTAACGGAATGTTAAATAACGAATTGAAGAATCTGTATGACCATTATAAACAATGGATATGCTATTGTAACTATGGTATATTGTTCCATTCGATAGCGACATTATTACAATATACATCTCACCACTAACATCCTTTTAAAATAAAACTTTCTGAACTAGTATAATACCCTGTCTGCGGGGTAAAATCTTTATTAGAAGTATACACTGCATTTACAAGAAAGCTAATCTATCTGACTATTTACTTTCTTCTGCCTAAATTAACATTTAAAAATAGTTTTTTCCAAATATTTGTCTTCTAAATAACAGTTACATATTATTATTATTATTATTATTATTATTATTATTATTATTATTATTATTATTATTATTATTGCGAAAAATTGATGAAAAAAGTCAAAACTCCAATTTTAATTGTCCATAACTCGAGAATCATAAGTCTACACTACAATATTTTACATGCGGGTCATTTTACGTCAAATCACCTAATTTTAAAACATGACCTTGCTTCAATGTCTCAGATTCTCTTCAAATTTTTTTCATACATAAATAACAATGAAATTATGCTAAATTAATTTTTTCCCGATTTTTTGGATGAGAAATGGGCCGGAGAGAAATTTTTGAAAAATGTGAATTTGGCGCCAATTTCACTTTCCGGCACTATGAAACTAAAATTACCATAACTTCCTTATTTTCCAAGATATTGGGCTCATCCAAGTGTCAAATAAAAGGTTAACGTTTGCTCTTTTAGCAGAACCTAAGAAACCTTCCTAAAGATTACACTGTCAAACCTCAATGGGCATACAAAGCAAATTTTAGGTCTTTTTACAAATTGTGCAATTGCTCAAAAGTTACAACTATAAAACTTTTGAAACTTTTTTTGTATATACATTCATCCTAACACCCACATGGTATGGTTTAAAAATAGAAAGGGTGTTTTTTTGTGTTTTTGTAATTATTACTATTTTGTTTTGTATTCTACATATACAGAAATATACAGTTTTAAGTTTTGTTACAAATTGTGTCATTACTCGTAAGTTACAACTATGAAACTTTTGAAACTTTTTTTTATAGAATTATCTTAACACATACATGATATGGTTAAAAAATGAAAGGGGTGCTTTGGTATTTTTGTATTTTTTTAAATTTTACATGTATGGAAACATACAGTTTCAGGTTTTGTTACAAACTGTGTCATTGCTCAGAAGTTACAACTATGAAACTTTTGAAGCATCTTTTTATAGAATCATTTTAGGACATACATGCTATTTTTTTTTAAAAAGGTGCTTTTGGTATTTTTGCAATTATTATTATCATTATTATTATTATTATTATTATTATTATTATTATTATTATTATTATTATTATTATTATTTGTATTTTAAATGTACAGAAATATGCAGTTTTACTGTTGTTAACAGATTACGCCTTTCCTCTGAAGTAAGGATAGCCAATTAAATTAATTTTTTACTTTCCGGATTCTGAAAAGTAAAGTCAGAAAAAATTCGGAATTCGGAAAAAATCCGGAATTCGAAAAATTTCGATGTCGGAAAAATTCTGCATTTTTTCCAAATTCCGGACTTTTTTGAATTCCGGAATTCAGAAAAAGTCCGGAATTTGGGAAAAAATCCAGAGTTTTTCCGAAACCCGGAAAATAAAGTTTCCGGAATCCGGATTCAAGAAAATTTTGGTCATCCCTACTCTGAAGTGACAACTGTCACAGTTTAAAACTTTTTCAAGTAATGATCTTAGTAAATATTAGGTGTGCTTAAAAATAAAACTGGTGTAATGTGTAGTTTTGGTATTGCCATTATATTATTATTATTATTATTATTATTATTATTATTATTATTATTATTATTATTATTATTATTATTATTATTATTATTATTATTATCGGCCATCGCTTCTCGGTCTTTGGCCCCGTGGTTGCTCATTTCTTTTAAGGTATTTTCCTTTCTTCTGGCCAATTATCATCAATGAGCAACTGTCCCTTCCTCTACGAGGTGGGGCTGGAAACACCGTGAGCATTAAGTCGAGGTGCATTAGTATCTTGCAGCAGGGCTCTATGGTGGCTAAGCAGGGACCTTTCCATCTTCTCTGTTCCTAAGCTTCACAATAATAGGTTGGGTCGTGAGGTCTTCAGTGATTTTAGATCCTCTGGCAGGTCGAGAAGCTGATTTTATTTTTAATTGAATAGATTCCTTTTTGGCCGTTTGGAGTCTTTGTACGTCTATGTGTGCGTTCATTGTATTTATTATTTTCTTTTTTCCTTTTTTTTTTTTAGTCTTATTATGTTTATATTAAATGGCACCTCTAGCAGGTGATTTTCCACAATGTAATCAATGTAAATATGGAAAGCAGAAAACTGTTAAATGTAATATTTGTCAGAGAAAATGTCACTCAGCTTGCTTTGAACAAAGTAGTAAAAAGGAACATGTCCAATTAAGTGAATTTAAATGTAGTGCTTGTGTTCAAAAAGATAATTTTTTTTGTTTGTGGCAGTTCAACTAGTGCTAGGCAACTACGTGTCTCTGAAAATGAAAAGAGACAAGATGACCAGTTATCTTGTTGTAATGGTTCTTCTATGGACTTTGAAATGATATCAAAATTACTTGAATTTAGTGTAAACAAGATCAAGAGTGAACTTTTACATGAACTATTTGAACTTAAAAATGAAATTGTAAGTTTGAGGAAAGAAAACTCTTTGTTGAGAAATTTGTTAATTGGAGAACAAGTCTACACCCGTAAGATCTCAACTTCTAACCAGGACTTTGAACAAGACTTTACACCGACTCCAAACATCAATGATCAAAATAATTTCCCACATTTAACGGATAATAGTGAAACTGGAAAAGATGAGCAAATATCCTCTAAATCCACACCTTCACTCTGGTCTCAAGTAATATCCAAAAATAATAAAGCATTTCAAGCTCTGAGAGCTAACAATTTGCCGATTTTAGATTCTCGGAGAGAACCAAGGAAACTCACCGTTGGCTGTGGCTCAGGTAATTCAAACCTGGTATCTAAATCAAGAAGAAAAGCACTGTTTGTAACAAGACTTAACCCGTTAGTTACTAGTGAAGAAGTTGAAGGAATTGTTAAGGAACTCAATGTGAAAGAAGTGGTTTGTACCAGATTGAAGACTAAACATAATTCTTACTCTTCCTTCCATATAGAGGTGAATGAATTAGACTTTTCCCGAATTAATGATCCTAAAGTGTGGCCTACAGGTGTTCTCATAGGTCCTTTCTATGGTAGATTGCGGAATTATGGCGAAGTTACTAATCATAATTCTCCTACTGAGCATGATGAACCTAAACCTTAAAATTTGGTATCAAAATGTCCGTGGACTTAGAACTAAAAGTAGTGATTTTTTCTCTTCAACTTCTGATTGTGAATATGATATAATTGCAGTAACAGAAACATGGTTATCCGATATTCATAGAGACTACGATAATTTCCCAGATACCTATACATGCTTTAGAGCCGACAGATTATATAGTGAAGAGTCACGTCAAAGAGGTGGTGGATCTTTGATAGCAATAAAGAAAAACTTTGTGGTGAATCGCAGGCCTGATCTTGAACTTATAAGAGAATGTGTGTGGATTGAATTAAAATGTAATACTGGAAAGAATCTCTTAATATCGTGTGTTTATTTTCAACCAACTTTTTCCCCTATGAATTTTGAAAATTATTTGAACTATATTTCTAGTAGGTTAAATCCTTTGGAAAATGATATACTGATTCTTGGAGATTTCAATATACCCAAAGTTCATTGGTTAAATAATGAATAGCTTCCAGGAATACATTATTACTCCAAATTGAAGTTTCAGCAATTGTCTGTTTTTTTGGAAAATACTAACCTGTGTGTTGAACCTTCAGTTTCTGCTCTTGATCTTGTTAGCACAAATGCTACTTCTATGTCAAGAAAAACCAATCAGTGCATGGTCTATCCTGATATTTTTCATTATCCGATTGAAATCATTGTGTTTTTACCTAAAGGTTGTAAAATAAATAAGTTTTCTGAACGTTTTCAATTTGTTAGAGGTGATTATTATGCATTATATCAACAACTGGCCAATATAGATTGGTATAATATCTTGTTAAAACCAGATATAAATGAAGCTGTTGTCGATTTTGAAAAAGCAATTGTATTAGCTATGGAAACAAATATTCCGAAATCTAGGCCAAGAATATCTAAATATCCGTGTTGGTACTCCAAAAAATCTGTTTCTTTATTAAAAGCAAAGAATTTAGCTCATAAAAGTATAAAAATACATTAAAACACGAAGACTATTTATTATTTGCTAACTACCGCAAGGCTTTTAAGACTCAGTTAAAAGATGACAAACGTATTCACTATATTAAAATGGAAAATCAATTAAAAAGTAATTCTGAGAAATTTTGGAGATATGTATCTAAGGGTAATAACAAGACTGCAACTGGAATAGTAGTAAATGATTCTTTGGTTACCGACTGCGAGTCGTTGGCAAATTTGTTTGCAGAGTACTTCGCATCAGTCTACCAGACATTTTCAAATATTAGCAATACAAATAATTATTTAACATAAGAAACTTTTTGTGAAACGAAAATACATCCTATTACAACTAGAAATGTAAGAGATGCTATTAAATCCTTAAAGTCTAAATCTGCGTCAGGTATAGATGGAATACCTGTTTTTATAATAAAAGGTGTAGCTGAGGTAATCTCACCAGTGTTAGCATCCTTGTTTAATTGGAGTTTATATGAAAACATTTTTCCTGAAGCCTGGAAAATTGTAGCCGTAACACCAATACCTAAGACTAAAGGTGACAAAATTAACGATTATAGATCAATATCTATAATGAATGTTATTCCTAAAATTTTTGAAAAAATAACGTACAACTACTTGTATAATGCTGTACGTGATCAGTTGGATATAAATCAACATGGGTTTATAAATGGTAAATCAGTTACTACAAATTTGGCATGCTTTGTACATAGTTTGTTTTCTGTTATTCGATCGGGTGGTCAGACAGATGTTATTTACTTTGATTTTGCCAAAGCTTTTGACAAATTACCTCATCACTTATTGATAAATAAGTTGTATAAGTACAAATTATCGAATCAAATAATAAAGTGGCTAGATTCGTACTTAGATAATAGAAAATTCAAAGTAAGGTATAATGACTATATGTCTTCTATTCATAATATAACATCTGGTGTGCCTCAAGGCTCTAATCTTGGTCCGTTGTTGTTTTTGTTGTATGTAAATGATTTACCTGAGAAGTTAAATTGTAGATATTTGATGTATGCCGATGACATAAAAATTTTTAAAGAAATTAAAACCTTTCAAGATCAAGTAACCTTACAAGATAATATTGAATTAGTGGTCAAGTGGTCTGAAACCAATTTTTTGCCTTTGAATATTACCAAAACTAAAGGCATAATTTTCTCAAGGAAAACTGATCTTCTTTTGTATAATTATACAGTCGGTAAACAGAGAATCGATTTTGGAGCCTATGTCAAGGATTTAGGAATAATTTTGGATAACAAGTTATTATTCAATAAGCACTTACAGGTAATAACTTCTAAGGCTAGGAAGAACTTAGCTATGTTAAAATGTCTATGCCGTAATTTTCGAGTGTCAACACCTGTAAGACTTTGTACATTTGCAATGTGCGATCCCATCTGGAGTACTGCACTGTTATTTGGAATTGTGAAACTAAGTATTTTGTAAATGCTATAGAATCTGTTCAAAACAATTTTTTGGCTTGGTTACGATGGAAGTTTAAAAACTTCAAAGATAAGAGTTTGTCTTGCATATCTAAAGACCTTTATTTGTTACCTCTAACTGATAGGCGGTGTATTTTTGATTTAAGTTTCTTTCATAATATTCTTCAAGGTGTCTTTTCAATTGATGGTCTCTGGTCTATAAGAATTCCATATCGCAATGTTAGAAATTTTGTACCTTTTGTTTCGAATGTTCCTACCCTGAAGAGTTCAATTTATAAAACTATAGATACAGCCTATAAGTATTACTATGCTATAGATATCTTTCAAAGTAATTTAATTAAAATTCGTTCACAATTAATTAAAATTCTAAAGGACAAATAATTTTTTTAACTTGTAAGGTGCCATTTGAAAAAAAAATTAAAAAATTTTTTAAGGTTGTTTTCTTGTTCTCTCTTTTAACTTTCTTTCTCTTTTCCTATCATCTTTTTTCTTTTATCTTTGCTTTCTTTTTTTGGATACTACACTTCTTTTTATTATTATTATTATTACTATTATTATCTTGGTTATGAGTTTCACATGCCATATGCTTATTTTGTATTCTTGGTAAATTTATCTTATTTTTATTTCTGTCTTTGTATGAGTGTACTTTTATTAAGGTGTCAATTGATTTGAAAATCATGCTTATATTATTTTATGATTTTCATGTATGTTCATTTGTAACTTTGACTATATGTATGTTCCTTTTAATATCTTATATACTTTTTTTCCTACTGTATACAAATATCAATATGTTATTTTAGTCTCATGACTGGGTGTACTTGTTTGAGATGTACTTAAGATGATATTTCTGCTTATTTGTTTTCTCATTATGTTTTTCATTGTATTTTTATCTGTAATACCCATTGCATGTTTTTTTTTTTTTTTTTTTTTTTTTTTTTGCATGTTTCAATTTTATGTTGTTTAAATGTAAGCGCCCTATATTTGTATAATCCTTCTTGGGGGCACTTTGTGGCTGTAGCTCTTTGTCCCTAATAAACATTTAAACATTTAAACATTATTATTATTATTATTATTATTATTATTATTATTATTATTATTATTATTATTATTATTATTATTATTATTATTATTATTGTAGTTTAACTATGCCTTTCTTTTTTCCCAATTGTACCATTGCTAACAAGTATCAAACTTTTGTAACTTTTTACAGGCTTAGTTTGCATTTACTTGGTATGGTTAAATAACAAAAAGGGAGGCCTTTTTTGTAATAATTTTATGACTTTGTGAATGGAAAATATAGGCCTAGCAAGTAAAGGGTTGAGTGATTATTAAAAAACCTATCAACAAAAATAAGAAATAATAGACTAATGTACATAGATGAAAACAATAAACATACATATCGGAAATACTTCTCAGAATTAGACAGATTTACATACAAAATGTTGTGTATGTCCTATTTCTCACAGCTCATTGTTTTCACTGATGATATGATGTGTTTTTAAATTTTGCTTTCAATTGCGTAAGTCCGGGCTCATTGGCTTGTAAGAGATCGAACAGGAACTTTCCAGATGATATTTTCAAAAGATACTCAACAAAAGTCTTCATTTTCTGGCGAGTAGAATATAGAAGGCCCAGAGCGATTTATGAATTGCACTCTGACGTACAAAAATAATAATTACAAAAGTACCAAAAACACCCTTTTTATATAAATCAAAATTGTCATAGTTGTAACTTACGAGCAATGACACAATTTGTAATAAAACTTAAAACTATATTTCCGTACATGTATATACCTATAAAATACAAAAAATAATAATTACAAAAATACAAAAAAACACCCTCTTTATTTTTTAAGCATACCATATACGTATTAAGATGAATTTACAAAAAAAGTTTCAAACGCTTCATAGTTGTAACTTTGTAATTATCTGTATGCAAATTATACGAACCAACCAGACGCTTACGCACAGCAGGATTTGTAGGACTGTGTTTATGCCGTTTCCTTTCTTTCTTTCTTTTTCTTTTTCTTTTCTTTTCTTTTCTTTTTTTCTGTGATTAGGTATGACTTTGTTCCCGTGAACTGCAGTAGGGCGTCAAAAATCCGGATTCGTGGGTCAAAATTTTGATGGTGGGCCAGAGTTCACCAGTCCACCCCTGTCCTCTGATCATTAATTCAAAGTCCTAAATTCCAATTCATTGCATTGTTGCCTTCTTTTTCAATGAATCTTGTTTCTTTCCAGTTTCTCAATATCCTTCTATTGAACATTTTAATTACATTTATATTTGCTCAAGCACGGCTACCAATATATGAAAATTATTGTAAGGCCAAACGGGAATTCCCGTTTTGCCTTACGATAACAAATCATTAAGTACCAATTTTTGATTGACGTTTCCTGGGATAAGAATCATAAGACAAAACGGGAAAAGGCGAGTTCGGACACACAGAAAGAATGGAAGGAGGTAAAATGCCAAAAAGGGTGTTAAATAAAAAGATTTTATCTAATATGACAAGAGAATACCCCAAAATAAAATTAGGACAACATAGAACAAGATTTGAAGCAGTTTTGGGTAAGTTACTTGTAAAAATGTAACGCGTTACAAGTTACTTTACTTTCTCATAAAATGTAACGCATTAGTAACGCGTTACTTGCCTCAAAAAAGTAACTGTTACTTTACTTCGAAAGTAACGCGTTACTAACGCGTTACTTTTAGGACCGAAACTTTAAAAATGTGAAAAAAATTATGACTTCAATTTTCCGTACTACTATTACTACCGCTATTATTATTATTATTATTATTATTATTATTATTATTATTATTATTATTATTATTATTATTATTATTATTATTATTATTATTATTATTATTATTATTATTATTATTATTATTATTATTATTATTATTATTGCACGTTCTGAATCGCTTTATGTAAATGCAAGGACAAATTTTTACTTGATATATGAACATCTTCATATAATGTAACATTGATAAAATGCCATACTGCGTTACTCGTAGGGATGGACACGAGCGAGTTCGAGCGAGTTTTCTTTGAAACTCGATTCGCCTAGAAACGGACATCTTTGAGCTCGACCCGAAAACTCGACTCGAAAAATTTCCTCCAACTCGACTCGAATTGGGGTCGAGTCGAGCCAAATCCGGTTGTGTAGTTTCGAGTACATTCTTCAAGTATATTACATAGACAGCATACTTATTATCAGTGACACTACTACTACAACTACAACTTATATTATTATTATTATTATTATTATTATTATTATTATTATTATTATTATTATTATTATTATTATTATTATTATTATTATTATTATTATTACAACACTGTATATAAAAATGAAAGATAGGCGGTTTGTATTTGAATACTAAAAAACTAGTTGATTGCCAACCTTGGTAGTCGTGAAGTCTAGGAGTCAAGGACATATTGTTCACGAGCTTCTGAATTTGGGTTGAGGGTCTAGGTTGAGTATTCGGGCTCGAGCCAAACATTGTTAAAATTCATAGGGCACTGCCCAAGTATCTTCAAAACTGCTCGGCCCGAGTTTAGAATTGTCAACGACTCGAGCAGCTCGGCTCACAGCTCATTCACTATCGACCCGAAGTGAGCCGAGCCAACAGCTCACCCAACCGACTCGGGTAGAGCCCTCGGCTCAGTTGAGCCGAACCGAGCAGATGGCTCATCCCTACCAAGCCAGCTCGAGTCGATGGTTCACCCCAAGTGAGCCGGCTCGAGCCATCTTCTCAGTTGAGCCGAGCCGAGCTGAGTTTGTTATAAAAAATCTCTTGTGGTCTCGCTATCGAGGCGAGACGAGATGCGAGTAGTGTCCTCTCTCGTGAGCAACACTAAAAGTATTCCATATTACTGTTTAACTTACATTTCTCATGGTTTTCGCTTTCCAGTGTAATCAGGCCATGATTTCAAGACGAGTTAAAACGAACGAGCTATTTATCAAACTCGACTGGATTCGAAACTCGACGCGAAAAACTGGATCGGCTCGGAACTCGACTCGAGGATATAACCTTTGACTTGACTCGAAACTCGACTTGAATTCGATTCGAGTCGAGTTTTAGCTTGACTCGTGCTCATCCCTATGCGTTAGAAAAAAAATGGTTGTTTATTGTTATTCTGCTAAACTAATTATATAATAATAACAATGTTTTTATGTAAAATTAAAAATACAGAATATGGAGAAACATTACACTACAACTAATAAAATGAGAATACATGAACTGGGAGTGAATCAAAACTTGCCAGTGACTCTGAAATCGATACATACTTTTTAAAGCTATTTTCAAACTCTATAATCAACGGGACTCTAGGATAAGCAAACTGATCTGAAAGAACTCCAATATTACATACCATCAGCAAACTATTTTATAGTAATAAAGTAGACCTGCTCATCAGAACACAGTTTATTCATATTAACCCTTTACTGTAAATCGTTAATTATGGCACCCTAGCTGTTGATAAATATTTTCCGCCGGGGCACTTCAGACACTTTACTTTTAAATTCTGTGCACCATCATCCTCAGCTCTTAAGAAAAAAGTAATCTTTCAAATGTTCGAACGGTAAAATATTTTCGTTCTCCATCTTTATAAAAACAACACCAATCAAAGTAAAATAGACTACCGGTATCATTGCACTCCTAGTTCACTCACTGAATGTATTGATTTGGAGCTGTCAAAATCTACGACAAAATCTTCCAGGTCCGTGCAATCAGTACACGTGATTTCCCCTATCCTCATCTTTAAAACACAGCAAGTGGTACTACAAACTTATCTGTTTCTCTGTGTTTCTGACTGTCGGCCACTGACATACGTAGTTCATACTCGATTGTTTCATTTTGAGAAATTCACTTATAGGAAAGAAACATTTGTTTCCGAAAGATATATATATATATATATATATATATATATATATATATATATATATATATATATATATATATATATTGTAGTAACTCATCCGAAATGTAACGCGAAAAAAGTAACGCAAACTAGGTACCTTACTTAAAAATTTGTAACGCGTTACCGTTACAGTTACTTTGGAATAAATGTAACGCGTTACTAGGAAAAGTTACTTAAAAAGTAACGCGTTACTTGCGTTTACGTTACTTCCCAAGACTGATTTGAAGGAGATGAAGATAAGATATTGGAAGGAAATGGTTAGATATCATGAAAGAGACGTGTGGGTGGAAAAAGATAAAAGTTTACCCAGAGCTGTAGTGCCAGTTAGTAAGATAAATATACAGGGTGTGTTCACAAAGTTTCAAGACTGGTCTCAGAATAACAAATGTATTACACATTTTTGCACAGTGATCTAAAAGTCTTCGAAATATGACCCTTGGGCATCAACACAGCGCTACCAGCGTGTTTTCCATTGTTCATAGGCTCCCTGAAAGTCTTCGCGCGCAAGGCTGTGAAGAGACCTCGTCGAAGCCGCCTGGACAGCTGGAATCGTGTGGAATCGCTTCTCTCTCAGGTCTTTCTTGATTCGGTGGAACAAAACAGTCACTGAGAACAAGGTCAGGGTTGTAGGTTGGATGCGACAGTGTTGCCAAAACCTGAAAGGGAAGCGATTCCACACGATTTCAGCTCTCCACGCGGCTTCGACGAGTTCTCTTCACAGCAAGGGCGCCCATGTTGTGGTTTCCAAGGGGGGCAAGGATGAGCGATATTTCAAATATAGTTTCAAATTTTGTTGTAACTATTGTAAAAATTCTATTGGGGTTTCGATATTCTTAAGTACAATTTCCTATAGGGGGCGAACGCCCCACCTTGTCCCCCCTGATGGGCGCCCTTGCATCACAGCCTTGCGCACAATGACTTTCAGGGAGCCTATGGACAATGGAAAACATGCTGACAGCAGTGTGTTGATGCCCAAGGGTCATATTTCGAAGACTTTCAGTTTGCTGTACAAAAATGTGTAATACATTTGTTATTCTGAGACCAGTCTTGAAACATTGTGAACGCACCCCGTATTTCATATGTCGACCCATTTTATAGAAAGTTGGTGTCCAGGCTTTAGTTTAGAAACACCTAATTTCCTGGCGTAAGGAAAAAGAGGAAAAATAAAACCAACTTTAATAAACAATATTAACTGACTTTAAAATGATGCTAGAAAAGCAGAAAATAAAAACTTATATATATATATTAAGCGGTCTCAAGAAAGAGTAAAAAGGGGAACATAATTTAAGAATCCCTAAAAAGAAGAAAATATTTTTTAAAAAGCGCTAAAATGTTAATATTATCAATAAAAAATTGAAACCTGTATCAAATCAAGCAAATTTATGATTAATGAACTTAACACTGAAAATAGAACTAAATTAGGCAATAATTTGTTTGGTTTGGCACAGACTTCAAATCTTTCTGTTGATAGGCCCTATAGTAATATTTTGGCGCCTTTTAAAAATATTTTTAATGCATTTTAGGTCGGTTATTATACAGGGTGAGTCAAAAGTCCTTGGACACCTGCATAAGTTTGAAAATCGCCTGGAAAAGTAAAAAGTGATGATGGGAACAGAGGTTTGATGAGCGGCCGCAACTTTTGGAGTGTATGTCATTCATGGCCGCCATCTTGAAATCCGCATTTTGGATTCAAGTCTATTTTTTAAATGGGAATAGGATGTATGACACATCAAATAACACTAGATTGAGCTCAGGAATTTAGTGGTGTAGTTTTTTTCTATCTTGTACAGTTTAGAAGTTATTAATGTTCGAAGGTGGGAAATTACCTTGATACTAAATGCTACAACACATGTTCTACGTGTTGTCCATCCCGTGCAATGCACTACTGTAGTCGCCGCAACCACTCTGACTGCACACGGAGGAGAATGTCTCCTGAAATTTGATCACAGGCTTGTTGGATGCGTTCCTCCAGGTGTCTCAAATCACGGATTGTCTCAGCATACACTATCTGCTTAAGATGTCCCCATAGATAAAAATCAAGGGGCGTTATGTCAGTGGATCTGGGCGGCCATTTCACGGGACCACGGCGACCAATCCACTTCTCTGACAGTTGTTCATCCAACCATTCACGGACACCAAGTCCATAGGGTGGAGGGGCTCCATCGTGCTGAAAATAAGATGGAAAAATGCCGTTAGCGTTCAGTGTGGCAGGGAACACAAGGTCCTGCAGCAGCATCAGATACTGTGGTACAGTTAAGGTGTTGTAAATGAAAAATGGCCCAATGATGCGGGTGTCCCATATGCCACACCACACCATCACCTTCGCTGGACTATGTTCTCGACTCGGGTCAACCCAGTTCGGATTTGCGTCACACCAGTATAGACAATTATGTCGATTAACCTCCCCGTTCAAAGTAAAATACCCTCGTCGCTGAACAGTATGCCCTTGGCAAACGCAGGATCCAGTTCGTGTTGTTCAGTAGCCCACATGCAGAACTCCAACCGGCGATCAGGGTCATCCTCGTTCAGTTTATGTTGCATGTGCAGCTTGTAAGGATGCCATTGATTGGCGTGCAATATCCGGTCAACGGAGGATTGGCTTATTGCACATGCTAGGGACACACGACGGGTACTTCGTTTAGGACTTTTCACAAACGACGCAACAACCGCCGTTGCAGTTTCCTCATTAGTGGCAGTCTTTGGTCGCCCACTTCGTGCCCTATCTTGAACAGAGCCCGTCTCCCGGAATTTGGTGATCACGTGAACCTCTGTGCTGTGCGATACCGGTTCTCTGTCTGGGTGCTATCTGTTGTAGTCAGCTTCTATTGTTCGGTAGCTGCGTTCCCCTGATATAAGGATGATTTCGATCTTCTGTTCACGTGTCAGACCCATTTTAGATCACCTGGAACAAAGAGAGAACTGGGTCAGTATCAAGGTAATTTCCCACCTTTGAACATTAATAACTTCTAAACTGTACAAGATAGAAAAAAATCACACCACTAAATTCCTGAGCTCAAGCTAGTGTTACTTGATGTGTCATACACCCCCCTTTCCATTTTAAAAAAAATTGACTTGAATCCAAAATGGCGGATTTCAAGATGGCGGCCATGAATGACATACACTCCAAAAGTTGCGACTCCTCATTAAACCTCTGTTCCCATTATCACTTTTAACTTTTTCCGTCGATTTTCAAAATTATGCAGGTATCCAAGGACTTTTGACAAACCCGATATATATACATGGTGGTTGGTTGTGAAGTCAGTACCTAATTTAACAGCGAATATTTCTAAAAGTAAACAACCTATCACAGTTTTGTTTCCATTTAATACATTATTAGTGTGTATCATTTGGTTATTGTGTTACATTTCAACGTATGCACCCGCATTTCACACATACTTCAGGAATCTTTCAGGTTCACAATCGACGGCTCTTCTTAGCATTTCAACTGGAACATTTGCAAATACTTCAAAGATATTTTGTTCTAGACTGTTATATCCCCTTATTTTAGCTCGTACACTCCTTCCTTATCCCAACCGCAAAGAAAGAAGTCACATGGGGTTAGATCGGGACTGCCTGCAGGCCATTCTGACGGTCCCCGGCGACCAATTCATGTGCCAGGGAAATTGTCATCAATCCATGCTCTCCGTTTGGGGTCGAGCTCCATCTTGTCATTAAATTTCTTATGACAGTTTTTGTTTTTAATTTATTGTCTTAGGGTTAAGCGTTGCATTCCTACCTCGCTCTCGCCTCCACAATCTCTGCACTTGCACCACCGACCTCCAAACTTCATACCTGGCGGCAGTCTTAGCTCTGTCTTCTACGCTGTATACACTAGCCATTTTACGGTTTTCAATGAATCAACTTCTGAAATCATAACTGGTAAACCTCACATTAGTAAACAGTATTACACGCCAGCTAGAGCTGATGCTAGTTTCTAGGATAATCTAAATTAAAAATAAGTATTGAATTTACAACCACCCTATTTGTGCAATGAAAATGTATAGAATCTCAGTTTATTATACGTATGATACAGGCTACTGAATTAATCTTAATCCTAGACAAGAACTAGTTGATTCGTATGAATATTTTATAAGTTATTTATACAAAAGAAGATGGTATTCCATAATTTTCACATTCTCTCTCTCTCTCTCTCTTTCTCTCTCTGCTCTTTTTTCTCTCTATATATGTGTGTTTGTGTATATGTGTGTCCAATTTCCTTAATAAACGAAAATTTAATGAAAAAAAAACTATTAAGAGAAACAAAATCAAAGAAAAGAAGAAGAATAAAAAAAAATATTCACCTCTGGTCATTTGAGGAAGTAAGAAGGAATGGAGAGATGACTGACCCTTTTCTCCTCTGCTGTGCCAAGAGCCATGTTGGGTCCTACTTAATACGTATTCATTTGTATCTTTAAGCGTGTTGCAGCTCGAAGGTTATCACTCAGGCCAAATGAATAACCATTACATTATATACACACAGTTCTTTAAAAAAGTTTTCCCTGCGGTAACTTAACACGCTGCTAATCTTGATGCCAAATGTTGTTTGTATTCTCTTTATTTGTACGTATATATACGATATACGTGGTTTCTTTTTCTTTGTTTGAAGAAAATAAAATAAAATTGACAGTCGTTTCTCGTATTGTTATTCTCTGCTGTTTCCAGTTCTCAACTTTGTTTCTTCACGGTTATTTCCTCATGTTCGCCTTGTAGGGCCAATTAACACTACAATCTGTCAGTTTCTTTCAAGCCTCTTGTTCCTAACCGACACAACCATAAGATCATCATACACTGTATGATAGTATGTGCATGTGTGTGTGTACGGGATAATAAAAAAATAAAGAAGAAAAACGAGAAACTATATATAAGCAATTGCTGTACGATTATATAGCCGCAGTAAAAGACAATCAACATCTAGCAAATTGGATTTTCTGATATCGATCTTATAGTATAGGAATGGGAATAATATCGCAGAGAGAATCATGCGGTTGTTTTGTTGTAGTATAACGGAAAAGTGAGCAAGAAAGTGTGCTTCATGGGAGATTTCTGAAATATATATATATAGATATAGATATAACAGTATTTACTGTAGAAGTAACCATTTTATAAGGAAGGATATGATGCAGTTGAGTTGGTTTTATTTCACAGCTGAAGGAAGTGAAGTTTGTGGAATGAAATTAAAACAAATCCTTCAACTTCTAAGAAAGAAGATCATTCATAGAATTATTTAGGATCACAGAGAAACTATTCTTCTGTGTCCTCATCCCTAACAGCACAATTACATAGCAGGCATTTGCCTATCATGTTCCCTCAGGTACATGGGAATGTGTGCATTATGTGCCTTATGTACCTCTGAGAGAGAAATCGTATGGATGGCAAGTGATAGTCACAGTCTATATCCGTCAATAGGTACATGCCTGACATGTACCTGGGAACGTGCCTAGTATGTTCTACTTATGTCTCCCATGCCGTAAGCGTCAATGAAATGTTAAATCACCTATATGCGTAATGTGTTTACATTAAGGTGAGTCTAAAAACACTTTAAACAAGTAAAAAAAAAAAAATGATAGGGCTACCCTAGGGTGGGATCACACCACCAAGCTTAGGATTACGGGCCGCGTGCTGCTTTACTGACTTGGCCACAGAGGCAATGAAGACAATGTCGCTTATAGAGGGATAACTTTTTGAGGTCTTTTGAATTTGGCTAATCAGAGTGCTCCTTTACCGCGTATATTCGACGATAACCGTTTGAGATCAGATAAAATCTATTCGCCATGAAATTGTATTACAAAATGACGAGTGCCTATTTACTTTATTTCATGGTTCTTCCATATTCACTTTCAAATAATCGGCGACAGTTGCCATCTAATAAAGTGGATGCGTTTATTGCTTCTAGTGCAAAATCGCTTAGAAAAAGAAGCAACAAATGCATCAAATGTGGGAGATGAATTTACAACACCTAAATGTAGCATGCCTAGCACATCTTGTGCTGTTAGAGTATCTGAAACAGTATGTCCCCTACCTAAAGGATGTACCTAGAACATGACAGATACATGTCCCAAGTGACGACATAAAAACAAATGACTATTAGAGTGCAAAACTGAGCCAGATATATAATTGCTATATATTTCTATTTGTGATACATAGTTGCAAATATCAATTAGGTGTAACAAGTATCTAAAACTGTAGGTAGCTGAAGTACATACTTAGCATGATGAATATAATGTGTGCCAAGTGTCGGGTACCTAATAAGTAGCTGGGACACCTAAATGGCACATGCCTAGCACATCCTGTGCTGTTAGGGGGATGACATAAGAATGAATAGGTTTAACGGTAAACTCAGCACCAAGGCTATTTGTCCTTGTCACGAAAAGAACAACGACCAACACAGCACTGCATAAAAGGACACTACCAACATAAAATTAACTATAAAACTATGACTTCTATTATTGTTAAAAACGGGTAAAATCTGAATAAAATACAAAATATAATATTAAAATATAATTATTTAAAAATTATCAAAGACGAAACAGAGCTCATGAAAAGATTATGGAGCATGTAACAAGAAAAATAAGTAATAAAATTAATAATATACACAGCCAAATAAAACTTCAAAATAAAAGCTTCAGAGATATTTCAGCTAGTTCAATCTCATGTATAAATCCGAAAAAATGGTCATTAAAAGCAAGGTTATCCCCGAAAAAAATTTTCCATTAGTTCTGAGTTGTCCGTCCGTACATTCCAAGACCATGTGGCGAATACTTGATGGAATGATACATTCTTCATTGTACGGACGGTTGTCGTCAAATGTAAATAGGAATTTGAGAGATGAGAGTATCAGATACTTAAGCGCGCCAGGATTACTACATCTCAGCAATTAGTACTCGATAAAGTCTGCCAAGTGACCATAACAGGTTTAATTGGCTCTAAAATGTAGTTTACTTTCGTTGGATTGGTCTGATTCCAATCCACTTGCCTAGGAAAGCTCATTCGCCAACAAAACAACCACAGAGATCCAAATACGAGAAGTCGTGAGTACTCTAGTGCAACATCTGACAATGCGACGTATTTGTTTGAGAGTTCAGATGTAAATTTATCCTCAGTCAAAGAGTATTTAGATAACAGGGAACACCATAATTTCTCGATAGAAACATACCATTCATTGTAAAGTGTCGATAACCTCGCTTGGCGTCCAATTGAAAGGTGTTTGTAAGATGATGGAGAAAGACTTAATTGTTTCAAATCATGTCTTTAGGAGAGAAACAAACAAAAAACATAGCCAACGAAGTATCATTTAAAAAAGATATTTCTTAATTGATAGTCATGTCAGCTACCGTTTATAATACATGATTTTCTAGCTTGAGGTTAAAAAAACAAAAATATATTTTCGAAAAGCCCTGTTTTCCATACTAATTATCTATAATTGAATAACCTTAGGCCTTTTCTCTTTTAATTTAATTTTTACTTTCGCACTAAAGCAGTTCCTGTGCGTGATGTCATGTGTTTTTCTTCTTTCTTTCTTTCCCTCAGTCTCTTATACACATATGTCCATGTCCTTCTGTGGGACTTAATTACATTTTGCTTTGCTTTGTTTGTATGTTTATATTGTATCTAACGAGAAAAAAAGATGTTAAAAATGTCAGTGTTTCATTTTTACTACTTCTCATAAGCGTTATAAAATATTCTGGGAATATATACAGAGTGTTTCAAAACAACGCCGATAACGTTTGGGAGGTGATTTCTGACACCAAGATAAGACAAAAAGTATAGACCAATCTGACTGCACAAATACTTCCTTTCGGAATTATAGGCTGCCGGAAAACATGAAAAAATGAACTTTAAAAGTCCATAGCTCCAATAGTATGGGACCTATCGTAGCCGGGTCAAGACTTCACTTAGGTACTAATACGTGCCCTATCCAAAAATACATATTTCAGAATACTGAGGTACTCACGCAACAATTTTTATAGAGGCAGTTTCGCTACGGGCATATAATTTGAAGTACTCACGAACTACCAATATAAAAATTGTTGTGGAAGTACCCCAGGATTCTGAAACATGAATATTTGGATAGGGCACACACTAGTTCCTAAATGAAGTCTTGACCCGACTACAGTAACTCCCATAGTATTCTATTTGAGCTAAGGAGGACCTTGAAAGTTCATTTTTTCATGTTTTCGGTGGTGATGTTAACGATACGCTTGTTGTTGTTGTTGTTGTTGTTTTTGTTTTTTTTTTTTCAACCCACAGAAAATCGACTTAACCCTTATCCGGGCAAGCTATTTTTGCAACGTAGACTGCAACTGGGGCCTTACCAACTCTATTAGCCTTACCAACTTGATATGTTTATAACTTTAACTTGGACTAAAGATAGAAGAATTCAGAAGTTTATGTCATCGAAATATTTATGGTCATTAAGAAATTCGAAGAAAAATATGAAGCTACTGGGCCTGGGAGGCCCCGGTTGCCCGGATAAGGGTTAAACTATTGCTTTAGCAATACCCCACTTTCTTTTAAGCACCAAACGGAAATAGGACGACAGAAAGCTTCGAAAAGTGTTGCTATTTTCACTGCTAGCTTCTCACTTTAGATAATATTTACAACGAAGGGGGTGTACCCCCCTAAATCCGTCTCTGTATAGAATCTTCTCGGTGTACCAGATGAAAATTATCTCTGGTTTTTTATACTTGCCTCTGCACCGCAATAGAAATTAAGAGGGGGAAGAACGATATAAGGGGACCATTGAATTGTATTGTATTGTATTGTAATTGTTTTTTTTAATCACGTTTTCTGTATCATATAGACTGTTAAAAGTACGAATCAAGTGGACACGTCATGTAGAAAAATATAAACAAATATAATAATAGTATAAAGGGAGTTTTAAGAAACTTTATTTACATTTATTTAGTTAGTTATAATTGAAGACTCGCTGTAGAAAACAATGTAAGTGCCACTTTGAAATTGTTGCCCTTATTTTATTTTTTAATACGTTTATGCCTTAGTTAGATTTTCATATTCCGTTATATGCTAAGCTGTACTTCTAAGCAATAGTATTTTCTATTTTGTGACGCTTGGACACAATTTTCTATCTTTTATCTCGTATCTCTACTGTTACAGTAACTTTTGTTTCTGGCACTTACATTTATTTGTACAACGAGTCTTCAATTATTTTTTTATAATGTTACTTATGTAGTACATATAGAGCCATTCAATTTTGTGCGTGCTATAATCTCATTCACACTTATATATATATATATATATATATATATATATATATATATATATATATATATATATATATATATATATATATATATATATATATATAAGTATAGTACGTGTGTATTTGGAGTCTAATATCCCTCTTTTCAGCACAGAGAGATGTAAAGATGTCGTGAAAGAGCCGTTTCGTCCCGAAGTGCGTATCTGTTTCTATTGAAAGAGGCCTGTTTATTTCGTATTTCGTCACGAAAAATCTGTCTCGCCTTGTCCCTTGGGCAACGTTAGATACGTGAACTTCATCAGCACACGAACAACATGAAATCTCATCGGAAGTCAAACCCAGGTTTCAAACACAAAAGATACCAGGGGCGGATCCAGTAGGGGGCCATCGGGAGGATGCCCCCCAGGAGAGGAAACTTTCTTATTTTATATATAAATAAAACCCATCTCAGAGTTTGGAGCTCTTAAAAGTAGCTCTAAGAAGCAGTATTGCAACCCATTCCCCCCCTCCAGAAAGTCCGTCCAGGATCCGCCCCTGAAAGATGCTAACAAAGATAGAAAGATTCCTTTAAAATATTGTATATGTTACCTGGCGGCCGTAGGTGACTGGTAAGCGTGGACGCTTCACAGTCTCGTGGTCTCGGGTTCAAATCCAAACACTGGCCACTCGCGATGTTTTTTTTTCAGTTTCACCAGATGAATGCTGGGTAGGTACCTTTGAATATAATACGCCCTGAATAACTTCCTTCCTAGTTATTGGTAATATTTCAGTGCAAAATGACAATTCAGTTGCTGTATCTGAAATCTTGTTAATAAAAAATAAATAAATAAGAGAATGATCTTACAATGAAAGGGGCTAATTATATTCAAAACCACTATATGCTATTTTGTGCATGAAACAAGAACTTGACACGCTTAAATGTGTCACAAATAAAGTTGTGCAACTTTTAATTTTTATGGGACGTGAACGTTTCTGTGAAGCCACAAACGTTTTGTGTACAAGTATTTTAGCGTTTCTCTTTTCCTTCCTCATAGTGCAGCATGGATAAGACTAATAAACGTAATAAATATAGTACCTACTACTTGCTTACAAGACAGTGTAACCCTCTTTTAAAAAACTAATTAAATAAATAGTGTTGTTCCTAGCATTTGAACTTCGAATAAAGTACTTTGCATTATATCTCAAGTGTTTGAGTATTTTAGTTATTCTTATTACAATTTACTGCACAATGTGGTTTAGTGCCGTGGTTTTCAACCGTTGTGTCGCGACACACTGATGTGTCGCGCAGTCCCATAAAGTGTGTCGTGAACTTTGAGAATTTAATGAGCCAATTTAGTCAGATACATTTTAAGGCAAACTGTAACGGTCAGCGACTCGAACATCAGTAACCATGCACAGTACTATACAGAGTCAAGGTCCGTCGACCCTACTGCGCTTTTACAGGTCGCTTCATAACTCGCTGTTTCTGCGTAGCTACTTTCTCCAGCTGTACTGTGACGTCACCGCGGTGAAGCAGGGACAAATATCGTGTGCTAAGCCAATGTTCGAGCGTAGCGATTTGCAAAGGAAAACAAATTTTAAAAATGTGAAAAAATAAAAACTATATACAGATACAGTACGTACTCACCTTATCACTGTGCAGCACTTGAAGAACAGCTTTGCATCCATTGTCTTCGTTTAAGAACATTCCTCCTCCGAAGTTCCCGTGTTTTTCTGTTCAAAAACCGAATTCTGAAGAATGTCCTAGCTTTGGCGAATAGTTTCAACATAGCTGGATCTTCATTTGGAAGTATGTTCCTTAGGAGATCAAATAGTCGGCCAATCACATTCTTTTTTCGATTCACGGTTTTCTTATGAAATTTTCGAAATATTACTTCACATTTTTTTATTGATTCCATCCACCCGGAAGAAGGTGAAACGAGACCACCACGCGAAGCGACTTCTATCCATCCTAAATTTGTATTATGAGAATTCATATGACTTGTAGCACCAAAGTTCTTACATTTCTTTGCAATGTATCCAGCCACATATCTTAATGCTTCCGTTTCTTCTCTCCGTGTGAAAATTATGTCATCTGTTTCTTCATTCAAATTGAAATCTGACATTTCTTTCATGCCTTCATTTTCCGATACAATTTCTCCAGGGCCAGAAGACTCTATAAGATCGCGGAAAAGTGACTTTGTCATGATATCATCTCCAGTTGCTTCTACTGGAGCACTTGTAGGATGTGGTAAACGGCATCCTAATATTAAAAGGCGCAACCTATGTTTAACTTCTACTGGGAGAGGATGATTATAGAAATGTCCCATTCCACGAAGCTGAGAGAATAAATTCTCCAGTGCGTCTTGATTTAACTTCCTTGTGAGTACATACGTGAATCCAATGGTCTTTAAGTTCTCATAAAGTCCCTTAAGGCTACTGATAGACACAAGTAAACCGTGCTGAAAAGGTAATAGATTGTTTTTACCAATTACTCTCAGAGCTTTAATTGTTTCTTCCATTTGGTTTACTATTCCAATTTGTTTTTCAAAATGTACTCCAAAACCACTTTTAAGCTCGTTGGTGGAATCAATGGGAACAGCAGAGTTCATGACGTCAACAAAATCATTTACAAGCTGGAAGAAGCTGTATGCTGTTTCATTTTCTGGCATTAAATATTTAATAAGCGAAGCCGTATGATGGGAAAACAGCTCCATTGCAGGGGCAACTCTTTGTCTATCATTTTCCTGCAACATAATATGATGCCAGTCTAATTTTGAAAAAAGTTTTAATTCTGAAGAGTCAAGTTTCAGGAGCATCTCTATAAGACTTTTCTCGATAGTTGCACCGTTCAGTTCAAAGCCACTATCTACGAAATGATTTCTTAATAATTTTACCAAATGTGGCAAATCTGCAAAGACCCAAATTTTTTCGTTTTCAGTCACCGGATTCATAAAATATGAGTGTTCTGCATTTATTTGTAACTCATTCCACAGCCTCCTATTGCCACCACCCAAATCGGAAACAATTGCAACTATCTTGAATCCTGAAACTTCAACTTTTGATATGATTTCAAAGAGTAACTTTTTACTCATAGTCTTGTCGAAATCATAATACACTGGCTGTTTCCATGCATCTGTCAAACCTCGAATCATAGCCACCTGGACATTTCTGTGGGGGCCCAAAACCAAATCATCCTCCTGGTCATAGCACACGCGCCCGTTAACGTTCATTTCGTCAAACATAAGCACTGAATATTTCTCCATACTCTTTAAGTAGCGCCCTTGCTCCGTCAAAATCTTCAAAACTGGGGTAAGAATACCAGGAGAAAACGGTAACTTTTGCACCCAACGTCGAAGTGTTGACACACTGGGTAGGGGGATCCGAACTTGTAACCGCAGATGATTATATAATTTGTCACTGATGGCGCGTTGTGTTAATGCAGGAATTATATCTACATCAGACCATCTTAGTTTTTTCTTACCATTTATTAGCACATTTACTTGACCCGGTGTGAAACTTTTTCGTAATATACCCACCACCCGGTTATTAACCACTCTATTGAAATGACCACGATATTCTATTTTAGAACTGGCCTTTGAAAGAAATTCTTTATTGTATTTGCTTTCCAATTCTTTTAACTTTGTTTGCAAATCTATTATTTCGGCTTTGTACATACTAATGTCACACTTCAATTTTTCGTTCTCTTCGCGCAAATAAAAAAGATCTTCCTTAAGTTTATGCCCCTCACTCTCCACAGAACAAACGAAAGATAACACAGACAACGAGTTATTTTTTATTTCAGTCACAATAGTTTTTTCATCTGACTGCACCCCAATGTCTGACAAAATTTTTTTCTTTAAACACCTAGCTTCTGTACGCTTATTTCTTTCAATATTTACAGGAACGTGGTTCACATATGACACTGGTAAGTTCATTGAAGGCACGGCATCTCGTTTCAACTTTTTCTTGGCTGGAATATTTAGAAGTTCAGATTTTAAGTCACGTTCATAAGCTTCGGGAGTAAAATGATCGGAACAGACGCGAGCGTTTTCAACTTTAAACATGTCTTTCCGACAGCATTTGTTTTGCCAAACTTTCCGCAGTTTAGAATCCGAGGGAAATACATGATAAATAACGTCGGAACCCTTCGTATTTCTGCTATGATTGCGACAAGTACTTACCGCACAATTCGGCATACTTATAGGTAACACGAACACTACAGCAATTAATTTTTCTGAACACAGGAAAATAAGAATCACTCACTTCACTCGAAAAATCAAACTAATAACAAGGGTGAATGACAAGGACCTTGGGTGAAAGCTGTCTTTGCTCCCGCCGTGACGTCACAATTTTATTGCATCTTCGGGTTTTCAAGAAGGGTAGTTATGACGCGACCTTAAGAGAGGAAAGGAACAGTAGGGTCGACGGACCTTGATACAGAGTCACTACTTTTTAGAAATTTATAGTTTTACACTATTATCAGTGGCCTACACACAAGGAGGGTTTCGGGATTTTAACCCCCCTTGAGCAAGATATTATGGGAAAAGAAACATTTACTATATTAAGACCCCTGAAAGGAAATGAGTTTGAATGCTTGACACCCGCTTGATGAAACTCTGCATATTCCACTGACGTATAATTTATATAATTTTAATAGTATATCAAATAAGTGTGTCATGACGTCGTAGGTGTACAGTGAAGTGTGTCGTCAGTCAAAAAAGGTTGAGAACCACTGGTCTAATGCATGTAAGGCTGAAGTTAGTTAATTTATTTATTTCAGATATCATGAAAAACTGAAATGAAATCTTTAAGTTCAACGTCCCACGGTTATGCTGGTTAGGCTAAAGGAGACGGTGATAATGAGAAATGAGTGAAATGGTGGAATGAAGAAAGTGGGAGGAAACGGGAGAACCCCAAGGAAACCCACGAGCACGGTGTTTGTCCAGCACAAAGTCCACACGGCGCCAGTTGGGATCGAACCAGGGACCCAAGTACCGGAGGTGAACGCTCTACCATTGAGTCACCGCGCCCCCCAGATATCATGATATCAACACGTAAAAGAAAACGTTCATCCTATTGTCACACACATACAAACAAAATAAGTAAATAGCATTCGAGAATAAGTTCACTTTTCAATTGACAAATAAACAGAAGGAGGGATACTGTATTTTACGCTCGATTTTTGGAGCTTCCCATAATACTTTACAAAATATCATAATTTCGATCGCCGGCCACAATAATTGCCAGCTAATGAGTTGTTAGCCCTTAAATCCATATATTAAAAAAGCTGGAAAACACGTGAACTTTTAATAATCTTAAAGAAAATCCAATTGTAGAACAATAATATTTTGAATTTACATGATTATGTAATAACTAGTTGATTGTTACAAACCATTCTGTCGGCAATGGGCGACACCTTCCAGAGGCTGTAATAAATATTGAAGTCATGGATGTGTCAAATTCAAGATACTTTCTACTCCTTGGTGACATTTTTCTTGACTCTAAACGTGAGAAAAATAGACTGAAATAGTGTGACGTCACATCTTTCTCGTTGTCATGGTGATAGCAGTTTTATTTTCTAAACAACATGCCCTAAGAACCTACTTACAAAGCGAAAACAGTGACGTATTAACTTCTGGATTGCAAACATTAGAGTAAAAGAAACACTTGTATATGTAAAAAAGATTTCCAATGAGTGAAATTACGAAAAGATAGGAAAAGTTGGTAAATAATATGATAAAATATGACAAGCATTGAAAGTGAAATCTTTCCTTTGATACCGTAAATTTTGTGTATTTATCTATACATTTGGAATCTACATTAAGTGTCAAGATACTTGTTTATTATCGGATATTAAACTTAAATGATTCTGGAAAATCTTTATTTAGTACCATCAGTATCATACAGTACATTACATATGTGTAGGGCTATAGAATTAATGTTTAAAACTTTACCTATCAGAAATCGGTCCAGACTGAAAATTCTCAGCACGTATATGGCTACAAGCCATTTCCTTTTTTTTTTTTTTTTTTTTATTATTGTTTCTTTATTTTGTGTCCATTGTAACTATGCACTCATATCTTAAAGCGTGCGTGTAAGAAATCTGTTTCAAAGTAGACAGTGATTTTTCCTTGTAGACAAATCGTATAATTGTTCTAGTTTTATTGTGCCGACAGCTTATCAGTCTCTACCTTGGAGTTTCTACATTGCGTATAGACCTAATTGCTTTTGTTTATAATGGATTACGTGGTAATGACGCTAGTATTTCTTATGCAATTTCTATCTTATCATTTTACGTAGAAATGTGGTCCCTGTAGAAGATTCCTTAGATGTTACTTCATGAATTACTGAATTTCACTCGTAAATTTTCTAAATAGTGGCCCCACATTCTTAATCTGTACCTTTTCTTATTAACTTTACTTTGTCTTCAAAATATTTTACAGTTGTCTAATTAACAGTCTGTGATTATTCACAGCAGACTTAACTTTCGATTCATATTTGTTTAAAAAGAGAAAAAACATGGAGATCACCATGGTAACGAGGAGGAAATGACGACATCACTATTTCAGTCTATTCCACTTATAGGTGAAGAAGAAATTCGATGGAATTTTATATAGTTGCTCTTAGTGAAATGAAAAAGATGCATTCTTTTGAATCATTTTTTATAAAAGAAATGACTACTAGAACTCAAAATTGACTTAGAATCGAAAGATAGAACAATTGTTAGACATTTGAATAGTTTATGCGAACATTTTAGTGATTTAGTAAATGTTAATGAAGTATGAATTGAGTAGAGGCTATTGCCGTATTTTTGTGATGGGAAACAATCAAGAGAACCTTTTCTGCTATGGAAATTGATGAGTTACGGATGTACATTTCTAACGTTATGGACTTCAGTAGTGATTTCAAGTTTCCAAATTGAGGATTTTCGCTAAACTAAAATCATGCCACTCAATGAAGCATCCTGCAGTCACATGGCACTAGCGTCTCAAGCAGAAAACAGTGCACTTGACGTTGGCTGCTTATGATTTTATGTTCTTGAAAGCATTTGGCTGTTGCCACGTCATTATTATAGAGTTACTGAAAGGTGGCTTCTGACAGATAGCTGCACATGTTGGAAACACAACGAGAAGGAGGATTGTTCGCCAATCACAGCAGTATTCTTTCACGCTGTTTCTAGGCAACGAAGGTCGCTGACCGCGCTGTTGCCGGTAGTTGAGACGATTTGTTAAACGTCTTAAGTTTGTCGCCAGAGTTGCTGTATCTGTTAAGGTGCCTCTGGCAACAGCGCCTCCAATACTCCACGTGCTCTACCCAACTGTCAGAAGACACCTTTCTTTGCACACACTATAAGCAAAAGCCGTACAGCCACAACTGGTTGGAGGAGGTTCAGGGGATGCTAGTTAACCCAATGTCATCTGCAGGTGACACTACTTTAAAGGCATCTTCTTCCTTGTACTATACGTCGACTTCGAAACTTTTTTGTGTGGTGATGCAACATACATAGGTAAGTAGCTGGTGCTACTGTGGTTCACTAGAACCCTCTGATGGACAATTCGTGAACAAGAAGACACCTTTAAAGTAGTGTCCCCTGTAGGGGTGCAACGTAGTACTAACTTCACGTACTGCCAGATCAGCGAGAATGGACAAGTGGGTTGGGCCAACCAGGAAGTAACAGCGGCAGAAGTATAATGTTTGCCTTCCACATTCTAACGCGGAAGCTGAAAGGACATTTTCAGCTTAAATTGATGTTAAAAAAAAAAAAATGCTAGAACTCGCTAAATGCAATTGTGTGGTTAAATCCACATTTCAGATGGAAAAAACATTAGCTGCGGACCATTTCGTGTTACGAGAGACACCAAGATCTTTACAAGAAACAAGATTATACAAATTATAAGTTGCTGTAGCAAAGAGTCTAAAAATCAAAGAAAATTTATTGGAAGTGGACTATCTTCGCACTATGTAAAAATACCATAAAATTAAAGTTATAATTTCGTTTGTGTTAGTAATTAATTACACATGTAATTAATATTTGCACTTGTAGTTTATTTTTATGAACGTACAGTAAAATTTCGTATAGGGGTATAGCCTTATTTTTATTGATTTTTCGGAGCTTAGGATCATTTTAAAGAATGAGGGAACATTTAGATCAGCACTCCGGATTACGTAACTCCGATCGTGTTAATTTAATTGGCATCACTGGTTTGTAGGCTCAAGTAACAGGGTACTTCACCGGATTCTTTACATTCAGATTCGATACTTAGAATAAAATTATTTAGTTTCAAGAACGAAACCTTTAGCATTTTAATTAAATGTTTTAGTATTTCCAACCTAATTCTACATATTTGGTCAGGAATATCATATATGTATTTGGTACTGGTAACCAGTGATTATTTCAGAAGATCTTCTCTGGTGGAGGGGGATTTCAATACACTGAAGCCGAAAAGTACTATTACAAAAATACAGGGAATCTGCATTGAACACGATAGGATATATGGTTTCGGAAGAAATTCTCCCGACCCACCCCCTACAATCCTCACTGCAGGTTACACTTTACTTGGTTGTTGCAACCAAACAAATTGTAACCAAAATAATTTGGTGTTGATGTCCAAACGTTTCATTGGCTCTATATTGACCAAATGATTTGATCATCAGCACAATTGTTTAGCTAATACTGACCAAACTATTTTCTTTTTTTTAGTGTATAATATCCTTAGTTAGTTGACGAAACTGTTACCCATTAATATTTTATTTTAAAGAACTTTATACTTTGCTCTGAGATACTAAAGCATATCTTTTTCGATAGTGAGTTACTAAAGCAAAGCTCACATGAACCAGATAGATACAGAATAGCATGTGTTGAAATATTGTGTTAGAAATTTCCGATGTGGACATTTCAGCATTACAGATTAAAACATGCTTTTCTCTTTTCGAGATCAAAATATAAAATTTTCTTCATGTAGGCCTATTAAGCCCGAATGGACAATAGCAACACCAGCACTTTTGCATTCTATAAATTAAATTTTTGAAGTGGAGTAAAAGGATAAACAAAAGGGATGAAATAAGAAAATGCATAATTAGGAAGAAAATGGAAGTGAAGAGTGAAGACAAATGAATTGAGAGAGAAAGAAGAACATGGATCGGTCAGTAAAGAAAATCGAGGAAGAAAAGGTTAGTAAGGAAAGAGACAGCAAAGAAAAGGAAAGAAGTCCGAGAGGAAAATTAAGAAAAAGAGAGTTTTAGAAAGTGTAGAACATCCTTGAAAGAGACTTAGAAAAAAGGGATAGGTCCTGATTGCCACGGGTGCTGACTGCCACAGCCAATTATTGGTGCTGACTGCCACGACTGTCGCTCATTGCAAATATGAAGGTGCTGACTGCCACGACGGCGTGCTGACTGCCACGAGCCTGAGAGAAACTGTATTTGGAAAGAGATGAATTAATTCCTCATATTAAATTTATGATTATTAATTAATTTAGTAGGGATTAATTTAGTAATCATCACAGCAAATCTATGTGGCATCCTATAAGTTACAAAGTTGCTCACTAAATGAAACTACATACACTTGGATGTTTATAAAGGGATTTCTTTTCTGTTATATGTACAATTTGCACATTTCATTGTTTCTATTAATCGTTTTATTGTATTATTTAATGGATATGATGGTCTGAAGCCAACTGACAAGGGAAGTTTGGGAGAGCACTCGCCTGCAGAGAAATAAGCATGTCATTTGAAGGACCAATTCATGCTGATTACAACAGGTAATAAAACTCCTGTACGTTGAGAACTGTTCGAGATATTCAGTTTGGATATTTATATGAGAAAATGAGTGGATGCACGTTTCAATGCATTAAGTATTCTCACCCATGGCGAAGCCTGATGGTTTGAACTTGCTATTGCTTCATTACTGGGGTCCATTCACAGACAAATTGACCATTACAAGTTGCATGACGGATGGCAAAGACATAATGGTTAAGAAGATACCAAAGAATTGCACACGATTTGTGCAAACATTTGATGTATTTTGATTCCGATCAATCAAAGATTATGGCAGGAGATTTGTACATAGTATGAATCTTCTTCATCTGGACGTTATAATGTACCAACGAAACAATCAAATAAAGTTCGTGTCCATACGAATCACTTCCGATCACCGCGATACATTGGATTGTTTCAGTTTGCGTTCTACAAGGCAGGTTACGAACAAATTATAGGCCTATAACTTTTGAATCACTTGTCGAATTTGCTTTTTGCTTTGGTTCTGCGAACTGTTCTCTTGACGGATGCAACACAATTGCACATATAAAATGTTCATGGTGCAAGGGGGTATTTTGCCTGCATCATTTCTTCATAAAACAGAAGAACAACAGTGATCAATTTTCATATCTAACCTATGATTATTGTGAACAATGTAATGACTAACTGTATCTAACAAACCTGTTAGTTATTGCGAAACACTTTTTTTCTGTTACTTCCGATAGCTTTCAATTTATATGTCAATATTCGTTACTAATTACGTTGTACTTAACGCGTATATCCTAATTTTCTCATATAAACTTCCAAGTTGAATATCCCGAACCGTTCTCAACCGTACAGGAATTTTATTAGCTTGTTATAATCAGCATGAATTTTGACTTCAAATGGCATGCTTAGTTTCTCTGCAGGTGAGTGCTTTCTCCTGAACTTCCCTTGTGAGGTACAGCCAGCAGTGCTTTTTTGATGGAACTTTCAAGAGCTGCTCGAAACAATTTGCACAGCTGTACACAGTTCATGCTGACAAGGGAGTTCAAGTGAGAATACATAAATCGTACCAATTTTGTACGCACCGCTCCCTGACAAAACTGAAAGTACACTCATGTCCAAAATTTTGTCGCATATCTATAACTGTCTTCTTGTAAGAATATAATTTGATAATTTTGCAGAGTACTTTTAATACTTATATTATGTGTATAATCAGGAAATTTATATTTGTGATAAATTTCATAGGAAAAGAATTATAAATACGAAAATCATAATGAGTAAAATAAAATGTAACTAAATGGACAAGAAAATTTTATTTTCGTTGTATTGTTCTTATTTACTATTCTTTTGACATGCAATTTACCACATACTTGTCTTTGCCGATTATACACATACTAACATTATAAGAAATACCGGGCGAATTCGTTATCAAATTATATTACTAGAACAACATATTTATAATCATGTGACAATAATTTTGGACATGAGTGTACATACAGAGACCTGTTTACCTTTGTTAGGTGTTGGTCTGAACAACACGATCCTAAGGATCATCTAGTTTCTTTCATGCTTCTTGGCGTCCGGTAATGTTACGTCTAGCAACTTTCTCGCAGGCTCGTGGCAGTCAGCACACCATCGTGGCAGTCAGCATCTTGATATTGGCAATCAGCGCCAGTCGTGGCAATCAGCACCAATAATTGGCTGTGGCAGTCAGCACCCGTGGCAGTCAGCACCCCACCGAAAAAAGAATCCCGAAATGCGGAAATGTTGTTTAGATCAAGCATGAGATAGAAGACTCTGACTCAACGCTTGACCTTGAAACAAACAGGACAATATATTATTTGAAATTATAGTACGTTACTCTTTGGGACATTTTTTCAATACCTGGCTAGTAGACGTGTTCAAATTATTAGACTCAAGATTCAATTTCTGAATATTTTACTGTTTTTACAACATTATGTGAGAAAATACGTTCTAACTTAAACCAAATTATTGCTTTGTAACTCTATTCTAATTTTTAGTGGATGTAACACATGCTTTTCAATATCAATAAAACAAATGTGTACGTGACATTCAAAGGTAATTACTATAGCTACACTGCTACAGTGTGTATATCCACATTGAAAACAAAAAATGTATTGGAATATTTACAAGAAAATGATCTCTAACCAAAGATTACTATCTAGTATGGAATCCCTTATTCTTTATTAAGTCTTTTATCCTTTGTGGCATGTTATGTACGAGTTTAGCATGTTTTACCTTCAATTCAGCACCATGATACCACAAGTTGTTGATCTCCTTAATAAATTGATGTTTGGTTGTAATGTGCTTCTTCTTTAGCTGTTTCTTCATGAAGCTCCAAAGGTCTTCAATCAGGTTCATATCAGGACTGTTGCTCGGCCACGGAAGGACACTAATTTCGTGGTCCTCGAAGAATTTTGCCACAACTTTGGCCTGATGGCGTGTTGCTACATTATGCATAAAGATGAAGTGTGCGTCATCAAACCAGACTGCAGTCTGTGGAAGCAGCTCTTCTTGAAGATCACATAGGTATTGGTCGTGCTTCATTGTTCCCTCTACTATATACACTCTCTCTGGACCGAAGACAGACATCACACCACAGAACGCGACTGAAGTAGGATGCTTCATGGTTTGTTGGAGACATTCCAACTCGAATTCCACAGGTCGACGTCACACATATTGTGAACATTCATCAGACACGAAGACACACGATTCATCACTAAAAGAGGCTACTCTCCAATCATTAGCAGTCCAATGTTCTAGGCCTCGTGCCCATTCGAGACGCTTCTTTGCCATGATTGGAGTAATTTTTGCTTTATTTCTTGGCCTGCATGCTTTTATTTCCTCAACACAAAGAATCCTTCGAACACTTTCAGGCGAAATGTCTGCACCATACTCAGCCATTTTATGTTGTGTCTCAAGAAGTTGTGTTTCTGTTTCCCAGAGCCAATCTTTTTAGTTTTCTGATACCTCTTAGCAATAGCTTTGGTTTTCGCCCATACTTCCCAACCCTATTTTGCTGATATCTTTAGTTCTTGCTCATTGCAACAGAGTTTCTACTCACAGATTTTTGCCCTACCCCAACTCTGCTCGCAATGTGTCGTTGTGTATAATTATCTTCCTTCCGTCAGAAGTGTTTTATAACTTCCGCTTTAGCGAGAGGAAGGTCTCTGGCCTTTCCCATTATGCCGCGACCACAGGACTACACCGAATAAAAGATTAATACACAAATAAACATGTCTCGATCACTTTAAACTGGCCCATTCGAACTGTCGAACGCTTTGAATGTCGTAACTGCTTAATACTGCAACCACAACACTTCAGATTATTGATAGAAACTACAATAGTTGTCTACAACTGAAAACTGCACTTTCAGAGCTCCCTCCCCCACTAATGCCATCTGCTGTTCAACGATCATATCACCACTTCAACTGCACAGTAAACAAATGAAGGATCCTATAATGGTGGCTTAACCATTAAATTACGTTCTAGAACTCCGAAGTTAGGATTGCAACATCAACTTTGAATTTTTCGATGATTTGAACACGTCTGTATTATTAGTAATGGTATGAAGTGTGAACGTGAAATAATAGCTAGGATAGGAATGGCGAAAAAAGCCTTTAGGGATAAGAAAACAGTATTTTGTGTGACCTTTAATAAAGAGCTTAAAAAAAAAACACTCATAAAATGCTTCGTGTGGAGTATTGGTCAGAAACATGGACATTACGCAAGAAAGATGAAAAACGACTGGAAGCTTTGAAAATGTGAGTGAGTGTGGAGGAGAATGGAAGGAATTAGCTGGGTCGAGCGGAAAACGAATGAGAAGGTGTTAGAAATGGTGGGGTAGAAAAGGACAATTTTAGATATTATTAAGAAGAGGAACTGGTTGGGACACTGGCTGAAAAGGAACTGTATCACGAGGGACCTGCTAGAGCATATGGTGGCAGGGAAGAGAGGGAGGAGCGAAGGAGACTACAATTAATAGACGATATCAAACAGAAAAATCATTACTTGAAAATGAAGAGGCTAGCGGAAGATCGTAGAGCATGGAAACTTCTCAGCTGCAGCAAGTGACCTGTTAATACTGGCAGAATACGTTTAGTAATGACTCTTTGGAGGATTGAGGGATATTCAGTTAAGGATTTTCGATAGCCAAGGGTTCCAGAGTGTGTTAAACAGGCTTTGCACTGAAGTAGGATACTGCATGTGTATTTATATTCATTGCAGTTCGACTAGTGCAGCTGCCCTGCCCTGTCTTTCCATGTTTGCCAGGATTCGGACTCTCAATCGGGATCTCTTGATTAAAAGCTAAATAAATTATCATTTTAGAGGATAAGAATGTAGGAATTATCGTGTATGGTACACTTGATTACGTATGTGCCGCAAAGAGGCTCAAGGAGATTGACGCACGCTAAAGTGTCTTTCCTTTTATTCACTCAGTACCGGTATAAAACATTCACCGCGCATGCAAATTAGAAGCAGCAGCTAACAATATCGTTCTACGAAACGAAAGCCTCACTTATCATTAAGCAGCGAAAGCAAAATAGCTGACGGGGATTCTTTTTCTCTTTCTTTCTTTACTTCTTCTTCTTCTTTTTTTTTCAGTGCTTGTTCCGACATTTAGTAAAAGGGGAGTCTTCACTTAATTGAGAAGAAACACCACAGATGGAGCACCATTGAAGACAGATGTTAACGAAGATCTTGGTGACGCCCTTTCAAAGAATGCCTTATGATTGGCGGTTGTGGACAATAGAGGCGGTGACAACAAGGGCGTGGTACCGACAAATGGTCCAGACTGACGCCAGCCAGAATGTGGTTGGCATAACGACGGAGAGATGGCAGCAGAGGAAATAAAAAAGAGTACGTCACCACATCTCTTGCTCTTTCTTTCTCTCACTTGCCTTGAGGTGATGTAGCTGCATGTAAAATTAAAGGTATAGGCCACCACAGTAAACTATCTCGGTCCTATTAAATCAAATCATGTCCTGCTGCAGTTATTCTAGTTATTACTTTGAAATATCAACAAAATTACTTGAATCCTTTATGAGAAAGTCATTCGAAAAAATCCCCGTGTGCAGTTTCTTTCGGTAAAATGAGGAAAAAGAAGAAGAGAGAAATACTTATATCTAAGGAGCGGAAGTTCATGAAATATAAATTTTTTGCTGGTATCGTGGGCATAATACCCATCAAACACACATAACACTTCGTTTTGAAACAAAAATTTGTAATTATAAGGTGCATCCCTAGTAGCAAAATCGGTTGGCGCAACGTTGGGAAAATGGTGGCGATGTGACATGCCAACGGTTGCCCAACATCAGGTTTGGACATTTTGACAACCATTTCCCATCCAAACCATTTCCCAACCAAAAGAGCGGTTCCTTGACATTTAGCCAACACTAAAGTAACGTATTTCTTGGTTGAGAAAACAGTCAATTCTAGTATCGTTGTGTGAAGGTCGGAAGAATAGACTCTAGTTGGTTGGCCAACTATACATTTAACCAACGTTGAGTCAACGTAAGTTTTTCTGCTATACGCTATACCGATTATCACCCACCGTTTAGATCAAATCCAACTCAATCCCCAAGGGCCAACCAACCTTGGTACTAGGGATATTTATAAATATTTTGTCAATTTTCAACTTTTAGGTAATTTTTTTATTTTAGGATTTTTTGGTAATTTTTCCTAAGTTTCAGTGAGTTTTTCGTCAAGTTTCGGTAATTTTTCATTATTTTTTGTCAATCTTTTAGTTCTGAGAATAGGCTATGCTCGAGCCTTTGCACCAAGATAGACCGAACATATTTACTCATAAGATGACAATTTACAAGCGAAAGAAATAATTTGAAATACAAACATTAGTCTTTGTTCCTACGTTGTCAAGACAATGATGATATACTGTAACATTATGCAAGGTGAGTGAAAAAAAAATTGGAGTTCCAATTTTCATTAAATATTCCCAAAATTAATTTGTGTAATATTTAAAAATCATTTCTGATGTTTAGGGTTTAAATGTACTTTTTCGACGGTCTGTATTTTGGCGGAAAGAGACAACATGCTTACGAAGTCTCCTCTCTCCAGGATGTGGATCTGATTTTAACTTTCCGATTTTTCATATATAATTTGTTAATTCTAAGCAAAAATTACACGATTTACTTGGAAACATTATTTCTTTATGTTTGTAGTAATGGACGGGACATGGAAACACACTGAGAAAATTCGTTATTCGGTATAGAAAACGGAATACTTATATTTACTACGGAAATCAGTACGGAGTATACGTTATCCATACACTACATACTTTTCCCGCTTAGGGCCTAGATGTCACATCATGCCGTTGCAGGATGTATGACATCTAGCAGTATTCCGTATATTACATACATATACGATGTTACATACGTCAGCACTTATGTTACATACGTCCATCTGTATGTGAGATCCAGATAGCCTATATACAGTTCTTTCGTTCGTACGGAAAGTACATTTATTTGGAACACTTGACGGGAAGTACGTATAAAATATACTTTTTCAGTTATACGTTTGCTGTACGTTACGTTCAAAAACTACAAGATTTACACATGTAACCTACGATTTTACGTACAACTCATATGTTTTTTTTTCTCTCAGTGCACTCTATGCTGCATACCAGCCAGAGGCGAGGGAAATAAATGCATTTTACTCTGAATAATTTGCGGTATCTTAATCATTATAGGGTCTATTGTGTAAATGTATATTTTATTTGGTTATATTTCAACTGAAGAAGCTATCTTACTTAGTTTTTCTAGTATCGCGGAGACGATGTCCATCATTTCGTATGTTTGTTGTACTCTTTTAAAGTTACAGTTAAAATTTAATCAAATTTTCATAATTTTTTACAGGGGCGCACACATGGCGAGGCCACCCGGTCCGAACCCTTCCCCAGAAAAAAAAAAAAAACTTTATAACTCAACAGGCATTTGTATACTTTGTCAATAAAACTATACCGGTACTTGTTTAACAGGGAAATGATTGATGTATCCTCTAGATTTTGAACTAGCACCTCATTTGTACTCTTTCCTTTTTTCTTTTATTTTTATACAAACAATCTAGTTCTGTTACTTTTTGTTCTGAAAATATAAGTGGAAGCATTTTACAATTACTTATCGTCTTTTCGGGCGCAGAGTAATATCCGTTCAATACTACATAGACGTAGTGGGTTGTAGTATTAGACCCCTTCCAACAAAAATTTCTGGGTTGCGTGCCCGAATTTTTAGATCCTTTTTCACAATTTTTAGGTCATTTTTGATGTTTTTGGGGCATTTTATAGGTCATATATCTATATATGTTTAGATCATAAGCTTCCACCCCTACTTACTATGTCATATCGTAGGATTTTTAATGAAATATTTATTTTCGGAATTTGTCCGAAGATAACTTACTCGCACGAGTAGACTATAACTTCTAGATCCCCGTTTCCCCAAGAAAGAATTACTTATGGTATATTTTTTAATTGTAAATGAAAAATTGAATTCTGAAGTATAAACAAAATTGTTGAGTCCTTCGGTCTTATGAATAAAATTGAGCAAGGGGAGTTTACTCCAATTTCTAAGAGTTTGCTCCTTTTGATGAGCGAGCTCTTTGAGTTGGACGTACACTCATGTCCAAAATTATTGTCCCATGTCTATAAATATGTTGTTCTAGGAATATAATTTGATAACGAACTCGCCCGGTATTTCTTATAATCTTAGTATGTGTATAATCGCCAAACACATGTATGTGGTAAATTTCATGTCAAAAGAGCAGTAAATAATAACAATAAAACGAAAATAAAACTTTCTTGTCCATTTAGCAGTATTTTGTTTTATTCATTCTAATTTTCGTATTTATAATTCTTTTCCTATGAAATTTACCACAAATATACATTTCCTGATTATACACATAGTATAAGTATTAATAGTACCCTGCAAAATCATTATCAAATTATATTCTTATAAGAAGACAGTTATAGATATGCGACAATTATTTTGGACATGAGTGTACATACCAGCTTCTCCGTTGAAGCTCTATTTAAACCGGATGTAGTTCAAGTTAGTCATTTTCTGATTCAACGATTATCGCCATAAAACGAAAACGGTAACACATGACGAGAAGCGTTTTTTCATAAACGATTTAGCCTCTCAAGACAACATAATAGATATGACTATCGATAACACTCTACCAAAACAGGAAATGGTTCTAATTTACTATTATTTCCGGTTTCAATGCTTATTTCTATATAGAGCATAAAGGTAAGATATGTCGAGATATGGTTTTCTGCGATCGATTCTGGTTGCCAAGAATAGTTTCCATCGTCTCCGTTAGCCACCTGTTCAAACCGGAAAACCAATTTCGGTTCCAAATAGGGATGCGCACGAGACAAGTCGAGACAGGATTTTCGTGGCAAAATTCGAGTCGAGACACGGCTCTTCCAATAGAGAAATATATATTTTTCGAGTTGATACATGACTTTTACAGCACATTTTCGAGACGAGACAGCCACAAATCTTGTCTCGTGCGCATCACTAGTTCCAAAATTTACCAGATTAGAACAAAAATGGTAATAGATAGCGACAAATTGTTTTTGCAATCGATACAACGTCTCGACCGTATATACATTATTACAAGCCACAATACTTTATGGAAACCGGAAGTGATTGAATTTGATACTTCTGGTTTCAAAAGTTCATAGAGAGAAAAACACTGTAAAAGATATCGAAAAGTGGATTTTTGTAATCTATTCAGCGTCTGAAGAATAGATTCTATCTATTCTCTCAACCCTCTAGTCAAACCGGATGTGGATCAAATTAACGATTTTTGGTTTAAACTTTTATCGCCATAGAATAAAAACAGTAAAAGATAGCGAGTTTGGCTTTTTGATATGGGTTCAGCGTCCGAGGATCAGGTTCTATCTTTGATCTTATTACCCTGTTGCAACCAGTACTTATATCTAGATGTATTACTTCAAGTTTGATTATTGGATTCCCATAGTCTAAAAAGTTTTTAGTTCCACACGGTGAAACGATACTAAGTTGTTTGAATTATTTTTGAAATAGACATCTAGAACGATTAATTCGGTCGTGTTCGTTAATGGAATCAATCGTTAACATATTTGAGGGTAACGGAGACCTTAACGGTGGATATCCATATCCCATACATGGGTAATGTAACTTTCCCATGCTCTTCTTTACTGTCAGAGTTTATTATAAGAAGTTCTCACATTCAATTAGCGCTTGAAGTTTATCCCAGATTCGCAAAGTAAGACAAAGCTAAGTCATAAAAATCTCCTAGGAAAAGCACTCAACTCTGGTGTATGGGGCTCCTGGTACGATCTCAGCTGTTCCCAAGTCGCCTTGGTGATGGACAAATTCTTTGTATGCGGTTTTTCTCGAGAATCTGTCATTTCCTTCTATTTTTTTCATTCCATCATTGATCATCATTATTACCTCCCCCTTAACCTCGGAGTGTAATCGTGGACGTTAGATTTTAAAAAGTGGATCTTTTGTTACACTGTACATGTCCATCTAGACCATTTTTGGTTGCACAAGTGAATAAAATATATTGTCAGTGAGATAAATTAATAAATTAAATACGTAATTATACACTAACACGATAAGCTACATCGTAGTCTAAATATCGTGAAAATTGTTTGTTATAGTTGTATTTACAAAATTACAAGGCTCTAGTTTGTATAGAAGTACGTTTAATGTAAGTTATTAGATTTGATTGAATCGAACAAACAGAAAAGTAACTTAAATATTTTTGCAGTAAAACAATAGGCTAGAGGGAAAATTATGTAAAACTATTGTATTAATATTGGTTTTACGTATCTATGGGAAATGAGGGCTCCATTATAAGCGGGGCTGAATAACAGGGGCCTCATTACAAGTAGGGCTGAGAAATAGAGTCCTATTACTTGCTTCATAAAAGCTTAGTACATAATAATACAAAACACCATTGTTGTATGTGCGTTTTATCTTATTTGCTTTTTCTTGTTATTTGGAAATTACATTACAAACAGTTTTTCCCCCTTAATTTCCTTAAATTTTTGGGGGATTCAAGTGAGTGGGGCCCTAAGCTATAGGAGCTTTTCCCCGGAAAAATTTCGCAGCTCCCCCTGACCTGAATTCATCACTGGTCCGGACGTTGAAACCCTTTTTCATCGCGGCATCCTTAGCTGCTACAAACGATACAATTGTCCTAACTTTGCATTATAGATGGCAGAAATAAACTTACTAAAAACTTAAAGAAAAAACTTTAAAATAGATTGAAAGAAAGTTTAATTATTTTTATTAAAAAGAATTATCCATCGACGTTCTTCTACGTACGTTATGAGCTACATTATGTTATAGCATTTTTGTTTCACGCTTTAATGTTGTGAAATACTCGCTGGGAGTCCTTCATTTATTTTATTCATGTTTTCTGTCTTTCGGTAAAAGATTGTTAAATTGGTTGCCATCAAAACATATTAGTCATTTTTGAAGAAAAACACACATGGGTGCATTATGCCCGTGTTTCGGTTTTCTTACATTTCCAAACACCAACTTATGTTATGCATAAGTATGACAATTCTTATAAAACAGCTACAGTATGTCCGGCCATCCGTCTGGCTGTCAATAAGTATAAAAAGAAAACGGTTAGAAATTGTAAGAAATAGTTTTTGATATTGCAAGGTGTAATTCTTAACCATGTTGTTTAATTGTATACTATATGCATATTTTGGGTTACGCAATAGTAATGGGAAACTTCAACAGCGTAAGAGGGAGCTGCGAAAAGGTAGTGGGACCATTCGAACTAGGTAGAAGAAACGAACGAAGTCAAATGCTTATTCATTTCTGTAGGCAACATGATCTGTTGGTGACGAACACGTGGTTTAAGAAAAGAAAAACCAAGCTGTACACATGGAAAAGTCCAGGAGATAAGAAACGCTACCAAATCGATTACATTCATGTGAAGTAACGTTTCAGGAATAGTGTACGAGACGTGAAGACACTGCCAGGAGCGGACATTGATTCGAATCACAATCTCCTGGTTGCGGAAGTGTAAACCTTTTTAAAATAGATCAAGAAAAATGAGGAGAAATCGAAAATGAAACTTAGAGCGACTAAGAAATATCGACGATGATATGAAACAAGAAATTGAAGAAAAATTCTGTGCAATGGATGATATGGTCGACAATATAGAAAATAGTTTGAGAAAAGTTAAACATATTCTACTTGATACACTCAACAATAACATTGGCAGGATGGAAAGAGCACCGAGAAAACCACGGATAATTGAAGCAATGCTTGAGAAGATGGAGAAGCGCAGAAGGGCGAAAAACAGGGACATCAAAGAATACAGAAGACTGAATAATGAATTGAGAAGAGGAACGGACAAAGCCAAAGAAAAGTACATGGAGCAGATATGTGAAGAAATAATGGAACTTCAAAGGCGCGGCAGATATGTTCTGATGTACCAGAAAGCACAAGAATTAGGAGAGAAAGCTAACAAAAGTATACGAACGTTTGGCATCGAAAATCAAGAAGGTAATGTAATCACTGAGCATCAAAGAATTCTTAGAATCTGGGAGGAATACATAAAAAATCTGTATGATTAGAAGAAACGACCTACAGATATTGCAATCGAAGCTTAGGAAGAGGTGGATGATGATGAAAAAGGACCCAGTATATTGAAAAGTGAACTAGTACAAGCAATCAAAGACATGTGAAGGAGAAAGGTCACTGGAGACGACGTCATACCGGTAGATTTGCTCAAGGAGTTAGTTAGGAGACAATGCAATGGAAATGCTGACTTTACTTATTAACAAGATCTACCTGAGTGAAGAATGGCCAAAGGATTTTCTTGATGTTACAATGATTGCATTGCCCAAGGAAAAGCAAGCAAAGAAGCGCAGCGATCCCAGAACCACTAGAATGATTTCCAACACTGGAAAGATACTGGACTGGCGGTTGGAAAGTAAGATAGATGAGATGTTAGAAGAAGATCAATTTGGATTCCAGAAAGGAAAAGGCACCAGCGATGCTATTGGATTGATGAGAATTATATCAGAAAGAAAAATGAAATCTTTGAGTTTTACGTCCCACGGTTATGCCGATTAGGCTAAAGGAGACGGTCATAATGAGTAATGAATGAAATGGTGGAATGAAGAAAGTGTGAGGAAACGGGAGAACCCCGAGAAAACCCACGCACACGGTGTTTGTCCACCACAAAGTTCACTTGGCGGGGGCTGGGATCGAACCAAGGACCCCAAGCACCAGAGGTGAACGCTCTACCACTGAGCCACCGCGGCCCAATATATCAGAAAGAATTCTTCATGTAAAGGAAGAGTTGTATTTGTGGTTCCTCGACTGGCGAAAAGCTTTCGACAGAGTCAATTGGACGAAAATTCTGAAAATACTTAAAGAAATCGGAGTGAATTGGAGAGACAGACGACTCATTCAAAACCTGTACATAGGACAACGAGTGAAGTTGCGCTTGAATGAAGTAAAAACCAATAGTGTGTGGCAGAGGAGTCAGGCATGTCGCTCCTATTATTCAACATTTACAGTGAATGTTTAATAAAGGAATCATTAATGAGACTTGGAGATTTCAAGATTGGAGGGCAGATCATTAACAAGATCATATATGCAGATGATACGGTTATAATAGCTAAAACCAAAGGAGGACTACAAGAGATGATTGACAAAATAATTGACACTGGAAAACTATATGGAATGGAAATCAACTTCGAAAAGTCGAAAGTCATGAGAATATCCCGGGGAAACACGCCCTTACGGATCAGAGTAGAACAAAGAGAACTTCAAGAGGTCGATAATTTCAAATATCTGGAAAGTATTTTGACGAGAGACGCTTGCTGCATCAAAGAGATGAGGTCAAGAATTGCCATGGCTAAAGAAGCATTCAACAAGAAAAATCACTCTTAACTAGCAGGCTCAATATTGGACTTACGAAGAAGTTGATCAAGTGCTATATATGGAGCATTGGACTGTATGGTTCAGAGACTTCGACATCACGGATGTTAGAGAAGAAGTATTTATTTAGAGAGCTTCGAAATGTGGTGTTGGAGGAAAGATGGAGCAGATAGTATGGACAGAGAGAGAGAGCAACAAACGAAGATGTCTTAAAACGGATAGGAGAGAAGAGGACACTTCTATCCAACATTATTCGTAGGAAGGCCAATTGGATTGGACACATCTTGCGAAGAAATTGTCTTCTTCACACCGCCATAGAAGGAAAGATGGAAGGGAAGCTAGGAATATGAAGAAGAAGAATACAACTGATCGATGATTTGAAAAATAGGAGAAAATGTTGGGAGTTGAAAGAGGAAGCTGAAGATCGAGAAGCGTGGAAAAAACATTTACAGGCTCAAATCTAAAATTGAAAAAAAAATCCTCGTTAGTCCCAGGATCTGCCGAAAGGCAGAATACTTAATAATAACAAAAATATTTGTATGTAATCTCATATTTATTAAGCATAAAGTTCGAGCCTGGTAACATATTATTAAAATTTGTAATACGCTATACGTAATCATAATACTATTAATTTAGATTAAGGGATCAATTATGTTGTAATCTATGTGTATGCGATACTGAAATCACCCTGCTATAAAATCTATATTATACTTAGGTAGAATTCTCATGTTTTGTTTGATAAAAATGTTTCTTTCTTTCAGATCCTGGTTAGAGGTTAAGAAATGGAATGCCGTTCCTGTTTGAACTATTCTTCGGTATTTTTTCACTACTGGTTGACAATAGTTGCGGCGACGTTGTGATTTTTCCCCCCTATTTTTTGCAGACCTGAAAACGTATAAAAGGGGAGCTTTTTTGTTGCTTGCAGCTGTGTCTGTTAGGGAGGCCGACAGAGTTAGTTGGTCTTAGTTGGTGCAGGCCAGCCACCGCAAACAGATCGTACTACAATAATTCTCTTTAGCCTTTGATGCTGAAGGCCTTCTCCCGCTCGGGTTGGTGAGTTCTAGCCGTAATATAGAGAAGAACCACTTTAGAAGTTAGGAATTTATATCTTACTGCAGCTGGGAAATCCTACATCTGAGAGCTGACAAGTAGATTTTAATAAAGTTTGGAAGAAATTACAATAAAGTCATTTCGAGTGTCCTGCTAGGGAGAGAATGAACTCAGCAGGATTAGGGTAATTGAATCGCTCCTAGTGATGAAGGATTTTGAAGTTGCGATTTGGGTTAAATTCCCGTAACAGTCGTGCATAAGTAGATATTTGACTTATAACTTCATACAACTCTGCGACTTTCGTGTTCGAAAGTATTACAGTGTAATTTATTTTTATTTTTTATTTTTATTTTTTATTTTTATTTATTTATTTATTTTTTTAGCTGACTGTCGCTTCTCTTGAATGCAAGACTAAAATAAAACTGGGCCAGGAGTGAAGGCTGTTAATCCTGAAGCCTACTCTAGTGAAATTAAGTCCTAAAAGTTGGAAACTCTATGAATATAGAGGCTCCAAACCAGGAGTAGGCCAGACTGTTCTCAGAGTCGAGGCAACAGTCTTTGAAAAATAAGGGGAACGGAACCAGAGTAAGAGTGAGTACTAGTTTCCGTATTGCCGCAGTTCCCTGAAAATAGAGAAGCGAGTTGAATTATGTTATAGGCATTGATAGAGTAATAAGAAGCTCCTTGCCCTGAGTTCTTAGGGAAGGTGAGCATGATAATCGTTAATTAAGACAAGGTGATATCTTTCTTTATTCTAGACAATAAATCCTACCCTAATAGAGGAGAACAGCTATTTTAATAAACATCGAGTTAGCAGATTATAAAGCCTTCCTGTTTATTCACTCTTAAATTAAACTGAACGATATACTTTAGACAACCATATATTTTAGACAATAATGAGTGAAAGAACTTTTGAGGCTTGAATTAGCCCTAATGTCACTATATATTGAAAGGTAAAGAAGACAGACTCTGGGCTGAGTAAGAATAGAAGAAGTAACAATAATAGAGAAATATAGAAATAACTAATAATATTATATTATGTACCGTAAACTGGGTATACTTTGGCCCACTTTTTTATTTTCAAAATTCCCATTCTAATATCTCTTAAGATTAGGGAGGAATTGATGACATTTCTCCTTGTTAAAATGCAATCCTTTCGCTTTCTTTACAAAGCAGTAAATAATTAGTGTGGTCAAGAATGATTATTATAGTTCCAGTTTTTTGATGCCATGCAAGATTTTTTTATGATTGGGGTAACTTTAGCCCATTTGTCAAAATTACTCATTAGTACACGAAAGTATTATTGTAGCACTGTATTCAAGAAGCAGAAGATCAACATGATATTATATACACATTGGTGAAATTATCAATGTTTTTATCAATTTCAATCGAATGAGAAATATCGTTCAATGAGAATATTTGTTTTCTACTTAGGTGAATACGAAACATCAATAAAAGAACGTTACAAATTTGTGAATACTTAACTTAAAATACCTGTATGACAAATATAGCGATGAAATCACTTTGCTCAGTTTAAAGGCAAACAATATCGTTCAAAGAAAATTTTTTAAGTGGATGAAAACTTAACATCCAAAAATAAGAGCACCATATTCTTCATTGTGGTAGAGTACTTTATCGGTGCCATACTGCTCAGTTTTAGGAAGAACATATTTGAAATTCAGACAATGTATAATATCTTCCTTTAGAAGCTAGTGGGGGTTAATCTTTCTTATTACATCGGACCATTTCATTTTTTGTATGAGCCAATGTTACCCAATGTTACCTTACGCAATTAAACGCTTAATAATTTGTGCGTAATTGAACAAGCATTTAAAGTATTAGTTTATTAATATTCGCAAATTAACATGTTTTTATATTCTACTTGTACATTCAAGATATGTCAATTTAATGCAATGAACAAAAGTTGTGGAATTTGAAATATAATAAATGTTTACTTGCTAACAATTGCTAGTATTTTGTTTCCCACGCTCCGGAAACAAATCACTAGAGCCAATATTCATGTATTGTTCCCAATGTTGTAATACTTTTATCTACAATTTTTCTTACTGATAGAAACCATAATAACCATGTAGAAACAAATCAAATCTTTCTCTTCCTTTGGACCAAAGTTGCCTTTAAAGGGCTAAAGTATACCCAGTTTTCAAAACCGAAACCGCAAATGTGGTTTTCAAAACCGAAACCGCAAAAGCGGTTTTCAAAACCGACATTTCGGTTTTATGAAATTTCACTGTTTTCAAAAACCGGTTTTCGGTTTTTTCAAAATCCGATTTCGACAGCACTAGTATTTTCATTCAGGAAATGGAGACTGATGTTGTTGTCTTAGTTTATCATTTCAGCCAAGTAGGAAACTGCCTGAGATATCTGATAGGACCTATAAGAAGGAATTTGTAAGTCTTTGTCTGTCATCTCCGCTAAGTCCAGGATGTCCGCAGATGTGACACTTCCGAAAGAACCTGTAGACCTGTTCCAACTCTACTCTTCTACTTCTAATCCTAATCTGTCCTCAGCGATGTGCTGTGGTTCCATTTACTGAACTACACCGTCAACAAATTCAGGTCAGAATTAAGACGATTACTAAAAGTGTTATATAAAGAAGTAGCTATCCGGCATAGCAATTCAACTTGAGGAAGTATCTTGTTGTCCAATTGGTGATGTAGAAAACGATACTTTTGTCCGAGAATACAATGAAAGGCCCCAACAACGCAGCGAAGTTTTATAACATAGCGGGACTAGTTCGATCAGCCGTAGTCAATTGCCTGAGAGCTTACCTTTCAGTGCAGGCATTAAAACTGTAAAACCCTCTTTCTTCTAATAATTTTGTTGCAACCAGAAAGCCGCAATCTACACATAAAAATATTACCTTATGGCATGTGACTCACTATCCGTGTTGAGACACACATTTTACTATTGCTGCGTCATTTAGGTTTGTAGTATATGGTCCCACGAAGTAGTAGTGGTCCGCGTATATGCAGCCGAGTCAGCAAAAATTTTTGTGACGTCATAGGTCAAAGGTCAATGACCTTGGCCCGGAGTCAATGACCGAGGGGTACTTAGGACCACCCCCTCTAAATTTTGGCAGGGGTACCATGCCCCACCCCTTAAATTTTGGCAGGGGTACCTAGGACCACCCCCCTTAAATTTTGGAAATTGCCAAATCTAAAAATTTGGTGTGGTAGCCTAGGACCATAGTATGTACCTCTATCAGTATTGGGTGTCTATGTCGTTCCCTTTTATGGGTAAAAAATTGCCAAAAATTCAAATTTCGGGGGTTTTTGACCTAATTTATCCCCTTTGATGAGGTGTTATTATCCTATATGGTTATATGTGCCTATACAGGGGTCCATTACCTTTCATAAGACATGGGTATATTAATGCACTCCTTGAAAAATTTGGGAGGGGTACCTTGGCCCACCCCTTAAATTTTGGAAATTGACCAATTTAAACATTGGGTATTATAGTACAGGACCCTAATATGTATTATGATAAATTTGGGTGGTCCACCTCATTTCCTTCTAGGGGTACAAAATTGTCAAAAATATAAACGTAAGCAATACGTTATACCACGTGTTTGGTCGATTTTATCCCCTTTGATGAGGTGTTATTATCCTATATAGTTATATGGTCATGTATAGGGGTCCATTCCCTTTCATAAGACATAGGTACATTTGTGCACCCCTTTAAAAATTTGGGAGGGGTACCTTGGCCCACCCTTTAAATTTTGGAAATTGCCCAATTTCAACATTGGGTATTATAGTATTGGACCCTAACATGTATTATGATAAATTTGGGTGGTCCACCTCGTTCCCTTTTAGGGGTACAAAATTGCCAAATTTTAGTAGAACCACATGTTTGGTTTTTTGGCTCATTTTATTCCCTTGCATGATGTCCTATTACCTTATATGGTTATATGGTCATGTATAGGGGTCCATTATCTATCATAAGACATGGGTACATTGGTGCACACCGGGAGGGGTACCTTGGCCCACCCCTTAAATTTTGGAAATTGCCCAATTTAAACATTTGGTATTATAGTACAGGACCTCAATATGTATCATGATAAATTTGGATGGTCCATATCGTTCCCTTTTAGGGGTACAAAATTGCCAAAATATAAACGTTATACCATGTGTTTGGTTTTTGGTCGATTTTATCCCCTTTGGTGAGATTCTATGATTACAGGGGTCCATTTCCTATCATAAGACATGGGTATATTGTTGCACCCTTCTTAAATTTTGGCAATGGGGGTCCACTGAAATTGTCCAATTGAAGCATAGTACAGGACCTCAACATGTTTCGGTGGTCCTATTGTTAAATTTTTAAGTACAACCACGTGTTCGGTTACTGACTCAATTTATCCTATTTGATAAGGTATGGACGGGTATCCCCTTTCAATTTGGTAGGACCCTTTGGGTGTAGTACAGTCACGTGATCAATGATTTGGTTTTGATGCGCGACGAGGTCCCTGGTCAATGTTCTCTAGGAATTAGGTGGTAACTTTGTCCAGGGTTCTCGTCTTATATCGCACAGTTCTTTAGGAGAATCTGATAACGTTGTATATGGAATGAACAATAAAAACACATAAATAAGTATAAATTGTATTTTATTCATATTTTTGGTTTCTTCTTTTTCTTTCTTATTGACAATGTTTGTATATTGAGCTGGGTTTCTTCATTAGACTGTCTCCTCTTCTTGATTGTAATGATTTGTTTCCATGTTTTGCAGCATAGCACCCGTTTGCAAAGCTTCGTATTGTGAATTCTGTAAAAAAGAACGAGGAAAAAGATGATTAGTATAGAAATAGATGATGATAAATAAATACACTTACAATGATAAATATGATAAAATTACCTGGAAGGTATATTGCAGCAGTCTACGATCATTAACCGTGGGTACTGTTGTGAACAAGTATTGAATTTCACGCAGAGATTTTCCTTGGGCTTTACAACACAAATAAAAATAAGCATAATACCCACATACGGATGAACCAAGACTTTGCATTTGGGTATTATTATATTTATAGTACACACAATGAAGTTTTAAGAATGCAACATGTTGTGGTACATAAGGAGGAAGGCCATAGCTGTCAAAATATTCTCCAACACCGCGATTATCAATATAAATTGCAATCCAATGACTTCCTAGTTTTGTAGATGGATCTGTATTTACAATCATTGCCAGAGGAAGAGAAATCCGTGAGGGCAACTCATCGCTTGCAAATACCCCGGTAAAATGATTTCTGAACAATGGACTATCGTTTAAAGCACTAGCTAATTGTAATGTATTCAACATCGTGAATGGAAATGATACATAACGTATACGTACCTTGTAATTTAAAAGTCCAGGATAATGTTGCGCTGGTGGTCGATCTCTAGGAGTGAGGAAAACTCTCCATACACAATACAGTTTGCAGGTGCTGCTAATTTTTCTTGGAAATGAACTTCTAATCGGATGGCGCCATGTCGTTGTAAATTCCAATAGTGACAATCTCCAGCAGAAGAATCGGGAGTTAGGTCAAATACAAACAGTGTATATCCATTCTTGTAGTCGGCTCTTGAAATTGTATTTCCAGTATTGGTAAAATGTATGCCAGAGCCTGAGAACAATGTGTGGTACGATGAAATGTAGAGATTTTCTTCAAAGTTGGGTTGCAACGGTTTTGATGGTACAGCTTTTCCATCCACGTACAGTGTAAAGAAATTAATGTTTAGATGTTGAAATTCAAATGGATTGGTGGTAATAGTTCCACTGGATGCTTCATTCGATGTAAATCCTACAATAATATGATTTGGCAATGTTCCCATAAACAGGTTATCAATAGTTTTGGATTGTATATCCTTCGGGATGGTAAATGATTTCATTTGAACCCTTGTCAGAGGATACTTTGCCGGTGTAGATTGTAAAATTTTATTGTGTGCCAATTTGACACTAGGGCTGATGCTGACTTTTTTCACCTGCAACGATGCATCTAGAATGTTGATTTTTGCATTGACACCACTTTCACCGGCCATGAGACAAAAGTTTGGTTTTGCAGGAATAAGTTTCACACGTAATTCCACTCCATGAATTAAAAATTTATCTTGATTAAAAATGTCACAATGAAGATGTCCAATCATATCGAATTTCATACTTTGTTTTGTCAGTTCATAGCGTTGTTGAAATCCTTTGTTCTCACTTGTGGTTGCGTTCATATGACCAGCCGTATCTTGAAACCACATTGCTGTTTGTAAATGTGTATTTTTAGCTCCATCACTATAATTGAGCAGTTTTTCCATGTACGAACGATATGGATGATTATGTGACGGAAATGAAATCAGTTTATTGTTCAAGTAGATTTGTACTTCACTAAACATAGCATTTAGAAAATCATTGACAGGTGCAATTGCTTTATCCGTATTGATGAAGGAGGAACCATCTGGTTTCACAATTTGTGCTTGGATGTATAATAAGGTTTGTGGCAAATCAATATATTCATCACTGCTACCACTCACTACAAATTCTATTGGTGAATTTTCAGCTATTGAACTAATTGGTTTGTAGCCAATAATACGATTGTCCAGAACACTGGTTTGCGTGGGCAACGTTGAAAAAATGTCCAATTCACTTTTTACACATTCACAGGATTGATGATGTAAGAAAGCCATCGTTGAATTAATCAAAAATATCCGGTGACGATGCCAATGATCTCTTCTTCTTCTTATGTGATAATTTACGTCTCTTTGTAGGATTGATGGTGTTGTTGATCGTTGGAAGGTCAACCTCAAACTGAGAGCAGTCATCCCATTTTCGTTTATGATATCCACTTCCCAGCATAGTTTTCAACTTATTTTTAGCTTTTTCTTGTAAATTTGATTTTGCCTCTTGCATACGTTGATGAAACGATTCTTCCAGCGGTTGATTCGAGATCACAACATCATTAATCATATTGGCACCTGATTTTAATAATTCTTTTCCCACAGTTTTAGCGGCTTTGCTTCACAAGTGGTAACACTGAACGAAATAAGCCACCAAGGAAACTTCCAATGCCATGTCCTGCTTGATAGGGACTTCCCACATAGACGTTGCCGATACCGGACAACGCTTGTTTTTGGTAGTATTGCAAATACGGATCAGTCATGACGACGACGACGGAAATGTAGTTTTGTACACACCGTTCCAAAGGTGAATGGCATACGATGACCTGTGCTATCCCTTATATCGATTTGTATTTGCTCAAAATTCATTTTTTCCACCGGAACATAATGTGCAGGATTAAAGATTTGTACTGCATGACTTCCAAAAGTATGATTCACAGGATCCATGTTGACAATTCGTAGCAAGGGTACCATTGTATCTCCAACAATGACAGATTCAATAATGTCACAATAGACGTACATTTGTGATGGTAAGCCTAATCGTACATCCGGTGTATATTGTCCCTTTTCCATATCTTTTAAATCACTTTTCGGGTCAAATCCAAGCATTGAACTAACACTTGGTGAGATTTGTACAGAAGTATGGATTTCCTTTTTGGGATGTCTTATGAGGCATATATTATTAGTTGCGTCATGAGATATAAATAAATTGGTTTCTTTATGATGTATATTAATTGCATGAATAAGATCCCGTATATTGTTATAATAGCGTACAGGGATCGTTACAACCTTCCACGGTTCTTGATCATTACTACTTGATGATTTGTAATAATTTTATTGTTTTTACTGTTAATGTTCAGCAAAGAATGTGGATAATGAATCTCTACAATTGCCACATCCCATTTCTGGCGAAACTCTACACGTCGTTGTAATTTCGTAATATATGAAGTCAATGTATTTTCTGGAAAATAATCCATGGAACTATTACTGGGAAGTGTAACGTAAAAATCTTGATCAGGTTCCATTCTTCTTCTTCAATGAAGTTGCAGGGATCCACGAATTGAATGAGGAAGGATATCCTTTCCACTGGACGAGATACTCCTTTCTGCGACCTTTTGTTCTTGTACGTAATATTTTATCGATGAGGAACGTCGAAGGGAGCGGTACTGGTTGTAATTCTTCTCTGTAGAAAACACCATCGATGAGTTGATGATTTAAATCCTCTAGTCGATACACTGGTGGGTTTCTTGGTACAATGGCTTTTACTCTGAATATTTCCCAAGTCCAGTTCTCGAGGTAACCCTTGTCAAAGATACGTTTTGTTTTACTTATACGAACAGTATCACCAACAGATAAATCCGTATCTTGTTTTGAACGTTGTAGCTTTTTGTCGTATAAGTTATGCCACACCTCCAGTAAATTGTCCTGAGAAACGTTTGCAGGTGCCATTTTAATACTGGAATGCAGACTTTCATTGTATGCTTTTACAAGTAAAGGCAATACTTTGATGTAATTGTATGTTTGATATTTGGTAAAGTATTTCCACATACGATGTTTCAATGTCTGATTAAATCTTTCTGCGATGCTGGCTTTAATATCTGGATCCGTTGTTGTAACATGTTGCACGTTGTGTTTCCTGAGAAACTTTTGTACTGTCTTGTTGGTAAATTCAGTTCCTTGATCACTACGTAGTACAATTGGTTTCCTGTCCTGGAAAATCATTTCAAATGCATTCACTATATCCTCGGCACTTTTTGATTTTAGTGGTACAGCCCACCCGTACCGACTAAACACATCAATCACTGTAAGAATATAGCGGTAATTGTCATTATAGTTTTGAAGTGATTGTAAATCATTTAAATCACATTCCCATTGATCATCAATATTGTTGACAAGATAAAAATCTCTACGGAAACGACGACGTACAGGACGATGTAACGTGTAGGTAGGTTGTTTGTTTAACCAAAGTTTTATTTTGGCTAGAGGTATAGATTTTCCTGTGGCTTGCCATAATTTCTTTGCAGTAGAAAACGATGCAGGATGTGCTGGATTGTAATAAATGGATTTCAACTTTTTGTTCATGGTTTGTACGTTGACCATTGTGGAATGATACGTTTTCTTTTTGGTCGGACTTCTAAAACATCATCATCATCTTCTTCTTCTTCTTCTTCTCCGGAAGAAAATAATTCAGGTGCCGGTTTTGGTGGTGCAGATCCTTCAGATGCTGTTGTACTATTATGCTTGACAATATAGTTTAATCTTCGTGGATTACCAATCAATTCTTGAGGTGTGTTTGACGATGCAAGGTAGTTGCAAAACAATTCCCAGCCTTGAGGATTAGAATGTTTCCTCGGTCGAGTCACATCGCACATTAAATCTACAATATTGGATCCATGTAGTTTATTATCGTTGATGTACACTGTTCCTTTATGATCCCACGTAATTGCGTCATCTTGTTTTAAACGACGGAATAGTAGTTCGGCTTTCTTACGATACATTTGTGGTATTGCGGCTAAAATTTCTTGTTTCGTGCTATGGTCAACATTCGGGACGTCACCATCAGGTTTCATTGATGTAATTGTAAGTGGTATTGGTTCTTCTTGTTTACGTATCACATAAAGATATTTCTGTAATATTCTATTGTACTGATTCCATTTTTCTTCATCACTTGGATACGATGTATTCAATATAGATTGCATTTCACGATCGAGATTAGATTCTCGATTTTCACTCACACGGGATGATGATGCATGCATTCGTTGAAGCATTTCTGGTGGCACTAAAACCATCTTCTTGCTATGTTCCATGAAGTTTATTGTTTAAACAAAATACTGGATAACACACTTCCTACAATAGGTGCAAGTAATGCAGGTAAGAATCCTCCTTGTTGTACGGCTAAATGTTTCTTCTTTTTATCCAATGATTTTGTATTGTCTACGAGATAGCGGAGCGTGTTCTTGTAACGCTTTAATCTTGACTTCTGCGCACTTGTCAGTGGAACATTGCCTTTTAAGACATTATAACAACATTCACAAATACTATGAATTAATGAAGCGTCTGCATTGGCAATAATAGCTTTACGCAATCTTGGTTTAGCTTTGTGCAGAGCACGTAGCAGATCAGCGTGTTTCACTGTAGGAGACATCGTGACAGACTAAGTCATTCTTTTCACATGCACAATAATTTAAACATGTTTTGTTGGTACGTAAACATAATGATGCAAATCGTCGGGATAAATATTTGTACGAAATCGCATTTCATCGGGTGTATCTTGTTTAAGATCCATCAGTAAATAGCCATGTGGATTTCTTGTTGCGTCTGCATAACTTTCTTGTAGAAACAGTGGATGCTCAGGCATGATTTGATAACTCATATGCTTGATTTGTGACTTGTCACGTGGATTTTTAAACAACACCAAATACGAACAATTTAAACTCATATTTCTATTTGCTTTACTTTGATGAAATACATTTTGTGTTATAAAAATCACACTAATATTTCGATGATGTGATCCTTTTGTGAACATATCAACAATATCACTATTCACTTCTCGCATATGGTCATCAATAATAATCAAATGTGGTCCATCTTGAGGCTGAAAATCTTTCATTCGTGGAAGTCCTTCATGAAATTCTACTGGAACTGGCATTGTTGAATACACGTCTTGCCATTCTGCATAATACCAGTATATCTTACGAAATTTTGCATTGATCATGGTTGGGAGATGTGAAAGTAATCGCTTCACAAAATACGTTTTTCCACACCCACTAGGCCCTGCGAGAATACAGGTAAATGGATGTTTCCAGTGTGTATCCATGATGAACACTAACACCTTGTTTCAAAATGATGCGTATTTAAAGCGAGTACAAATTTTTTTGTTTTAGTTTGAAAATTCTTGCACTCACTGGTGTGAAAAGGAAAGAAACAGTTCATCTGTTTATCTAGTAGTTGAAAACCGTTTATTTGTTAATCGAATAGTTGAAAACCGTTTATTTGTTAATCGAACAGTTAAAAACCGGATAAAGTTTAACGGTTAACCGTGAAAGCTGATCACTGTTTGATTTAAATTCTATTTGAAAATTTTTCGTTTCAAATTTGTTTTGAAATTTTTGTTTCAAAAATTTTGTTGAAAATTTTTTGTTTCAAATTTTTTTCAAATTTTTGTTTGAAATTTTTTTGTTTGTAAATTTATTCTTTCAAAATTTTTTGTTTGAAAATGTTTCAATTTTTTTTGTTGAAAATTTTTGTTTTGAAATTTTTGTTTTCAAAATTTTGTTTGAAATTTTTTTCGTTTGAAAATTTTTAATTTTTTTGTTGCAAAATTTTTTGTTTAAATTTTTTTGTTCGAAATTTTTGTTTTGAAATTTTTCGTTTCCAATTTTTTTTGTTTAAAATTTTTTTTTGTTTCAAACTAAAAAACTTTTTGTTTGAAATTTAAGTTTAAAAAATGTTCGAATTTTTTGTTTAAAATTTTTTGTTTGAACATTTTTGTTTCGAAATTTTTTCGTTTCAATTTTTGTTTTCATTTTTTTTAGTTTGAAAAGTTGAAAAAAAAAGTTTTAAATGTCAAGAATCTTTCCTAGAAAACATTGACCAGGGACCTCGTCGCGCATCAAAACCAAATCATTGATCACGTGACCGTACTACACCCGAAGGGTACTACCAAATTGAAAGGAGATACCGTCCATACCTTATCAAATAGGATAAATTGAGTCAGTAACCGAACACGTGGTTGTACTTAAAAATTTGACAATAGGACCACCGAAACATATTGAGGTCCTATACTATGCTTAAATTGTACAATTTCAGTGGACCCCCATTGCCAAAATTTAAGAAGGGTGCAACAATATACCCATGTCTTATGATAGGATATGGACCCCTTGTAATCATAGGATCTCATCAAAGGGGATAAAATGGACCAAAAAAAAACAAACACGTGGTACAACGTTTATATTTTGGCAATTTTTGTACCCCTAAAAGGGAACGATGTAGACCATCCAAATTTATCATGATACATATTGAGGACCTGTACTATAATACCAAATGTTTAAATTGGGCAATTTCCAAAATTTAAGGGGTGGGCCAAGGTACCCCCTCCCGGGGTGCACCAATGTACCTATGTCTTATGATAGATAATGAACCCCTATACATGACCATATAACCATATAAGGTAATAGAACCTCATCAAAGGGGGATAAAATGTACCAAATACCAAACACTTGGTTGTACTAAAATTTTGGCAATTTTGTACCCCTAAAAGGGAACGAGGTGGACCACCCAAATTTATAGTGATCTATATTAGTGTTCTATACTATAATACCAAATGTTTAAATTGGGCAATTTCCAAAATTAAAGGGGTGGGCCAAGGTACCCCTCCCGGGGTGCACAAATGTACCTATGTCTTATGATAGGTAATGGACCCCTATACATGACCATATAATCATATAAGGTAATAGGACCTCATCCAAGGAGATAAATTAGGTCGAAAACCAAACACGTGGTATAACGTATTGCTTACGTTTATAGTTTTGGCAATTTTGTACCCCTAGAAGGGAATGAGGTGGACCACCCAAATTTATCATAATACATATTAGGGTCCTATACTATAATACCCAATGTTGAAATTGGTCAATTTCCAAAATTGAAGGGGTGGGCCAAAGTACCCCTCCCAAATTTTTAAGGGAGTGCATTAATATACCCATATCTTATGAAAGGGAATGGACCCCTGTATACGCCCATATAACTATATAGGGTAATAACACCTCATCAAAGGGGATAAATTAGGTCAAAAACCCCTGAAATTTGAATTTTTGGCAATTTTTTACCCATGAAAGGGAACGACATAGACACCCAATACTGATAGAGGTACATACTATGGTCCTAGGCTACCATACCCAATTTTTAGATTTGGCAATTTCCGAAATTTAAGGGGGGTGGTCCTATGTACCCCTGCCAAAATTTAGGGGGTGGGCCAAGGTACCCCTGCCAAAATTTAGAGGGGGTGGTCGTAGGTACCCCTAGGTCATTCACCCCGGGCCAAGGTCATTGACCTTTGACCTATGACGTCACAAAAATGAGTTCAAGGTCAATTCGGGCCAACGTCTCCCCCTACTACTCACGATGTCTACAATACAACTAGTCCTAGTATAAAAAGTAAATACCTTACATAGAAGCAACCTTTTTTTGTCCAGAGTACAATTTTCGTTGATAGTCATTATTTGAACTCTTGCCTTGTCGAGCATATGTTCCATGAAGGATTAGTACCAAATAGTTAACAGTATTATGAAGTTTCGTTGCCACAATAGATGATACATTTGTTACGAGTTCGTCTCGCAAACAGGCCGTTACTGCTAACTTATAGGGAAAACTATCCTTTTCGAAGGACGTCATGACAGATACACACGTATCTGACACTTGATGTTCACTTTGAAAACTTAAAGATTTCATTTTGATGTTCACTTTCCACCCTAGAATTGCAGCGATAACACTATTACTTCCGACAGTATTCGTGCCGGCCAAAACACGTATTGCGTAGCGTAGGTTGCCTATCTTGCAGGCGAAAGTACAGTGTCCCAACTGTTTTTTTTCTCATTTTACACCAAGTTTCATCGCAAGGTATCAAACCATGGTCAAAATGTATTATAGGTGGGTTTGTGCTGTTTCTATCATGACAAATAGAAGATGGTCACTTAAATATAAAGGGAAAAGTTTTGAATTCGAATATTTCCGATGCGCTATTCGCTAGAAATTTGAATGGCGAAATAATTGTTTCTTGTTTCCTATAAGACCCTTTGAGCAAAGTATGTTCATATTTGTTTCACCCTTGAGACTCAAGTCGTTTCCAAGATATGAACAATTTCTTTTTTTTTTTCGAATTTTGGCCAATAATTTCGAAATTCGAAGGAAATTGAAGGTAATTTTCTGGACAAAGTTGTCCTTAGTTATGAGGTACCTTTGGTGTAAATATCACAGCAATCCATGTAAGGACACTTTTCATACCCTTATCCGACTACACATTTAAAGGTAAGGAGTCTACTTTGCCTTAAAAAAAGAAAAAAAGAAAAATTATAACTCTGAAGTAATTGGGAACCACTGGGTACTTGCACATCAAATTTGGCTTAGATCTGGCCAGTAGTTACCGAGAAATAAAGTACCACATACATACACCGGTCCCCTCCTTAATGAGCTTTTGTCTACCCCACTGGTAGGAGATGCGAAACATTTTCTGTAAGATGTAAGATCAGGTGCTGTCGGGCCAGAGTTTGAATTCCATTCTGCCTAAACTAGCTGATGATTAGCTTTTCCCTGTGTCCTAGTAGAGCTTCAGCTATAAATTGCTTTGGGTCTCGTGACAGTTCGCCTGTTTCAGAGAAGGTAGCAGCAATCTACTTTGCAGTATTGCCAGGTATAGGATTGATGTACCTATCGTGAAAAAATCGAATTGCACTCCCCACGCTACAACTCTGTATTTTACCGTTGGCTGGTTGAATTTTCTATCTACTGCTCAGTACCGTGCCGTGGGGATGCGAGCGGGGTGACGGCCCCGGGCGCCGGAATAAGGGGGCCCAAAATTCGGGAAGAAACAAGAAAAGATATATATATATATATATAATGGAAGGAAAAAGTAATAAAAACTGTTTAAAATCAACGAAAAGCAGAGTTTATTTTTGAAAATTTTCTTGAGTTTCGCACCAACCATGATGGCGCTTCTCGGCTGGTCTGTCGACCTCACTCATATGTACGGGAAGGGGGGGAGCGTCGTCGTACACTCTTATCCCGGGCGCTGATTTTCCACGGCAAGGCACTGCTACCGGTACTGCTTCCACGCACAGTATCATCATACTCATCAATTATTAGATATCATTTGGCGTATCTACGAAATCGCGATGTTAGAAAGGGGTAAGGGGTGTGGGTGCCTCCTAGTATAATCGTCCACCTTTCCAACTCCTCCCCTCCCCCCGAACCTGTAGTATTGTAGGTCGAGTAATATAATCGCAAAAATGTCTCTGTGCCTCCACTCCACTTACAAGACAATAGCTTGCATAAATGAAACAGTTAAACGCATTGATTTAACTACGTAACGTCCCCTTGAACTTTGTTAGGAAAATAGAATACTTAACGTCCTTGATACAAGGTAGACAAACTGTCACAGAAAATAGGAAAAGTAACATATCTTGTTACCCTATATAACACTAATAGGAACTTTAGCACACATATACACACGTTAATTTCATTGCGTGTTTCAATGTAGGAAAAACTAAATTGTGTCTATTAGCACATAAGATTCGTGCAGAAATATACCAAGTGTTACCAACTAACTGCAATTCTAAATTCCTAAATCTATATTTTTCCTTTTTATCATATTAAATATTTGCTAGATTTTACGCAGTACAGCGATATACGAGGGTGACTCAATAAGTAACGTACTGGAATTTGTGTAAACGGAAGTGTAATGGATAACACATCAAGAATATCTACCAAGTGAAGGCTCATAACAAAGCTACTTTTCAATATAGCCGCCCCAAGTCTCTCAACACATTTCTCTCATCGTGCCATAGGTTTCACAATAACCTGTTCAGAGCAGTCCGTCTTTTGGGAGTATAGTCATCTGCGCGAAATGATATGACGTACTAATCGGAGACACGATGGTTGAGCACTTATTTCTGGTGCGTTGGGTACCTGGTTCGAACTCCGGCAAAGTAAGTTTGTGGTGGACAATGTCGTGTCCGTGGATTTTTTCTGTTGGTACTCCCGTTTTTTTTTTTTCACATTCGCATTTTACCAGTTCGTCCATCATCATTTACTTACCTTAATCCCTTTCGTTCCCTGAGCAAGAAGTTCATCATCGAGCCAAAACGACGATAATCTGAAGGTGCCAGATCAGGACTGTACCTCACGTGCTCGAACGCTTTTCACCTAAACTTCTCGGTTTCTCACGGACAGAAGCAGCAGCGTGGGGCCGTCCATTGTCATGCAGAAGTTTGACAATTCCAGTCACGCTAACGTTAGAACATTAATGTAATGAAGAGCACGACGCAACTTTGCCAATGCGGTTTTTACGATGCAGCATTCACAGTGGCCTCACGTGTTATAAAATCCACCAACCTTTGTATATCCCAAAATACAGCCAAATTCTAAACGCCCAGGAGCTTGATCAATCTAAACTACCCGTATCAACATATATGGGTTTGTTAGGACAAGAAAATGAGGATATGTTGGCAAGTATTTTAATAACAAACTATGAAGAAATCTCGAGTAAAATAATAATAATAATAATAATAATAATAATAATAATAATAATAATAATAATAATAATAATAATAATAATAATAATAATAATAATAATAATAATAATAATAATCATAATCATAATCATAATCATAAAACGTATTGAAGAAGATTTTACAATATTTACGTCCTTCCTCTGTTTATTCAAATATAACAATTTTCCTTTCATTATACCTCAACTATTATAAAAAGTACATACTCAAAAATGTCTTGTAAAATATTGCAGAATATCTGCGTTCCTTTCTCTGTTGAATCAAATGCTAACAGAGCTTTCTTTCCACACAATTTTTTGTTTTTATTATTCCGTTAACTACTGTTGGTTCCAAATGACAGGTTAAAGAATCAGTAGAAAATTGTTTTTGAAATAACATGTTTGATACTGCAAGGATGCGATGAAGAAAAATTATGTTAAAAAATGTCCACATTGTTACACAACGGCACTATGCTTTCGGAATTCCGTAACTTTTCTAGAAATTTCAAATTCCCTGACTCTTCCAGGATACCTCGCTCTCCTCGCCACCATGTATTGCAAGTAATACAAATCTCCTCATAAGAAAGAGTAACCAAAAGCTTCCTGTAGTTTTTTTTTTAAATTTTTAACGCTGATCCTTCTTTTTCTTATTTCATTTTGTTTCATGATTCCTTAATTTTTTCATTTCTGGTCTCGAAGGATTGGGGGTCCTACGTGCCTGCATTTCACGTTATTGCTATGTTTTTGCTCTGTCTGATATGGGTGATCAATTTTGAAAACGGAAATTGTAATAATTTTCTACGTCTTCCGCTTTCACTAGAGACTTAAGGGCGGAAATAGCTCCTAATATTTTTGAGACGTTAAACCCATATCAGAGAAATGTTTCTCGGTGTCTATTACCGTTTATTCTCTGATACCTGTCGGCAGACGGGCGGACGGACGGACATAGCCGTGTTACAAGCCTTCCCATACTTATGCATAGCATAGTTTGGAAGTCAGGAGCGCACCCATGGGTTGATCCACCAAGTCCAGACCCCCCCCCAAAAAAAACTTCCTAACTCAACATACATTTGTAACCTTTCTCAATAATACTACACTTGTTTACCGTAACAGGTAATGATTGATGTAGCGTGAAAATTTGATCTCATCTTTGTACTCTTTTGCTGTTATATAAACAATCTACCTAGTTCTATTATTTTTTTCTGAAAATATAGGTGGAAGTATTTTATAATATTGCTTATCGTCTTTTTGGGTGCAGAATAACACACGTTCAATACTACATAGACTTAGTTGCTTGTTGTATTGACCCCCCCCCCCAAGTTTGGACCCCAGTGGACAAACATTTCTAGATGCGCACCTGTTGGAAGTATAAAATGTGAATTGTGATGGGCAATGTATTAATAACGAACTCGCAAAACTCATATCGCAAATTTGTCAGAAAAATTATTAATGACTTATTGTGTTATATGAAATAAATAATTTAACTGTGAGATTTTCTGGAAAACTAAGAAAACTAACGCATATCAGTTCGTCAGCTGAAAAAGGTTTGTAGTTTTTTTTTTTTTTTTTAAATCTGCGTAAATTCCTCCCATCTTTGCATTTATGATTCAATCCACTCATCACGAGCGTCATCTAAGGCTTCGTTGGGGAAGAGTGGCAAATTCTACACCAATACAAACTTCCCTTCCCCTACTTAATAACGCCTCTATCACTCCTTCTTTTCAAATAGCACAAGTTAAATATTTTGTGTCGTGAATGTGATCATCATCATTATAGTTATTCTGCCATTATTGCACTTGCTGCAAGTCACTTGCAGGTCACTTGCTGCAACTGAGAAGCTTCTACGCTAACACGGTCTTCTGCTAACCACTTGTCTTTACGTACGATTTCTCTGTTTTGATATCGTCCATTAATTGTAGTCTCCTTCAACCTTTCCCTATTTCTCCTGTCACCATACCTTCAAGCACGTCCTTCATGATAAAGTTCCTTCGTAGCCAATGTCCCAACCACTTTCTCTTCCTCTTTTCAGTGATATCTAAAATTGTTCTTTCTCCTCACCATTTGTAACGCCCTCTGATTCGTTCTCAGCTAATTCTCTCCATTCTTCTCCACACTCACATTTCGAAAGCTTCCCGTCGTTTTTTAATCATTTTTTGCGTAATGTCCATGTTTCTGATCCCATGAATGTCAAATAACTGGTAAATTCTTCAGGCGCTACTGTAGATTTAACTATCTCCAAATCCCTAAATTACTTACTCAATGAATCTAGAAAGAAAATCCTTGGACTTGGCAACATTGAATAGCTCCCACACAAATAGTAACTTTGTGCCAATATTGATTATTTTCCATTCTACTCTGTATACACGGCACCAATTTCACTTAACATAATTATCAGCCAATCGTATTTCATTGTTTCTAACCTCTCCCAGCTGTAACAGCAATTGACTAAAATAAAAACATTGTTTTCCCCTTAAAATTGCATGGTAGCGTGTAGACATTATGGTAAAATACAATAAAGGTGATAACAGTTTTCGTTTCGACATATCTAGTTAGATAATTGCATTCATTTGAAAGGAAGTTGAGTTTCCTGAAAAATAGCACGAAAAATTAAGTTATATGACATTGAGTGCATTTTTTTATTATTTGTTTTTAAATATTAAATGATTTATACGATATTGTATAGCCCTGCACGCATATAAACCAAACAAATATTCAATACATTTGAGACAATGTCATGTCAATATCACAGGTAATTGGGACATGTCTAGTTTATATGGAAACTGACCTGAAATTTATTTTATGATTAAGTAATATTGAAGTTGCTTTTTGCTTGTTATCTTTTACCGGTATGTTTACTTTCATGTGTGTGTGTGTGTGTTTTAAAAATCTGAATTAACGGATTATAATGGGAACTATATGACACGATTCATTCATAAAATTTGGCCTCTTCTTGATTCGTCTAAATCCCTCTTGGCAATTCACATCATTTATTTGGCTTATTCCTGATTCGTTTGCATTCCTCTTGGCAATTGATATAATTTATTTCGCTTATTCCTGATTCGTTTATACCCCTCTTGACAATTTATATCATTTATTTGGCTTATTCCTGATTCGTTTGCATTCCTCTTGGCAATTGATATAATTTATTTCGCTTATTCCTGATTCGTCTATACCCCTCTTTGCAATTTATATAATTTATTTGGCTTATTCCTGATTCGTCTACATTCCTCTTGGCAATTGATATAATTTATTTCGCTTATTCCTGATTCGTCTATACCCCTCTTGGCAATTGATATCATTTATTTGGCTTATTCCTGATTCGTCTAAATTCCTCTTGGCAATTGATATCATTTATTTGGCTTATTCCTGATTCGTCTAAATTCCTCTTGGCAACTTACATCATTTATTTGGCCTATTCCTGATTCGTCTACACCTCTCTTGGAAATTCACACCATTTATTTGCCTTATTCCTGATTTGTCTACATCCCTCTTGGCAAATTGTATCATTTATTTGGCCTATCCCTGATTCGTCTACACCAGGATTCCCAAATGTCCAGGGTTTTAAGGGAGAGTCCCTTATTTTATGATTTTAGCAAGCGTCACGGGGAGCTTACGGGATGGCAAAAGACCCGTACTTTGCCCAAATGACAAATTTACCTCGTACAACGCCTTTAAAGTTCGCAATTTTTAATGAGTACCAGTAGTCTGCCTACCCGGCGCTCGCGCCCCTCGTCTGTCGCGAGTCGTCTGCAATCAATATTCGACTTTAAGCTACAATGAGTTTTCTACAGAAAAAAAAAAAAAAAAAAAAACAGTTAAGTCAACCGTGAAGTACGATTTTTTAAAGAAAGTTTAAGTAACCTGAGTCCAAACTAACTAACTAAAAAAGCCTATGGCCTTTGGAACCAGCGGTTCAATGCCGCGTTCAAGAAAGCTCCCAACTGACTTCTATTCTTAGTCAACTGGATCTTGTTTCTCCTTTGTATTCCGATTTGTGTGAGATCTGTCTTAATATTGTCCTCCCATCTGCCCCTAGGTCTTCTTAATCGTCTTCTTCCCATTGAATTTCCAGTTAAAACTTTGAAAACGTTCCTACTTTCTTCCATTTTGTCTACATGGCTTGCCCATCTGAGCCTTCTAGACTCAATGACCTTAACTTACTAGGTAAATGGTATAAATTATTCACATCCTGGTTAGAAGTTTCTGTCATTCCCCGTCCCTTTTAGATCCGAATATTCGCCCTGGGATTTTATTCTGATATACTGTCAATCTGTGTTCTTCTCCCAAAAGTAAGCGACCTTACTTTGCAACCTACATCTCAACAGGCATAATTATCTTTTTATATATTTTAAGCTTCAAATTCTCTGACAGTATTGTCGAAGGCTAAACATTTTTGGACTGAACAATAACACGAATTCTAACATTTAAATGTTTAATTCGACATTTCATTTTTTCTACATATTTGAAGATGCCCATTTTGTCGAAAGTACTATTTGATAATCTTGTTCAGAAATATTCATGTGCAGATAGTTCAATAATACAAAGGTTCATGTGCAGATAGTTCAAAAATACAAAGGTTTATGTGCAGATAGTTCAATAATACAAAGGTTCATGTGCAGATAGTTCAAAAATACAAAGGTTTATGTGCAGATAGTTCAATAATACAAAGGTTCATGTGCAGATAGTTCAATAATACAAAGGTTCATGTGCAGATAGTTCAATAATACAAAGGTTCATGTGCAGATAGTTCAATAATACAAAGGTTCATGTGCAGATAGTTCAATAATACAAAGGTTCATGTGCAGATAGTTCAATAATACAGAAGTTCAAGGTTACCAGCGAAAGATTTGCCTGAGATGCTTCACAGAATTCGTCGACTGGCAGGCCTGGTGTAGTTCACTGGTAGTCACAACATCAATGAGTTGCATTCACAGCCTCCTCTGGTAACGCATTGCTGACCATAAGACAAACTGCTCCAAATTATAGGAAAGAAATTTGGTGAGCGAGCGATTGCTACATCGGATGAAGCCTACATTTATCTTATACGTAATAGCATCTGTCGATTAATTTTCTACCGTGACACCTCTGGAGAGGGACATGTCGAATTATATGAAATTTCTGTTTTTACGTACTACGATTATTCACTTTACGCTAATCGAGACGGGTGATTAATGAAAGTGAATTATTTTGAAATAATTAATGGGATTATAATGTGGAATTAAAGCCAGGATAATACTTTACCATTAAAATATAACACTAAACTAAATAGCTATCAATTATGCATTTAACTTTAATCAATAAGAATTAGTCTTAAATGAACCCGTTATCCCCCCAAGTGAGAAAATCCCGATAAAATTCACGGAAACGATATTGTCTTCCACAAAATTGCTTGGTCTTGGATAGAAACAAAAACCTCTGACACAGGAGGTAAGCACTCTACCATTGAACAAAGGTACTGGCGAAGTTTTACCCCTCAGTGCAGAGAAACTTTTTCACAGGAAATCGTGATTGTCATCGAATATGTTTACGAGGAGAAATTCGAATACTTAAGGTAGACAAAATAAGTGAACCTGCTATTCTCCTTGAGCCGTCAAGCGTGACTCCAATCTATCAGAAAAATCATCCTTCGTTTATACTAATCCATTTTCATGTGCTGATCCACATGAATAAAGGGACACTAGCGGATCCAGAAGGATCGTTTGGGGGGGGGGCGGTTCGCTCCCTGGAAGATGAGCGTAGCCTCAAGGTGACCAGAATTTTACTTTTAAAAAATCGGATGCATATGAATGCGGGACTTGAGGGGGGGGATATCTAAACCTGATTTAGCTAAATCTGATTCCCTGATTCCATTTTGAGATCCGATTTGTAAGTTTTTTTTTTAAATGAAAGTATTCTGAAGATTTAAATTAAATACGCACTTTCATTTCGGAGACATGGCGGCGTCATGATTTACTAGTTAACGCAATATGTCAGATGCGCTGTCTTGCACAATACTTGCACAAAAGAAAATACTGTATTGACTATGGCATTCATTTTAGCGGAAAAATGTACAATTTGCTCTAATTGTTTATATTTTGAATAACAATTGAGGAACAGCAGTTGAAAAAAAAACGACAAATTCGGTGTACGCAAAAATCAATATCAAATGTATACATGCATAAAGAATAATACAAAATGTCAACAAATAACAAAACACATTATGATATTTCTGTATACGTTTCTTGGTAGCTTAAAAAATACATTAAAGTTTATAATTAATAATTAATGTTTAATAGTATATGGTACACAGTGTTCAAATGGGCCAAAATATAGGAGAGCAATCTTTACATATTGCTTTCATTTCTGTTTATCTATATATATAATTCAGCAAATCGAAAATTGAAAAAGAAGAAATATAATATTCAAACTGAACTCCAAGGATGTTTAGTGGCTCCGTGATTATTCCTCGTAGTATCTAGTGATTGTCCGAACTTGAATTTCGTGGCTTTCCCCTGAAATAAGGATGTTATGGTTTTTGCCTTAAAAGAACTATGGCCTGCGCTTTCAAGGGCACAGATCAAGTATAGGAGAATGAAATGGATACACTTTCTAATACATAATAGTAATCATAGCTGCATTTAAGCATTGTACTGTACTACTAACAGGAATCCAGAGCGACGATTTGAAGTTAACCTACAGCATTAACATACAAAGAAATGAATTGTGAAGATAAATCCTATATAAATATAATATATTGCAGTACTCCTTTACCATATAAATCACTACGAAGGTAAATGCACAATTACTGCAAATAATGTAACAACAAAATATCAGTACTAAACTTTCTCTTACACGAACTCAACAGAAATTTTGTCGGATCTAGCACGAAATGTGTATAAATTTTACACGAATTAAAATTATATAGAATTACAATATAAGCTATTATAATGTATAACCAGTAAAAAAAACTCTGAAAGATTAGCAAAGTCTACAACAAAATGAACGAAAGAAGATCAGAAATGTAAAACCAAAGTGATGTTTCCGTTCATTACAGCACACACTATATTTCCTAAAACATACCGACTGGCGATATTATTTGACAATATCACATATTTTTTTAAAATGCAAATTAAAATTTAATTTTGAAAAAAAATATCACCTTTAAACGAAATTACCAATAGAGAATAATGTACGTATAACTTGTTTTTCTTTCATCTCAGATATAATATGGACCGTTTGGTCTAAAGGCTAACACGCTTGCCTTTTGTGCGCGTGATCCCGGATTCGATTCCCGGTGGGGATACAGTTGAACGAAAAAGTGGTTCGGATTCCACTATAATCAGTAGGTCCACGTTTCCTTTAGCCGTTCTGGCACACACGTGGGATGTTACACAAACAAATATCATATGTATAATATATAACTGTTTATTAAAAATATAATATAGCCTATATACCGGTACACGTCTTTTACGATTGTGGTTGTGCCCTTTTGTTTCAGTTAAAGATTTTAACAAAGCAATTTCAGAAAATTTTTCGAGTTCGTTTGCGATTCAGATACATCCAAGGAGATCAACTTATACTCAGGCTCATGATTTTTAAGGAGTACCCACGAGTTGAAAATAATTACGACCAAACACCACGACGGGCGAAAACCAAACAACAGCCTTAGTCACCGTGCAGTCCACCTCTGGGAAAGTTACAGCACAAACTCAAATCTACGCCCTATCTTGTTCCTGGCAAATCTGACGATGACACGAGCGTAATCTACGTTTGTCTTGGTGCGTATATAGTATTGCCTGGTCGCTAAATCGATCTGCATCCATCCAGAACCGTAGCCATGTCTTCAACCTCTTTAGTGTTGAAATGTTCTTTCGGTTGATGTTTTGTATAGGGTATTTTGTACGAATACACCCCCTCTTTTGCAGCGATATAATTAAATATGTAAAGAAAGAAAAGCATTATACCAGACTAGGAATACGGGGTTGGAAATTGGCTCTATTAGGTAATTTCTTAAATGCAGTTGTTAGAAACATAATATAATTGTAGCTATGCTTACAACAATAAAATTATATTATACTAGCCTTCACCTAGGTAGGGCTTCGCCCCCAGACTGCCAATTTGCTCTGCATACGGCCTCACACAGTATAGTAAATGCTCCTACGTTTTACCGTGGCACAATTTTCGCGTTCTTCCTTCTACGTTGGAATGGAAAGATAGAAGACTCATAAGAAACTTATACATGAACCAACAAGTAAGTGTTAGAATAGGGGAAGAACTGACGGAAGAGAGTACAATTGGAAGGGGAGTTCGACAAGGATGCTGCCTCTCGCCAACACTATTTAATGTCTATCTAGAAGAGATAGTAAAAAAGAGCCTACATGATGATGATTGCATTTCGGTAGGAGGTAGAATGATTAGATGCATAAGATTTGCAGACGATATGGCCCTTGTTGCAGAATCTGAAAAGAAAATCAATAAAATGTTAGAAAAAATGAGAAGGGGCTTTGAAGAATATGGGATGAAAATAAATGTTAGGAAGACAAAAGCCATGGTGATTGGAACGAAGGGGTCTGTGTCAAATATAAAAATAGGAGGGGAGAAAATAGAACAAGTGAATAGTTTTCGATACCTGGGTAGTGTTGTTAGTAATGACATGAAATGCGAACGTGAAATAAAAGCAAGGATAGGAATGGCGAAAGAAGCCTTTAAAAGAAAGAAAAGTCTGTTTTGTGGGACCTTGAACAAAGAGTTGAGAAAAAGACTCATAAAATGCTTCGTGTGGAGTGTTGTGCTGTATGGGGCGGAAACGTGGACATTGCGTAAGGGTGACGAAAATCGACTGGAAGCCTTCGAAATGTGGGTGTGGAGAAGAATGGAAAGAGTTAGTTGGGTCGAGCGGAAAACGAATGAGAGAGTGTTAGAAATGGTGGGTGAGAAAAGAACACTTTTAGATATTATTAGGAAGAGGAAGAGAAACTGGTTGGGACATTGCCTAAGAAGAGATTGTATCATGAGGGACGTCCTAGAGGGTATGGTGGCGGGAAAGAGAGGGAGGGGGCGAAGGAGACTACAATTAATGGATGATATTAAAACAGAAAGATCATACGCGAAGACGAAAAGGTTAGCGGAGGATCGTGGAGCATGGAAGCTTCTCAGCTGCGGCAAGTGACCTGCCAATAAAGGCAGAATACCTATGATGATGATCCTTCTACGTATCTCTTTCATATAGCATTGCATTAAGCTAAATCTCTGTCTTGAAATTCAAACACCTCGTAAGGCATTTTAGTGAACCACCCCCACCTCTTTTCCTTCTCTTGTACGTTAAGTGGCAAAAAACGCTCAAATATGTTTAATTATTTTAAATGAAAAATTAAACTACCAACTTTCATGCCTCTAACCGTAAAGGATCCCGAGATATGAGCATCCTATAATAATAATAATAATAATAATAATAATAATAATAATAATAATAATAATAATAATAATAATAATAATAATAATAATAATAACCGTCCCTTTTCTTTCCTTCTAGGTAAAATATCAAAAACGCTGAAATACATATTGTATTATTTTGAATGAGGTCCATACACCAAATTTCATGTTTCTAACCTTCGAAGATTCTTAGATATTGATATCTAATTTTTATAATTGCAAACCACGCCCCCTTTTCTTCCCCTCCCTTTTTTCCACATTTTACTAAAGTATCAAAAAACGTTGAAACGCGTGTCAAATTATTTAAAATGAGAAATCCATGGCCACCCCTTCTCTTCGAATTTCCAAGAAATCCTTCCTTAGTGATACCCTACGCCAGAAATCTTATCTACAGTCCGAATTCCAAGTTTCTAGCTTGAGCGGTTTGGCCTGTGCGATCAGTTACTCACTCAGGACTTCTTTTATATAACAGCTTGTGTTATTTCCCAAGAAGAGATGAAATGCCATTAAAAGTCACAATAAATCCCTGGTCCCTTCCTAATGTTTCCGTGTTTGAACCCCAAAAGTCACGGCTCTCTTCGTTGATCTAGTAGCTAGCGAACGTATCTTTGATGCATGAGGTTCTGTGATTTGATTCTCGGTGAATGAGCATAGAACGCACTATGGTGGTTCAGATCCAACTTTAAACTCTAGTTCTCGTTCTGTAAAGCATCGCTTTTAACAAACGAAGTAAATACATATCAACCAATCAACCAACCGAAAAGTCTCAGATTCAGAGTGCTTTTAGGTAAGATTCTACATTTCTCTTTATTCAAGGTAGAGGTACTTGAAGTTTCGGGATACGAATTCCATTTCCATATCCTTTTTCTAGGACACAATTTTAAAATATATCTTTTTAGTTCAAAGAGTGAGGCGGCAGGTCCAACGAATGAATCATATTCTCACTCCTTTGGGGCTTATAGTGACCGCCTCAAGGAACTAGGGACATAAGTATTCACACTTCAAATTTGTCTGTATTAAGTACTACTAAGTACCACACATTTTGATTACTTTGCTAGGCTTGTCATACAGATTGAATCGGTCGGGAAAAGACCATATTTGTATTTTTCAACGATAAATGCTGGAAGTAAAATCCAGACCTTTGGGGGGGGCGGTCGCCCCCTCCGCCCCCCCTTGGATCCGCCAGTGTAAAGGGACCACCAATTTCATATAGTTTCATCGTTACATGAAGCACAAAGTGAGAATCTATGTTATTTCCTTTGATGACATTGCTGTCAAAAGCCCTAATACGCTATCCTAATTGATTTTTGCGCATTTGAACTGCTTTATGTCTACAACATCTCCCTCAATGTCTACGGAATACCTACCAAGAGGAATTGGCTGCAATAGCTATACCTCTGTGCTGAGCATAGTTTCTTGGTATGGAAATTGTGATGTCTGGCGATAGCGCATAATCACGGTTATCTCATAGAACGACTGATGGTTGCAGCATGGCTTTTTATACGGAAAATACACTTTTAAAATCAGTCGGATATAAACCGAAGAATCTTCTGCATTGATAAGAAATACGTAAAACACTGAAAACATTAACAAAAGATATTTCAAATTAAAGTTTTGAGTTAATAATAAGTTTAGTTTATTATATCTCGTTAATCACAATGTGTACTGCTATCTTGCTGGTGTTATAATAAAATGCTTAATGGTATAGTGCATTTTAGTATTACTTTCGATTTCATCATTGCATTACGATTGGGGTTCATTTGTATCCCGTAGTGATTTCTTTCGAGATTTACTTCCACATGTGCTGTACCTTTAGGTATCCGTTAATTGTGTGGCGAGGTAAAAGATAATTTGTAATTTATTTGTTTTCTACACATGTGATAGAAAAAAAAGACTGGGTAGGGTCCAATTTGGATTCTTGGTGTTACCACATTGAAACTTAAAAATATATTTTTCATTAATTTTATCTAATTACACGTTTTAAAAATAAATATCAGTAAACAATGTTGAAATATTCTGTTAGAACTCTTAATCTAAGAGTGTAATATACAAGGGTCGTTCCGAAAGTAATGTCTCCTAGTTTTTCATGGAAACTAATGGAGATACATAAATAACAACAGCACAGCTAAACAGAGCAATATTTCAGCTACAGACTGTCATCTTTCCACATAGTTCCCAGCATTCATTATGCACTTTTGCCAACGATGAAGCAGAGCCTGCATACCGCGCTTGTAAAAATCGAAACAAGCTTAGGCTAACCACTTTCTTACAGCTTTGACAACAACTTCCGAATCTTGAAAATGTTCGCCACATTCAGCTTTGTACACAATTCTCTGGTCATTATCCGGCGATCAGCGCGGATGAGTTGATCAAGACGTTCTTCATTGCGAGGGACGATAGCTATGCAGGGTTGACCGGGCTCGAACTTGTCATGAATAACCTTTTCACCATCTTGAAAATAACGTGCCCATCCCCTCATATTGCTCATTCTATTGTATCGTCTCCATAAACCTTTACCAAGAGTCGATGGATTTCAATCGGCGCAATTCCTTCAGCAGTGAGGAATTCAATCACACATCGTTGTTGTATACGCATGCCTATATCAGGCTCCATTTTGGAACACTCCTATGCTGGCGCCAACTACCGCAGAACAACGGAACCAGCTGCAAATAAAAGAGGAAGGTTCAAGAATTAGCACTACAGCAACGACATTTGGCACGGACATACGAAGTCAACACAAAAAAATAGGAGGCATTAGTTTCGGAACAACCTTCTTAAAATTAATGTGTTTTTGTGTAGTTCGTAGGAGAATATAGTTGGGAATAAAATGGACTCAAATAGGGGCCTAATAGTACCAATACCTGTTGCGTATTTTAGACAGTAAAGCGAGGGTTCATAAGTAGTATGTTATTGAGCCTGTTGTTTTCGGACATAAACAACGTACTTTTCTAGCGAGTCTCACGTACATAATTTTATTCAACTTAATGAGTACTAGTTACTGATACGTGGGACATGCCGAAAAATTTTACATAATCTTTGAAAAAATATTTTATTTAGATAAAATCTTTTATAATTTTTTGAAAATAGTCTCTACAAGAATCAATACACTTTTGCATTCTTAAAATCTACGTTAATATTTAAAAAAAAAAACTAGTTTTTTGAAATATCAAAATTGTCACTATTATACACTGTGATAGCCTTTTCACTTGTTTAAAAATGGTGCCCTCGAAGCTTTTCCTTGAGTTTTTTTTTTTAAAAAAAGAAAACAAAGTCCACGGAGCTAAGTCTGGAGAATAAGCCAGGTGCGGTAGAATACGGACTTCACTTGTTGTAGAAATATAAAATTTTTGCTCCTCTGTGTGGCCGTTCATTCTCATGATAAAGAAGAAAGTGAGTATATGTGTCATATTTTGACACTATTCTCGAACATTTCGACTTTTTGTTTTTCTTTCTTTCTTTCTTTCTTTCTTTCTTTTTCTTGTTTAATACCTTATACTTATGCTCCTAGGCTAAGGAAGTCGGTGATCCAGGGCTATAAATGCGCACCCACTAGCCAAGGAACTAGAGCAGAGAACTTGGAGAATACCTGCATAATGAAATGATAATTACTCATTTATATTCGATATCCCTAATTGCTTCTCGAACGAATGCTTTGATAAATATTAATTATTAGGTATTATATCATTGATTAGTTTGGTTTCACTGAAACTTGTGTTATCCACGACGCGAGACGAGACACAAGTTCTTCTAATAGATACATATAGCCTAATACTTTTCGAGACCAGAATACAGTTTGAGGACACCTTTCTAAGACGAGACATCCCGATATCTTGTTTCATAGGCAACACTCTTTGAAGCATAGTATTCCTTTCAGCATGAAGCTATATGAGCAGTACCGTGCCGTGTGAAGGACGAGCGGAGCGACGGCCTCGGGCGCTGAAGTAGGGGGCGCAAAATTCGGGAGAAAAAAAGGAAAAGAAGATAGGAAAAATTATTTGTAATATATTTATGGGGACGTATACTTTCTACTTTTTACTTCGTATACTTTCGCCCCGGGCGCTGATTTTCCACGGTACATCACTGTATATGAGACGTGTACCTAGTTTAATGTGAAATCCGAATCCCACATTGCCTTGAAATTTGAAGTCTCTCCTACCAAAAATCACGAAATAGGGTTATTTCCTCAACTGTCTATTTCCCCAACTTTCCAGAAAGGTGTCATTTCCTCAAGTGCTTATCTTTCTTCTTAATCTGACGATCATTAACCAAAAGAAGGAGAACAACTTCTGAAATTCTTAACTAATACAAGAAAGAAGAGGGGTGGTACTTCGTTGCTGGCTATTTGAGCTGTTGCTGATAACTAGGGTTGCAGGGTGTCAAATAAAATCATACTTTGTCGAACAAAATTGCATATAATGTTACTTGTTTTATAATATTAATGCAACTGAAAATGAACGTATGAATTCATTGAACTGTTCTTTAGAAACAAATCTCAAGGCAGAATCAAAGTTTCCTTGAGCGCTTAAAACCTTGCACTTACAAGAAACATTATTTTTATTATTAAAATTGCTTATGTCTTCAGTGATTTGAAGCTGTAACTGTCGGGAACTTAAGTCGTGTAGTACCTAAAAGTTCCATAATACCTATTTACTTATCTATTTAATACCTATTTATTTTAAATTTATTTTCATCATTTGAAAACATGACAAATTCTAGTGAGATTAACAGTTTTCTTTTAAAAGCCATTCGACGTGGAATTGATGATATTCTACATTTTTAAATAAATCTAAAATAAGGCATTATTATGCTGTATAGAACATAGTGATCCAAAACAGTGCTATTCAACCTTTTTTCTCGGTTACCCCTAGACACAATTCGCCATTCAATTGTGTACTCCTGAAGCTGTTTAAGAGAAATTAAATCGAAATGAACTTATTAAACTTAATACACGTTTTGTTGATTAAAAAGGGGGACAAATAGAGACCCAACAAAATGACAATCTGTGGGCCAATCAAAACACTATTTATAGGGGGATAAGTGCACATCCGAAAAAATTAACATGAGCAATTTAAAAATATATGGGGGACATTCAGTTCTACTGAAGAGGATTTTCGCCTCATCCTCCCTGATAATTCGTACACTAAAGACAATGTTAAAAATTCAAAAACTAAAAGTAACTTTAGACCTAACCTGTTAATGAGATAACTGAGCTTGTTTCCGGAACGCCAACTACTCTATTCTTTGTCGAATCTTCGAGAGTGCGAGAATCAGAGCGGATTCTGGATTCAAGCAATTTCTGTTTCGTTTTTATTGATGTTAATGCAGAGAAACACTGTTCACACACACATGTTTATGGAGTTGAGTTGATTTTGAGTTTAACGTCCCTTTTCAGCAGCGAGGCTATATGAGACGTGAACCTACTGATTAACGTGGAATCCGAACCACATGAGCTCCCGCCGGGAACCGAACCCGGGTCTCCCACGCCAAAGGCGCGTACGCTAACCGCTTAGCCACGGAGGAGCTCTCACATGTTGATGGAATGGAAGAAATTGCCAAATAGCACTGTCACTAATTTCATTTTACTCTTTTCGAGCATAAATACAAAAGTCACAAATTGACAAGTTATCCAATTTCATTTGCAGTGAACTGTCAACGGACATTTCCAGCAGACCCCCAGAGGCAGCATTACGTACCCCCAGAATAGTGACGACGCCAGTTGTAAGTTCCTAGGGGGCAAAGGAGGGGCAGATACATTTTCGGGGGGCGGCTATTTTCCACACCAAAAATGACATTTATTATGTTTGACTTACTTTAGATTGTGTATTTCGTTGTTGTTTTTATATTACGCCTATATGATAAACTTATTTCAAGTAAAATTTGTAACTAACAAATAAGTAACGTCTGCACATGAAATATTTTTCAATGCAACTTTTGAAACCTAAATTGAATTACTTTCGCGTTTGCTACAAGTAACAAATTCGTCTAGTACTATATGCTACATATAAATTTACGAGAGGCTGCTGAAAATCTCCAACCCAGAAGAGGTGTAGGTACTAGGTAGAAAGATGAAACTGTGGTTTTGAAAAACATGTTTTCAACAAATTTTCATATTAATAATGAAATTTTTATTGCTTTCTCAGGCCTCTGAAGTGATTATGTGTGCCCAAACAGCGAATTTCACGAACATCCAGATCACAACTATTATAACATTTTTGTTCCACCAAGGATAGTCACCAAAGTAAATTAATGAGAAAATCAGTGAAACACTACGGGACTCTCCTCCATTATATACAGTGGTGAAGAAGTGATGGCTTAGTTCAAACGTGGCGGTTTCTCAACAAATTATGCTTTACATCCAGGATTACTTTACATCCACTGACTGTTCCCGAAATCATGGATGCAATTTGTGACATTATTCTTGAAAATTGCAGCATTTCAGCCAGTGGTAGATATAACCTGGGGCTGGGGTTCCTACGCCACCCCAGTTTTTGACTGTCAAAAAGAATTTAAGCTATTATTTATACACTTTTTAAAGTGTATAGTAAACTCACGATATACTTATTATAGTCTGAGGTTTGGCTGCAACCACCTTCCCCAGTTTTTACCGTCTCAGTAAAACTTGTGTCAGAGATTGTGGGCATTCTTTGGAACGCGTCGGTAGTATAATTCAGAATGGCTTGGGTATGCGCAAGTTCTTAACACAATGGGTTCCCAAAAAATCTGTCAGGAGAATAAAAAAGTGACGGCATTAAGAGAAGTCTTCTTCCAATTTGAATGTAATGCTGATCATTTCGCTCACGAATAGTAACCATGAACGAAATATGGTTGTACCACTATGATCCTGAAAAGAAACAACAGTCAATGGAGTAGTAGCACTCATTTCTCCCTCGCCCCAAGAAGTTCAAGACACAGAAGTAGTTTGAAAAACTGTTTGCAACATTCTTCTGGGATAAGTATGGAGTCGTACTTAGGGATGCACACGAGACAAGATTTATGGCTGTCTCGTCTCGAAAATGTGCTGTAAAAGTGATGTCTCGACTCAAAAATGTATATTTCTCTATTGGAAGAGCCATGTCTCGACTCGAATTTTATCAGGAAAATCCTGTCTCGACTCGTCTCGTGCGCACCTCTAGTCGTACTCATAGACTACCTCCGCAACGGTCAGATATTTAATTCAGAATCTCTACATTACTCACAAAACTGAAAGAAAAATTCAAAGTTCAACACCGCGGAAAATGAAAAGAAAGAAATTGTGTTCCTTTAAGAGAATAGGGTCTACACCTGTCCATCGAACCCCTGCGAACACAATTAGCATTGCATAATCTAGGATTTCAATGTCTAGAACATCATCCTTATTCCCCAGATTTAGCTCCGTCTAACTATTGCCTGTATTTATTTCCCAAACTTAGATCTGATTGAACTTTAGATCTGATAAGGGTAGTGTTACGAACAGTGGTGCGAGGAAGTCTCCAGATTTTTTTAACTTCTGCAAAACTGGAGCACTGTACAAGGTAGTATATTGACTCTCGGGGAAGTGTAAAAGAAGTAAAACTTCACAATTCCACGCGCACTCCTGGGTTGGGCTAAATTTTTCAACAGCTCCACGTACATTTCTAGTCAATATGGTAGACATCATGTCAGTACTTTGAAACAAAATAAGTAAGGGAGCACTAGTGCATACCAATTACTAACTAAAGATCAACACTCTGACAATACGTTTTATTGGGAGCTAAATAAATAATCGATTTAATTCCATACATTTATTATTATTATCATTTGCAGGAAGGGAAAACACAACTTTTTTTCCTTCAAAAAATTAAGCCCTGGTAGTCGCAAATTAAGCTGTTATAAGCCCATCCTCTGAATATTGAACGCCGAGAATAATGTTTCAGGAAATAGAAGTATAAAACCTTTAAATAAAACAAAATATGAAACCGAAAACTTCAAAACTGGATAAATACATACAAGTTATACAATTGGTTTTACCTTTCTTTTGTTTCTAATCGAAGTTGATCCAATGAGAAGAAAACAAGTCGACCAAATCTACTATTGTTCGCTAGGCACAGTAATTAAAATTGATAAGAAAGAACTGTAACTAAAATTTACCGGAAAAGGCGCTAAATTAGAAAACAGAAATATGCGTGCATACCCAGACGCTCAAAGAAGAAAGCTTGAGGACTAATCTGCCACATAGTAAATGCATGGAAAGTAGACTACAATTTGACAATGAGATTGGTTATGATACTGATATAAAATACTATATGTAGAATGTTTTATGATTGTAGGAGTCTGGGGGGGGGCAGTCTGGATGGCAGTCAGGGGGGCAGGAGTAGCCACCAGGGGGGCGCTCGCCCCCTTTCCCTCCCTCTGGCGTCGTCATTGCCCCAGAAACATCTTTGCGTACCCCCGGTTAAATAGCACTAATCTAGAACATGGAAAGCACTAAGAAATAGAATAGTAAGAATTTTGATATGGTATATTTAGGTGCTAAGCATAACACGATAGATTTATGAGGTCATAACATTATTATTAAACATATAATAATAAATAATTTATGGGTAGCAATCCTAGGGTTTTATTTACAGGAAATCTATCCTGTATCTCGTTCTGTCAACTAGACCAAAAGATCTTGTGATGCATGTACATTATTTGGTCAAAACAATGATAAATGTTTTTAAAAATAATAGCGTGACTCAGTTTTATCGAGATCTGTATTACCAGTGTTCTAAGTGAAAAAAAAAAAAAAAAGAAAGAGGCGGTATGTTTTATTATGATTTTGACTCAGCATACCTATTGAGTGCCAAATCAGAGAGCCTATCTGGTCATTTAAATATTGTCTTGATCACTAAAAAACCAGAGACGGTATGTCCTCATTACTGAAAAATCAGAGGCGGTATGGCATACCACCGTATATCGTCTCACCTCGACCACTGTGTGTTACCATATTGTTTTGTTTTCAATACTGGAGAATTTACTATAGTTTTCTTCAATCAGCTTATTCGAATTATATTATACACAATCCAAGAAACTAGTATGACTTACTTAGGCAATCGTGCGTATAGGACAGTTTATTTTAAACAATATCGCCTGTAATTATTTATTGAGTATTTAAAGAAACCTTTTGTTTTGAATGGTTCAGATGCAGGGTTTTGCCTTCGTAATTCAAATGGGATACTGAAAACGTGAAAACTGCTATGATTGAATTCTAAATTGAAAGCTTGTGTAGTCTATATAGTTTAGGAATATTCAGATGTCCTTTGATATAAAAGACCTTCATTCTTAAAATTTAATAGTAAAATTTTATCTAACCAACCAGTGGCAATATTGTATTTATTTTATCACGCATAGAAATCATATCCCCCCATTCTGGTTGTTGGCCAAGATTTGTATCTCTGTCTTGGATTTCTAGTTCATGATCAATATCAAGATAAGGCACTTGAGGAAATGTCCCACATTTTCTGGACTTGAGGAAAACGCACTTGAGGAAATAACCCGATAGCAAAAATCACACCTACCCTATGCACTAAAGGTGTATGTGTTCGCTATTACACTACCGCGGAGGAGGAGTGAGTATTACCTAGATATTTTTGCAACACTACACTAGGTTATTGATTATTTATGAAACACAAGAATGGCTAATAGGGTAGTTTTAACTCATATTATATTGCTGAAAGTTTAGGGTGCCAAAAAATGAAACCTTTATATCGTAAAAGTGGTATAAAAAGTATATAACTTGTACCAGAAGAAATTATTATTTATTATTATTATTATTATTATTATTATTATTATTATTATTATTATTATTATTATTATTATTATTATTATTATTATTATTATTATTACAGAAGGCGACTGAGAACATTTAAAAGTATATATTCGCTTTTAGGGGCCAAATTTCAAGAAGATTCAGGTGTCCTTACTTCACTTACTTCACTGCATATTAACGTTACGCGAAATATCTACATTAATGAATGGATAACCAACGTTAAAGTCACCATTACTGATATATATATATATTCTTCAGATCAAAATAGGGATGGGCACGAGTGAGTTTTCTCGAGAAACTAGACTCGACTCGAAACAGCCATCTTTGAGCTCAACTCGAGAAGTCGGCTCGAAAAATTTCCTCCAGCTCGACTCGGAACTCGACTCAAATTTTCAGTCGGCTTCGGAGGGCATACAGTCATATAAGACTTTCACTTTATTTTGGCCTGTAGTACTCTGTGGTCCGTGAGCGCCATTTCTAGAACACCCGATATATATATATATATATATATATATATATATATATATATATATATATATATGTGTGTGTGTGTGTGTGTGTGTGTGGTTGAAGCTCTTAACTATAGTATGTGTGACTAGTAGTTTACTTGAATTTCACTTTACTGTCATTTTTGCATAATGCTCAAGATAAGAGGACCAGAAGGGCAGATGTCTAGTATCACTTGTGGCTCGCTGACCACTTTTTGAGAAAAACACCGCTTTAAGGAAATTAGTCAATAAGTATTTAATAGATTGCTGTTTGTAACTATAAATAGAAATAGAAATAAAGCAACAATTTAAAACACAAAACACATTTTTTTTCAGGAAAAGAATTTTCCGACAGGTTGATTTGAAGTTTAGTATCCTGTCCAGCACGGAGGTCATGTGAGACATGGACCTACAACTTAACAGTGGAATCCGAAGCACATGAAGTTGCAATGGAATCGAATGCGAGTCTCCCGCGCCGAAAGCTAACTAGACACTTACGACAGAGTTCAATTTCTCAAGTGGAAGAACGCATATTTCATTAGATATAAAACATTGATTATAGTTTGGTTCTAAGGAAAATTAAGGTTGTTTGTGGAATTACCTGAAGAAGTATTAATAATAATAATAATAATAATAATAATAATAATAATAATAATAATAATAATAATAATAATAATAATAATAATAATAATAATAATAATGCCTGTTGTTGGATTGTCACTTTCTCACTGTTTCACGGAAGTGGTCGACAAGCAGGATGGAAGGTATATTAAGTTGTCCTTGGGTGACAATAATAATAATAATAATAATAATAATAATAATAATAATAATAATAATAATAATAATAATAATAATAATAATAATAATAATAATAATAAAGATCCACAAGAAAATTGAACTAATGAAGCGATATGATTTGTAAAAATTTGTGGAAGGCCTCGAATTTCGTTAGTGTAAATCCATGCTTTTAAAAAAAATCCTCCTGATTCAGTTACATACCTGCCATCTACCGTTTTTACGTAAAACTAAATGGCTAGTGAACTTTCATGCATTTTCTACTTTTGTCGCTAGATGACAGCATATGAGAAGCACGAGTAGACGTCACTGATTACCTCAATGCAATTCAATTTTTTGTGCAGATCATGAAATAATTATAACGAATAAAAAAAGTCTCCAAGAAGGACATTAGTAATCAGAAATCTCTATATTTATAATTAGTATTGCTGACAAGATGAGGAAACCAAGAAATACCTTTTTTAAAACTTGAGACGAAACGAAAAACGTTAACACTTCTTTGAGACAAGAAGTTTCACGAAGACTAGTTACCTATTTCTATTTCTTCGAGACTAGTGTTACATGACTAATAGTATGAGAATTATAAAGTGATAAAGTCATTGTACGAAAACAACGAAAAGTATTTAGTAATGCGTGTTTATTAATGCTTAATGACCAACGCTTATACACAATATACTCCAACAATAAATATGGTTTAAACGATGTAATATCACTCTCTACGAGGACTTTTTATGACGCAGGGATCTGATAATTTTTAGATGAAATTAAGAGAAAAAAATAGGTAAAAAAATATTTATACTTGAATTTCCAAAACGAGGCGAGACGAGAATAACTGTCCGAGAATCGAGACAAGAAGAGATTTTTACAAGATTCACGAGACGAAAAAAACTATTTCTCGTCTCGCCTAATAAGCAACACTATTTATGCTGATTTTTATTAATTCCACCATTGGTATTCTTGAGTAAAAGTCAAAATGGTAACGTTACAATTACATCGCAGCAAACTAAGGAAAGGGAAAACTTATTTTACTTTATTTATTTAAACATAAAATACAGTACTTAATGTGTTTTTAAAACTAATAAATTGATTTACTATGCGGATAATATTATTTAAAGAGGCATCGGATTCCTGCTACGTGTTATATCATATATATAGAATTGAGTGGTGGCTCTTATGAGGGAAGTCAGATCGGTAAAGACAATTTCATTGCTACAATCAAAGGGAAGAAAACTTAACGTAATATCCTAATTCTTACAAAACAAATGGATTTTATTTCACGTTGTAAAATAACTGTAGAATTCCAAACTATGGCTGAAATCGGAAGCTGTATATTTATCATCTTCCGATTTCAATAAATAAATAGGGGGAAAGTGACTCAGTGGCAGAGTGATTACCTCTGATGCTTAGGGTCCCTGATTCAATCCCCGGCCAAATAATTTTGTGGTGAACAACAAACATGTCCGTGGAGTTTTCTCGGGATACTTCAGTTTCCTTCCACATTCTTATTCCACCGATTCTTCCATAATCATTCACTCGCCTTAATCATCCGCTTTCCTTAGCCTAAGGAGCATAATTGTGAGATGTTAAACTAAATAATAATAATAATAATAATAATAATAATAATAATAATAATAATAATAATAATAATAATAATAATAATAATAATAATAATAATAATAATAATTTCAATAAATGAATACTTCGGAGATGAAACCTATTTTCGATAAGCTGAATCAATGGCAAAAACTGTTTCTCGCTTTCACCATTTTCGGCTTCAAAGGAAATGTAAGACCTGAAGCTAACGTTATCAGAGTTTTCAGAGAGAAGAAGGACTTTACGATTTCTAGAGGGGAAAGGAAGATATGTGATTTTCAGAACTTACTGAATAACAAACACATTTATGATTTCACATAGTGACGTAGTGGGACAGTTTCATTAAAAATAATTCTAACAAAAAAAGTAGATTACAATTCTCGGTGGGAGCTCATGTGGTGCAGATCCCACGTTAAGCTGTAGGTCTTCATCTCATGTAGCCTCAGTGCTGAAGGGGATACAAAACTCAAACCCAATCAACAAAGTATATTCCATAAATCTTTGTTGTCTTTAAATATATTTAATGAAAAAATTGCACCTTTTACAGTCCCACATTGTTTACCATACGTTCCAAAAAAAAAAAAAAATGTTTGGAGGACATGTCGAAATTCACAACCACTTGGAGTTATGCTTATATTAGTTGAAAGTAGCTTCTGTTCCCAATGAAGCCATACAAAGACAGAATCTCTGAGATTGAGTCTTTCAAGAGAAATTAAGAACAAACTTTGAACTACCATAGACGTGGTTGTTTACAAGAAAAGTACAACAAACTTACTATTTTTGGATTCTACATTAAACATTGATAACGCTAATAGTATTCACATTATCCAAAACCAAACAATAGGAGAACAACGTTACATATCATTCGAAATTGATTTTGGATTATATCAATTACAATATAGAGTCTAGTAAGAAATGTTTTGTGCATGAAGTTCATAATTCAGTCACAAGGCAGCTGCAGTCTTTCAGATGCAGCAAATAATAATGTAAGTGGAAATTATGTGAGTAGTGACAGTCGTTTTGGAGGTATATGGGAATTGTTATGGACATCTTCGTTGATTAATCGTCTGTTTCAGCGTTCTTCATTGGCCATTCTAATCTGGATTGGAGAAATGGGTTGTCAGTACTCGTACAAATTCCATTTATTCTGCAAATAGTGTTATATTGTGTCAAAAATGTTGAAGCAGCTATTAGGTAAAACTACAAAGATAGTATACATTCTAATGTTAATGTATGGGACAGTTATAACAATTTTTACTTTCCACGCTTTTGAAAAATACATTCAATCCTCAGTGACCTAATGCTCTACAACAGCGTTTCTTAAACTTTTTAAAGTGCGAACCATCTTTACTAGCGATAATTTTCTACGAACTACTCTACTCCTATCTTTTTCCGAACTTTTTAGACATAGATTTCTAATTTTTTTAAAAACAAAAAAAAAAATGCGTTAATTAAATTTACCTAAATTTTATATTACTATTAATAGAATAAAGGATTGTATGGCTTAATATTAATTAATATTAAGTGTAAGTTCAACCCCAATTTTATCTATTTTTTAAATTTTTGTTTTAAAGAAGGTTAAAACATACTTTTATGTCTGAAAATTTCTTATAACATTTGTAACATTCTAATGTGGTGATGAATGTGAATTTGTCTGATATGCTGACAAACAAAGTATTTATATTAGGCCCCTATAAACGATCTTATTGCGTAAAGCTTACGTAAACAAGATTTCTAGACAGTTTTTTTTTTTTTTTTTTTGAGTCACACGTAAAAATATGTCATTTTGTGTTTACTCGAGCTTAACAACCTCCACAATAATCTTAGTATAAAACATTAAGTAATCTCCAAGATGGCAGTCATTACAAAAGTCGTTATACTGCACGTAAAACTCTAAAAAAAAAAGTTTAAAAACCTGACCATGAAATAAGCTCGTGCTCTAGTATCATTGCAAAATTAAAAAACAGTGGCTCTATACTCTAAATTTGACTTGAACAGTGTTCATTCATATAGTGCTCTATAATCAAATTTATCATTCATTAAAAGAAAAAGTTACGTTGTAGGACACGTTGATAAACAAATTAAACTTCGTTAAAGTAACCAAAAACCTATATAAGTTATCACCAAGTACCCACAAGAAAGATCATCATCATTTGTTTAAGCAAGTTAGTGAAAAATCTTGCCTACAATGCCTAAGTCAATACACAAAGAAATACATATCTGTATAAACACGTTTTTTTTTAAAAAAAAATAATGCATTAAACAAATACGTCAAATTAAAACTTGAATTCCTATTCGTTTTCTATGTTTAATATGTTTTAGCAACAAAAATTTTAGTAAAGTTCAGTTATCACTATGGCACAACTATCTATTCCTTCAAACCTCTCACTACTTTTTAAGTCTGTCACCCCAGGAATTATAACCGCATAGAAATAACTTCACAATACCTAGACGTTAGTTTTTTTTTTTTAATGAAAGTTTTCAAGAATATTCTATTATATATCTACGAGGATCGTTGCGAAAGTAATGTATTCTATTTTTTCATGGAAACTAATGGAGATACATAAATGACAACAACACAGCTAAACGGAGCAATATTTCTACTACAGACTGTCATTTTTCCACATAGTCTTGCCAACAATGAACCAGAGCCTGCATGCCGCGCTTGTAAAAATCGGAACCAGCTGAGGCTAACCACTTTCTTACAGCTTTGACAACAACTTCTGAGTCTTGAAAATGTTCACCACATTCAGCTTTGTACAGTACACAATTCCCTAGTCGTTATCCGGCGATCAGCAGTTGATCAAGACGCTCTTCATTGCTAGGGATGACAGCTGTGCAGGGTCGACTTATTACATTGTATAATCTTAATCTCATTACATTGTATAATCTATTATTTGTATAATCTTTACTTTATTAAATTGTATATCCTTAATATTATTACATTGTATAATCTATTATATGTATAATCTTTACTTTAATAAATTGTTTGATCTTTATCTTATTACATTGTATAATCTATTATTTGTATAATCTGTACCTTATTTAATTGTATAATCTTTATTTTATTACATTGTATAATCTATTATTTATGTAATTTTTATCTTATTATACCCTACCTTGTAACATCTATTATTGGTCTTATCTTTATCTTATTACATTGTTTAATCTACTATTTGAATAATCTTAATCTTATTACATTGTATAATATATTATTTGTATAATCTTTACCTTTTTAAATTGTATAATCTTTATCTTATTACATTGTATGTATTATTTGTGTAATTTTTATCTTGCAATTCTTCTGAATTTTCTTTTATTTCATCCTTCGTTGTTGATATTAATATTCAATGTAAGAGGACGATAAGGGTAGATTTCAAGGACACTTTGTTTTCCGCGGACCAGTTTCAGAGACGTTGCGCTACACATTTTGGTGATTTTTGCTCAAAACATGTGGAACATTACTTTAAAAAGAAATTTGATCATTTCAGATCTCTAGTTCAGTTGTTCTCAATCTGTGTGTAGTGACATCGGTTTTTCGCGAAATTTTAGAATTTTAAAATCATGGGTATTTAAATAATAAGCTAAAATCAATTTTGTGATAGAATGTGCCAGTCAATGCCTCCAGTGGTAGCAAAAACGTTCAGTACTACATAAAGTCACTACCTTATAGAAACTTATAGCTTTACACTATTATAATTTATACAGGGTTAGCATAAATAATTCATTCGTTTTGCAAAGACTATATTTTCAAATATATATATATATATATATATATATATACATATATATATATATATATATATATATATATATATATATATATATATTACACGTACACACATGAAAGATACGTGAAAAAAACCACAAACTGACAAGGCTAGCACTTGTCGAAAATGGAGGGAAAGCAAGAAAAAAAAAACGTCGTCTGGACGTATGTCGTGTCATCAAAGCGGCACACACTGAACATTTTCAAAGGGAGTATAAACTTGGTGAGTTTATGGTTCTTTTTATATATCTTTCCTGTGTCTACGTGTAATATGTTTGAAAATATAGTCTTTTCAAAATGAATGAATCATTTATGCTAACACTCTATTATTATTAATAATAAAAAATAAACAAGTACGTTGTAGCTAATGTTGTGAATCTTCATTAAGATGTGTCCTTCGACAAAAGGTTAAAAAAGAGGGGGAATCACTGGTTAAGGTTACAATTCTTTTCCAATACCATAATTGTTTATCTTTGAATAAGTAAATAAGTTAGAATAACACAGATTAATAAAACTGAGACAAGTTTACTCATGTTTCTTAGTAAAAATACATAATCTCTATATGTCTTGTATATCTTTCCGTTGGAGCATGTCGATTCCCTACATGGAACAGGTAAGGTAGACGCGTGGCACATGAAATAAAATTGTTCAAAATTTACAATTCTTTAAGCAATTATTTTGTAATGCCTTTGAGACTTAGGCTATTTTCTTGTCACCTGTACACCAGATTTATTTTGTCTACAAATTTATATAGCCTAGCATTAAAACGATTATTCTGAGAAGAAATGCACCATTCTGTACTAAGTGGTCACTACAAACTAGCATTTCACCTAACTCGGTTCAAGGAAGGACGAACCTGAAGGGGCTGCGTAAAGGGTAAGTCTATAGGGAGAAGGCGCATTAGCATAAACGAAGACAAGTGCAGAAAGTATGTACCAATATGTGCTAGGTACACACTAACACTACACATTAGTTTTACGTTACAATTACAAGTACGAACAACATTTTTAACGATGTTTCTATTTTAACAGACAACTTTCATGTTTTCCCCATACAAAAATAATTTCCCTCAATAAGTTCATTAATCTGAAGTAACCAGATTTTACCAGTAAATTTGAATGAAAATGTCTCAGTATTCTTTAATATTCACTTACATTCAAAGTAAAAAAAAAAAAAAATCATAGAATAGGTTGGATTCCTACGAAATTGCTAAACACTTAACGCTTGTGTTGTAATGACCGTTAAGGGCTTTCGAAAGAAATATGTAGATTTTTACTTATTTTTATTTTTTTTTAATATGGCTATTGCGTTACACAATCCCCACTGATGACTGGGTATTTTTTGTTCAATATTCTTCTCCTTTCTTTCACCTTACCTTGACGTCTTCGGAAACACATTACGGGCACGCGCTCCTTAACATCCCCTAATTACGTCCTTCGTTTAGAAAAACAAGAAACACCTGCAAATTCTTACACAAAATAGCTCTTTCTATTATGTGCAAATTATCTTGGTCACACGTGTACTTCTGTTGGAAATTTATCTGGTCAGCTTTAAAAGCTGCTGGTTTGTTCTCTCATTGTAATCCCTGAAAAGGGTACCGCAGAAATGTAGCCAACCCTCTGTAAAAAAATTGTTCACGGTTTCATGAAAATTCTGATGTTACACTCTTAAAACGAGAACTCCGAGCTAATTTTTTCCAACAGTACTTTTCCCGACATTTGAGCATAACAGTAATATACATGCGTATAAGTATCAGTTGTTTCTAACACATACAGTTATACAATGGATTATGTGTTTTTATCTTTTATAACAGTAGTTTGACACTTTATACCACGCTTTTTATTACAATTATTAATTGACATTTTATATACATTTAAAAAGCAATACAATTACATGAAACTAGGATAAAAAGCACAAATATCTAATATCATTTCACTCGTGTATAGCTCTTACTCAACTACTCTTACTTAACAAACTAAACATAAAATTGTAAGCATATATAGCTAATACGCAAGTACTTATTTCTAATATTTCAGAATAAGAGAGATTAGTTTTTGGCTCAAATTTAGAATATTTACTTTTTTTAATCAATAAATTAACAGCAATTTAAACAGCAATTTTAAGACATTTTCTTCAACATTTTCTTTAAGACATTTTATTTTTTTAATTATTTTAAAAATACTAAGTGTCCCAGGATTCTTACTTTGATTACAATTATTCATAAGGCGTAAAATATGACACATAGACAAATACTGTTTATCTTGAATTCCATGTATCATATTCGAGTTATTATTATTATTATTATTATTATTATTATTATTATTATTATTATTATTATTATTATTATTATTATTTATATACTTCCAAATTATGCTATGTGTGAATGTCCGAAATCTTAAGAACGCCTATGTCCGTTCGTCCGTCTGTGAATCAACGGACATCAAGCGAAATCGGTAAGCGATATCGAGAAGTGGTCTTTTGTAATTGATTAAGCCTTCACTAATAGGTTCCATCTCCTCTGTTAACCTTGTATTTAACCAGAAGTGGTTGAAAACAACCATTTCCGGTTACGTTTATCACTTTAGAACAAAAACGTAACAGATAGGGACAAACTGTTTCTTGCAATCGGTTCAGTGTCTTAAGAAGACATATCATCACTACTCGAAACACTCTACCGAAACCGGAAGTGGTTGTAATTTAGTAGTACTTTAGGTTTCAATACTGATCTTCATATATGAAACAAAGTAAATTATATCAGCAAGCGTTTTTTTATTTTTTGCAATCGATTCAGCGTCCCAAGAATATTTTCTATTTCTCCGTTAAATTCTATTCAAACCGGAAGTGGGAGAAATCAACGGTTTCCGGTTTCAACGTTGATCACTATAGAACAAAAACGGTAATAGATAACGAAAAGTGGTTTTCAACAATTGATTCAGCGTTTTGAGGGATCATACCTTCACCACCAGCAAGACTTATCCAAAACCGGAAGTGCTTGCAATTTACTAGTACTTCCGGTTTCAATACTTATTTTCATAGAGCAAAAAACAATAAGGGATATCTAAAATCTGTTGTGGACAGATTCAGTGTCCCAAGAATACGTTTTGCCTTAGCTTGTATCTATTTGTTGACACCGGAAGTGATGATAATTTACGATTTTTCAGTTACAGCATTGATCGCATAATGGATAAAACTTAAAGAGTTAGTGACAAGCAGTTTTTGAATATGGATTCAGTACTAAGAATATGTTTCACCACTGATTTTATTTCTTCATTGCAGCTGTAACTGGTACACATTAATTGCACTTCCGGTTTTAGTGTTAATCTTCAAAAAAAAAAACAAAAAAAAAAAAAAAAAAACAGCAAGATATAGCGAGTAATGGCTTTTCATACGGACTCTAGCGTCCAAGGAACAGGTTCTATCTTTGATATACAGTAAAACCTGCCTTCAACGGACCCTTTATTAAACGGAAAACTGTCTTAAAGGGAAATATTTCATGGTCCCATGGATTTTGGAGTAAAAGACATGTAAAAGTCCCTTCATTAAGCGGAAACTGTGTTATGCGGACAACGGAAAGCAAAATAAACCTTTAACGGAAAATTCTGAGTTTCAGACTACATCGTTTAGAAAATTTTTAACCATCCTGTGAGAGGGTAAACATATACTGTCTGCGATAAATACTTCGTTCTTTGTTAAATCTTTATGGGTAGTGTTGACCTTCGTCAATCACTACTCATATTCAGCTCCCACAATTTTTCGCTAGTCCTACGTAGCATGTCAGCTGTCAGTCTTCTTTGTAGGCGTACTTTTGTTCCGCTTGTGTAGCAACTAGCGACAGCCAACAAAAATGAGAAGAAAACTGACAAAACAAAGTTCTGGAAAAAAGGAATTGAGGTAAAGCAGAAGTTATATATCTCCATCACGTGTCGTGAAAACAAGGAGGAAAGAGCTCAGAGGACTTTCAAAATTCCAGAGAAAGCTTTTCTGTGTCCTGAAGTATACCGCAGCCAAGTAGTAGCAATGTATGCAAAAAATCCTGCTTGACTATTGGGAAAAATAAAGGAAAATGTGCACAGCATATTTTGTGTTTATTTTAAGTTTTTTTGAGGGTATTAATCCGTAGAAGGAAAAAGTACTGTAATTGAACAAGTTCCGTACATCAATATATTTTCTCATTATGTCCGTTATAAGCATATATATATATTTTTTAAAGGAAAGGTCTATCTCCATTAAGCGGAAACCTGTCTTTAACGGAAATTTCTGCGAGTCCCGCTCGATTCCGCTGAAGACAGGTTTCACTGTATTTCCTCTATTGCAACCAGGAGTTATAGATGTACTGTTTCAAGTTTGAATAATGAATTCGCATAGTTTGGAAAGTATCGTGATTTCACACTGTTTAAATTTATTATTAAAACTTAGCAATGTTAAAATGGTTTTGCCATAATTCTTCAAATATTAATATTTGTAAAATTCTCTATATTTGTAACGTGCGTTCTCACTTGGAGAATGGCGCGATAATTTGGAACCATGAAGCCAAGTACTTTGTTAATGTCATAGAGTCTATTCAGAATAACTTCCTAGCCTGATTACGATGGAAGTTCAAAAATTTCAAAGATATGAGTTTGTCTTGTATATCTAAACACCTCCACCTGTTATCTTTAACCGATAGGCGTTATGTTTTCGACCTGGTTTTTTTCACAATATTCTTCATGGAGGTTTCTTCATTGATGTTTTTTTCTCCTTATCGTAACATTAGAAATTTTGTTCCTTTTGTCTCGAATCTATCTATTTCAAAATCTATTTATAAAAGTATAGAACTGCAAACAAATATTACTCTGTTCTAGATATTTGCCAGACTAACTTTGTTAAAGTTCGTTCAGAACTTACGAAATTTCTAAAGGACCTATAATATTTACTTAGTTAATTTAGCGAGGTGCCATTTGAAAGGTTTTTCTTAAGTGTTGTTAGTTTGTATTTTAGTCATGTATCTTTTATTTTTCTATTATCTTTTCTTTTCTTCTAGGTTTAAACTATTATAACGGTTTCGGATACTGCACTTTTTCTTTTTTTAATCTTAATTACTAGTCATTATTTACATGTCATATATAATCTTTAAAATTTTTTGCATATTTATATTACTATTGTTAATATTATTATTATTTTACGATGTCAACTGCATATATAGCTTGTATTGCTGGTGTATTTTGCCTCCTGTTAAATAAAATTTAAAAACTGTTGTGTATATGTAGGAATGCATGTATCATGTGCCTGCTGTCTAGGCGCAATTGTGGCTATGTATGCTATTTGCTGCCTAATTAACATTATTATTACTATTATTATTACTATTATTATTAATATTAGTATTAGCATTAGTATTAGTATTAGTATTAGTATTAGTATTAGTATTAGTATTAGTATTAGTATTAGTATTTCGTAAAAACTGGTCCCAGTTGGCTAAGAACAGAAGTCAATGTGAAGCTGTTGTGAATGCGGCATTGAATTGTCGGGTTCCATAGACAATAGAGTTAGTTAGTTTATTAATATTACTATTATTGACCAGTAATGTATCAAGCCGAAAAAATAATTATCCCGAGCTCCAGTCGGGACATAGGATACTTCTTATCTTGAAGTTTCAAAAATGAATTTTCTCTTTTCTGCTGATAATGCAAATATAGCTAGGACGTTAGGTTCAAGGGTCAACGGCTTAGCTCAGCGCATGGTTCGGTTATTTTGAACCAAGCTGAAATGAGTTAGTGGGATAAAGAAAGGGAGATGAGCCAAACATTCGACTCAAGTCACCGATTCACGGCTCGAACAGAGCTGATTGGCAATCTTAGAGGAAATACACGTCAAATTGTAGAACTGTAAAATGGATTAGATAAGATTTGAGTTTAACGTCCCTTTCCGTAGAGAGGTTACATGAGATGGGGACCTACATCTTATTGTGGGATTCGAACCACATGAGCTCCCGCCAGAAATCAAACTCGGGTCTTCTGAAACTGGAAATCTATTAAAATTATTATGAAGGGTACATGTAACATCTTCAGCTTGATAGAATAGTCACGCTGGAAGTTCAGTGATCCAAAAGATCGTTGAGAGCACTTGGAGACGAATTTAGTTCAGGTTGTCAATTCACTGTTATGTTCCAGCTGATTGACATCTCTAGTTTAAGGTCATGGGAGGCACGGTGGCTCAGTGGTAGAGCGCTTACCTCTGGTGTGTGATATCCCCGGTTCGACCCCCGGCCAAGTAAGTTTGTGGTGAACAACATCGTGTCCGTGGGTTTTCTTGGGGTACTTCCGTTTCCTCCCAAAATTTCATTCCACCAATTCTTCCATTATTATTCACTTGCCTTAATCATCTGTCTGTCTTAGCTTAATGACATAATCATGGCACGTTAGAATGAAATATTTAATTCAAGTTCATGTTTAAGAAAAATGAAAAAATATCTTTAAAAAACACAAGAATTTTAGAAACAATCCAAAAAGATTACAATCTTGGACAATAATTAGTTTTTGGATCAGAGCCCACAAAATTTTTGAACGGCCCCTAAATCGAGTGTTTATATTTTTTACGGAATAAGGACATCATACTGAGTTAAGTGATAGTTTGGGTTTGGCTACACTAGATGCAGTTCTCCAGATATAAGGCCTACAAGAAAATTTTTGGTTGAAATATATTGGATCTTTTGATTTTTTTTAAAAAAAGTAAGAACCCTCATTAGAGATATTTGGATATTCAGTTTCAACTGTGATAATGTTTTTGGGAGTTTATGATCTTGTTTTTGAAATGGGAACATGGTTGCTCACTGGTATATAACCCACCTCTGGTTCGATTCCAGTCCATGAGAGCTTGTACTGGATAACATCGTCACTGTGAGTTTTCTCGGAGTTATCACGTTTCCTTCCGCACTCTCATTCTACCAATTAGTTCGTAAACATTTATTTTCATTAATTATATCTTTCTCTTTTAGCTTCAAGAACATATATATTCGTGGGACGTAAAAGTGACCGATTTCTTCAAAATTATGGTTTCTCTTTCATTGTGCCAGATTAATGATAAAACTATTCTAGTTGGCAAATCTGCTTTTGTTGGGAGGCAATACCACAAAGACAGACTACATTCTCTGTCAGTTAACGCCTATATTTCTAATTATCCTGTCAGCAAATCCCTCTCCTCTTACCCTCACCCCCCTGTATGCATCACGATGCGTCTCTATGTATCTAGTACAAAGTTTTTTTTCTAATATATATATATATATATATATATATATATATATATATATATATATATATATATATATATATATATATAACTTGTCTCGCCGCAAAAATAATTTGAGCCACTACTCTGGAGCCGGAATTGTGATTTATGTTTCCACGCCCACCCATGAGATGTCACTTATTTAAATAAACAGTTACCCGACGATGTATTTAGAAAAGAGGTAACAAGAAGGGGGAAAAATAAATAAAGAAAAAAAAAGGTCAAACGAATTGTTAAACCTCGTTAAGTCGCCTTGCGGCTGTTTCTGTAATGTTACGCCCAATTTTTCATGGCCTAAATAGGAACCCAAAACAAAATAAAAGGAAAAAATTCCGGAAAAAAATAAATAAATAAAAAAGAAATATGGTTGTTAGAAACAAAATATCAACATGGCATCATTGTTAATCTGACATTGAAGAATGTCATAAAATGTTGGTTGTTAATTGTACAATAGGCTGCCGCGCATAACAGTTTGGTTGTGGCGAAAGGGAGGCATTCGGAGAACAGATAATTATAAAGCATTCTTCTTGATTACTCCTTATTAGCAAACTGCCTACCGCCCTCTTCATTTCAGCAAGAATTCATCTTCCAGCATTTCTTTCTATTTTGCTGCTTTTCTGACTCCCACGCCGAGGCAATTTAGAAAGTATCAATGCTGTAACATTTCTAAACGAATCTCCAAATACTTGGGCTCTTATGCAAATATTCAAACCATCAAAATAATGAGGTATTGTTCGAATGTTCGGCTAAATAATGTTCTTTAACAGTAAATGTGCCAGAAATGTGTTGTTCATAACTTTTATTATTTATAAAGAATTAACTAACTCTATGGCCTATGGAACCCGGAGGCTCAATGCCACGTTCACAAAAGCTCTACACTGACTTCTATCCTTAGCCAATTGGATCTAGTTAGTTTCTATTTCGTATTCCTATTTCTACGAGAGCCATCTTATACTGGCTTCCCATTTGCGCCTAGGTCTTCCTAACAGTCGTTTTCCGATTGGTCTTCCAGTTAAGATTTTGCAAGCGTTCCTACTTTCTTCCATCCTGGCTACATGACCTGCCCACCCGAGCCTCCTAGACTTGATGACCCTAATAATGTTTGGTAAACCGTATAAATTATGTAGTTCTTCATTATGAAGTTTCCGATATTTCCATTCCCGTTCCTCTTGAGTCCGAATATTCGTCTCAGGATCTTGTTCTCAAATACTCTCGATCTATGTTCTTCCCTCAGAGTAAGTGACCATGTTTCGCAACCATACAGAACAACAGGCATGATTATCGTTTTATATATTTTAAGCTTTAAATTCCTCGACAGAATTCGCGATACAAGAGATTCTGAACTGAACAATAACATGAATTCCGTGCTTTTAGTCGACATTAAATTTCTTCGTGAATATAGGTTTCGTCTGTTAATATTGAACCTAGATATTTGAAAGTATCCACTTTATCAAAAGTATTATTTGATGCTTTAATGCATCCATAATTTGCCGTATTACGACCCCGACGAACTTCCATGTGTTTAGTTCTGTCTGCACTTACTTCTAAAGGGAACCGGTCAAAACCCCCACAGCCAAAACCCCCACACTCAAGAAATGTCAAAACGCCCACACAAACGGTCATAACCCCCACACAAATGGACAAATCTCCCAAACGCACGAACGGTCAAAACCCCCACAGCCAAAACAACCACACTCTAGAAATGTCAAAACGCCCACACGATCGGTCATAACCCCCACACAAATGGACAAATCTCCCAAATACACGAACGGTCATAACCCCCACAGCCAAAACCCCCACACTGGTAGTCGGTCATAACCGCCAACGGTCATAACTCCCACACAAATGGACAAAACAGCCACACACAGCAACGGTCACAATCCCCACATAAATGGACAAAACCCCCACACAAATGGACAAAACTCCCACATGCAGAAATAGTCACAACTGCCACACAAATTGACAAAACCCCCATACTCATGTATTGCCCTTGTACTTTTTAATAACATTTTTTATTCCACTTAAACTGATGTTGCAACTATTCTTCTTGGGCGTCATAAAGAGCCGCAACAAAGACGTGAAATGACGATCAATTCAGAGTGTGGGGGATTTGTCCGATTTTGTGGGAGTTTTGTCCATTTATGTGGGGATTATGACCGTTGCTATGTGTGGCTGTTTTGTCCATTTGTGTGGGGGTTTTGACCGATTGTGTGGGCGTTTTGACATTTCTTGAGTGTGGGGGTTTTGACCGTTCGTGCGTTTGGGAGATTTGTCCATTTGTGTGGGGGTTATGACCGATCGTGTGGGCGTTTTGACATTTCTTGAGTGTGGGGGTTTTGGCTGTGGGGGTTTTGACCGTTCGTGCGTTTGGGAGATTTGTCCATTTGTGTGGGGGTTATGACCGTTTGTGTGGGTGTTTTGACATTTCTTGAGTGTGGGGGTTTTGGCTGTGGGGGTTTTGACCTAGACCCCTTCTAAACCCATGTCCCTGCAAGTGTTTAATGAGACCTCTGCATTTCTTTGTATTGGTCTCCTATCATCCCCTATTAAATTTACATCATCAGCATACGCCATAACCTGTTGCATACCATTCAAATCTAGACCCTGATTTCTATTTGTAATTTTCCTTATAGCGTATTCCTCAACAAAGTTGAATAATAATGGCGACAACACATCCCCTTATTTTAGGCCATTCTCGACGTGAAAGCTCGTGGAGAAAAATTTTCCTACACGGACATTACTTTGGGATTCATTTAATAATACAGTAAAACCTGTCAACTTGGCCACCTCTCCAAGTTGGCCATTTGCTCATCTTGGCCTGGTTGGTCTTGAACCTGCAGTTTCCCATAAGACATTCGTTACTTATTACTCTGTAAGTTGTCCACCTGTCTATCTTGGAAGTTGGCCGCATTGAAGTTATGTTTACCCTATGATGATAATGATAAATTTACCAGCGTATCTTGGCCACGCAAAATACCGTTTTGTTATTTTTCTTAACTCTTTCGTATACACATACGAGAGTCAGATATTCTGTATTTGTCACTCGAGGCAAAGAAGCATGGATTCTCATGATTTGTTCTTGCCGATCAATGGCCAGAACACTGCCCTGATAAAGGGGTGGTGAAGAAAGATGTGAATAAGGAAAATGAAATGCAGTAATTTAGGAAATAGTTATACGTATTTGTTTACCCTGCGTTTGGTAAAACCATTAGCTACATCAGGCAATTTCATCAGTAGGGAGCTTTCGTAATTCGGGGAATTCTCAAAGGTAAAGCTAACCATCTCAATTGTCAACTTTTTCACCTAACGACTTTTCGAAAGGCAGCGGAGGTTTTGAAATATGAATTCCCATAAGATTTTCGCAAATCATCTTTTGTTCTGAGGGAAACACTTGTAGCTCATTAACAAGAGGTAGATGATACTATACAAGAACTACAAAATTAGAATGTGTATATGTGCCAAAAAGAATGAAAGGAACCAAGTATACTAGAAATCCTATTCTAAAAATACACCAATCACACTTATTTTCTGTAAGCTGGCCACCTGTCTAAGTTGGCCATTTTTCAATGGAACCGATGGTGGCCAACATAGACAGGTTTCACTGTATCTTAATTAATCTACTTAGCTTTTTCGGTATACCAAATTCTGTAAGAATGTTATACAACGTTTCTCTCCTAACCGACTCGTAAGCCATTTCAGAAAGAGCTATGTTACAAAAGTAAACTACTTCATTAATTGAGATTTATTTAACAGGATTTGTCGTTGTACAATTACTCTAAGGAATGTTCAATAGTAGAATAATTCAACAATTTTAATTCTTCTAGTGAATTATTCGTTGTTCGAATAATTCTTTCAACAACTATTCATTAGTCGAATGATTCTTTGAACAAATATTCATAGTTCGAATAATTCTTTGAACATTATTCATTATTCGAATAACTCTTTGAACAACTATTCATTGTTCGAATAATTCTTTGAACAACTATTCATTGTTCAAGTAATTCTTTGAACAACTATTCATTATTTAAATAATTCTTTGAACAACTATTTATTAGTTGAATAATTCTTTGAACAACTATTCATTATTCCATTATTCGAATAATTCTTTGAACAATTATTCATTATCCGAGTAGTTCTTTGAACAACCTTTTATTAGTCTAATAATTCCTTGCACAACTATTCGTTAGTTGAATAATTGTTTGAACAACTTTTCGTTATTAGAATAATTCTTTGAACTACTATTCACTATTCTAATAATTCTTTGAACAACTTTTTATTAGTCGAATAATTCCTTGAACAACTATTCATTATTTGAATAATTCTTTGAACAACTATGAGGGCGGAGTGAACTATAATTTGATAATGATTTTGTAGGTTACTTTTAATACTGATACTATGTGTATAATCGGGAAATGTATGTTTGTGGTAAATTTCATAGAAAAATAATTATAAATACGAAAATTAGAGTGAGTAAAACAAAATGTTGCTAAATGGACAAGAAAGTTTTAATTAGATTTTATTGTTCTTATTTATTGCTCTTTTGACATGAAATTTGTCACATACATGTCTTTGCCTATTATACACACACTAACTTAAGAAATACCGGGCGAATTCATTATCAAATCATATTCCTACAATAACATATTTATAGATATACGACAATAATTTTGGACATGAGTGTACATAGATGAAAACAATAAACATATATACCAGTAATACTTCTTATAATTACATAAATTTACATACAAAATGGTGTGTCCTATATTTCACAGCTCATTTCTTTCATTGATGATATGATGTCTTCTTTTAATTTTGCTTTCAGTTGCTTAAGTCTGGGCTGATTGGCTTGTAAGAGATGGAACAAGAACTTTCCAGATGATATTTTCAAAAGGTATCCAACAAAAGTCTTCATTTTCTGGCCAGTAGAATATAGAAGGCCCAGAGCGATTCATGAATTGCACTCTCACTTACAAAAATAATAATTACAAAAATAACCATGTCATTTATGTGCTAAGATAATTCTACTTAAAAAGTTTCAAAAGTTCCATAGTTGTAACTTACGAGCAATGACACAATTTGTAACAAAACTTAAAACTATATTTTCATACATGTAAAGTACCAAAATAATAATAATAATAATAATAATAATAATAATAATAATAATAATAATAATAATAATAATAATAATAATAATAATAATAATAATAATAATAACAATAATAATAATAATAATAATAATAATAATAATAATAATAATAATAATAATAATAATTACAAGCATACCAAAAGCACTCTTTTTATTTTTAACCATATCATTTATGTGCTAAGATAATTCTATTTAAAAAGTTTCAAAAGTTTCAAAAGTTTCATAGTTGTAACTTACGAGCAATGACACAACTTGTAACAAAACTTAAAACTGTATATTTCCGTACATAAAAAATAATAATTACAAAAATAAACAAAAACACCCTCTTTATTTTTTAACCATACCATGTACGTGTTAAGATAAATGTACAAGAAAATTTTAAAAAGTTTCATAATTGTAACTTTTGAGCAATGGCACAATTTGTAAGAACCCTAAAATTTGCTTTATATGCCCATTAATGTTTGACAGTGTAACCTTTTGCAAGGTTACTTAGAATCTATTGAAAGAGCAATAATTAAGCTTTCATTTGACACCTGGATGAGCCCAATAACTTCAAGAATAAGGAAGTTATGGTAATTTTGTTACATAATTCTGAGTGCCAAGAAGTGAAATTGAAGCAAAATTCACATTTGTCAATTATTTCTCCCCGGCCCATTTCTCATCCAAAAAATCGGAAAAAATTAATTTAGCATAATTTCATTGGTATTAATGTACGGAAAAAATTTGAAGGGAATCTGAGATATTGAAGCACGGTCATGTTTTAAAATTATTTAGGCCTAATTTGACATGGAATGACCCACTAACATCAATATCTACTGCTCAATTGTTTATCAGAAACTTGCTATAAAACAAAAGGCGTTAAAGGGCTTCAGAGATTGAATACAAGTAAATTATATTTGGTTTAATTTGAGTTCAGCGTTCCTTTCAGCAGCGAGGCTATATGAGATGTTGAACTACAGCTTAACGCGGAATCCGAACCATATGAGTTCTTACCGGGAACTTCACCCGAGTCTTCCACACCAAAGACGTGTACGCTTACTATATAACAACATGGAGTCACACAAGTAAATTAAGACTCAAGAACTGTGATATAGATTATCTGGGATTTCCTATTATTATTATTATTTACTTATTAATAAAATTCCATATATAATAGAATGAAGCAATTAATAGGAACTAACATTTTCTAAAGAATCAAATGGTTAGTTACTTAATCGCCTGTGACATGGAAGTCATGGGTTTTTGTTCACTATGAGAATATATGTGGTTCGGATTCCTCATCAAACTGAAGCTCCACCCAAACATAACGTTTGAGCGGCTAACGCTTAGTGCATTTTGTATGTTTATGCCATTCTGCAAGAATACTTGTCTCGGACACAAATCTAAGCGGTAGTTCGGTTCCATTTTAACAGTAGTTACAATTAGAGATTTGTAATTGCTCAGTAGATCCCATGTCACATTCTCGGCGCTGAAAGGGTAAGATAAACTACAACCCAATCAATCAATGTTTTATGCAGTTACCGTGATATTTTGCCCTCTTCTTTTTTTAAAGTTTAAATATACAAAAGCTTTAAGGACGGAAAAATGAAAAACATATTTCGATAAAAAAGGTGGAGTCAAGGTCTAAATATTATAGGTATCACCTCATTACGTCCTTTGTGAAAATGAGGTAGAAGCTGAACAAATAGAAATCAGAATGGCTGGCCGCAGGATTCAAATATAGTGTTTTTTCGATTATGAAGCGAGGTTTAACAGTCCTTTTAAATCAAATTTTCCTAGATGTAGTTTGAAATAATGATATTTCTAATGTTGTGACCTGATGTGGCTATGTTCTTGACTTAGCTTATGGTTGGTTGAAGTTTAGTGACACTTTTCAGCGCCGAGACAACATAAGACGTGGACTTACAGTTTAATGTGGAATTTGAACTACCGTAATGCGTTCAAATTTCAAAGCTCTATCAAATCCGGAATCCCGTACACTAAAGGCGCGTGCGCTAGTCATTGGACTAGCGGGTAAGAATTGACTTAGCTTGTTATTATTACTAATGGTAGTAATACTATTATTTAATTTCAATTCTTTAAGAGCTTCTGTTCCATTATTACTGTTTATAGATCAAAATAATTTTATTTAATTACATTTCCTACTTAAATTCATCAATAGGTTTTCAAAGAAATTAAAACAAAAACTTTATTAAAGATTAATATTAGGAAGTAAAATCATAAATTAAATAAATAAAAACTTCTTTCTGTATGTTGTGTATACACGATGCACGATCTGTGATTTAGATTCTTTTTCGTCCGACAGTTATCAACGCAATCACACTGACTACCTTGCACGTGTTCTACAGTCTCGCTCGCGTCCACGTCGTTTCAGCTGAACAGCACTCAAAAGCAGGGAAGTGCTCAAATATGGTGGTGCCTGAATTGGAAGAAATCATTAAAAAACCATGTTCAATTCAAAGAAAAATAAGAATAGTACTTTTTAGTGCAGGAGCAAGTGGTCATCCGTGGGATTTTGATGGTACAATTGTGAGGCATGGTTTTTCTGATTTGTTGTACATGAGTTATGACAAATTTAGATGTTGCCAAGTGAAAAAAATCCGCAGGCCAATATGACGACCATTTCAAAATGGCGGCTGAGCTATACATCAAAGTATTCGTATCTCGGTTATTTTTCATCCGATTTGGATGATCTTTTCTTTAAATTGCAAGTCTACATTGGAATACTATTTTTGGATATTACACTTATTGCGCTATCTGTAGTGGTTTTCCAGTTTTAAAAGAAAAACATTGTTTTTTACTCCCAAAAATAAGGACAATAGATGGCGCTATGTAATGTGCTCCAAGTCATTGATGATTTAACATATAATTACCAAAATTTACATTATATTGTTTTTAATTGCTTAAGTTTGCATTTACATTATATTGTTTAAATTTAAAGGAATATTAAAGTATTAAAACTACCTTAGTAGGTGTAATAATATTTAGGTCAATTCATATTTATAATCTTGTGTATATAAACGCTTCCTAGATCATTGTTGCTGTAGCGACTTAAGATTAAAGTCCTTGATTTAGTAACAAGGACTTTAGTAGAAAGGGAATTGTGTAGTGGAGTGCATTGTGAGAGAAATTTTCCAATATCAGAAAGTTGTTGAACCCAAAACTGTGGATAATTGTAAACACCAAGAAGACGTTGATCGTTGGGACTTCGAAAGAAGCGGAACTTAAAATCAGAAAATTACGATGGATCAAGAGACACTTCCTTTAAAAATTCCGAAGCAGTGCTTAAAGTGACATCAAATAAGATGACGATATGGAACAAATATTACTACTTAGAGCAGTAATTTTGACAGAATCTCTACTCCTGACATTTTTGCATCATTTTTTACCTGAAAAATCTATAGAAAGAGAGAGAGAGAGAGAGAGAGAGAGGACTAATATGTAAATGTTTACTACCCACTATTATGTCTAAGCGAAATAAATATTTATAAATAGTATTCAATGAATGTCGTTTTCCCCTGTATTCCATTCAATAACATGGAAACTTTAAATATTGCTAATCATCATACTATTCGGTAAATAATTGCAAGCATATAATACAAATTCAGTAAACAGAAAAAAGTTTTATGCCGGTTTACGATTTTTTTAAAAAAAATGAATTTTCTGTCAGCTCAAAGTATGAAATTCTTATCTTTTGGACCGACTTCTGGGTGTGTGGGGGGGGGGGGGCGGTGAGTTGTCATACTGCTACTTAGAGCTACTTTTAAAAGCTTCAAACTCTGAGATAGGTTTTATTTATAGGTCTATATAAAAAAATAAGAAAGTTTCCTTTTCTGGGGAGGGTGATCACCCCGATCGCCCCCTGGATCCGCCACTGTTACATACAATATCTGGTATCCTGAACTTTAAATTACAGTATCCACCATAGACGAACTAAACGAACTGTTCTTTTGAATTGGTCTTTATTTCGAACTAGTTCCTTGGGAACTAAATTTCCCTTAGGGATGCGCACGAGACAAGTCGAGACAGAATTTTCCTGACAAAATTCGGGTCGAGACACAGCTCTTTCAATAGAGAAATATACATTTTTCGAGTCAAGACATCGCTTTTACAGCACATTTTCGAGACGAGACAGCCTCAAATCTTGTCTCGTGCGCAACCCTAATTTCCCTTCTCTAAACTGAATGAACTTAGAAATATTTTTTTTAAATATCCAAATATAAAACTGTAAAAGGTAAATGGCTTGCAAGGCTTAGGCTTACTATTGTTGAAAAAGAATTTAGACTTCTGCCGCCAAATTGACTGTTGAGCAATAGTGATTATGAAGTGGGTAAAAAGGCAGAGGCGCTATGCTTTCCTCTAGGCGCTAGGATTTTGCTTGAGCATATTGACGATCTAAATGTGGAAGAGCATGGATGGTACGCTTACTTAAACATCGCTATTAACATAGTGATCCAACGTGGCTTTTAAGTTCATTAAAACAAGAAAACATCCCCATATGCTTTTCCGTCTCCTTTTCAGGACTTTCTAGCCACTCTCATCTCGTCTCTAGTATCTAGTATTTAATGATTCTTTTCAATCTCATTTCCATTTTCAAGAACTTCTTTTGGTCTCGTCTCGTCTCGTGGTCAACACTAATTTTTTTATAATTATAAACACAGAAGTCCAGATAGTGTGAAAAGAATAATTTTGATTTTTTTTAAAGTCCTGTTAATGTAATTTTAAGTGAGAGGTATGGTAGTTAGAAATTTTAGAGAGGGGGTGTAATTCCTCGCACAAATGTTGAATAAAGTCAAGAACACAAATTCTTCCATTGAATAGAGTGATGGGGAACTGTTATTTACTTTCGAAGCAGCAGCAACGAAACGTTTGATAGTGCAAACATATTTGTTGACTTATTTCTATGTGTAAAATATGTTTTTCTACACACAAATTACAATTTAAATCAGTTATTTTTACCGGTATGCCATACCGGCCGATTTTCTAACTTTCGGATGCATAACCGGCTCATACCGGTTCACTTTAAGCACTGTTCCGAAGTTATCCACTGACTATAGTTTGTGCATAATTTGTCAAACCAGTACCAAGGAAAAAATAGTTGAAAATCCATCTCACATGAACAAATGCTAAACTATATCAGAGAACTCGCTCAGTACTGTGACGAACAGTGTGCGGCTGCAGCTGGAAGGTTCCGAGGAATCACATATGACACGCTACTTGAGCGAAATGCTTCATGGCATAGGAGTTGCTTCCAAGCCATCACTAACCGCAGTAAACTTTACCGTTTAAGCAAAGGTTTGTAAAAGAGAACGTGTCTTCTCTGTCCGAGCCAATGGAATTAGACACACCCAGAGTTTCCAGGTTGACACGTTCTCGGTATGTTCCATTTAGTAAAAGTGAGTGCTTCTTTTGCAATGGATCCCATACGCGAGAAAATCTTCTCGGAAAACTATTATGCGATCAGTCTCAGAGAAACCTCAGTGATGCAATAAAGAAAAGTGGAAACGAAACACAACAAACAAAAATTAATACAACCATCAACCAAGAAAATGGGCATACCATAGATCGGCGATATCATCTCCCATGTTGGACTAAGAACGTAAGCCATGTGTTAAGAACAGCATCAGATTCAACTATGAAACTTAAGGATGCAATCAGTAACTACGAACTTGGTTTTGTTCCACGTGCTCTCTTTATTGCAAGTCAAATGCATTAACACAAAAAATGAGCGATCTCTTATGCATTTTGGAGACTTTGACTGCTGTAGATCAACATAAAACTCCTGTGGTTCATTCTGGAATGTGGTTCGATGGAATGGCACTACTGCAAAGCCTTGATACACCACCATCTATTATGGCATGCAAAGATCCGACTGATCACTTCATCAGTCGTGTGAAGAACTATTTCGACAAATAGGATGAAGTTCAAATTGTGTTTGACAGATACAGTTTACCAATGTCACTAAAGAATCATATAAGGGTGAAGAGTTTAGCTGATGGTGTGAGAGCCGTTCACCATATTGCTGATTCAACCAGAATTAACAGCGTTCCTATGAAGATGCTTTTGTCACATGAAGAAACTAAATCTGAAATGACGGTGTATTTAGCACATAAGATGGTAGCATGATGCGTTAAGAACAATCTAAAAACTATTGTTGCGTGGAGTAACAAAATGGCTTATTCACACTGTGATGTAAAGCACCTCTCTAGTTCCCAGAAAGAAGCAGATACGAAGATCATATTTCATGCTGTTGATGCAACAAACTGAGGTGCAGCTTCTATTGACATCTACTCACCTGCTACCGATGTAATTCTTACTCTACGGCGCTACCCTATGCTTTGTCCTGACGCTTCGTGTGTTGTTGGAACTGCTCAGACGAAACGAAGAATGTATGATGCTCTAGGATCCAGGATTCTATCCCTTTACTGGCTGTGGTACAACTGGTGGATTTGCGGGAAAAGGTAAAATCTCTTACTGGAAGAATTTTCAGACGTGCGACTCCATACGTTTCAGTGCATTTACGGAAATGGGATTGGAAGCTAAACCATCTCAATCCATTTTCAGTGCCTTGGAAAAGTTTGTGTGAATATTGTACATCCCCAATGCCAAGAATTCAACTGTTAGGGATGCAGAATGGATTATTTCTCAGAAAGTATTTGGAATCCGAGAAAATGCCTGCAACACAGCCAACTCTTCATCTAGCCATACTACGAGCACATTATCAATGTATAATGTGGCAAAATTTATTGTGTCAAATCCTTAACTTCCTTCACCTGACAACGGTTATGGCTGGACTATTTAGAATGGTGTTTTCGTTCTTCTCATGACTACAGCTCCCTCTGCTTCGTCTACTGTACTTGAACTAGTGAAATGTCATGAAAGTCAATGCTTGACTAAATTGTGCTCTTGTCGGCAATACATGCTTATGTGCACTGATTTGTGCATGTATGGAGACGATGACATTTACATTTGTGAGAATAGTAAATGCGTGAACAGTCATCAAATGACGAGAGTGATGGAGAAGAGTTTTAGCTCTTCTCAGTACCGTAATGTATCTCAAATTATGTGCTATGTGAGCAGTGCAGCACACTTGCTGAAATATTCTGCGGTAGAGAGTTTGAAAATGAATGAATATATGATTTATAATATGAAAACATACTGTACATTCTATCATTGTTATGGTTTTCCTTCGTATTTGTTACATTGGGGATCATTGCTCTATAAATGTACTCGTACTGCACCCTTTAAAATTTAAAAAAAAAACTATATTTAAAGTGAAATGTATAGCCTGGTGGCAATAAATATATTCTGAAACATACATGTAATTTTAAACATGGAGTTACCAACATACGTTGACAAATAACTCAGACAGGAAATACAAAGGGAATTCTAGAAGTAAATATAAGGTTTTTCTTTTACAACTGGAAAACCACTACAGATAACGCAATAGCTGTAATAAGCAAAAATATTACTCCAATGTAAATTTGCAATTTTAAAAAAAAGATCATCCAAATCGGATGAAAAATAACCGAAATATGAATACTTTTATGTATAACTCTGCCGCCATTTTGAAATGGTTGCCATATTGGCATGCGGAATTTTTTCACTTGCCAACATCTAAATTTGTCATAGCTAAGGCATACCAAAACAGAGAAAATGTCTCTCACAATTATACCATTAAAATTGCACGGACGTGTGATTTTATAACACTTGCTCCCGGACAATTTCTTTATAAATTAAATGCTTAAGTACTTAACACATTTTAAATCTTCTATACTTTTTAAAGCTTATCTAAACTCTTGCTCGTACTACATGTGAATATTCTGGTCGAAGTCAGGTTCCAGTCCACTTACTTTAATGTACACTCATGTCCAAAATAATAGTCGCATATCTATAACTGTCTTCTTGTAAGAATATAATTTGATAATGATTTTGTAGAGTACTTTTAATACTGATACTATGTGTATAATCGGGAAATGTATATTTGTTTTAAATTTCATAGGAAAAGAATTATAAATACGAAAATTATAATGAGTAAAACACAATGTTGCTAAATAGACAAGAAAGTTTTGTTTTCGTTTTATTGTTCTTGTTTACTGCTCTTTTTACATGAAATTTGCCACATCCATGTCTTTGCCGATTATACACATACTAACATTATAAGAAATACCGGGCGAAATCGTTATCAAATTATATTCCTATAAAAACATATTTATAGACATGCGACAATAATTTTGGACATGAGTGTACCTATGAATGAGAGTAATTAGGCCAGCAGAGGACAGAATTACCAATAATTTGCCTTGGATTTCAGATAAAAAATTGGGTGAAAATGGAGCTAAAGTTGAACCATAGGTTGAACGGGCCCGAATTTTCACACTTTTTCACCTTAGGCTATACTTCCGGAACCGCTTCAACCTCACCCCTTTCCGAAGAAAGAAAAAAGAGTAATGTAATCTCAACTGTATTTATACCTAACCGAATTTAAAGGTATTGCTGATGCTGTTGTCAATTCTTTCTTAAAGCACGAAGAAAAGTTTATATTTTGATTGAGCGTTTAAATTTTGTTATAAGTTTTAACTACCAAATTGTTGTCGATCATCGACGCGACACTCGGCCACACGAAGTCCCATCGTTTCATATACGTTTATATATGGCATACGGCAGGATCAGTCGGAAAGGAATAGGTATATCATAAGATGTAACACAGAAACACCCTATGGGAAATTTCTATCTCAATAAATTAATTTATTCTGTAATATACAGGGTAGTCCAAAAGTAGTATACAGTACCGTACTGACCAAGTCATTGCATTTTATATCATTTCTCATTGTTATCCATCAGGTAGACTTACATTTCTTTATTATTTGTTCTTAATGCCTTTTTTCTTTTACCTTAAGCTCCGAACAGCCGAAGCAAATAAACCCATTAACTGGAATGTTATACTTGATCAATGCAGCGGTGTATACCTTTTTTTGGACCACCCTGTATATAAGGAGGAGGAAAGGGAACTAATAACCGTCATTAGGCTACATACTTCCCTAGACTTCAGCCTACTCAGCCTAGCGTTATCTGGAACTAAGACAGAGTGTTAGAATTACAGATATGGCATATAATATAAGAGCTGATTAACTATGACTTCATTCCATAGAATAAATGTTAATTTTCAACCATCGATCACTTAATATATTTCCATTAAAGGCTCCCACTTCTTACAGTTGTCGGGTATTTCCTAAAATAATGACATGTCTCAGGGAAGTATTTTGGCATAATTGCTCAAATAGCTCTTTGATTTAAGCTACACGTGCACCATAATTGTTTACATACGTACCATAGTCCTGTGTTGTTGTTTTTCTGAGAAAACATTTGTGTCTATTTGGAGATTACACAAACGGTCTTTCCTCATTCTTTAATTGTTTTATAATCCAGGAAAAGACAAGTTTCCATTATAATTATTTGTGAATCTTTTCCTCATATAGAAGTAGATTCTCTAGACTCCACATTGACATTTTGTGTTTCTCAGTAAATGAGAACAAAGGATTACAGCTAGAAGCCATTAAGTACTAATATTGCAACAATCATTAATTCATCGGCTTCTTGTAACATGCTTGGATTCTAGTGAATTCTATAAATTCAACGGAGGCCAGCACCGGATTATTAATAGATATCGTGGGAAGTATAATACTAATTTTAAAGCAACAATTTTATTAACATGAAAAAATATTTGCTTTTTATACACGTTAAACAAGTAGTGAAAATGTAACAAAGAACAACAAGTAATATAAATATGCAATATCGAAATAGTAATTTAAATAAGGTATCCTTTATATAATCTAAACCATAAATTTCGTGAAAACTCAAGACTAATAACAAGTTTAATAATTTTGAATGTGAGCACAAATGATCAGTTTGCATATGGCCTCGTGGCAGGTTAAATTTAGAAGGTTAATATAGACCAAAATATATATTTCCATGAGACCTAAATATGCCGGGATGATACCTACATACTTCCTTTTCCATTTACATTTAATCTAAAAGAAATTTAAGAATTACATTTTATATATTATATCCGTGACTAGAAGTATATTATTTCATGACTATACTCCTTACCTGCGAAATCCAAAGTGAGGCAAATTCGTCACGGCCCGGCTTAGTTCCTGACCTGGTACCGAAATTGCCCACCAGATGGTAGCTCACTTCAGACATAGGCCTGTCAATTATAGATTATCTCTCCCTCTATGTAGTTTTATCTTTTGCGCTCTTACAAATGTTCTTATACAAAATACATACAAAAATACATTTATTGGGACTATTACGTTACATAATATATCCTACCCCTCTCTATATATATAGGATATTAACTTTATTACAAAAGGAATAGTCCACAATAAATGGAATATGAATTGTTGACCAAGAATAAATTCTCTACTTACAGTTTTTCAGAATCTTACAATAAACTACCCTCTTACATGTTACATCTTATTCCCATGCCTGCTTTACAAGGTATTAGGAGGATATGGTATACTTCTCTCTGCAAAGAAAAAAATAATAAACCCACAGAAAACATCTAACAATGATTACAAGGTAACATATACATATTAAGATTCATTATTGTTATCAACATAAGGTTTAACATGATTTATGTGTCTTTTAATGATAACACTAGGTTGATCACATTTCCTTAACCAAAGGGTGTTTAACGTGGGTTTATTAATGACCTCAAATGGCCCATAAAATAAGGGGGATAACTTAGGTGTATAATGTTTCATTAATGAAGCCTTTTGAAACTTCCTAACCAATACTTTCTGACCTTCCGAATAATTACAAGGTTCTCTATTTTTATTATAACATTTCTCCTTTCTACGCCATGCTTTATCAATGTTGATGATGACTCTCCTCAACCTTTCTTCTTTATCCTGTGCCTTAGTTAACTCGTCGAAGTCTATTTCCCACAACACGTCCAGAGGTGTATAAAGTTTTCTTCCTAGAAACAATTCGGATGGCTCGTATCCCGTACTCTCACTCTTACTGTTTAAGGTGAATTGGATTCTGTCCAACAGTTCAGCCCAATTATTTTGATGTTCATTACAATAAACACGGATCATGTTTTTAAGCACTCTGTTCAATCTTTCACAAAGGTTACTGCTAGGATTGTACGGAGCTGTACTCACATCCTGGATACCTAAACTGAAGAGAAATTGCTTCATATGATGACTACAGAACACTTGAGCACGATCATGAATGATTTTCTGAGGTTGTCCAACTAACATGAACAACTTCATTAAGTGTTTGGATATAACCTTGGAATTCAAGGAACGCAAAGGTTGAAGCATGACGAACCGTGATGCTGCGTCCGTAATGACGAGAATATGACGATAAAGTCCAGAATTTGGAAGCTGGCCAATAGTGTCTAAATACCAACTGTTGTTTGGCGTAGTAACTTTCCTACTGTAGTAAACTCCTTGTTTTTTCTGTTAGTGTCCTTGCAGAGTTGATATCGCTGACATCCTTTCACGTATTCTCTGACGTCACGGTATAAGGTCTTCCAGGTACATCTAGAGGCTATTTTCGCTATCGTTTTGGAATATCCAGCATGAAATCCGCCTATCTCATCACTATGGAAATATTTCATGATAGGATTCACCATTTCCTTAGGGATGACTATCCTCCAACCATGGTCTCTTCTGCCTCGGGTCTTCTTCATTAAGATTCTATCCTTAAGACAGAATTCATCCGCCCTTTGGCCTCGCCGCACTTCTTGGATAATATTCCGTACTTCAGGATCTTCCATTTGATATTCCTTTAACGGTTTGCTAAACAAGGGTGAACTCCAAAAATTGGCGAAACTAAGGTTGACTGGTTTCCCTTCGAATTCTTCAATTTCATTAACTGAAGGATCATTAGTATAGAATTCCACACCATTGTTCGTGCGCGAAATAAAATCAGCTAAAAAGTTCTGCTTACTGCGGAGATAAACAACCTTGAAGGAATATTTAGATAGTTTTTCAATTAATGTACCATACTTACGTTGACGCTTATGATTCAGTAACAACCACGTGACTGATGAATTATCACAAAAAACAGTAAATGGTTTTATAAGATATATTTCAAATTTTTCAATAGCAAGAAGAAGAGAACGTAATTCAAGTTCATATATGTTTTTAGACCAATCTACTGAAGAAATATTCTTAGAGAAAAATGATACGGGTCTAAGAAGGCCGTCATCATCATATTGAGAAAGAATAGCTGAATGTTTCTTGTAAGTACTATCTACATGAATAACGAAGGATTTATTCATGTCTGGTAATTGTAATACAGCATGTTCAACAAATGCTTGCTTAATATTATTATAGGCTTCATCTTCCCTCTCACCCCAGTGGAATTTAATTTCATTGGATCTTAAACGGTGAAGAGGTTCCATGATTTCCGCATAATCTTTCACATATTTTCGAAAATAATTAAAATACCCACAAATACAATTTACTCCTTTTTTATTTTTGGGTTTGGGTAATTTAAGAACTGTGTCAATCCTTTCCGGATCAATTCTAGTTTCTCCCGCTTCAAATTCATAACCTAGGAATTTGATTTTTGTTTGGAAAAGTTGTGTTTTCCTTTTTGAAACTGTAATTCCCCATTTTCGAAAACGTTCAAGAATTTCCTCTAATACTTTTTTATATGTTTCAATATCTGAGGCATGAATAAGGAAATCATCTTGAAAACTTTTAAGATTTTTACCTACTAAATCCCCAGATTTTATACATGAAACTAGTAAGAACATATGGGCTCAAACGAAATCCCATTGGGAGAAATAAATGTTCTAGTAAACGGTTAGGTGTACAAAACGTAGTATATTTTCTACTACTCTCAGAGATAGAGAATTGATAGAAACTTTTCTTTATATTTAATCTTCCGAAGATGGTATCCTTTCCTAAATTCGCTATAGTAGCCTCTACATGCGGGGATGGATAACTGTTAACCCTTACTTTCTTATTGATTTCAGAGTATGCTATAACAAGTCTAGGAGTACCGTCCTTATTATGGACTAGAAAACACGGTGAGTGAATAAGGAGAGAAATCGACCTCACGAACCACTTCCTTGTCAATAAGCTGATCTATATATTAATTAAGAGCTTTAAGTTTAGGGCCTGTAATTTGATATGGGGGGAGACGTACTGGAGTTTCATCCTCTATTTCTATTTCATAAGTGAACCCCTTTATTGTCCCTAGTTGTTCAGTGATGACGTCACTGTATCTTTGACAAAGATTTTCAACATAACATGGTAAATCTGGGTATTGTTCTACAAGTTTAACTGAAAGAGAGGAAGTATTATCAAAATTACAATTGTCAGAATCACATTCATCATATATGTCATTACTACTACGTGATTGATTATGATAATAAACAAGGTATTCACTACCTGGTTTCTTTGTTGTGGCTTGGTCCTCCGGTCCACCGGAATCTGCTGCCATAAAGGTACAGTGCTGTTTCTGCTGGGCACCTTGTTTATTTGCTTTTGGTTTCCAGTGTCCTTCCCGAACGATCCTTTGTCCATTGCGCCTCTCTCTAGAGTGACTCCGTACCGCATCGGAGACGCTGGAATGAGGTGGAGAGTTTATGATATAAAATGTTTCACTGAAATCACAACCTTGAATTGAAAATTTAATTTCTGTGTTCTAATGTAGTTCAACCAAATGACCATTAACAGTGGTAGTCACTAATTCTGCTGAAGTAGGTTTTATAGGAACACGACACATAATTTGACGTAAGTATTTTCTGCTTATCAAATTTATACTAGAAGCTGTGTCCAATAATCAAGAGTTTGTGATGCCCGCAATTAGCACTATAATGTATAATATTTGTTTATCACGCTGCATATTAATTAATGTTTTCGAAGGTGGCACTGATGTACGCATAGTTTTTCCACTAACACAGAACCGCTGAGTATGTCCATAACCAGCACATTTATAGCATCTAATAAGGTTACGTTTTTCAGTTCGCAAGCCAGAAACTTGTTTTTGAAATTTAGAATGATTTTGTGATTCTTCAAAAATGTTCGGTATATTTACAGCAGGTGGCATTGTTTTAAGTGACATATAATCTCTTTGATATTTAACAAAATGATCGTAGGTTTGCGCTATGGTCAACAATTCAGAAACTGAAGAAGGTCCCCAAAACAATTTTGGTATATTTCTGGTAAAACCAGACTGGTCACAATATTACAAAATATTTGTTCAGTGTATGTCATACCAAGAACATTGGCAACACTGATTTTCTCTTGGAAAAATGTTCCAAGTTCTTCCCCATCATTCATTAATCGGTAGAAGAATTTTCGTACGTATTGTGTACGACCTACTGTGGATATATATTTACATAGCAAATTAGTACAAATTTCCTCCCAATCATTACAACGTGTAAGGAAAGAATGAAATTCACCCCTCGTTTGGGTTAAACTTGCTACCAAAATAGCTTCCAATTCTAAGTCATACCTTCTTATGAGCTCATCTAACCTAACCAGAAAGATGAAACAAGAATGACTATCTGTGCCATCAACTATAGGTAATGACTTAATTTGTTGTTCCAATGAACGGAAAACACTTTGTTCTAGCAATTGATCAAAATTGCATTGAATAGCAGGACGTGCCATATTTGGCTGCATTAAGTTCATCTGTGCCAGTGAAGGCGGAATTCTACTTTCATTATTGATGTACTGTTTACTCTGCGTTTCATTTTCATTCCTATAAGACACAGTTCGTTCATTTTTCATGAACTGATCCTGCCTACCCTGTACATTGGGAGTACCTTTATTATGATGTTTTGAAAAATAGATGTTACGCTGATATACATCTGTGCCTTGTCCAAGATTATTTTGGCCTACAGACTGTACATTCACACCACGTCGCATCGGAACCTTAGTCCAAGATACATTTGATTGGCCTACATAAGGTTTACCTGCACCACTAATATTGCCACAACGTGGACATGGGTACCTAATTGTCTGTGAAAAATGTTCACTATTAAATGCCTCACTCGGAGCTTGTACATTTTGTACAGAACAGTATTGTTCTCTAAATGAGTGTGCATTGAATTCTGCACCATATAACCCACTGGCTCTGTGTGCAGTTTGTTCAGCACGAATTGGCTCCCGTGAACCTCGTGCATTCAACTCAACATTAAGTGACTCTTTAAAAACCTGGGCGTTTGGGTAACCCAAACCAACTTCACTTTCAGTTTCAATAGTTTGATTAAATTCACTTTTATCACTTGCATTACTCTCAGTTACCTCTTCATTATCAGAGAAAGAAATTAGGTTATGTTCACTCATGTTTTACACTTAATAATCTCTAAGGTGCTCACAACTTTCAATGATTTTTTTCCCACACGTTATCTCATCAAGAAGACAGCTGTAATTTTTGTGCTTGCTCACTTGATGGACTTTGGATTTCGCAGCCTTATAATTTATGTAACATGCTTGGCTTCTAGTGAATTCTATAAATTCAACGGAGGCCAGCACCGGATTATTAATAGATATCGTGGGAAGTATAATACTAATTTTAAAGCAACAATTTTATTAACATGAAAAAATATTTGCTTTTTATACACGTTAAACAAGTAGTGAAAATGTAACGAAGAACAACAAGTAATATAAATATGCAATATCGAAATAGTAATTTAAATAAGGTATCCTTTATATAATCTAAACCATAAATTTCGTGAAGACTCAAGACTAATAACAAGTTTAATAATTTTGAATGTGAGCACAAATGATCAGTTTGCATATGGCCTCGTGGCAGGTTAAATTTAGAAGGTTAATATAGACCAAAATATATATTTCCATGAGACCTAAATATGCAGGGATGATACCTACATACTTCCTTTTCCATTTACATTTAATCTAAAAGAAATTTAAGAATTACATTTTATATATTATATCCGTGACTAGAAGTATATTATTTCATGACTATACTCCTTACCTGCGAAATCCAAAGTGAGGCAAATTCGTCACGGCCCGGCTTAGTTCCCGACCTGGTACCGAAATTGCCCACCAGATGGTAGCTCACTTCAGACATAGGCCTGTCAATTATAGATTATCTCTCCCTCTATGTAGTTTTATCTTTTGCGCTCTTACAAATGTTCTTATACAAAATACATACAAAAATACATTTATTGGGACTATTACGTTACATTCTCTTGCGACAGCCTGTTTTTATTTTGGCAAAGACCAACATGCTAACTATCATTATAGAGATATATTCCCAAGTTTTAACCATACCTAGGCCCTCACAAAGATCTTATAAATCGAGCGTACATGAGTAAGTTTATACAGTGTGTTTCAAAACAGCATCGACAACGTTTGGGAGGTGATTTCTGACACCAAGATAAGGCGAAAAGTATAGACCAACATGGGTGCACAAGTGCTTCCTTCCGGAGTTACAGGCTGCCGAAAAGATGAAAAAATGAACTTTAAAGGTCCATAGTTCCAATACTATGGGAGCTATCGTAGTCGGGTCAAGACTTTATTTAGGAACTAGTATGTGCCTTATCCAAATATCCATGTTTCAGAATCCTGCGGTACTTCCACAACAATTTTTATAGAGGTAGTTGGTGGGTACTTCAAATTATACGTCCGTAGCCAAACTGCCTCTATAAAAATTGTTAAGTGAGTTCCTTACGATTCTGAAACATGGATTTTTAGATCTTGACCCGACTACGATAGGTCTCAGTTTTGGAACTATGGACCTTTAAAGTTCTTTTTTTTAATGTTTTTGGCAGCCTCTAACTTCGAAAGGAAGCATTTGTGCACCCAGGTTGGTCTATACTTTTCGTCTTATCTTGATGTCAGGAATCACCTCCCAAACGTTGTCGCTGTTGTTTTGAAACATCCTATATATAGGTACATATAACGTTTATGAACTTCATTCTTTAATTGACAATATGGATATGCACAAGATGAGACTTAAGACTATTTTGTCTCATCTCGAGAAGTTCTAATGAGACGAGACAAACATAATACAAGGTAAAATATATAATGAAAAAAAGAAAATAAAGTGTGGGAAATTGGCAACCTTTGATCATTATAGACGTGTTAGACAAGAAATTGTTAGTAAGTATTTTCTGACACAACATTCTTTTGTATCTATTTATGTGTGATTTGGAATAAGTAAGGGGAGCAGAACCCACATATTTAAAAAAAAAATTCTTCGGTATATTTGTATATATTTAAACCAAAGATGCAGATATAGAAGTGTAGGTATAGGATCTAGGGGAGTTAGTATGATGTACTTGAATGCTTTCTGATTTGAAAAATCTTGACAGGGTAAAAGGGCCTATCACAGGGCGCAAAATTTCCGGTCGCCAGGTCTCCATTGGCGACTAGAAATTTAGAGCTGGCGACCAGTGTTCAGTAGGAATGGTTTCGGCGTAAAGTCTCAGGATTGCACAGTTTGTTTCGCACGAAAATAATTGTCTCTGAGTGAGAGAAAACACCGAACGTGAAGTCTTCACAACGGACATGGAAAGTGAATCTTCACAACGTTGTAATTCGCCCCTCCTTTGCCACTCTCAAGGAAATAGGGCAGAATATAAACTTTTGTTGTCTTCATTGACTTTGAATCAGACACTGAGAAAGATTCAATGTTTCTTTCAGGAAAATGTTTCAAGGGACATGTTTGGTATTTGGAGGGACACTGCTGGTACTATTCTATTTATTATTGCATATATATAAAGACATCTTATTTATAAACATATAGTAGACAATATTATAGATATATTATTTTGATCTCCTCCGGGGGCACTCTCAGAGCTTCGGGGGGGGGGGCAGTGCCGTCCTAAAAAAGTCTGGAAGGAACACTGAAAATATTTACAGTTGAAAACTTCATTACGAGATTCCCAAATTTGCTTCCAATTGTCACATTTTATCCAATTAGTTTTACCTGTGAATACTGCTTCATGTTAGCGAGGCTTTAGCAGTCTGAACAGAGTTAAGACTGCCTACAGAAATTCACTGAAGACTGACGCACTGGATGGTTTACTGACAATTTTCATCAATGGTCTTTCACTTAAGGACTCTGATCCGAAAACTGCAATGGGCAGCTGGTACTTCAGTGCAGAGAGAGCGTTACACAAACGTGAAGTCTTAACGTAAGATTTTGTTTTTAAACATGTATATGAATTGTATAATTCAAAATTGATTATCCTGAATCTAATTGTCTGGTTTTGAAATTTTATGCCCTGATGTAATTTATTTCTTTGTCAAACCAAAGGCCGTTTAGAGAGGAAGGGGGAAATTCTCATAATTTGTATGTGAGAGATACTGGCGACCATCAGTTTTGGATTGGCGAGTGCGTCTGACTTGAAAATTTTGCGCCCTGACAGACTTTTGCCAAGATGTGAACAGACTTTGACGAACATAGCTGAAATTTAGCTTAAATGCAGAAGAGACTAGATTATATATTCCGGAAGCAAATTGTTCTAAAATGGATGGAACATAGTCAAAATGAAAGCACGAAACATTAACGTTAATGTCAATGGAAAAACGATGAAAAACAAATAATTCCTCCACTTATTTCTAAATCCTAAAGAGGGAGATGGCTGAAATTCAGCTTAGATATAGCAGCGACTATTTAGATTTTATATTCCAGAAGTAAATTGTCCTAAAATAGATCGAACATTATCAAAACGCACGAAATATTAACATTAATGTCAATGGAAAAACGATGAAAAACAAATAATTCCTCCACTTATTTCTAAATCCTAAAGAGGGAGGTGGCTGAAATTCAGCTCAAATGTAAAGAGACAATGTACGAGGGGGGCTGGAAAATTCATGAAATCACCAAGAAGGAATAAAAATTGAAACATATCATTGTAGTTATTAGAAAGGTCGTATATTGTGAACCTCTCATCCCGTATATGATCATTTTATCATTGTTATTTCCTTTGTTACAGGTTCTGTAAGATATGGTGGAGGATCTAAGGAAATTCGAGAAGAATGAGCTTCGCAGTGTCATCAAGTTTTTTGTGCTGCAAAACAAATCCTCTATGGAAATTCATAACAGTTTGCAGGATACTTTGGGAGAACACGCTCCTGGATATACAAGATTAGCGAAGTGGGTGAGGCGTTTTAAGACTGGTCATCGTGAGAATGATGATGAACCTCGCTCAGGCAGACCTTCAAGTGCACTGACCACAGAAAACATCGGCAAAGTGCATGATATGATCATGGAGGATAGGTGCATATCGATCAAAAACATTGCTGCGTGTGTGAGGATATCGCGTGAGCGTGTGGGTGTCATAATAGCAGAATATTTGGACATGCTGAAGGTCAGTGCCAAATGGATCCTAAAATGTTTGAATGCTGACCAGAAGAGAATACGGGTGTAGATGTCACAGGAAATGTTGCCAAAGTTTTAAAACCCTGCTTAGTTCTTGCGCAGTCTGGTGACATACAGGTAAGATGAAACATGGCTGTACTACTATGACCCGGAGACTAAACAGCAATCCATGGAGTGGCGCCACAGTGGATCTCCTCGACCGAAAAGGGGTTCCAAAGCCAAAGATCAGTTGGGAAGGTGCTTGCTTCGATGTTTTGGGATAAGGACAATGTCATCCTTATCAAATATCTTAAAAAGGCTGAAACCATCAATGCTGGGGTTTATTCCAACTATTTGATTAAGCTGAAGGAGGCTCTGAAGAAAAAACGTCGGGGAAAAGTGAGCAGTCGTGTTTAGTTTCTCCAGGACAATGCACCCTCCCACAAGGCTCGCCAAAGCATGCAATTGCTGATGGATCTAGGCTTCAACTGTGTACCTCACCCACCCTACTCACCTGATCTGGCCCCCTCCAACTATCACCTCTTCCCACATCTCAAAGGCAAACATTTTCCATCCGATGAGACATTCATTGCAGGGGTGGAGGGCTTGTTTGCACAGCAGAACAATGCAACATCGTTGTGAAAAGTGTATTGAGCTTCTGAGAGAATACGTTGAATAGTGTATTAAAATGGTTCTTCCAGGTAAATTTCTTCTTAGTGATTTCATGAACTTTCTAGCCTTTCCTCGTAGATTCTATATTCCAAATGCAAATTGTCCTAAAATGGACAGAACATAGTAAAAAATCACGAAACATGAACATTAACGTTAATGAAAAACCATGAATAATTGAAGTCGTCCATATATATATATATATCATATCATATCATATATTACTTACTTACTGGTCGGCGCTACAGCCCTTGAAGGGCCTTGGCCTCCCTAACCACTCTCCTCCATTCTTCTCGATTCTCTGCCTTTCTTCTCCAGCCTCTAATTCCTAATTTCTTTACATCCTCTTCTATGTCGTCTATCCATTTTTTTTCTGGGCCTGCCTCTTCTCTTTCGACCGTCTGGTTTCCCTACAAACACTTTCTTAGCAGTTCTACTTTCCTGCATGCGCTGTACATGTCCTGCCCATCTTAGTCTTCCTTGTTTGATTCGCGCAATTATATTTGGTTGGTCGTATAGTTCTTGCAATTCTAAATTCGTTCTAATGCGCCATGCGTTATTCTCCCTTATTGGTCCATATATTTTTCTCAGGATTTTTCTTTCCCATCTTGCTAGCCATTCCTCCTCTCTCGTGTTTATTACCCAACTTTCCAAACATACATAACTATTGGTTTTAGTATGGTATTGTACAGGCTTAACTTTGTTTTTCTGCTGACGTTTCTAGATTTGAATACGTTCTGTAATGCATAATAGCATTTATTTCCGTTTCTTATTCTTTCCTGTATCTCCTCTGCTGTTTTATTGTCTTCGGTGATTGTTGTGCCCAGGTACCTAAACTTTCTTGTTCGTTCTATTGTATGGTCATCCATATTTAAATCTCCTTCCTGATTGGTCCTTTTGGAATCCTCGAGTTTCATATATTTTGTTTTGTTTGCATTTATTTCTAGACCTATTTCCCTTGCTTTATTTTTCATTACTTTGTAATTCTCTTCTAGTGTGTGTGCGTTCCGGGCTAGGATTGCTATATCGTCTGCATATGCTAGAATTTGAGCCGTTCTATTTAAAATGGTTCCTCCTGGGTTAATACGGAGCTGTCGTATTACTTTTTCCAGCGCTATGTTAAAAAGTATTGTTGAAATTACATCGCCTTGTCTTAATCCCCTCTTAACTTCAAATTCTTCAGTCAAGTCTTGTTCTATTCTTACTTTACATTTTATAGATTTTAAGGTCATTTTGGTTAGACTGACTAGTTTCTTTGGGATTCCAAATTCTTCCATTATTTCGAACATCTTATTTCTGTACAGACTATCATATGCTTGCTTAAAATCTACATACATCTGGTACAATGGCTTGTCATACTCGTAGAATTTCTCTAGTATTTGACGTAATGTAAATATTTGGTCAGTTGTTGAACGTTGGTTTCTGAATCCTGCCTGATAATCTCCTATTATGTTTTCACCCCAGTGTTCTAGTCTTGTCGCTAGTATCTTGCTAAATACTTTAATGCTACATTTAATAACGTTATTCCTCTATAACTTCCACAGTCTGCCTTATCTCCTTTCTTATGTATGGGGTGTATTATCCCCATATACCACCCCTCAGACATTTTCTCTTTTTCTCACACCTCCCTTATTAATTCAGGCAATGTTCTTGCGATGACTTTCCCACCTCCCTTCAGTAGTTCTGATTCTATTCCATCTTCTCCCGGCGCTTTGTTATTTTTTAACCTTAGTATTTCTTTTTGTACCTCTTCCAGTGATGGGGATATGGCTTTTTCTAAGTTTTCCCGAGGCGATTTTTCTTTACTTATTTCTCCCTTTTCTTCCAGTTCTTCCCTTTCTCCATTTAACAGTTCGCCGAAGTATTCTTTCCACCTGTCTAATGCCTTCTTTTTGTCTCCTATTAGGTTACCTCGCTTATCTTTGTAGAACACTGCTCTTGGCTGGAATCCTTTCTTTATTTCCCTTGTTCTTGCATAAAAGTTTCTGATTTCCTTTCTCTCGTTCATTTTCTCTAATTCTTCTATCCTTTTCTTCTCATATTCTCTCTTCTTCCTTCTACATAGTTTGTTTGCTATTGTTCTTTTCTTCTTGTATTCATTAATAGTTTGTCTTGTCCGCCTCTGTATCATTCTATTTCTGGCTTCGTTTCTTTCCTTAATCACTGCTTCACATTCTTCATCAAACCATTCCGTTCTCTTCTCCCGTTTCTTCTTCCCTAAGGTTTCATCAGCTACGTTGTTGATGCTGCATTTCAGCATGTTCCATTTCATATCTAAGCTACTTTCTTTCCACTTTTCCCTTTCTAGATCTAGCTGTTCCTCTAACTTTCTCTTATATTTATCCAGCAATCCTTTATATTTCATTCCTTGTATGTTGTGTCTTTCCTGCCTTTCTCCTTTTATGTTTTTCATTGTATCTACTTTTTGTCTATATGTAGCCCTAACTAGGAAGTGATCCGTATCCCCATCTGCTCCTCTACAGCTGCTTACTTTCATTATGTCTGGTGCATGTCGTTTATCTATTATGATGTGGTCTATTTGGCTCTTTGTGTTTCCATCCGGAGAAGTCCATGTTCCTTTATGTATATATTTCATAGGTTGCCAAGTGCTTTTTACGATCATGTTCTTCTCAATGGCAAAATCTATTAATCTCTGTCCATTATCCTTGCTGTTTTCATGTAGACTTTCCTTTCCTACCGTGCTTCTGTAAATCTCTTCTTTACCTACTTGCGCATTTAGGTCTCCTAGTATTATTTTAATATCATGTCTTTGAACTTTGCTTATTTCTTCTTCTTATTTTGTATAGAATTCTTCTTTTTCGTCCGTACTTGCTTCTTCTGTTGGCGCGTACACACTGAATATTGTCGTATTGAAAAATTTTCCTCTTATTCTTAGACTACACATTCTGTCGTTGATTGGTGAGAATTTAATGACTTGTGGTTGAAGCGACTTTTGTAGCAAAAACCCTGTGCCTTTGGTGTTCGTATTTCCTCCACTGTACATCAGTATATGATTCCCGGTTCTAATTATTCCATTTTCTTGCATTCGTACTTCCTGTAATGCAGTTATGTTCACTCAGTATTTATCCAGCTCTTCTCTTATTACTTTGAGTTTTCCGGGTTTGTTTAAGGTTCTAATGTTCCATGTGGCTAGTATTATATCCTTTTTCCTTCTCATTATCCTCTTCCTCTTCAGTTCCGATTCCAAATTTCCATTCCAATTCCGAGGCTGGGTTAGGGAATCCGCAACAATATTCTTTTTACGAGATAAGGTTGTTAGCCTTACGCTCAACCCCCAACCTGGAGGACCAGGATTTTCTGTCAGGGTTTTCTCCCTTAGCCGTATTGTCCGCGACTGCTTATTCGTCAGGTCATTCCTGCTTATTTCGCAGCTAACCCCCATATCTGAGGGCCTTTCCACTATCCGCAACCCGTGGATACGCCCGTTCGCATCCGACATGCGTGGACCTTTTTGGTCCCGGGTCATATCATATATATATATATATATATATCAAAAACTATAATGAGGTAACAAATTGAAAGCTTGTTGCTAAGACATAATGAAGAGCTTAAAAACGATGTTTAGTACATAAGGTAAATATGAATAGAACACTGCCAAAAGTAAAGTTGTTTGAGTAAAATCAATCATAATGACAAAGTATATGGATCGTCTGCAAATTACCCAGGGCACCCACTCGGAAGTGCTTGAAATATCTCACATCTGGATTTGAAATCTCCAGACTCAATTTAGCACGCAATGTGACTTCTGATCTGATTAAGTGACACTGTTTGGTCCTTATGGCAAACTAGATAGGCCCTTTGGATCAAAAGCAATTTCACAGACATCACCCCGTGAATATACGGTTCTTACAAATCGGTAAATGAACTCCTCATTTATACATAATAAACCTATTGGCATTGAAAGCAGCACTACTACTTACTCATTTCAACATTATTGAGCTGGTATACGAACAACAATTAGTATTTAGCGGAATTGTGTACCATTTCTCTGAGCACTCTCTCCCCAGTATCAACAAATATATTATTCACTCAATAGTAGTTCAAATTTAACTCTGGGGTCTGCAAATGAAGCAAAATTGGTCGGGTACGTTCTGAAACTTTGAAGGCCAGGTTTTCCTTTAACACCATATTTTATGCGCAAGTTGGTTTAGAGTACAGAGGTATATCCTCTCTCGCAACGCGTCAAATGGTGCATTCAATCCCAATGTGGAGTGATACTGTAGAATTCTCAGAAGCGAATGGATATCAAAATGACACTAGAAACGAGAATGTATTGTTTGAATATCTTACACCAGTCCCTATTGTATTCATACCAACTTCTGCATTGACGTGAAGGTGACAGAGGAGACATTTCTGACTCGACATGAAATTACTCTCTAAAGAGACCAGCGGGGTCTGAAGCGACTTCTGTTTTTTCTCAGAAGAAGATCCTACGTGATTTAAATGTCAAAAGGGTCAAGTAAGCTAGGCCTACAGAAAATGTATATGCAAATGCTTCAGGTGAAAATCAATGTAACCATACAAATTCATTTCCTACATACAAAGATAACTATTGAGGAATCTGCGGTGGACATTATTACAAACGTACGGGACTTGTCTACAGTCAGTGGATCAAGTGCATTCCTTGTCACATGTGGCTCCATGAACTATGTACCATATCTGCCCTAAATGCCATTCCCTGCCTAAAAAGAGTAAGAACATGGACATTTAGTTCATTACATTCAATTGATTGTCATATCGAGACTGTTTGATGTTATTGATACGTTTTCAGAGCCAAAGGTTACATAGGTTACTGTACGAGTATTGAAGCTTCGTTTCTTAGTTTTAATTTTGTGTTGTAGGTCTACTACTTACGACAAACATGATGTAACCCGAATGGAGGCCCATTGTCACCATTAGAATGGAGACGAAACTATCTTCTTTATTTTGTGTTTTCACTTGTATTTTATTGTCCTGTATGTTCCAATGGTAGTTTCCACATTTTATAATTAAAACTACTTTACGTATTAAAGTTGGGATTAAAAAACAAAGGTAATGTATTCACTACCGGCATGGGACTGAACTACCCTTTCCACTTTTATTTTCAGTTATATTTGTTTATTACTACTCTGCATTATCAAATTATGTTTTGAAAAGCAAACTTATCTTTCACCATTAGAATGAAGATAAACAACTTGTTCATTATATGTCTTCAATACTTGTATTTACAATTTTATATTTCCTAAGCCTATCATTGCCCCAAGAAGTAGCTGTAACTTCATGTTTTATAAGCTAGTATTTTTTAAAACTTATACCGCAATATAATTTCATGTATCTCGTATGATATACTCTCGAACCCAAGAATGTTTTGTTGAAAAAGCCCCAAACATGGGGAAATACTACAATATATATGTCCCATATCTGCCAATGATATATAATTCATTGGTCAAACATGGTTTTTAGGGAATTAATACAGTAATACAGAATTCTTTTTTCAGAAACAATGTTCCGGAGGGCACACTTAGTATTCCGGGGGGGGGGGCACTGCTGGTACTGTTCTATTTATTATTGTATTATAGACGTATTATTTTGGTCTTCTTCCGGGGGGCACTCTCAGAGCTTCGGGGGGCAGTGCTCCCCAAAAAACATGTCTGGAAGCAAAACTGGTAATAAAAATGGGACATTGTTTTGATGTATATATGACCTGACTAAGCTTGTCCATTCAACAGGGGCGTCATTTCAGACTTCGCTTGAAGGAGGCAAGAGCACCACCGACATAAGACTTTCACGTTTTGTACTAGTATATCAGTAGACAATCGATTAAAGTATATGTATTCTCAAACTGTTAGGGGGTAATTGCTCCTCCTTCCCCCCTAAATGACGCCCCTGCCATTCAATCGCCAGTTGCAACGAACTTTGGGTCAAAAGTTTAGTACACGACGTTACTCAACCCGTTCTGGACAGTGTTGAGTGTGATCAATGAAATAGTTTTGACAAAATTTTGGTTTATTTTAGAGTGATAATGAAATTGTTGTTGTTGATTTTAGTTTAGCGTCCCTTTCAGCAGCGAGGCTATATGAGACGTGGACCTACTGATTAACGTGGAATCCGAACCACATGAGCTCCCTCCGAGAGTGATAATGAAATATAACAAACCAAACAAAGCGTAAAATGTTACAATAATACTTTTTTTAATTGATTCTTTTTCTTGATTCTTGATTCTTGATTTTCTTTGATTCTTTTTTAATTGATTTTTAGTTGATTCTTTTTCTTTTGCGATCCCTCTGAGTTCTGCGGCCCTAGACAGTTAGTTTGTCTTGTTTGTCTAGTCGAAAATCCGACGCTGATAACTACCCAGTCATTAAATATAAATTTATGTAAACATAAATGTTATTTATTTCCCAGATTATTTTATTTTTTTAAATATGCTATTTGCCATTTTTTTAAAGGAATATTCAAACTGAACTTATACCCAAGTAAACGACATCTAATTGTAATTTAAATAAAGTGTAACTCGTATTTCTACCTTAGCCATAGTTTGAGTTATATGAAACAGTCTACAATTTTGCCAGAAAAGGAAAACTTTATAAATCACAGATGTTTATAAAATACATTATTGTGCCAAGTCAATGGTAGTCGAATTACGAAAGAGCACTTATTTTAACATGTAGAATATGTTGCTTCTTATGCATTGTTATGGTTACCGCAAAAGTTCTATCCACGGACGGTAGATGGAGTATAAAAATAATGACGTTTACTGCCATCTATACATTTTCTCGGGGACTACTTGGATGTATGTTTTACCGCTATTCTCCAAATCTCTTTTTAACGTAGATAAGACGGGAACTTGGGGGTATGTAAATCTAAGACAGGACTAATCGCACTTTTAATCCCGAGTTTAGGTACAGTATTACATTAAAAATGGACCATGGTATAATTTCTTAGGTAAAGACACCCCATGAATGAGGTCCTGATTCTTATTCAATCGAAATGCCATTTATTAATGAATAATTACTAGTTTTGAAAAGAGAACAGCAGACATTTTAAACCACGGGCGTCATTAGGGGGGGACACGTCCCCCCAGATTTTAGTCAAGTATATTTCACTACTTTGTATATATAACTTTTGTCGGAAAGAGAATTTTGATTTTGATTCATCTGAAACCCCAGATTTAAAAAGATAACGACGCCAGTGTTTAAACGGTATATCACGTGACTTATATTCCAATTTAAAATTATTACTGAAGTGTCACTTCGTCTGGAAATATGAACCTGTATAGCTAAACGTAAGACACATGTAGATCTCTATGAGTTTCAAGAATATCGGTCAGATCTGTTCGTTTGTTTGTTGATTAGCGTTCAGCGTCCATTTCAGCAGCAAGGCCATAATGATACATGGGTCTACACTTAGCGTAGGATCCGAACCACATGAATCAGATTTGTAATTCTATAACATTGTTAGCGTTAAACAAACGAACAAAGTACAAAAAAAAATACACCAATTGATAGGTTTTCTCAACAAAATTATATGGGGATTGTAAATTCTTATGCGTAGCTTTCGAGAAAATCGAGCAAAACGATTGTTTTGTAAAAAATAGAAATTGCGCTATATGATAACCATGCCACCTATCAAGATGAAACTGATAGTGAAGTGTATATCTAGTCAAATTTTTCATTATGACATTACTATAATTTACCGTTACAGAACACAATTGTACCAAGTAGATTTCTTAGAATCAAACTTATTAAGAACTGTCACATTAGAACGCTGAATCAAAACATTAAAACGAAATGAAACGAAGAGCTCCCTCGTGACTAAGCGGGTAGCGTACGCGCCTTTGGCGTAGGAGACCCAGGTTCGATTCCCGGCTGAGCTCAGGTGGTTCGGGTTCTGTAGGTCCACATCTCAGATAGCCTCCCTGCTAAACGCGACGCTAAAATCAAATCTAATTAAGTGAAATTTATAGTATTAAAAAATCTTTAAATGTCATGTACTATTCCAAAAGAGAAAGTAAGTTAATAAATGTGAATGTTGGAATTTTAAGATTTTTATTGCAAGTGAAAATACTGCACTAAATTGCACAATTCTAGGTAGGTAGCTTGAATAGGTTTCTATTGGATCTCTAACGGCTTATTGAAGGCTGGAACTTGTACTATACGAACATATTTATAGTAAGAAAGGTTATAATGTTTGATTATGAACCATAGTGTATTTAATCTACTATCCATACAGAACCTCAGTATTACGAGTTTGAAAATCAATTTCAATTTGTTTGTGCCAAGGCTGAAATTATACGACTAGGGCAAAGCTAAAGGAAGGTGTTTCTGTTAGTCTGTGCCAACACGTGTGAAAAATCCCATTTCCTGGGATTTTTTGACATTAATTTTTCGAATAAGATAACGAGAATTTTCTTCAAAATTGGAAATATATATGAGATTTTCATATATTTATTTTCTCGACGTCAACAAAATTCTCTATGGGCGGGAAGTAGGCTAATGACGCTTGAAAAAAGTGTGAAATCAGTGCCAATTGTCAAATTTTGTTGTTGGAAAGTGTATGTTAGTGTGAAAGTGATTTATGCAGGAATTTGAGAATCTCAAAAAACAAGCACCAAGGAACGAATATTGTACTCTGGAATTAAAAGGGGAAAAAATCACAAACGGTGGAAAATAAATTACCAAACGACAAACAGCAAATTTCTAAAAGTCCCACACAAAATAGCTGGAGAATGGAATTTTCCTAGTTTCCTTACTACATTCAGTAGAAAATTATTTATTTACAAATGTTTCAGATACAGATCAATGTTCATTTTACACTGAAACAATGTAACAACGTATACAAGAAATAGTAAAAAAGAAAGAAAGATTTTTTAAAAAATAAAAAAATTACAAAATATTTTTATATACATACTGTACATAGAATATGTACCATATTTGCAGAGACTTGAACTTGTTTTTAAAATGGTTTTCAGAGTCAAAAATATCAACATCTGACAATAAACTATTATACAATGATGGCAGCCTGAAGAATAAGGAACGTTGTATAATTGATAATCTGGGCGTTACATATGTAAGTAACGTGATAAAAAAAACGTGACAAAAAATCGTGACAGAAATACTAAATTCTGATAACCAAACGTATTTATTTTCATAAACAATTTCAATAGTTTCTTTAAAGAAAATACCTATTAGAAATTTAGAACATTGGAAGTTACAAATAATTCACTCAAATATTGAAGAAAGTGATAGACTCAATTTTCATATTTTATAAATTTTGAAAATTTTGTAATTAGTATTGCGCGTGGGAAATTTAAGAGCAAATTGGGAATTTCTGCAATTCAAAATAATATTTTATAAGGTTTCAGGTTGGCATCAGTGTTGTTAATCACGAGCGTCATTCAGTTTTTTTTTTTTTTTTAAGGTTTCCTGGAGGCATTAACGACCACGTTAAGAACCACTGGCATAGTGTATATATATATTTGGGTATCCAGCACTAAAGACGGACTCAAGAACGCGAGAAGTCTCGTGTAGTATCGCAAAATTGCGAGACGAGATGTTAGATATTTTTGCGAGACAAGAAATAAGATGAGACTTAAGCCTAGTCTCGCGAGACTTCTCGCGTTCTCGCAAAATTCTAAACCCATGAATAAACACACACAGACGTCTCGAGCTTGTAGAATTAAAAGATGAAATGCAATTTTTGAGTTTTACGTCCCACGATTATACCGGCTAGGCTAAACGAGACGGTAATGATGAGGAATTAATGAAATGGTGGAATGAAGAAAGTGGAGGAAGCGGGAGAACCCCAAGGAAACCCTCGCACACGGTGTTTGTCCACCACAAAGTTCACTTGGCGGGAGCAGGGTTTGAACCCGGGAGCCCATGCACCAGAGGTGAACGCTCTGCCACTGAGCCACCGCGGTCCAGTTTGTAGAATTAGTTGATGTGTGTCATGTAATCGTATGTAGGTATAGCCTATTTGAACTCTCACACCTGACAATATTGGCTGACACTCAAGTCTACGTAGTTTTTGTTTGTTAGTTGGTTTAGTTTAGCGTCTCTTTCAGCAGCGAGATGATATGAAACGTGGAGTAACAGCTTAACGTGGGATCTGAGCCACGTAAGTTTCCAATGGGAGTCAAACTTGGGTCTCCCACATCGAAGAAATGTATGCTAACCATATGGTCACGAAGGTTTGATTTCGATGTGACTTTCAGTTTAGTGTCTCTTTCAACAGCGAGGCCATTTGAGACGTGGACCTACAACTTAGCGTGGGATCCGCACCACATGAACTCCCATCAGAAATCGAACCCGAGTCTCCCATGTAGCCACAACGGAGATCCCTGTGCAGTGTGAGCATCGTTGTGTGTTGAAGTAAGTGAACGCTAGTGAACGTACATGGGCTGTGGAAACGATTGTAAGAATTTCTATTTCGTCGTCTAACTTAGAAAGGATTTCGATTTTGATGGTGGTCATAGTGTGGCTCAGTGATGGGCAAACGTTTTTAGAAGAGAGCCCAACTCAAAAGAAACACTTTTGGGCGGATCAGTGTAATTTATTAAGAACAAGAATGGTAGATTTTACAAAATTTTTGTAATATGTGACAGTTGCATCATCACCATTTTTATTTAATTTTTAAATAAATCTTTTTAATTCAATTTTGCATATAATTATGAACAACGTTAGTGAATATCGTTTTTATTTTCATTCTTGTGTGTAAAGAAGCAAAGGACATTCGTTATTTCTCTTCACTATCCGAGAGTAAAATGTTTTCTTTTTTTTATTCTGTATACCTGTCGTTGCGGCGAGGACATTTGAAAGACCCTTCTATTGTCTCTTAACACCGCTGCCTAACCCACACGCGTAGAAAGAAAGAAGACCACACATACAGAGGACCCTACGTGAGCCCAAGAAAGAAAAACAAAACAGCTTTTAGCATCTTTTTGTGAAGTTGAGATAAATAATAAAGTCTGAACACATTGAATAGAATCCAAGTGGAAAATAATCTCTGTGAATTTGTCAAAATCACATCACAGACCATATGTCACCACGCAGTACCAAGATAAAATTTTGACACAGGTCTGTAACTTGGTTCAAAAGCACGCACGAGACTACGAGGCGCCGAGTCAACCCCTATAAAAAAATTCTATATAACATGTGAAATTTTAAAAAAAATCACGTACGTTGGAGAGACGACGCTTGAACACCGTAAATAGGCGGAGACCAAGAAAATAAAAATTGAGGACACCAAAATAATCTGACCAATGAAAGAAAATTAAGGGGGAGCAAAAACGCAGTTAGAGGCGTGTCCTAAACAACCGAGAAGTTTAGATTTCGAAATTTTCAGTCAGTCAGTCAGTCCGTCAGTGAGTGGTAGTGAAGAAACCGGGAAGAACTGCGTTCAAAAACTTTTACCCGGAACACACACACACACACACACACACTACACTAAGTTAAACGTCAATTAAGAAAGAGTATGCAAGGCTAGGTTAACTAGTAGCCCGGTGGACGATGTTTCAGCAACACTAAGGTATAGGCATTTATAATTAGATTTTCTGCAAATTACAAAAACCTTAATAAACTGATTTCGCTAAGACGCTACGATTACTAACTAGACGTGAAAACAAACTTTAACGGTGCCTACACACTTTCAAACAGCAGTTAGACTAGCCCTAACAATACGAAATTAGTTTGAAATTGTCATGAACACTTCGTGAAAACATTTAAATATAATTAGTCCGTGCGACACAACACTCACGACACAAAGAGTGATGGTGCAGTGTAATAATTGGAATTTTTAGTGCGGAAAAGTGCATTGTTGGAGAGATGAATCAGCGGAACAGCGCGTCGCCCCTGGCAGTTTCGGAGGAAGCTGAGGACAGAACTCAGGACCCAAAACATTCGTCGCGCAGGCATGGAAAGAGGAGACGTAAGGACCTCTGTGATGTGTGGTCAGCACCGTAACAACAACAAAAGTGGTCAGCGCCGTGGAAACAACAAAAGTGGTCAGCGCAGTGGTGACGACGAAAGGTAGAATCCATCTAAATTATTTATTGGTAGAAAACGGAAAATTTCTCAGCATTAAGTAAGAATGCAAGACGTTCTCTCTACGAAAATTAAAGTACGGAAATAGTTTAGACTTCCAAACATAATTTCATCGCATTGAAAATAAACATTATAATTAGAACTTGAGCTATCAACGATTAGATTTTTTTTAACTTAAAGTCAGCCTACATTGAACTGTAGAGACACTTTGCCAATTTCACTTATGTAGCATGTGATATTAGTGACCGCATCATTCTCATTCAAGATATATTAATCTCTATATTTTTTTGTTTTTGTTACTCATGACGCATAATTAAGGATAAAAAGAGATAAACTAGATGTAAACAAAATATATGTAGATTTTTTAGTGGCTCGAAATGTGCAGTTCTTGAGAATATATGACTATTAAGTATTCAAATTAGAATGTTTAAATTTGTATGCAGTGAAAATGCGTCTAAGCCATTGACAGTCACTCTTTTTAATGTGAGATAATTAAAAACCAAGCTTGATATTTTTTTTTAAAGTGTAATCAGTGTATTGTTTAAATTGTATGGAATCATTATGTCTGTAGAGTCATTTACAAAGGAGTTGGTAACTGAGTAAATTCATTTCAATCGATATGGTCATAGGAGCTTTATAAAAATCTGTATCATGTCTCAATGAAAGTATTCGACGTAGAAGGCTTAAATGTTAATTACTAATCAGAAAAACGCGAATAATCTTACGATTAGTCATTTTTGTTAGAGATCCGGAATCCGTTATTAAGAACGGAACAGTTGTTAGATTCAATCATGAAAAGTATGTATTGGTAATAACCATGAAGTAGGCTAAGCAAAGCCGCATTGAATGAATTATTCTGATCCTCAAAACAATAGAGCGATCAGAAGTCTATGCGCATAGGCCACAATAATTACGACAACCTACGGATACATGCGTATGTTAGTTACTGTTGCAACATAAGAGAAATCATGAAAAATAGATACATTTGTCTAAAAATATCTTTCGAAAGACGTCTTTGCATTTATTATGAATATTCTAGTATAAATTGTATTCTGTGTATGTATGCATGCTTATGTTTATGATTTATTTGTGTCTTTATATTTTGCTATATTCGCTAATATGTGTGTATATATGTGTTATGCATGGTGAAGTCACAATATTAATCACATTGATATTATGTATGACATATTCTTGTTGTTTATGATGATATCAAATTTAATATTAGGTGTAATTATCTCTAATTCTCAGTGATAACTACGAACAATTAGAAGTCAGGCTTAGGCTTACTCATTTTCTTTAGCTCATTCTGCTTTTCTCTCAAATTTCTCACTAAATTCTAAATCAAAGTCATGACTTAGTCCAACTTATTTCGACCTATTTCAACTTATTTCGATTTATTGCTATTTCAATGTATTCCTACTTACTCGGGAATATATATTAATTTTACTTAACTTATAATCGTAGATACAGAAGAGGGCAGAAAGATGTACAGAAAGTTAAATAATGAATTACGAAGAGAAACAGACAAAGCGAGGGAAGAGTTTTACAAAAGAAAATGCGAGTATGAGGAAATGTACAAGGAGGAAACAAGGGAGTATCATGATGGCAGTAGAAAATAAGAATGGGAAGGTAGTCAGCGAGAGAAATGAGGTCATAGGAAGGTGGAAAGAATACGTTGAAGACTTATATGAGAGTAGGGATAGACCGTGTAGCCTAAATGTTGAAGTGGAAAATGAAGTAGGCGAGGATGATAAAGGATTTAGTATTCTTCGGGATGAGTTTGAAAAGGCTATATCCGAGATTAGGAATGGAAAGGCAACAGGAATAGATAACATACCAATTGAATTCATTAAAAATATAGGAGACAAGGGAAAGAAAGAATTGTGGCGACTATGCAATGAAATATATGAAACAGGAGAATGGCCAAGAGACTTTCTGAAAACGATCATGATACCGATGGCTAAGAAATCGAACCCAAAGAGATGTGAGGATTATAGAACTATTAGTCTCATATCTCATGCAGCTAAAATTCTGCTCCGAATACTGAACAGAAGGTTATATGGAAGAACAAATAAAGATGTTGAAGAAGAGCAGTTCGGGTTCAGAAGAGGCAAGGGCACAAGAGATGCTATTGGATTATTAAGGGTGATCGGTGAAAGATTTATAGAAAAAGGGAAAGAGGTGTATGTTGTATTTATTGATCTAGAAAAGGCTTTTGACCGCGTGAATTGGGGATTGTTGTTGAGAGTTCTAACAAAGATAAGGTTGGAATGGAAAGATAGAAGACTCATAAGAAACTTATACATGAACCAACAAGTAAGTGTTAGGATAGGGGAAGAACTGACGGAAGAGAGTGCAATTGGAAGGGGAGTTCGACAAGGATGCTGCCTCTCGCCAACACTATTTAATGTCTATCTAGAAGAGATAGTGAAAAAGAGCCTACATGATGATGATGGCATTTCGGTAGGAGGTAGAATGATTAGATGCATAAGATTTGCAGACGATATGGCCCTTGTTGCAGAATCTGAAAAGAAAATCAATAAAATGTTAGAAAAAATGAGAAGGGGCTTTGAAGAATATGGGATGAAAATAAATGTTAGAAAGACAAAAGCCATTGTGATTGGAACAAAGGGGTCTGTTTCAAATATAAAAGTAGGAGGGGAGAAAATAGAACAAGTGAATAGTTTTCGATACCTGGGTAGTATTCTTAGTAATGACATGAAATGCGAACGTGAAATAAAAGCAAGGATAGGAATGGCGAAAGAAGCCTTTAAAAGAAAGAAAAGACTGTTTTGTAGGACCTTGAACAAAGAGTTGAGAAAAAGACTCATAAAATGCTTCGTGTGGAGTGTTGTGCTGTATGGGGCGGAAACGTGGACATTGCGTAAGGGTGACGAAAATCGACTGGAAGCCTTCGAAATGTGGGTGTGGAGAAGAATGGAAAGAGTTAGTTGGGTCGAGCGGAAAACGAATGAGAGAGTGTTAGAAATGGTGGGTGAGAAAAGAACACTTTTAGATATTATTAGGAAGAGGAAGAGAAACTGGTTGGGACATTGCCTAAGAAGAGATTGCATCATGAGGGACGTCCTAGAGGGTATGGTGGCAGGAAAGAGAGGGATGGGGGCGAAGGAGACTACAATTAATGGATGATATTAAAACAGAAAGATCATACGCGAAGACGAAAAGGTTAGCGGAGGACCGTGGAGCATGGAAGCTTCTCAGCTGCGGCAAGTGACCTGCCAATAAAGGCAGAATACCTATGATGATGATGATATAATCGTAGGTAATTAAATTCAGGTTCCATCACATTATACAGATCTTAAATTAATAATTTTAGGAATATAATTGGTCATAAGGTATCAGCTGATCGACGCTAATCTTTTATTATCCAATGTTACGTAAATAGGTATTTTCAAATGTAAGGTCGTAAATTAACCAGCTTGTATTGTACTCGTTATGAAAGGATAATCAACCGTAAATTTCAGATACGACAGTTTATGTATATCGATCTCATTAGTTTGTTTATGTGTGTAAAGTTACTGGTAATAAGTCATTCAAGCTGGAGATCAAGAAAGAAAACAGATGTAATTCACTTAAATTAATTTTGGTGCTAAGGCCTTCTGCCTTATTTTTCACACTTGTTATCAATATTCCAAATGCAGCGTTAATTTTCATCATACTCGATTTTTTTTATCTAAACATTTTTGTTTGTTTTTATTCATTAAAGCTTTTATTGTTTTGTTAACCTAAAATTCGTGAACTTTTTCTTTCATAAACAAATTGCATCCCTAACCTCAACGGTAACACTTTTTTTTTTTAGGCCAAACTGTTAAGGCAATATAGGTAATTTTCTAATTCTATCTGCCATGGACTGAATTGAACTGATTTTCATGATCTTTTAATCAAAATTTTAAAATTCAACATGTTTGTTTATTTCTTGCATTATTATTATTATTATTATTATTATTATTATTATTATTATTATTATTATTATTATTATTATTATTATTATTATTATTATTATTATTATTATTATTATTCAATTTTCGTGGGAAGTGAAAATCAGTCTAGTTCGTCCCTACAAACCAGAAATTAGAGCAAGATTCTTTTTCAGCATTGCAGTATACATGGGTACATGGATACATGGATACAGGTGCGAATAAAATTAATTTTTGTTTGCTCTCGGTTTAGGGATCTTATTTTCCTAAAGCCCTGGAATACCGCGGGGAGATAGGATTTTCCAAACCGTGAAATCAGTCCTTATCGAGTCATAAACCAGTTAATTCAGAGAAGGGAGACTTTAACGGTGGTTCACATGATAGCAATGGTGACACCCGGAAAACGAACCCAAAACCCCCTACTCAAATAACTTCTTTTTTTAATTTCATTTTTAATTTTTACAAATATTATAGCTTGGTCAGAGATGGGTTTTAAGATTTTTTATATTTTCACTTCAAAATTGATGTTATTCGATTCTACACGTCTTACTTACTCTACACACCAAATTTCAACATAGGCAAAAGAATTCCAAAGTTACGTGGGGTAAAAATTTTGCCAAAAGTATAGAGCTATTTAGGACTTTTGATTTTTTGACTTCAAAATTAATGTTATTCGATTCTACACGTTTTACTTAATCTATACACTAAATTTCAAATTGCACAATGTAAGGGATCCACAGTCATGGGGATCAAAAAGTGGCCAAAATACACAGAGAAAAATCCGTTCTCCGAACAGCGGTATATTGTACAAATATACGTTATCCTCTTGCTTACTACAGAAATCAGTACGGAGCACACGTTATCCATATGCTACATAGGCACTGCCCTTCGATGTTACATGATGCCGTTGCAGGATGTCTGACATATAACAGTTTTCCGTAGTTCACATGCATATACTTATGTTACATTCCTCAGCTGTATGTTATATACGTATATTTGTATGTGAGATGCTGACCGTCTATATTGTTTCATACGGAAAGTACGTATTGATGGAACACTTATACAGAAAGTATTATAAAACATGCGTTTTCAGTTATACGTCTGCTGTACGTTAAGTCCAAAAACTACAGGAATTATGCATGTAACCTATCTTTTTAAGTATGTCACCTACAATTTTTTTTCTCAGTGTAGAGGGAGTAATGAGCCCAGTTTCAATGATTGAAGTTTCTCATAATCTGGTTCGAACTAGGATGTACTGACTTTGAAGTGAAGTTAAATGATCATCTGTCAGTATGTTTCTAATACAACTCGTTCGAAATTGCTTTATTCTTCTTTTCATTCGTCAGATTAGAAATCATATTGCGGATTGTATATACAAAACGTTTCAGAGGGCCGAGTCTGTTGCATGGATCGTAGTTTGACCATTACTGGTGTAGGTAATCCAAATTATGGACCAGAAAATGTAGTTGTTGAAAACGCCATTCCGGTACAATTTTCATTCATAACTTCAACTAATCTATGAAAATCCAGGAATATGCTTGATGGGCCGTATCAGTAAAAATGAGTAACTACTCCTGAGAAATCTTGCTCGAGAATCGGAGTAACTACACCTGGAGTAATCTCCTCCCTCAATTTCGTATTAATAAAACAAGCCACTACTCAGATTGAGACTGCTCCAGATTTATGGACTTTACACGCGTTTCCTCTGCGCAGTGGCGTATGTACGATTTTGTTTTGGGAGGGGCTTTGCTAACTTTCGGGGGGATTTGCCTGAAAATGTGAAAATTCTGCAAGATATTATAAAGTAAGTAGATTTCGGGGGGGCTTAAGCCCGGAAGCCCCCCTAAATACGCCACTGCCTCAGCGTGTAGCAGTGAGTCATATCAATAAAAGGAGTACTTACTCATTTCTCCCATCTGTCGGGCTGTCATTTCATTGTGGTTACTGCACAGTATGCTACACGCCATGGAAGGGACAAGTTGCGACGACTGTTTCAAAGTACACTTGTGGATATTGTAAAAGTGTTTTAAGTGGTGCTCTCAATGTCACGGCTACCAGAAAATAAACGAAGGAAAGCCGAAGCTTTGAAAGCTATTACAGTGAAACGCAACGAAATATCAAATACATCTACGACTGAGATTCAAATCCAAAAGAAAATCTTTAATATTCGAGCGAGAATAATAATAATAATAATAAAACTGATTTGAAAAAACGGGAAATAAGAAAGTAATACTGAAATCATGGGAACGAACACTATTGGAGCTGATGGATGCTGATTGGAATCCAGCAATATCAAGATTAAAAGGTCAGTTCTATCGCTCTGAAACCGAAGCGCATGATATGTATTCATTAATTCACAATAAAGCCACATGGAGCAATACCATGGTCATTAAGCATGGAGTAATACCATAACCGACATCCTTCAAAAGTAATGCATTTGAACGATTTTCTGTAATTACCCCACACATATCAGAATTTTTCCATATACGGGAATCATAGACTGATCGCAACCATGTTGCATCCACACTTGTAAACTTTTCTTTGGCATCACAAGTTGCTTGCACATTCAAGCCTGTAGCCAGCCCAAAAATATAGGGGGAGGCGGCCGAAGTTAGGGGGGTCCGATCCAACTATACTATAGCTCATCACCATATTATAGTTAAGTTGCAAGCCTACCGTGAAAATGTAGGGGGGCAGCGAAAATTTAGGGGGACTCGCCCCCTAGACCCCCTGGATAATACTGGGTACCCCCTTCCTATTAACGTATTCGTCTCCAAAAATACTGTTTCTTCATTGCCACGTGTGTACAGTCAAGTGCTCCCAAAATATCCGGAAATGTTTATCGTTCTTGCTACTCTGCCTTTGCTGCTTGCATATCACGCACATTTCCGGAAACTTTATCCAGTTTTCAGATTTCGTAATAATCGCACCCATTACACTTGTAATAGTCATGGACACAGTACTTTGAGCCACATCAAAATCTTCTGACACTCCAACCTGGAATTCCGGATCACTCCGGAACGCAAGAAAACCCTGATCTTTTCGTCACCACCCCGAGTTTCGATTGATTCTCCTAATTAAAAAAAAAAAAAGTAACCACTCCACATTTTCTTTCTTGAACCTATAATTTTTTGTAATCACCATTTGTAACATTTCTACGCAGTTTATGTTTTTTACGTTGCAAAACAATTATGTACTCTGCCATGGTTTGCATGGAGTCATCTACTGAGATTGCTCCACAAATTTGGAGAAATTACTCGCACCACAGAGCAGTCTGAATTTCACTGATATCAAATGCGGAGTAGTTACTCAGCTCGAGAACAGAGATGTGGTTACTCCAAAGTAGCAGGTCTTCTCCGAGGTCAGTCGCGACGAGTAATGCTCAGTTCTCCTTTTATTGATACTAATGCGAGTAACTACTCCAAAATTAGGAGTAATGGGTAACTTCTAAGTTTTATTGATATCACCCCTCTCTTCAGCAGCATGATGAGCAAAGCATCTACATCTTATTTACTATTGATGGATGGATGATGAGTGATCTCATTCCGGCATGACGGCCAATTTTATTGATGAATCTTTGGTCTCTTGCCATTGATTTCACTCCGTCGTTTCGACAACACACTGGAAAGGACATAGCGAAGAAAAGGACATATACAGGGCGTTCTACGAATAACGCTAAGGCCCGTCCCCTGAAGAAACCAAGGCAGATAGAACTTACAAACATGAAACCTTTCTTAACCCTCAAGGGACATAAAAGATAACATTATGCTTATATGAAGAACCCTCTATGATGTACGTTCAAGAGGGTTACGGGGGGTAACTATAAAATTTTAAATAGCAGTCCCCACCGTGTCGTATCTCGTTTGAAAGGTAATCACGTGTAGAGACCACTTTTGGAAACTACATGTCGCTAGCGTGTCTCTATTCAACATGGCGGCCGTCCGTAAAGTAGGGTCGAAGTACGTTCCACGCATAACACTAAGGCCCATCTCCTGAAGACACCAAGTCAGATAGAAACATGAAATCTTTTGTATCCTTCAAGGAACATAAAAGACAACATTACACTGATATGGAGAATCCCCCATGAGGTGCGCTCAAGCGGGTTACGGGGGGTAACTATAAAATTTTAAATAGCAATCCCAATCGTGTAGTACCTCATTTGAAAGGTAATAACGTCTAGAGACTAGTTCTGGAAACTGCTTGTAGCTATCGTGTCTCTATCCGTCATGGCGGCCATCCGTATGTACGGTTGAAGTACTCGTAGTTACCCCTCGTAACCCCCGTAAGCCATCTCTTGGGGGATTTTCCTTATCAGCATAATGTTGTCTTTTGTGTCCCTTCAAGGTTACAAAATGGTTCATGCTCCTATCTGCCTTGGTTTCTTCAGGAGACGGGCCTTAGTGTTATGCATGGAACGTACTTCGACCGTACTTACGGATGGCCATGTTGGATAGAGACACACTAGCGTAGTTTCCAAAATTTGTCTCTACGTGTGATTACCTTTGAAACGAGGTACCACATGGTGAGGGTTGCTATTTAAAATTTTGTAGTTACCTCCCCCGTAACTCCCTTAGGCTCTTCTCGTGGGGATTCTCCTTATCAGTATAATGTTATTGAGCTGAGCGAAGCGAAGTTCTTATACTCGGGTTAGCCGTTTGGTTGTCCGCGAACTCCTCCTAGACCGTTTGGCCGATCTCAAGAAAACTTAGCACGCTGATAGAGTATGTCGTGCTGAGTGACAACATAGGTCGAAATCAAAAATCCGATGTACCATCGAGGAATAATCACCGAAAAACGCTTCCTCCTAGACCGTTTGGCCGATCTCAAGAAAACTTAGCACGCTGATAGAATATGTCGTGCTGAGTGACAACATAGGTCGAAATCAAAAATCCGATGTACCATCGAGGAATAATCACCGAAAAACGCTTGCATAGACTTAACATGGGGAAAAAGTTTTCACGCGATTTTTTTGTCAACAATTAAAAATGGCATTTATTATTGCATAATGGCCAGGAATGATTACGTAGTTTAAGCTCGCTCAGCTCATTTCATTGCAATCGGGTATACCCATTGCATTCCTAGTCTTTCATGTTCCTTGAAGGTTATAAAATGTTTCATGCAAGGTTTCATGTTTCTCTCTGCCTTGGTTTCTTCAGGAGACGGTCCTTAGTGTTATTCGTGGAACGCACTGTATATACTCTGTGCGCCTATGAAATACACTCCAAGATTCAAGGGATTACTGTAGGAAATGCAGCTGGAATTCAACTTTCATGCAAGAGCTAAACTTCTGCTTCACAGCTTCGACAGCCAAAAACCAACATTTTAGATTGCATGGCTCACGTACTCAACCTCGCGGTGCAAGGTTTGCTGAGAACTTCGAACCGTTAGAGCAACAAAGAAAATTATGGAAGTTCAAATGGAACGTAGAATGATATTGACAGTGGTTTGGAGTATAGTGAAGTGGTTGTAGAAGAAACGAATTGCATGGAGAAAGTAAAGGCACTTTCCAAACAGAAGGAAAGATCGAAACAATTAAGATACCGAGTTAGAAGTGCTTGCTCCGAGCCACTTGCGGATGCAGAAGTGTTGTTTGGAGGAGGCGGATTATCTCCTGGGGGATAATGTTGATGTGAAATACGGGTTTACATTAAACCAAAATTTTAGAAAATATGAACCATTTTATAGATAGGCCTATAAAAAGATACCCTTTGGGAGCGGTTGTCTCCACCGTCTTCCCCCTGATCAGTCAGTGGCTCCAACTGATATTTCTGTTGGGGCCGAGGTGGCTCAATAGTAGAGCGTTCACCTCTGGTGAGTGGGGCTCCTGGTTCCGTCTCGAGCTAAGTGGACTTTGTGGTGGACAAACATCGTGTGCATGAGTTTCTCAGGGTTCTCTCGCTTTCTCCACTTTATTCATTCGACCAATTCATTCATTTCTCATCATCACCATCTCCTTTAGCCTAGCCGACATAACCGGAGAACATGAAACTGAAATATTTCATTTTATTTCATTTTTGATACTTCTGTTCTATTGGATGTACCGATGAGGCGATATATGATCCAGGGAATATTAAAAATTGCCCTGAAATTAAAATATTGCCTACGTTGTTGCTTATGCAATAGTGGCAGAACTTTTTTAAAAAACTAAATGAGGAAGAGTGGTCAATTTTAGAGAAGGTTCAGAAATTCTTTTGAATGTTAAAGAAAATGTCTGAAAAATTAGGAGAAGATGAATACGTAACACTTCCGTCTTGTTGTTGTAAGTGTAAATACTCTACTTGACAAAATAGGAGAGATGATGAAGAATTTACCAAAACGAAGATGACTTTTAGAGATGAGATAATTTTGCTTTCTCTTCAAAACGCTATGAACAAAATTAACAAACACTATCGACTTACCAACTGGTTCCATATATTGTGCTGTGCTAGTGCTGGATCAAAGGCATAAGTTGGAAGCCTTATGTATTGCCTTGGGTATTTTACGTTTTGGGATCGTGATTTAAAAAAAAAAAAAATCAATCGTTGCAAGTTTTTATCGAATTGTTGAAGAACTACCAAAATAAGAAAGTGAAAAATTAAAACGCCGCCGATGTCAGCGCGGCCGTCAGACAACGTTGAACAAGAATTTGATCTCAATAGTTTATTCAGAGAAAGAGGCCAAAGAAAGACGACAACTTCTATAAATCGAATAGCTACCTTCTATCTGCGACATGATGGCCAAGAAGAGTTATATTAAAAGCGTGTCATTCGCGTTAGCATAGCTTTCCAATACTTAATGGCTAAGGATCTGTTTAGCGTGACAGCTACATCAGTTCCTGGAGAGGTTATTGTCTAAGGGTGGACTTGTGATGAGGAAATACAGGAATAAGCTATCATGATGCAAACCAAAAGTCTTTTCAGCATAAATTCTTGGTCTCAAGCCGAGGCAAAATTTGAAACCATCTAATTACCGTTGTTAATGCTAACCTTGGCTAACCTAACGTTGTCTTGTTTTTCATGGTTTACTATTTCAATTCAGGACTCAGGTAAAAAAAAAAAAAAAAAAAAAAAAAAAGGTGAACCCAACTAGGCTACTTCTTGCTCCAAACACTACTACTAGAACCGTTGGTAGCTACATATTTCTTATTCAGATGAGATTCTTCCACCGATAGGTGCGCGTTGTATCATCTTATATTATAACCAATTTATATTTCTCAGTTTTCTTAAAGTGAAGTTATCCGAGTTCCCGCCAAATCCTTCAATTTTAACATAATTTGTGGATACATTTGCATCTCTTGTTCGACGGAGCAGAAACATGGTCAATAGAGAAAGCATAGAAAAAGAAAACGGTTTTAATCTAAGTCACTGAATCCCAAATTGAGGATACAATCGGGTGTCTTACCAATGCAATTAGTTGTGCTTCACATATATATTTTTTTTAAATTCATTTTCTTATGCTTTGGATAGCTTTGCACAATTAAAAATAGAATTCTATTATTTTTGATTTCAATTTAAAAATGCCTTTATCTTCTTGATCTTCCTGGATAAGTATATATTCTACCCATTCACATTTCTTGAATACTGTAGCTATTTGGAAGTGATGTATATCATGCGTATAAATGACGATTTATGCGTCTTATACATATAAATCCTCCTTCATACAGAGATTATTGTGGTTTCTAGATTTAATAAAATTGAAATTCTTTCTATTTCAAAAGTATACGATGGGAGGGGGTGACGACTCTCTCCCCCCTCCTTTAGATATGTTTGGAACCCACTGGAAACAAATCATGCAGGAAGTAGGCCTACTGGCGGAAATATCTATGAACCGCCCGTTAATACGTGGTTCCTTTTTTTTTTTTTTTTTGTGGACTTTGGTACGTAGTACTTTTACAGCATTATAGATGTCGCTAAAAACAGCAGTGAACTGTGGCGCTCTCTGTCGTCACTTTCTCTAAGTTTTTACTAGAAAACAACTCTTCCGGGTTACTCGAAGCAATGAGGATCTGACACAGTGAAACAGTAGTTCGAAATAGTTTTCGGCTATTCAACATGTCGGTTAAAAAAAAAAAAAACTGAAAAGGAAATAGGATTAAAATGTTTACAACAGGAAGTAACAAAATATGTTAAAAATATTTTTTAATAGCCGTTTCACCAACATTCGATGTTATCTTACAAAAGTATGTAATTTTGTCAAATTAAAATGCCTATTGAAAGATTGAATAAAATCTAAGTCTTCTAACAACTAGCATAACCGTCTTAGGGCTTTAATGAAGTTTTTTTTTAATAGAATCGTATGAAATTTCAAAAATAGTTTTAATCTAAACCAATAGATCCCAAATTGAGGATACGCTAGGGTTGCCAGACATCCCGGTTTTCCGGGACAGTCTCGATTTTCAATGAAAGAATTAACTGTCCCGAAAAAAGCTTTTGGGACGCCTGTTTGTCCCGGTTTTCGTTCTTCAGATTGAAAAAGAAATCAACTCATAGGAACTAGTACGTCTCATCTAAGATCGGAAGGTTTGAAAAAATTTGTGTAGCCACTTAATTTTACTAAATAAACAATAGTGAGTTTGAAAATTCCATCCATTTTTTCGTCCTATGGGTAGTTTAGCTTCCAGTAAGGGCGTCGATTTCTCTGTAAATTTGGGTGGGCCTATTCAGATGCAGGAGGTATATATATGAAGATTTTAAGACAAAATGCACTCAAATTATGCCAAATATTGTACACTTATAAATACAATAGGGGGTCCACATGAGCTTTGGGGGGGCCGGGCTCCCTTGGGCTCCCAGGATCGGCGACCTTGGCTTCCAGAGAGAGAAAGAGAGAGAAAAGGATTTTAAAAATATTCAAAAGGGAGCATATGTTTTGCAAATAATTTCTTGAATATCACTTTCAATCAGGGGCGTCATTTAGGAGGGGGCAGGGAGGGGCAATTGTCCCCCCCCCCCGAGTTTGAGATTTATATAAATTTTATCAATAGAATAGTAGTGACTTAGTGAAAAACGCGAAATTTTACTTATATCAAGAGGTCTTCCCCCCCCCCAAGCAAAATCTGAAATGACGCTCCTGCTTTCAATAGAAAAGAACGTAATTTTCTCTATGACGGGGTTTAACTACTAGTTATCTTATACTTCAATCGGCAGCGCAGAACTGCTTCGTTGTTGGAACTTTAGTCAATAATGGCGATACTACTCTCAGTTGCTGCATGTTAACCGCATTCAAATTGTCTATTTCATCCTAATTTCTTCTGAAAACTGCGTTGTCTTTAACACATTTTCCCATGTGTGCATAAATATTTCTAAAGATGCTGTGAACGCATTCAATAATTTTGGATTTATATTTTTTCCCCCGTTATCTGATAAAATTTTCAGTAATTTTCTGGCTAAAATTCCGTAATATCTTACTCTAGCACAAGAAATGGCAGTTAAACACATGATACTGGATTTTGTTTTCTGCCAAACGCTTGGAGAGCCTGCGTAAGTCTTTCAAAATATTTAATTTTTGTTTATAGTTCTGAATTTAGCGTAAATGTATCTTTTTTTGTTAAATGCTAAATTTGTATTCCTTTTAGGGTATTGTTTCTAACTCAGCTGACGACGCAACAAAGAAAAAAGTACCTCTTCAATCATATATGGGAGAGTGTCGTAATTGGTACATTATTTAGGACCTGTTAAACACAACAAATCTGAATTCGGAATAAGGGACGCCATTGAACTCTTCTTATGTTACCGTTTTCTTTATACATCCTTTGTGAGGGTTCATTTGTGTTAACTATATATAGAATGAACGGGAAAATAGTGACTAGTAACCGGGAAAAGACAGGTAATTAATTGACTCTGATCAAATGAGGAGGAAACCTGATCTTATATATAACCTGATATTGGTGTCCCGGTTTTTCGTTTACAAAATCTGGCAACCCTAGGATGCGCCCTCTAGGGTCAGCAAATTGGCTACTAACTACTGAAGACTGCGTTGCAAAGAAGACGGAGAACAATAATTCTTCAATATATCATTGTCTCAAATCCAACCCGAACTATATGCACGAAACACTATGTATGACAATTTGTTTGAATTCATTGGCATCAGGCCCGTATCCAGGGGGATGTGGGGGTTGCCCCCCCTAAATTTTGGCTGCCCCCCTAAAATTTTCAAGGTAGACTGGCAAATGAAGTGTAATATGGTGATGAACTATAATATGGTTGCATCGGGCCCCCCTACATTTTTGGGTTGGCTACAGACCTGATTGACATTGGGAAAAATGCCTTCCGAAAAGAAGGAACATTCGACTGTAGCACACAAAATACCGTCAGTTTTCCTATCAGCAATTTGTTAGCTATCAGAATTCTGGTTCACTTTCTACTCATCAAGATATTCTCCTATAATACTACTAATAATAAGTAATAATAAGGTAAAAACACTTCTTGATTAACTGTCTTGTACTCTCGAAAGAACTCAAGGAGGGATTCTATATTTTTAGATACGATTCTTTGCTTTCAGACCATTAACAACAGGGAAGAAATATTCGCCTTTTATTCAATCTATATTCTAACAATACAAGACTCGTAGCCTACTAAGACATTTAGTCTGAGCCCCCTCCCCTTTATCACTGAAAACCCTTCAATTTGAGTCGAACAGCGTGACGGTGCAGACGTGAACATGAATCCTATCGACTTCTGAACCTTGAATATGTGCAACAAAATTGAGAATCTTGTTAACTGTGAGGTGTGGACTATGATAAGGCTTTTGATTTCTCCTTTTTACGGAAGTTAAAGACTCTGTCCGCAAAACATTTTCTCACTATTGCTGATGTCGATACATGGTTGAATACATTGACAGCCACACCAGGATCAGATGAATTAGTTCCAGAAGCGACAGTCCTATTAGCGACAGGAACTTATCTTTCCTATGAGCGACCGATTCATTTACATTGAGATGATGAAAGATGATATGATTCCCTCTCGTGAAATATGTTTGCCTCTGGCGTTATTAGTGCCCGAACAACCTTGCTACGAAAGATGTACGTGCCAGTAATACAGTTCATCAAATATATTTTCCCTCTACAGTGAGTGCAAATAAACCTTATTTTAATTTTGAGTTAGATTTGACATAAAACATATCAAATAACTTAGCGAGACAACAGGGACATTTCCATGAAAAGTATATTCTTAGGTAATTATTGAAAATCCAGTTGTAATATCCCCTTTCTTCAAAAGCTCTGTTTTCTGTACTTAATTTGATTCAAATCTAATTACTCACTAAGCACAGTAATATATTTTATTTTGAAAAACTTAAACATGTAACAGTTTCGCTATCTACTTTTTAGACTTCCAAAGACACTGAATTAAATGAAAAAAAAAAGTCAATGGTAAAAGACAGCTTTTGAGATCCTTTACATCTGATTGGTTATTCTCAACCAATCTCACCAATTACAATGCAGTTCACTCTAAACCAGTGGTGGCTAATGTTATTGTTGCAGCGTTGCGCAACGACTAAAGTATTTCTAGAAAAAATATTATTAGCAACAGTAATAAAGAACAGAAAAAATACTTTCTAATACTCCCATATATACTTTAAATAACATATATTTTTACTTCTGTAACTGTCCGTTTCGTTAATCCGTTTTAAAAAGCGAAAAATAATCCGTCACAGAGTCTCTAATTTATATTGTGTTGCAGCGAGTATACAACGACCAGATTCCTTCAGCGCGGGAATTGGAGCAAATGTTAAGTCTTCTTTCCCCTATCTCAGAAGTTAAAGGGACTGGTCGTTGCAGTGCTTCTGCAACACAGCACGGTTTCCAGTGAATGAGAAGATTTTTCGCGCTAAATAAGCTTTCTGAATTTTATTTCACTAGCAATTAACAAATGGAATTTGTTTTTATGCATTCATATTTTTAAATTACGGTACTTATACTAAAGCAAATCAATATAATGACAATTAAAAAAACAAGTGATAAAAGAATTACAAAATAAGAAAGAAAATATGTAGTAGAGCAGAAATCAAATGAAAGTAGATCCGCATTTACAAGTTAATTCTTAGCTTATATAGATAATGAAGGTTTCTTCTACAGTAATTTGTGAACCAAATATTAATAAGGCAATATGTAGAATCTCCCCCCCCCCCCTCTGTGGATAGTATTTTAGTATATACATATTTCTTTTATAAGTATATTTTATTAGCACATGTGTGTGTGTGTGTGTGTGTTGATATATGAATAGAGTTGCCAACTCTATAAAATAAAAAACCGGCACTTCCTCAAAATTCTCTATGATATATCTCTGTTCGGACCTATCCATGGAACGGAAATGTACTATCGTGAACAAAAGTGCATTAACACATATATTCTGTATGTCCTTAGAACATTCACTAATAAACTTAATAGATACATTGTGCTATAAATGAGAAACTGAAATTGATCAATTGGCATTCATCAATTTATTGTATTTACCAGTAACTACCATTTCTTTAAAATTATCGAAACAGATGAACAAAAGTATAATAATCTTTACGTGACAATTTTGGATTTGGAAAATGAAATTCACTTTTTAAACATATAGTCTCTACTGCAACTATGGGAAATTGCTTTAAGAAGTCCTTTTCCACTCTTAATAAATGTATAAAATTCCTTGAAAGTAAATTTCAAATTTTTCCTGATACAGTCCCTGTCATCTCTCTAAAATTTTCTAAACAGGCGAACAAAATTTATTAATAGTTGATAGATGGTGAAAGGTAACAGTTTTGAGTTTACAGAATGACAGCTACTTTTCAATATCTATACTTCGAACTAGATACAAATTTGAAAAAAAAAAACTGTTACAAAGGGGCTGGTGAGAATTTTGTACCCGTCATCGGCTTTAATCAAAATAACAGCAATTTTTCCGGCCAGGCCAATGAAAAGCCGGCCAGTTGACAGCCCTATGTATGAATATGTAACATTCGCAATTTATATACCAGTATCTCTTTCGTATCAGCTGTTTTGGTTATTAGTTATTAGTAGAGACCGGATGTTTAGGCATTAAAAACCTAGAAAATAGGCAGGCAAATAGGCACTTAAAATTTAAAAAAAAAGGCAGTAAAATAGGCACTAAAGTGTAACTCGAAATAACGAAGATAAATACTCAATACAATTAAAAAAATAAATTCAAGGCATAGATATTGTTCCAAGAATATAGAAACATACCTGTTTGTTAATATTTTTTTAATGTATATATAAAAACGAAGGTTGACATGTATTCCATGTGTATTTTGTAAATACATTCTATACAGCGCTTTATCACTACATATAACAGTCCAAATTCTATACATTTTAATCAGTACACACAGCAGTCTAAAGTTTTACAGCACTTTATTAGTACACATAGCAGTCCAAAGTTTTATTGCATCTTATTACTACAAACAGCACTTATTTCTCGAAGAGGCAGAATCCTTTCTTGAGATACTAAATTATATATATTTTTACCAATAAAGCCTTATTTCGAAGAAAATGCATAGAATAGGCAACATTAGGACTAAAGCAATTATTTAGGCAGGAAGGGGCCAAATAGGCAAAATAGGCAAAATAAAATTGGCTTAAATTGAAACTATAACAACCTATAAAAACTTTAAAACGTTATTTTTGACCATATCTTTAATATTAAAGAATAGGCATTTTGCCTAACATCCGGTCTCTAGTTATTAGATTTAATTTTATTGTGTGTGGTTTAATTCTGTACATAACCTACAAATTCTGAATGAATTGCATACCATGACTTATGTAAATAACTTACAAAAAAATTGCCCAGCTTTCAACCGAGGAAAAACTTACAATTAAGGCTTAGACAAAACAAGCAAAGTGCAATTCAGGAGAGTGTTCGAAAAAAAAACGGTTTAAATTCACAGGACATCTTATGGCAGTAATGTTGTATGCACTAGATACATTTCCACAATTTATTTTAAATTTTCCTAGATAAATTGTGAATAAAGCGTGTTCAATATGCATTTTTTTATAACATTAATCTCTGCTACGAACTCTCTTCAGTCTACACTGAACAGGAATTCGGATCACTGTCAGGGACTGAGTTAGCTAGAATGAATTGTTCACAATAATGCAGAAAAAATATTTAGTGAATCTACAAAGCTTCTGAAATTAATATTAACTGTACCTATGGCGTCAGTAAAAGAAGAAAAGTTTTTTTTTTTTTTTTTTTTAACATCAAAAAGAATTGACACTCTCAAGAAATTGAATGTCCCAAGAAAGGTTATCACGATTGGTTATGCTTTCCATCGAAAAAGACCTGACAATAAAAATACTAGAGTACAACCAGCATGTATTATTCAGATTTGCTCCAATCAAAGAGAGAAGAATGAACTTTCTAATTAAATAAGGTGATTAATCGGATTAAATGTTCTGCATTTTTTATTTAAAAAAAACAGAATTTTATTTAATTTTACATGTTACATAGCATTTGCATCTAAAGTTATGCTGATTAGTCAATGAGTCCATTTTATATCTTCTGTCTCCGATCGTTCGTACTGCAACACCCGAAACCACAACCCACCGGCCGCCACTGCTCTAAACAATCCAAAAGGTAAACAAACTACCTTCCTCCCTACTGTAAGCTACAAAAACGTAAACTAATTGCTTAATTTGCCTTCCTTCCTTACATAAAAGCTTGTCGTATAGCAATCTGAAATACGAGTAAGCCCTTACAACTAGACGAACTGTTAAGTCCTGCGAGAGATTTGTAACTTGTGTAATAATTTCTTCGAATACATTTTTTTTTTTTTTTTTTTAGATTTCTTTGATATCCTCAAGTGGTGAACACCCTCTTTCCATGGGCGCCCGATGGGAAGGCAGAGATCACTCCCTGGCTCACTAAAATGTATACGTAATATAGCAAACCACGTATATTAAATACCAGATATACCAGACATGGTACAGCAACCATGAAGATGCCCCTCCCTAGAAAATTTTCTTCGGGTGCCCCTACCTCTTTCTGATTTCTTTCTTATGCCATAAACATATTCAATCTAAACTTATGCTCCGCATCATTTTAACATGAAATTTTTAATTATATTAGAATCATAGACAAAGGCGGAGCTACTCTAAATATTTAGTTAGTTTTCCCCTTGATATAGTCATTGTATTCTTGGAAAGTAATTAAAAAAACATTTAGGAAAAACGTAGAAAATATTGTTAGTGTAATGAGAGTGGTCTCATGTATTAAATTCAGGTAGAGCGAAATTTTTCATAGTACATTTTGTTAGGTTCTAAATCGCATTAGCATGAAACAAGTTAAAGAAGAGAGAACCTTGTCTTCTTCCATTATCTTAGTATGAACAAATCGGTGACTCATAGAGCAGTTATCAGATCGAATCGGTCGCTCACAGGACAGTTAACAGTTCCTGTCGCTAATAGGCATGTCGCAAGTGGGACGACACCGATCAGATTAGCATCTAGGCTCACTGTCACTAGGTTGGAGCCTGGGGCGATATAGGTTACTCCCTCTCATTCGCCTTATATATTATAGAACAAATTAATTTATTGAATTAGAAATTTTTTTTTAGTGAACGTTTCTGTATTACAGGTAACAGGTTTTTCTCCCGTTTTGAGTAATTCGGCTGTATGGAACATGTATTCAACAATATATTTTATACTGTATAGGGGCGATTGAATGCTGAAGCTACTGTCGACAATATTTTGGCCGTAATTCACAACACAAGAATTGTCCCTGTTTCCTTACAGTGGAAAACTTGAATCAGTACAGAATGTACTCCCATGCGCAAAAAATATTGCGCGTATACTGTAACTCACAATTTTTCGCAATTATTCCATTTTCCATATGTTTATTGGTAAAATTCAGTTATTAGTACGTGGAGATAATAGAAAGCAATCCATCTAAGGAGATATTTCCAAAAAATATAATAAAATAATAAAAATATAAGCAAAATTATGTTCGGTTTTGTGTATACTGGCAATAATGTTTTCGAGGGAATTTTTGGAGTAGCACAGCACGATTGCAGAGGGAATAACAAGATTAGTAGGAGAACAGCTGAATCAAGGAACTAGAAATTGGAGCAAAATATTGCATTTATTGGCTTAAATCTAGGGTGTAAATTGTCTGCCAAATATAAATTAGCTTCTGTAAGCAAGATGTTATACGGAAAATATAAACAAAGAGAAAAACTGTTGTCTTAAGTTTGGAAATGACATGCTCTATAGCCATGAGCATTTATTTCTTAAGAAAAAGACAGGCAGCAAAAGAAAATCTGAGTGGGCAAGTGGGTAGAGTGACGGACTAGTAATTCTTATACTGTTTTGACACCAGATCGAATCCCATCCGGTCCTGTTCAATTTTTTTTTCTTTACAAAACATTGTAGAAAGTGTATAATTTTTATGTTAATAAGAAACGAAATAATATAATAATGAAATAACTTTTTGTTTTTCTGATGACGTATTTATTCAGAATTAGCTTACTATTTATTACTAATAGCGATTGTTTTTAGTTTATGGTATGGTATGCTTAACCGTTCCCTCTCCGTTTTTACACAGCTTCAACTCACTGCGAGTGTCTGTGAGTCAGGAACAGGAAAAAACAAAACTAGAGCAACCTGCAGCTTTACACACAGCGTGAGGAACACAGTCACAGCGATAGCTCGTTGTCATGAAGAAAAAAACTGTTCTAGTGTTTCTGTGTGTGTGTTTCTTTTTAAAGTATTGACTCTCTCTCTCTCTCTCTCTCTCCTTTTGTTTCATATCCACAAGTGCAACAAATGCAAGTCTGTGTGAAAAAAAAAAAAAACAAGAGTGCTTTCTTTAAACAAAACTAAATTTTACAGCTCTCTTTGTGAGGAACGCGAATGCTTCCAAAAGATGCCATGAATATTAACTATAATCGTACCGAATTATACAGTAGCGTGAAAAACTGATAACAAAATGATGTAACATGCATAAGCTGCTTTTTTTTTTTTTTTTTTTTTTTTTTTGGAGTAACCACACATTAAACATAACAAATTAAATTTTTGGGATTACAAATTATCACATTACGTGTCGGTGTAGGCCTATTCGTTTTCACATTCGAGCGACGAAAAAAGAAAGTGTGGTGATAGTTATAAAAACCGAATACCAGATTTCAATAAATTCAAGTTACATGGCTCCTACATAGCGAAAAAAATGATTTTTCGATGTCTGTCCATCTATTTGTCTCTCGGTTCGTCACGCTTTTACACGCACTCAAATAGAGGCCATACTGTTCAACGTATCTGCACCGAATTCTAGACATAACGTTTTAGTAACATAATATCTTTCGAATTTTATGTCCTTCGACACCTAAAAGCAAGGGTAATTTACTGAAGGATTAAAATTTAAAATAATTCAATTTTCTCAAATAAAAAAAAAAGCTGTGACGATTTTATTTACTTTTGATAAATATATATTTTATTAACAAATCTCCACCACATATGAATAATTTTTCTGAAAAAATATATATGGTGTAATTTACTGTATGGTATGCGTTCTTTTTGCACAATTTTCTCAACCACATTTCATAAATAAACGTATCATTAATTACCTAACAATATGTCAACTCGTTGGAAGGAGTAGCTTAATCTTAGGGTGAGCTTTCCTCCGATGGTTTTCCCATTAACGCCTCAGGCAATTTTGTTCATATTTCGTAAAGAAATATTTCATTAATAAACTAACATAGAGCATAAGTAGTTTATTCCGATAACATACAGAAGCAGTGGTTTTCTCAAGGGTTGATTTTTTTTTTTTTTTTGGACAATTGTCTCAGTTATTACTGAAATTTCTATTTTTACTAAAATTTGTTCTAATTTCAGTAAAAATATTTTCTGTAATAATCTTACAATATGGTATAACTCGCTTGTTCCGAAAAGAAAAATCCAAAAGAGATAGTTTACTTTGACAGTGAAATTTTTCCCGACGATTTGCTTAAAAATTACTCGATATACTGTCAAAATTACAGATAGAAGAGTTTACCTTTGGGGGTAAGCTTTTGCCGATGACCTTCCTAAAAACAACTCAAGGGATGTTTGTTGTTCATATTTTATAAATACGTATTACATAAATAACCTAGCTATATGGTATAATTCCCTCATCCGGAAAAACTAGAAATGGTATATTACATTTGACAGTAAGTTTTACCCTGCAATTTTCTCAAGAACGACTCAGGCGATTGTGTTCGTATTTCATAAATAAATGTTTTATGAAAACACTAACAATATAGCATAGCTCGTTTATACTGAAAAGATCCACAAGGGATAATTTATTCTTGGGGGTGACTTTTTGCATAATTTTCTCAGAAATTACTCAGACGCTTTTGTTTATAGTTCACATACAATTATATCCTTTATAATTCTAATATATGGATCAAGTTATTTCTAACGGAAATATGACCAATGGGTACTTTACTTTTGGGCCTGAACTTTCTTCTAGCAAAGTTTTCCAAAACACTATTTTATTCGCAATTTCCCAAATAAATGTATCAATAACAGTTGCAGCCTAACATAAGTCAGTGTAAAATATTCGAGCGAGAAAGTATAGTGCGTTTACTCCGTACCCTTTCTTAAATATATTTTTAAATGTTACACCTAATCACAATTTTCCGAACAAAATCGAAACTTCTTTTTAAATGTGCCTTGTTGTGGTCAAATGGTTCAAGTGCATTGGTTCTGGATTAGATTTCCAGTGAGAGCTAGTGTATCTTCATCCAAGAGATGTGACACGTCGGTGCAAAGAAGAAAGTGTTTAAATAAGCCTAACCAAGCTAATCAACAAAAGAAATAATACAATGTTACGAAATTATCGTAGAAACGTTGTTAATATTAGGTAGGTTCGACTGGAATGTCCAAACAATTGTCAATTCCAAAGGTCTTTGTTTTCGTCCGGCGGGAGCTTATGTGGTTCGGATTTCACGTTAATCAGTAGGTCCACGTCTCATATAGCCTCGCTGCTGAAAGGGACGATAAACTCAAAATCACATCACACATCTTTGTTTTCGCCTTTGTTTTAAATGTCTCTGTTCATAAGATCCTTAGCGGTTAGCGTACGCGCCTTTGGCGTGGAAGACCCGGCTTCGATTCCCGGCGAGAGCTCACGTGGCTCGGAGTCCACGTTAATCAGTAGGCCGACGTCTCATATAGCTTCGTTGCTGAACGAGACGTTAAACTCAAACTCAATGTCTTTATTCATAAATGTCTTTGTGTATGGTTTTTCATATACGTGGCATGGACATTAAATTTTGATTTCTACGCCATATGTATCTAATTACATACACACCTATAGAACGAACACAACAAACTTGGAATATCTACATTGTTTGCGTATGGAAAATAATCACGCTCTACTGTACAGGACAGCCGTGTGTATGGAATTCCATACACATGGCAATCAACGTATTAAGAAATGTATAATAATAATAATAATAATAATAATAATAATAATAATAATAATAATAATAATAATAATAATAATAATAATAATAAACAGAAAACGATACGATCACTTACATAATTTATAAGTATAAGTTAACATTTAATAAGCATATAACTGCAATGGAATTAAGTTGTTTTTCTCTCTCCCTGAACGCTACAGCCCTTATTGTTCTAACGCGTAGAAGAGAACTTGTGGCACCCACGATTTGGGGCGGTGTGTGGTCACAACTTGGTATCCCTTTGTTGTTAGTCCTAGCTTTCTAGACGGATGCAGTTATTACCGGTAGAATATACAAGCAAATTGACTTTTGTATTACTATTAAAGTAAATAATTACACTCATTCCTTCAATGTGATACTTGTGGTTGCTTAACCGTATACAGACAGCTGATCCATGGAAAAATCGTTAATATTAATAATAATAATAATAATAATAATAATAATAATAATAATAATAATAATAATAATAATAATAATAATAATAATAATAATAATAATAATAATAAATAACAGGAACTCGACAAATATTCTTGCAAATAATAGGAAAAAGTTTGCGTCACACTATTCACTTTGCTGGACACACCAGTGTGGCGCGTTATACCGATTGTGGCACACTGGAATATAGGGTATGTTTTTTTTTTCAACTATTCCAACTGCTTCAATTGAAATGGATCTATAATAATAAGAGAATGAATTTAGTCTTCTTACCCTTCAATTTAGAAATAAGGTTCGCGAGAATTTCATAAAAGAAAAATATACTCAGAATTGTATATAGTAGTTTGTTTTATTCGAAATTACATACTTCCTACAACTGTTTTTTGATTGAAATGATTTGAAATGAAATTTTTAAGTTTTACGTCCCACGATTATGCCGGATAGGCTAAAGGAGACAGTGATGATAAGAAATGAATGAAATGGTGGAATGAAAAACGTGGGATAAAACGGGAGAACCTCGAGAAAACCCACACACACAGTGTTTGTCCAGCACAAGGTTCATTTGGCGCGAGCATAGATCGAACCAAGGACTCCATGCACCAAAGGTGAACGCTCTACCACTGAAACACCGTGGTCTCTAAAATTACTTATGGAACTACCGAGAACTATGCTGTAATATTTGAATGTGCTTCAAGTTTACAATAATTAGTTTAGTTAAATTCATTATTAACAATTAAATAATTGCATTCATTATTAACAAGTAAATGCTGCTGATGTAAAGACTTAAATCTAGCGATACCGCGAGCGTAAGTATTAAACAGAGGGATTTTAAAGGCCCCCCTGAACTGGGGGCCCTGGGCTCCATTGGCTCCGCCCTTAATCCGCTAATGCCTATAGATTATAAATTAAAGGGGACGGGCCGGATCCGTTCTAAAAATTCCGGCCCGTGCAGACCTCTAGCTCCTGTGTATATGCTATCTGAAAATACAGTAGAGTTTCGCTTATCCGACATAAAACAGGCAGGCAGAACGCCGGATAATATGGATGTGTTAAGGAAGGACCTATAAAAAGTCAAACTATGATATAATTTTACACATTAAGCATCTAATTATCATCTTTGCAAGAAACAAATATAATGCATTGGCTCAGTGACGTATCCAGCGTGAGGTCCTGGAAGCTGTCCCTTACCAAACCTCAAGCACTTTTTAATAAACCTACTTTTTCCCTTTTGAGTTTTTTTTTTATTTATGTCAGATTACTTTGAGTCAGTGTCCAAACTGTGGACAATGCGTTGTTGTTATAATTCTAACAAGTAACGCTTCCCAAGTGTAACACTCCGATTTTGATAAAATTTGGCAGGTAGATACTATACATAAAATAAACAAATAAGTGCTTTTTTATTTATTTATTTATTTATTTATTTATTTATTTTTTTGCTGAAAAACGGTTTTAGGGGGCAAAAGCCCTCACCCAAAATTTGAAAGTTGACGCTCTAAAGGCAAAAACAAGTGGACCAAAGTAAACGAAATTGTGAACAGATATTGCGGACATAAAATTAGAGAATACGTGTTTTCTATTTTCCTGGAAAAAACGGTTAGGTGGGGCACAGATCCCTCCAAACCTTTGATCATGAAATATCAAAAGTGCTAATAACAGTATGTCAGAAGTGCCTAAATTTACATGAAGAATTGGAACAAAACTTTGTGTTAGGACAATAAGCAAAAAATAAACAAATTCGGCTTTTTTATTTCCTGCGAAAAAACGGTTTTAGAGGACAAAAGGTCCCCCGCATGAATTTTGAAATTTGACGCAAGAAAGGCAAGAAAAAATGTACCGAACTGAATGAAATTGTTCACAAATGTTGTAGAGGTAAGATGAGGAAATACGTGCTTCGTATTTTCCTGAAAAGAGAAAAAAACCTTTTGAGTGGACCGAGGCGTTGAGTGTCGGAAGGATTGGACCGAAGCGAATGAAATTGTCTGTAGATATTGGATATGAAAAATAAAGCCTCTCGTGTTTCACAAGTGTCTCCATCAGATTTCTTCAAATTTGGCAGATCAACATCAAGCACAAACAGTATAGCGTATTTTGTAGTATTTCACGAGGCAACTTTAACCCTTACAATGTTTTTCCGCATAAACAAAAACACGTGCCGATTAATTTCCTGTTTGCTGTTGATGTGCCAAAATTGATAGGGACATCTTTAAAACACGAAAGTCCTTATTTTACATACAGTCTATACAATATCTACACACAATTTCATTTGCTTCAGTCCACTCCTTCCTGCACTTTTACGGTAATATTAACTTTTTTTTGGAGGGTCTCTAGGCCCCAACACTGTTTTTTTCATACAAATTAAAATGCATTTCATTTATTGTTTTGCAAATTGTCCCTATATGAAGTTTCGTTGCAATTCTCCATACTCTTTAGGAACTTCTGACGTATACATACTTATTTGCACTTTTGATATTTCCTAATCAACAGCTTAGAAGGTCCGTGCCCCACTCAATCGCTTTTTTTCAGGAAAATACGAAACACAATTACCTCAATTTACGTCTAGAATATCTGTGCACGATTTCAAAATTTGGGGGGGGGGGGAATTCTGCCCCCTAAAACCAATTTTTCGCAGATAATAAACCCGTTTTTTTTTTTTTTTTTTTTTTTTTGGCGTATTGTCCCTACACAATGTGTCGTTCCAATTCTTCATGTCCTTTGAGCACTTCTGACATACTGTTATTAGCACTTTTGATATTTCACGATCAAAGTTTTGGAGGGGTCTGTGTCCCACCGAAACGTTTTTTTTTTTTCAGGAAAATACGGAACCCATATTCCCTCATTTTTTGGCTACAATACCTGTGCACAATTTCATTCATTTCGGTTCACTTCTTCTTGCCTTTCGGGCGTCAACTTTCATCATTTTGGATGGGTAATTTTGTCCCCTAAAACAGGCATTCGTTTAGTTTTTGCGTATTGTCCATACACAAAGTGTCATCGGAATTCTTCGTCCTTTACACACATCAGACATATTGTTACTAGCACTTTTGATATTTCATGATCAAAGGTTTGGAGAGGTCTGCGTCCCACCTAACCGTTTTTTCCAGGAAAATACAAAACACGTATTCCTTCATTTTACGTCTGCCATATCTGTGCACAATTTCGTACACTTTGGTCCACTTGTTTTTGTCTTTCGGGCGTCAACTTTCAAAATTTTGGGTGAGTGTTTTGCCCCCGTAAAACAGTTTTTCCGCAGAAAATAAAAAACATGTATTCGTTTATTTTATGTGTAGTATCTGCCTGTCAAATTTTATCAAAATCGGAGTGTTACACTTGGGAAGTGTTACTTGTAAGAATATACCGTAATGCCATTGATACCAGGTGGAAATTAAGAACACTTTTAAATGGGATTACAATTTCGTTTCCGGTCTGTTTATAACATTACTGTATTAGAACGATACACTCATTGCCATTTGCTATTTTTGTTATGTGATATACGTAGCAGACAGTTTTCCTTACATGTCTCTAGAAAATATTTTTTGATTTCGTGTGAGTTAGAATTAAGTTTGACCGGTTCATAAATGACAAGTAAGAAACGTTTAAGAGAAATACAGAACTGTTGCATTATTATTATTATTATTATTATTATTATTATTATTATTATTATTATTATTATTATTATTATTATTATTATTATTATTATTATTATTATTATTGATATTCTTGAAACATTAGAATTACGTGCTTACGAGGATTCGTGTCGGGTCCCCTCCGAAAAGAAAAGCTGGATATGTGCCTGCACTGAATGATAGACGTATGAGTCAAGGTATAGACGAGCGTGCTAGGCGATCGAGTCCGGAGCATCAGAAACAGACTAAGAGCACAACTTGCAGTTCTTCTTGCCGATTGATGCTGCTTTTTACCTGCTATGATATGTCGGATAATAATGTGAAATAAACGAAGGTCAAGACCATGGCGTATTGGTGTTTCATGCACCTAAACCTGTAAAATATTTGTGCCGAAAACATCTTTCACTCACTAGCTAAATTTGAGGGTATGATCGCTCATCTTGCCTTATAAAGTATAGTCTTATAAAGAATATATATAGCATAATAAAAACCTTAAGACCAAATTCAATGATTTTCTATAGTTTTATTTTTTAATAACAGGAAACTTGTTTATTTCATCACGATAAATCATGTTTGATACTAAGATGTCTGTTTCTGACTATATATATTTTTCATACTTTATTGGAGACAATTTTTTTTTTCAAGAAAAGAGGATGATAAAGGAAGCTATACAACACCATAAACTGAAAGCAATCGGTATTACTAATAGTACACTAATTCTAAATAAATACGTCATCAGAGGAAACAAAAAGTTATTTCCTAATTGTATTGTTTCAGTTTTATTAACATAAAATTTATACACTTTCTACAATGTTTTGTAAAGAAAAAAAAATTGAACAGGACCGGATGGGATTCGATCTGGTGTCAAAACAGTATAAGAATTACTAGTCCGTCACTCTACCCACTTGCCCACTCAGATTTTCTTTTGCTGCCTGTCTTTTTCTTAAGAAATAAATGCTCATGGCTATAGAGCATGTCATTTCCAAACTTAAGACAACAGTTTTTCTCTTTGTTTATATTTTCCGTATAACATCTTGCTTACAGAAGCTAATTTATATTTGGCAGACAATTTATACCCTAGATTTAAGCCAATAAATGCAATATTTTGCTCCAATTTCTAGTTCCTTGATTCAGCTGTTCTCCTACTAATCTTGTTATTCCCTCTGCAATCGTGCTGTGCTACTTCAAAAATTCCCTCGAAAACATTATTGCCAGTATACACAAAACCGAACATAATTTTGTTTTTTGCTTATATTTTTATTATTTTATTATATTTTTTGGAAATATCTCCTTAGATGGATTGCTTTCTATTATCTCCACGTACTAATAACTGAATTTTACCAATAAACATATGGAAAATGGAATAATTGCGAAAAATTGTGAGTTACAGTATACGCGCAATATTTTTTGCGCATGGGAGTACATGTTAAGTTGTGAAACTTGTTGGTTAATACTAAGTATTCAGATTTCAAATTACCAACTTTATTCGATATTTTGCATTTCACTTTTTTTTTTTTTTTAAATTTATCAGAGGTATTTTTATGTTATAAACAAAGCTCGTACAGTAAGCGAGCATAGGCGTAATTAGAGTAAGTACAAGTCCCCTCTAGAATACCGTTGGATCACAGGCTAGAACGATGGCTTTGAAAAATTCTTTCAGTTCTCAGAAGTAAGTGGCCATATCTTCTACTAGCAAAATATACTAGTTACACTAATGGAAACGAGCGAAGGAAAAGTTTGAAAAACAGACGAAAAAAATTAAAAAAGCATTTCCAAAGTAGATAGCAGGGTTGCCAACTTTTCTTAAGAAAATTTCGAGACGTAACAATCGGTGTTTGAGCCCCCCCCCCTACCCCCGCGGAGACGACTCCGCGTACAGCGAGTCATTGAAAACAATGTAAATAATCAGTTGAATATCACGAACCTGAATGAATGCAGCATCCTATTTTATTTTCTCACCCACTGTTCATCACTATGTATAAGTAATATATATAACAAATTCAAACCAAATCAACTGCAATTTATTTACTATAAACGAAATTTAGAGAGAAAACTATATAGAATTTTTTTTTATTATTCACAAATGACTGCATAACATTCTTAAGGAATTACTGACAAAAAGTATCACTAAAATCGTCTTGTTCTTTGGCTATCATCATACAACAAATTCAAACCGAAACAATTGTAATTTATTTAACGTAAACAACGTTTAAAAAGAAAATTATATATAATGTTTGGTTTTTATCACAAACAAATGGGTTATAGTTATCGTGGCGGCCACCCGCTGAAGTGAGCGCTAGTGTTACTGTCACTGCGGTAGCAGTCGCTTTTATGTATATGTTGCAAGAACAATACTTTCAGCGCTGCATGGAATATACTATCATCATAATCGGCTGGATTATCACTCAAAACAATTAGGGAATAACTATAAATTAAAGACGAGCTGCTTTTTTTTTTTTTTTTATGAGTCAAAACACAAATTTGTTAAGTTGATTCTATACATAAAACTGTCCGTGTAAAATAATAAGTTATTCCTTTGCAAAAAGGCTCAGTAAAATATTAATTAACTTTGAAAATCGATAAATCAGGACAATATGCGTCCCGACGAGTGTCCTGTCGGGACGCGGGACAAGTAAGTTAGAAATCGGTACAGTCCCGATAGAATCGGGACGGTTGGCAACCTTGGTAGATAGTTTCTTTGATAGGAATACAGAATGCAGAAACCCAACCTGAACCAGGGCTGTATTTACACATGGGCTAATTTGAGCCATGGCTTGGGGCGACAGTTTTTGGTGGGTGGCAAATTTTCTCAGACCAGTTTTTATTTTATTTTTCACTTCTGGAAATTACAGAATTTTGGCGAAAACATTCACATTAAGGGGGCGACGGCGTTTTCTGATGGCCCGGGAAGGCAAAAACGTTAAATACGACCCTGACCTAAACACAATGGAAATTATGAGCAGTCAGGTGGAACCATCACACAGTCTCCTTCTTCAAATGTTCGACCCGAAGAAACATCAGAAGTCGAGTAATAAGAAGGGGAAGCCATTCTTTCGAACTGTAATCATAGATAGCGTTATTACATTACCTGATTTTACCGGATACCACCATTCTTGAGACTTGAGACAATTTTTTCTTCCCCCGTTTAATTATTGCTAAAACGATAAAAATCACTCATTTCACTGACTACAGCAAAAAGCTTGTTTTTCTTTAACTCTAAGAGACAATAAAAATAAACAATTGTTTTATTCTTTGCTTGTTGAGTACAGTTCAATTTAATCCCTGTAAGTTTCCATATTTCTCCTCTCTTCCAGACATTGTCAAGTGCAACAATAAGGCCAGTGTCTTGAACATATTACTTAACCAGCAATTTTCTGCTTAAGTAACCATTTCCTCAGTTCCACAATGCGTTTGTACTCGTTACATATGCTACACCACAACAATAGGAATATATAAGGTTTAGTTGAAATAGGATGAGACTGACTTCACCTCTTCTGTATTGACGAAATATCCTTTATGCTTGCATTGAATGTTAAAATTATACCTATGCCTGTAAACAATTCAGACTTGAATTGAAAAATATCCTGTCTACTATTTTCGTATTTTCAGTTGATTTTTTTTTTAATTTTAAAATTTTTATTCGTCGCTATCTACGTATTTTCCATGTTTTTTTCTAAGTCCAATTCAAAATCGTCTTTTTAATCCAAAATAATTTTAGCTGAATAGAATAGCATCGCAAGTCAAAGGACTTGGGATATTATTCAATTCAGTTGAGGGATGTAGGATCCTTTGTATTCAGGCGGATCACATTGCTGCAATGGAAAACTTTAATGACAGAAAAAAAATTTAGTATAATATTTTATTTGATCTTAGTCGCAAACAACTTAGAAACCAAAGTTAGTGGCCCCTCAGACATTTAACTACATTATTTGATTCTTCCGCTCATCTTTCAAAGTCCGCGTGGTAATAGTTATTTAACTGTTTGATTTTCCTAGGCTTCGGAACCAGCATTAAAACCTTAGCCTCAACTTGAGAAATATTTAAAGATATTTTCCTCATTGAGGAAGATATCATAGATGGAGTGGGTTAATGGAAACTTGACCCACGACCCACCACCCTTTGTGACCCACGATCGACCGTGACCCACCGTGACCCATTGGTCCACCATGATCCACTTTTACCCAACATGACCCACTACCCACCGTGACTCATTCTGACCCACCACCCATTATGAATAACTCTGACCCATTGTGACCAACTCCGACCCACCACCCATTATGAATAACTCTGACCCATTGTGACCAACTCCGACCCACCACCCATTATGAATCACTCTGACCCATTGTGATCAACTCCGACCCACCACCCATTATGAATCACTCTGACCCTTGTGACCACTCCGACCCACCAAAATCTATCGTCATCAACTGTGACCCATGAGCCACGCCCGCCTTTCCACTGACTATAAGGAGGTTACTCTTGTAACAAAACAAGAATGTGAAATTATCACTAATCGGAGTTTGAATTTCTAGGGTCAATCGCTCAAGCAATCCTTTTTCACAATACTGGTGGATCTGATCTTTACGATATAAAATGGTAAAATGTTTGTCATGGTGCAAATTACGATGAATTCAAATTTAATTGGCATATACAATTATTTCTTTGTTGGCTTACAGATACTTCTTAGTGGAAAATAGGATGAAGTTCTAAAGTCTCAAATCAAGGTAAAGTAGACCAACGTAAAGGGAAAAAAAAACTAAAATTTTACGTATAATTAAGGATTCGTACAAATTTAAAATTCCCATGTAATTAAGCTGACAGTACAAATTTTGTGTCCATTTTTCTCACAACTTTATGGCTTGATTGCCTTATGCTCTGAACGCTCCATATAATAAACACAAGCTTCAGCAATTACTGTAATAGAAAGCAGTGGATACAAAAGGCGAAGCACTGTAGTTTTTGTTTCTCAATTAATAAATGTTTCTCAATTTGTTTCTCAACTAATATCGATCGTTTTCGATAATTTTTACAAATCAACCTACTACCAATTTCCAATTTATAGAAAATATCCCACTGCATAAAAGATAATTTTAAAAAAAAAAATGCTAGAACATGTTCTGTTTATTTGAAATAAAGAATTAATGTACTGAATTTCAGCTCTGCAACTTGAACGACTTGTGAGATACTGTTTTTCGCAAACATTCGGATCCCCACTCCCCCGCCCCCTTAGGATACGTATAATAATGAAAGCGATACGCGTATGATAACTTCCCAGTTGGGATTGTGGCCTAACTATATACCAAAAGTCACTTCATTTGACTTTGCAATTTGACCGTGATGATCACGCACACGCACACAAAATTACATTCAATTTTTTAAGTATAATATTTCATATATTACAGGTGATTCAAAAATATTATTTTCCAGTAATTAGCTCCTCTAAAAACTTACATGCTGCAGCTTAAACGCCAAGTAATAAGTCCTATTGCTATTATTACAATTGCAAATATCAAAATCCTAAAGTGGCTGAAGTTTTTTTTTTTTAATAGAAACAAATGAAACAAGAAAAAAAGGATGCTTTGAAAGTAAAACGCAGATAAATTCACTAGTGTTCAGAAGATGCTGTCTACAATGTACTGAGCAGAATAGGTCGGTGGGTCAGTGTGGGTCACGATGGGTCGCAGTGGGTCACATCCTGTTGACCCACGAAACACTGACTTACAAATCTTGACCCACTCCATCTCTGGAAGGATACTTAACTTATTTCTAAGCTGAAGAAGAAAATCATGAGTAGCTCAACTATTGCTCGTCTTTTCACACAGGCCTTAATATCTAGACTAGTCTTACATGAAAAGTTTTCAACAAGCTAACTGTTTTTTTGTGCAATATCATGTAAATGATCGGCGTGGGTAAGTGGTTACCGCATTGGGTTTCTAATCGGGCCACCCGGATTCGGATTCCCTTAGGTCCAAAATTTTTTAGCATGCTCCCTTTTCAATATCAGTTTATTCTCAGCGTAATATGCAAGATCTTCTCCTGTGGAGAAGGAAAGAGATGTTTGAGTGACGAGAATGGCGGGAAATTTGAGTAGATCCATGAACAGAGACAATGATTTACAAATTTATTTTCTTCAGTTGTTCCAGACTTTTTATTTTCAGTTAGTTTCACCCATTTTCTAACTCATGTATGAGTGTTTTTTCCTTTCTTCTCACATGCAGTATATGTTAAAATAATACGTTGTACACACAACAAATTATAATTACAGTATATACATTGATATATGACACTCATTGGACACGGAGCTCCAAACAATGGAGATAAAACGGAGAAATTTTACGTACCATCAACTGCACAGCGAAAGCCTGTTTCATTACTCTATAGCAGCGTTTCCCAACCGGTGTGCCGCGGCACACTGGTGTGCCGCGAATGGGCTGCTGGTGTGCCGCGAGAAAATCGAAACAAATTATTAATTCTATACGAACCAAATTGAAAGACAGGGGAAAATGTATATTTATATTTCACATTACTATGAACCTCTACTATAAATCTACAATTTTAAATTTCATACTGTGTTACTTTTCTGTACATTTTTAATGTTGAAAAACGTATTTATCATTGTCATGTCCATTATTACTTCTTTATTGTTGCAGACTATTTTGTAACTTGAAATTTTAACATATCATTCAATAAATTCAACAAAGCAAGCATGCTTACAAATCACCTACATTTGTGTTTTAAAAGTATAGGAGATTTGTTTATTTGTTCGTTATTTAGTGATCTTCCCTTTTAGTTAGAAGTTAGATACAGTTTTCGAAAGAGAAAGTGGATTTTTAAAAACCCGAATCCTATATTTCATTGCTATTGTTTTCTATTTTAAAATGAGAATGAAAAATAAGTATAATGATTTAGCACGGGGGAAAATCAGTGATCGAGCTTTCTTCTCTGTAAGAAGGAAATTAGTAATCACATTAAAATACCACGGTAATTATATATATATATATATATATATATATATATATATATATATATATATATATATATATATATATATATATATATATATATATATATATGGGTGTGCCGCGAGAATTCAAGTTACACCTGTAGTGTGCCGCAAGTTGAAAAAGGTTGGGAAACGCTGCTCTATAGGCTTACCAACTGTTTGTGTGTTAGTTGAAATGTTAGGTGTAAGTTGGGTTGCATCAGTCCAGGCGTTTATGATACTGGCAAAAGTACTGGACTGGTCCTAATGGAGTTATAACTATCAGGTTAGGAATTACTTTTGTTGTTGATTGTAGCAAAATGCGTAATTGTTTCTTTACAGTTTATCTCAAGCTTGCAGTACACGAAAAGATACATATATGTTCTGCCTAGCTATAATTTCTCCTACGTAGTAAATTTCATATGGATTTTGAGATATTTTTAATATTGTGAAACTAATTATTTATGTAATACTTACTAATAACTATTTACTAATTTAACTATTTACAAATAAATGTACAGTTTAAATTTCACTTTCCTTGTGTAATTCTGATGGGATTTGCGAAATTTCATCATAACATCTTAATTATAAGTAACGTTATAACAAATTTTAATAATTCGAGATTTTGCATGTAGCTATGCAACCAGCAAAACATTTAATTTGTTTAAAGAAGCCCCATATCTTCCTTATGGTTTGTCACATTGCAGCTAGTCTTGTACTAAATGAAAGAATATTTTTTTTTCACATTGTGTTGTGTAGAATCCGTATATTTTACACAATATTAGAGCTATTTCGCAAAATATGATTTCTTACTTTCCAAAAATTGAATTATTTAATTTATCTCTGCTTACGTGTATGAAAATAAAATATACGAATAAAACTGTTCTTGCGAGATTTCGTATTTACTTCTCTCTGATTTGGTATAAGTTTCGTGGGTACGTCAGTTAGAAAAAAAAAGTTTTGATGTATTTTGTGAATTAAAAAAAAAAACTGCCATTTTCCGAAGTTGGCTACCAGAGCACAGCATGGATTTTCGTAGAGCTTTGGTATATTGGCGAGGACCTTGTAATTAAACTTTTTGCAAAGATAGTTGCCTATATTCATTTTTTTTTTCGGTTTCGAACTTTTATTTACTGGACTAATACACCTTTATGGTAACTCAAGCTTGAATAAGACCTAGCAATGTAAAAATTCTCGTCTTGTTTGCAAATGTTTTTTCTATTCTTTATTTTTTCTCGATACAATAACTTCGCAATATGTCATGGCCTTGTGGACTGATTATTATTAAACGAGGCTGATAAAAAAATGAAAGACTGTATTGTCACATGTTCTATTACTGTAGTATGAATCAGAATCAGAAAACATTTTTTAAAGCACATTACAAGAAAATATGTGAATTTTACAATCTCCTATATAATGCTTACATACTGACCAATTGTTCATTGTTGAAATTAAGTACAGAATTCGTCATCAGCTTTAAGTATAAACTCAGCAATGAATACGTTATGTTATTAGGTTTCTATACTTAAACAATCGATTGTGGTGACGATAAGTGCATTTTTCTTTTAAAAAAGAAAACTTACAGGTTATCGGATTAGTTAACGTCAGCACTATTTTTTTAAAAAAATAAATTGTCGTTTCTCTTTGCTTATCACTTTTGAACTAAAAAAAAAGGATCAGAAAAATGTGAATGATCAACAAGAAATAAAATGGCAATTTTGAGTTCTTACAAGTCACGTAGCAAGTGTTATGAAACAACACGAGCTGCGTTTTTGATTAGTGTTTCACGCGAGAAAAATATCCATGGTGTTAAACCCTAACAAGGGTTGTTACTATCAGAGATGATTTCAGGAGGGGGCCCGGGAAAATTTCCCTCCCGGAGCCACAAGATTCCCCCTTTTACCAAATTTCATTTCATTTCACTTATTTGCCTGTTTTATTAGCTTAAAAAACACGAGAAATTCTCATGTAAGCATTACAATTGTCAATAAAAAAAATGCATACAATATTATCAGGTAGCTGAAGGTGTACATAATGTTGCACCTATGCATCTTTCTAAATACAAAACCATAAAATAAGAGACATCAAGTATGTAAACATGATAACTTATATCGTAATTAGGTAACCGTCTTTACCACACCTAGCATGTACTCAGGAGTACTTGTTATCAGCTCTTCATGTAGTGAATCACTTAAATATTCCTTAATAATGTAATAGCATTTTACGGCAAGTAGTTTAAATAACTTCTTACGGAAAGCAGTAACATTAGTCATATACTTCAAGTACACTGAGAAAAAAAATTGTAAGTGGCATACGTAAAATCGTATGTTACATTTCTAAACCCTGTAGTTTTTGGACAACGTACAGCAAACGTATAAGTGAAAACCCATATTTTATAATACTTTCTGTATAAGTGTTCCATCCATATGTACTTTCCATATGAAACAATATGAGTGGTCTGGATCTCACATACAAATGGACGTATATAACATAGCTGACGAAGGTAACATACATATATGTATGTAATATAAGGAAGACTGTTAGATACCAGACATCCTGCAATGGCATGATGTAACATCTAAGGGCAATGCCTATGTAGCATATGGATAAAGTACGCTCCGTACTGATTTCTGTAGTAAACAAGAGGATTCTGTATATTAGTACAGTACCGCTGTCCGGAGAACGGATTTTTCTCAGTTTACATACGAAGTTTATTATACAACCTAACACAACTCATAACACAATACATATGCTAAAATTAGCATATTTTTGATGCAACACAAATATCCTATCGTATTCAATGTAGATTCCTAGCGATTTCCTAATACTACTTTTTATTCCCCCTTGTGTTAGAATCTCCCCCGAGAAAATCTTTTGAAATCATCATTGGTTACTGGACAGCAGATATAAATGAGGCACGAGTTTATTCAATACTGGCTAAAATGCCTATTCTTCGAACCGGAACAATAATGTTTATGTAAAATATTTGAAAGAGTGGAAATGCATGAAATATACAATGACAAACAATGCTTTAGGCACTGCCGTCCATCATGAGCAATTGCCTGTGAGATAGGCAACCGAAACCGCAGTGGAAATGATAGTGTTGCCTACCGCACAAACAGTCATATTACAGTATGGTTCAGTACATATACATTCTTTATATAATAGAATACCCAATCGACTCTCGAGTCGAAAATCGAAAAACGACTTCGTACACGATTAGATGTGGTGAAGGTCTATCTGTGTACAAAACTTCATGACTGTAGAAATGATTCCTTTCTATATGCGAAAATCTTATGACAGACAAGCACACACACAGAGACAGACACTCACCTTATTTTTTATATTTAGTATAGATGCGTAAACTCACTGATTCACCCATCACGTGAATAAGGATGCGCACGAGACGAGTCGAGACAGGATTTTCTTGACAAAATTCGATTGATTGATTGATTGATTGATTTTGAGTTTTACGTCCCGTTCAGCAGCGAGGCTATATGAGACGTGGACCTACTGATTAACGTGGAATCCGAACCACATGAGCTCCCGCCGGGAATCGAACCCGGGTCTCCCACGCCAAAGCTGACAAAATTCGAGTCGAGACGGCTCTTCCAATAGAGAAATATAGACTACATTTTTCGAGTCGAGACACCACTTTTACGACACATTTTCGAGTCGAGACAGCCAAAAATCTTGTTTCGTGCGCATCCCTACTCGTGAAGCTATCAAAGGGATATCTATCTATCTACCTATATATATGTATATATATATATATATATATATATATATATATATATATATATATATATATATATATAAAATAACAGACAAATTCTGACCAAAGCATATATTAACTAATAAATAATAGCGTTACAGTTTCGGCAAATTAACTTTGCCTTCATCAGACACATTATCAGATCAGACACATTATCAGATTAACTTTGCCTTCATCAGATAATGGGTCTGATGAAGGCAAAGTTAATTTGCCGAAACTGTAACGCTATTGATAGGTTTTAAAAAAGATTAGTTTTTCTTATTTCAAGAAACTATTTGTATTACTTGACAAATCTGTTAACAGTGCACTGAGAAGATTGAGTTTATACAAGTACAACTAGACATTTTCAATACTGATTACAGGAAAAGTTCTATTAAAGTTTCTGTCCTTCACGCTTACAGCTGAATGTATTTTATTTTTTTAGAAAGTGAATATTATAATAATATATATAAAATTATGTGTTCCTTTTCAGCATAGAGGCTATATGATACGTCGACTTACATTTTAAGTGAAATCAGAACCACTTCATTGCACTCAATGTTCTCTTACCGGGAATCGAACCATGGTTCATGTGTACAAGAGGCATGCGTCAGTCGTTAGTTCAATGAGGAATATATATATATAGGATGTTTCAAAACAACACCGACAATGTTTGGAAGGTGATTTTTGACACCAAGATTTGACAAAGAGTAGAATAAAGGAGCCTAAACTGAAATACCATTTTGTTTTTTGAGCACTGTACTGAAAATACAAGGAGGAAAAAAGTAATTAAATGCAAATATAAATAAGGACTATTGTTGTCTTAAACCATATATTCAATTTGGAAACACAACAAACATTGAAATAAATAACTGTAAAAAGACTACAACAACTCGAAATTCGACGAATGAAAAAATGGTTCCTAAAGTGGAATACCATGTATTCACCTCCATAGTTGTGCACAAAGCTCAGTGAAAAACGCAACACACTACCTCTGTGACAAAAAATTACATACAAAAGTCACAAATGTAAGTTTTTGACTTCTCTTCAGCACCAGAACAATCAATATGGCACCACGAATTGCATGTCACACTCTTGATCCATTGTTCACCGTGCTCCACGAAACATACATCAACACTTTCATTACTAGTAGCGTGCTCTTGTTCTTCAGGAAGAGAAAATGATGAATCACTATCATCCATTAAACTTTAGACATCTAAGCAGACGATGAATCTGTATCTTATGCAGAATCTTTGCTAGTAGGCAGAATCTACGCGTTTTCTTCGCAGGTATTTATTTCTTTTTTGCGGGTGAAGAACATTTCCTTCCTACAAATGTTGACTTTACTCCACTGGAAAACGGGATGTTCTGTAAATCACATGACTTCAGAGACGAGCTCTTTACTAATTCACCAGATTTTGATTGTTCCAATTGTTTCTGATATGAAGCTGCTGTTGTCATTGAAACGTGAAGATGATTTCCTCAACGATTTTGGCAACACTTTGGGAACAGGGGAAATATGTTCAGGGCCAGTGAAAGTAGATCAACCGTCTTGATTAGTAGACACTGCGACATCTTCAATGTTTGCATTAAGAAACTCAGTTTTGTCGAATACATTACGGTTAAGAGCAGCTCCCAAAGTGGAATACCAGGTATTCCACTTTAGGTACATAGCCATATTTAATTTCAAACTCATGTTACTGCCTCTAAACCAACACAACGATAATGAGCTTATTTTAGAGTAGTGAATCACAACTACTCCCAATCAGAATTATAACTAAATTTCAATATTAAAAACCTTAATTGTGCTGTAACATACACTTATCTAAAAAAAAAAAAAAAAAAAAAAAACCTCAATTTTGATAAAAATGAACTATTCCTTCATATTAGTTTTCTGTCCAAGCAATCACTTCATCACTATACCTCGTTACACATTGAAATGTTGGAGTCATCATTGCCAACCTCAATTGTACAAATATCATGGTATTCCACTTTAAGAACATATTCTACATTAGGCTCCCTTACTCTATATACCTCCTGGGTGCAGAAATCCGTCATTTCTAAGTTATAAGCTGCCGAAAACATGAAAATATAAATTTAAAAGTCCATAGCTCCAATACTATGGGATCTACCGTGGTCGAGGTCAAAATTTCACTTAGGAACTTATATGAACCCTATCCAAATATCGATGTTTCAGAATCGTTCGGTACTTCCACAACATTTATTATAGAGATAGTTGGTGAGTACTTCAAATTATATGCCCGTAGCCAAACTCAGTCGGCATATATAACAACGCTTTAATAGAATTTGTTTTTGTGTAGCAATTTGCGAAACAAATTTAATTTTGTATCTCAATTTATAATTTTATTGTATCGTATTTTCGGCAGCAATGGAAATGGAAATTATTTAAGTCATTTTACTATAAAATAATAATAAAATATACAATTTTTGTATACTACAGGGTGTCCAATATACAATGCAACCCGGAGTTTGGGATAGTAGAACTTTTGAACCTGAAGCGATACACAAATAATGGTTATACCAAAATGAAGCTTTGATCACGTACATGTTTTTAAACTAGGAAGCAACGATTGAAGTACATCAGGAACCATACAGTGTCGCCAGATTTAACCAAAGATGTAAATCTTTTTTTTTTTAAAACATGTAAATTAACTCATAACTCATACGTATGGGTGTTCTGTCGTTAGTTTTCAGTTTGTTTAGTTGGAGTAGCTTGGAAACTATGGAATAGAAAAAATGAATTTTTCATTTCCACCGATAACTAATCGGATGAGGCCTCTGTAAGGAGGAAATAGGAAAATCGTAGTTTTCTTAAATTAACGCTCTGAATTGGCTGATGTTTCAGTGCATCAAAAGCTGTGTTAAGGATCTGTGTACATTATGGAATTCCTGAAAACAACGAAAAAGAAACTTTGAAATTATCATGATAAAACTTATACTTACATGCACCCGGCAACACTGCTATTCATTTCTATGGGGCTACTTAAAGAAAAGGGTATACAAGAACAATTCTCGAACCTATACAAGACGTGGAAACGAACATTCACAATGAAATTGAGAACATTAACACTTCTACTCTTCGTAAACTTGCTGCTAACATTATTAAATGTGTGAACCACTATTTGAATCAAAACAGGGAGCACTTCCAGCATCTGCTGTAGAGCGGATAACTCATTTCGTGATAATAGCAGTGTTGTCAAGTGCACGTAAGTAAAAGTTTTATTATGATAATTTCAAAGTTTCTTTTTCGTTGTTTTCGGCAATTGCATAATGTAGACAGATCCTTAACACATCTTTTGATGCACTGAAACATCAGCACCGTTGTCAATTCAGAGTGTTAATATAAGAAAACTACTAGTTTCCTATTTCCTCCTTACAGAGGCCTCATCCGATTAGTTATCGGTGGAAATAAAAAAATCCTTTTCTGCTCCGTAGGTTCTAAGCTACTCCAACTAAACAAACTGAAAATTAACGACAAAACATCCATACGTATGAGTTATGAATCAACTTACATGTTTTGCAAAAAATTGAATCACACCATTGGTCACATCTGGCAACACTGTGTGGCTCCTAGTGTTCTTCAATCCTTGCTTCCTAGTTTAAAAATATATACTTGAACAAAGCTTCATCTTGGTATAACCATTATTTGTGTATCGCTTCAGGTTCAAAAGTTTTACTATCCAAAACTTTGGGATGCATTGTATATTGGACACTCTGTACAAACACATACAATAATGGGAAGGAAAGTAGGGGAACAGTAACGACTTTTCCTCTTTTTTTGTACTAACTTTTTTCATTCTTCAAATTCTTGTAATAGTATCTGCTTTTCAATGTGTCCACGGAGCTTTTTATTAAGTGCATAATCTGTACTGCCGGCGAGAAATTGGAAATTAGCGTTGCTTAACCATAAAATAAACCTATATTTTTATGACAAAAAATAATTTTATTTGACACAAATGTTATTTTTCTAACTCATATTGTAGCTAATTTGTGTCAGATCAAGTTCATTTTTACATTTCTTTTTAAACTTGTAAACCTAACATTACGTACTTCTACTTTCGCATGAACTTCTTATCCCCGAACTTAAAACAAGAGAATTGTAAAGGGAGTACTCCTAAAGTACCGTGTTTTCGCTAGTTATCTACTTTCTGACGAGTAAGCTGAAGTCTTACATTTCGGAAGCCCATGAGGCACTTTATTTTCATATGTCACAATACATCAAAGTACACATGATCTTTTTGTCGTCAATTCTACGGCCAGTCTCCATTAATATGGTGTTTACTCCATAGTGGATTGATATGTACTTTTCTTATTGTTGAAAGCCAAAAAGACACCTAAACGGAAACGTAGAATTTTCAAAGGAATATTTATCATGAATGTATGAGATCAAAGGAGAATATTTCTATTATGAATCAAAATGGGGGCACGGTGGCTCATTGGTAGAGCACTTACTTCTGGTCCGTGAGGTCCCTGGTTGGATCCCTGGCCAAATAATTTTGTGATAGACAACATCGAGTTTGAGAGTTTTCTAGGGGTACTCTCGTTTCCTTCCACATTCTCATTTCACCAATTTTTCCATCATCATTCACTTGCCTTAATCATCACTCTCTCTTAGCTTACAGAGCATAATCGTGGGGTGTTAACTGAAAAATTTCATTTCAGGAAGGAAGGAAAAACTATATTAAGCTGTTTTCTTGTAAAATATAGGTAGATAACTTAGGTATATATATATATATATATATATATATATATATATATATATATATATATAGTAATAGATACTGTCATTTTGCGATGCAAATTTTCGTTTGCATTGCCGTTCTATGATTTTGTGTAGCAAACTGTGATGCCTTATCGCTTTTAAAAAGGCGCTGTTATATACGTATATTCTTGAAGTTGAAGCGGTTGTCTCTGCAAACCCCCTCTGCAAATAATATTTCCCTACTTTCCTAAGACCTCGGGTGGTAGATTCCGAAAACGAGAGCATATTAGGGTTAAATTGAACATCTGGTAATCCTATGGAAAAAAAGATGGGAAAAGTTAAAGCAAAAAAAAAAAAAAAAAGATTCATTTTTAATAAGAAATATGAACATTTTAATTTTTATTTTATGAGTTTGGATTTTTTTTTTAATACAAATCGAAAATAACATGGTCTGCACTGAGCAGTATAGCTACAAGATTATGCAAGGCTGGGAAACTTGTTCTGAATCATGAAGTTGAGTCAAATATCTCCCGAATCATCTTTCTATAAGTGTCCTTGGCAACACAAGGATATCCTATATATAATACCTTGATTGGGACTGGAAAAACCCCTTTTACATGTATTCAGTTTGTTGACATTTTAAAATTAACAGTGTTATTGCTTTATCCGAAACAACAACTTCTGATTCGCAGAATGGACTTGATTATTAACAAACAAATATACTACAAATAAACACGTTGCTTCTTCTTCACCTTTGCTGGTTTATCTTTTTACCTTGTCTTCCTTTCTTTCTCATTGTCAAAGGATTTCCCATAAAAACCAATATAACATGTCTTCTTTTTTGAGATTCTAGTTCGATGTATCTGGATTTCCCATACAGAAATATATGATACTTTAAACATAGCAGGCAAAAATTTGTAAAGGAAACAATTACTGGAAATTGTCTGAGCTTTTTTGTAATAGACGAGCAAATTTCCAAAACCACTAAGAATGACGTATCAGCAATTAGTTGTGTGAATGAGACACTAACGGGTAATCAGTAAACCCTTCCTTTATTTTCTTTTACCTCACGAGTTGTAATTTCACTTTATTTATTTTTTTATTTTTTTCATTTTGAAAACATTATGTTTGCCCCTCCCTTTCTAAACCGTAGCCTAATTAGGATCAGCGTTGCCAACTATACAAATGTTAACCCTGCAAATTCACAGTTACTTTTTGTTTTTAACTACAAACCATTAGCGTCTGATGTACGCTGGTGTACTTGATGTTACGTAGTATATTACAAATAATTATGTCTGGAGTATTCTTAAGGAAAGCAAATAATAAGTAGATTTTTTTTTTTTTTTTTTTTTTTTTTTTGTAGAATTACGTGAATTTCTAGGATTGAGAATCGAAAAGTAGCCTTATCATTGAAATTCAATCTTATACATACATAAAAATGAAACAGATCTTATGAACAGTGTTTCTTCCAGACATGTTTGGGGGGGGCACAGCCCCCTTCCGGAGCTCTGAGAATGTTCCCCGGAGGAGTTCAAAATAATACATCTATAGAGAATAGTACCAAAGTGCCCCCCGGAATATCAAGTGTGCCATCCGGAACTTTTTTTATTTTTGAAAGAAACTGCTTGCGAGTGGTCGAATCAGGAGTAAACAGCTGAAGCGTTTGAAATAAATTTTCGAGTATAGTTTTCTTATATCTCGAAATGGATTTTTATGTCAATTTGATTAAAATGCATTTCTTAACTGGGAAGCGAGAAATCATAATTTACTCGAAAAATTGAGTAGGCCTATCTCACGAGCCCATCAACTTAATAAGCCCATGAAACTCGATACATAAACTTATAATATCAAACTAAACAGAGTGTCACAGTGTTTCTGATGGCATCACTGGAAGATGGCTCGCTCTTTGAAATGAATCTTGTAACATAGTTTTACCTACCTTATATATATATCCGAACGGTAAATCCAACATGACTGAAAATTCAATTCCTAGCAAATGCAGTGGAAGCATAAAGGTAGCCCAGGCCAAATAAGTTCAGTACACAGCCCTCCATAGGCAAATGCATGGCCACAGTCTTCTGGAACAAGGATGGTATCATCCTTATTGACTGGCTGGAACTCGGGACCACCATTAACAGCGAGTCATACGTGAGAACACTTCGGAGTTTGCGCCGTGCAATTCAGAGGAAACGACCAGTAAAATTGGCGAAGGGAGTGCTCCTGCAACACGACAACGCTCGTCCCCACACTAGTCGGGCAACTACTACGACTGCCATTAATAAACTTAGGTTCCAGGTGCTGCCACACCCACCTTATTCTCCAGACTTTGACCATCCTGATTACTACCTATTCGGGACATTGAAGAAACCGCTGCGTGGACATAATTTCGCTGACTTCCAGGAACTGCAAGACGCTGTCCGGACGTGGGTGCGACAGACTCCGAAAGAATGTTTCGTAAGAGGGCATAGAGAAGTTGTCTCATCGGTGCTGCAAGTGTGTAGTTCTTAATGGAGACTAGTTGAGAAAATGGATATATCCGCCGAGGCATAAAGGTTCTTATAAGTGTAAAAAAATTAAGTGTGACTCAATATGGAACGCCCCTCGTGCATATATATATATATATATATATATATATATATATATATATGTGTGTGTGTGTGTGTGTGTGTGTGTGTATATGTATGTATGTATATATATATCAGGTTAGTCCCAAAAGTACTTGACCTAACAAAGAAAACAAAAAATTGGGAAAAAGTATCTTTATTTCTCAAGATAGTCTTCTTTTAGTCTTATGAAACTCGTCAATGGCTGTATTATCACTCTTAACTTGGACAAAGGTGCACCGATTTTAATGGTACTTACCTTGTTTATAAGACTGTATTTTCTTGTGTATATTTCGTATATTTGGTATATTTCGTATTGTGTATATTTCCTATGTATATTTCGTAATGATCTAATAATAGTCTTCGGGGCAAGACTATGATACTCCTCAATAGCTGACAGTGTTTATTATTATTATTATTATTATTATTATTATTATTATTATTATTATTATTATTATTATTATTATTATTACTATTATTATTATTATTATTATTATGTGTGTAGTGTATGTGTGTGTGATTACTCATAACATCAACAAAGAAACGCCAATTTTTATGGTTATTTCTTGATTGAAAGAGTATTGTTTCCTTGTGGTCCCATACAAACTTCATAAGGATCTAACAATAATCTATAGAGCTAGACTATGAAACTCTTAAACGGCTGACAGTTTCGTGCATAATACATAGGTTGGATAAAAAGTAGTGGCAACACCGTTCTCACGTCAGAGGTCAGTGTCGCACCACTACGAGAGTTCCGTAGCTAATAACGGAATGTGAGGTGATGAAGCGTGGCGAGTGATAACGACCGTCTGTTATTCAGTCTAAAGTAGCAGTGCTCTAAAGTGGAGGAGAAAGGTGGAAGTGCCATAACAGTATGTTTCAGAAAGACGAACAACTGCTTGGATCAAGATTGAAGTGACACGTGGGCGCAGTGCTCAATAATGTTTTCAGAGACTTCGTGACGACCTCTTCTCCAAATGAAGAAACTACATCGCAGCAAACATTACGGCATCACAAACATTCGTGCCATACGGCAGTTCCTGTGGGACACTGATATAAATGCGCGATATGACAATAAACGACGTCTTCCACACATATTGCAGAATGTGGCAGAAGGTAATAGATATGGGAAGCGATTGTATTAAACGAATGTAACAGGTGTTCTTCTGAGCATAAAAGCAGGTACAAGTTATGACAATGTTGACATAACTTTTTATCTAGTGCTCGTAAGTGGCAAAATGCCTAAAATCTAACAACAATCAACTAGAATTTGAATGATTGCACTTACAGACAAGGGCGCCCATCAGGGGGTTGCAAGGTGGGGCGCTCGCCCTTCCCCCCTAGAGGAAATTGTACTTCAGAATATCGAAAACCCAACAGAATTTTTACATTAATTACAGCATAATTTGAACCTATATTTGAAACGTCGCTTATACTTGTCCCCCCTTAGAAACTATAAGATGGGCGCCCTTGCTTACAGAGGAAAAAGAGCATTATTATCATCTAACCAAGTATTCACCAGATAAGGGAGAAACTTTTGTTTCCTTAAAACTTCTAGAACATTGTCTTGTATAGTTGTAGAAGCAGAACTAAAGAAATTGATACTAATGGTAATGCTGCTGCTCTTCGAATCCATTCTCTCAATTCGGAATTCTACCTATATATAGTTGATGAACATAAACTTTGCAACTTTCTCCACAAAGATTGAGAAAAATTAAAGAAACAACCTCTGATTGTTACAATGGAAAACACACGAGCCACTGCAAACTAACTCCTATTGATCGGCTCGGGACAAGACGATACTATGTTACATTTTCCAACTTTCGAGTAAACTGAGAAAGGAAGTTAAACATTCCTATGCAATGCAATGTAATGATACATAGCAAGCAAGCTTCCCCTGTCATCTGCAGGTGTATTACTGAAATTAATCTACACACTGTTCTGTGGTCCGATATTTTATCCATATTTTTTCCATTGTATATACAAGCTTTGCTTTTAACAGACCTAAAATGTGATTTAAACTACACGCTGAGCAAAACAATACGTTTATTTTTTACTCAGCGAGTAGTTTAAATCAGGTCTAATAACTCAATTTCAAAGAAAGTGGCGCTTACCATTGTCTTCCCCTCAGTCGCTCAGTCCTTTTAAATAGTACAGAAGTTAACAATGTAACTTAGTAATCAAGCTGTTAAGAGCGTTCTTATCAATGAAATATTACAACTTTTCATATTCAAACAAATATAATCTAATTTATTTTAAATACTAGTTGAATATACCCATGCTTCGCACGGGGGCTATATTTGGAAGTCAACGCCTGTGGGACTATCACCATTGATCTCAGCAACCGCGAAAACTATGGATTTGATACTAATATCGGTCATTTTGGGCTATTTTTTACATGTCTCGGTATCTCCTCCCCGCTGACTCCCGGCCCGCATACAATTATAACTAAATTTGCAAGTCATCGCTAATGGAAGTGTCACCATTGATTTCAGTGACCGCGAAAACTATGGATTTGACACTAATATCGGTCATTTTGGATTACTTTTATATGTCTCGGTATCTTAACCCCCCCGGTGACCCCCGACCCGGAGTAGAATAGCGTGAATTTGGAAGTTAATGCGATCGGAATTTCACCAATGTTTTCAGCGACCGCGAAAACTATGAATTCGACACTAATATCGGTCATTTTCTACTACTTTTACATGTCCCGGTAAACGCCCCCTGAAACCCCTCTGGTTCGAATTTTGACAAAAAAGTTTAACTCTGGTCTGGAGCCTGAACCAAGGTATTCGTGACTAAAATTTGGTAACTCTTGGTCAATTTGTCTGGTTCCCAAGCCGGTTCCGGTAAACGCCCCCCTGGTTCGAAATTTGAAAAAAGGGTTTCATCTTGATCTGGAGCCTGGACCAAGGTACCCTGACCAAAATTTGGTAACTCTCGGTCCACTCGTCTGGTCCCCAGGCTGCACACAGACAGACAGACAAACACACAAACAAACTCTTTATTTTATTTATATTAGATTAGATTTAAATAATGATTTATTTTCTACTAATGATCACTACACTTGCAGTAGCTAATAATTATTTCTGAAACAAAAGAGTATTGACTTATGGTAAATTTATGTCACACACCTAAGAAGAAAAAGTACCGTGAAACATGCCATTATTAACTTATAAATATTGCAGTATCTCTCCAACAAATACTAACTCTTCAAGCTTTTGTATCTCAAATGCTTATGAGGACCTGTAAAATTTTCTGCAACCAGTGTGAAAGGAAAACATGTGAAAATCTGGAAATAGTTTTATTGTCTTTCAAAGTATTCACATTTAAAATCGATACACTTTTGCATACACCCAAACCAATTTTCAAAGATTTTTTGCCAACCACTGTTCGGAACGCTTTTTTTTTTTTTTTTTTTAAGTTAAACGTGCCACACTTATGCACCGAAGGTAATGGAGAGGTGATGATCAGATGAATGACAACGATGGAATGAAGTAAGTGGAGGAAATGGGAAAACCCCGAGAAAATCCACTCGCATGATGTTTATCCATCACAAAGATCACTTGGCACGGGCTAGGATCGAACCAGGAGTCACATACACAAAGGCGAACACTCTACCAGTGAGCCACCGCAGCCTTGTAAACTTGTTCGGAATTTGTCAACAGGTGCATCAGGTTGCACAAATTGCTTTTTTTTTTTCATGTGTGGGAACAAAATGGCCATTAGGTTATAAATCAGGTTATACGGACAATGAGCATATACGCCACTTTTATTGAAAAAAAAAATTGACTGGTTGAGTGGGGACTGGCATTATCGTGGTTAAAAATGATAGGATGAGTTAGTTTGTTTCATACAACTCATTGATGACGTCTGGCAAACAAATTGTTGTACATTACTCAGCGCTTACAATCCTTTGATCTTCTAAAGCAATGGTAGCCACGTGTCGAGTATAACCGTAGAAACAAGCAATAACCGCGGCAGCACTCTTTAAGGTTGGTTTAAAGGGACCAGTTTTGCCGATAGATGGCACTACAGTTTTCATATCTCTCCCATGTATTTTTTACCATCCACAAAAAATCACGATTTTTCTTACAAATTTCAACCTAGAGACTTCAAACTTTTAGAAAGGGAACTTCATAATCTATCGAAGGCAATAATCCGTGCCGAGTTTTTGTTTAGAATTTTCTTCATTGTTGAAATGGCTTGATTGTTGGAATGGATATCCAAACCTTTAACAATGAAACTGTTTCAATGATGAAGAAAATTGTAAATAAAAAATCGGCACGGATTGTTCCCTTTAATAGGTTATGAAGTTCCTTCTCTAAAAATTGAAAGTCTCTAGGTTGAAATTTGTAAGAGAAATCATAAATTTTCGTGAAAGGTAAAAAATACATGGGAGAGATACGAAGACCAGGGATTTATTTGTAGCCAGGGAAGCCTGGGAATTTCCCCCCTTCTAAGTTTGACTTCCCTGTTTCTAGATTTAATTCAGTCTTCCCAGCCTGGGAAGATATTTTTCCCCTTTCTTAGGCTATACAATAATTCATTTTTTCAGTATGTTTATAGTCGCGAGCTGTGTTGGTCTTGTTTATAGAATTGCTTCCCAAAGAAAAATTTTTTCAACCAGCACTACTACTGATCATTCTTAATCTGAGTAGCACAGCAATAAAAATAAAAGAAAAAACGTTTTCAGTAATCAGTGAACAGTCATAGAAGTTGTGAATTGGTATCTTTTTCGTTGACAAGCACGTTAAAAAGAACAAAAGGAAATTGATATTAGACTATATTTTCAAAAGAAAAGCTCCTGACGATGAGGCAAGTAATTCCAGCACACAAAGTAAGAGGCTTTGAAGATAGTGCAACGTCCGAAATCACATTAGAGATATCTCATCAGAAAAATGAAGATGATTCGGGACCTAGTGTTAATAATGGTAAGGTTATTTCTAGCCCCAGTGGCTTGTTCTCTTAATATGTGAGCAAAATCAATTTGCAAGCTGGAAAATTAAACGACCGTGGCTAAGTGTCAAACAAAATACTAATGACATTCGCGTTGTGTATACTATATGTGCTTCCGTTCGTAAACTCGGTATTGATACAGTGCGTGAGTTTTCTCGGGGTTCTTCTGTTTCCTTCCACTTTCTTCATTCCACCATTTCGTTCATTTTTCATCATCACCGTCTCCTTTAGCAGAACCGGCATAAACGTGGGACGTAAAACTTGAAGATTTAATTTTATTTCGATATTCATACAGAAAGAAGAATAAATGTACAAAGTGTATGGTGCAACGATATTATTGCAAAAGCATCAAAGAAACGTTTTTATAAAATTTTTGACCACGAAAAGTCTATTGCACACACAAAAAAATGTTCATATGTCAATATGTGAACAAAGGGATAGGGAAGAAATATAGGTTTCAATGGCAAATGCAGAAGACAGGTGGAAAATTGTGAATGAAATTCGTGTTAAAAACACAGCTACGATATTTAGGACTGCCTACGTTATTGTCCAAAATCGTCTATCGTTTACGATGCTTTCACATCTTATTAAATTACAAGAAATAAATTTAATGGACCTCGGACAAGTTCTTTACTGCTATGTTACATGTGCAAATATTATTGACTTTTAGCTACAGAAATGAAGGCAAACTGGCCGAATACCTTGCGCGTTCCGTTGAACCCTTCGAGCTAATGGTGGATGAATCCTCCACTGTGTCTCATAAACCAGTTCTCATTGTGTGTATCCGTACTGTAGTTAATCACGTATGTATCAATATAATTTTAGGATTATTTGAGTTACAGGCAATAACAGGCAGAGAAGTTTGTGATTCCGTGATTATGTGAAGGTATGAATCTTTCCAAAACTATATTACGAGAAAGACTTATGGCAGTTTGTCTGAGAGCGCCAGTAACATGCAAGGCGGAATAAAAGATGCTGTCTCTTGACTGCAGCGAGAATTAGACACCAATTTACTCGTGTTTTACTACATGAGTCAGAAGATGGAACTGGTTGTTCACAATGCTGTTAATACGGTTTCAGATATGGTTCATTTTCAAACCTTTGTAGAACGATTACACGGGTTTACTCAATATCCCCGTAGAACACGAGGAATCGAATTAATATAAGGAGAACTAAGTATTCGCTTCTATAATATTACTAAAGTTTTTGATGCACGGTGGTGAGGCTGTTCATATCGTTCAGTAGAAGCATTGTGGAAGTCCTACCCTGCGCTAATGGAACACTTTCGAGAAGCTTCTACAAATTTGCAGAGAAGTTTTGAGCAGCGTGCAATATTTTTGGGCCTGCAAAATTTCACTAAGTGGAATTTTGTTTATGAAATGTCCATGATCCGAGATGTGCTGGAACCTCTAAATGTCCTTAGCCTGTTTCTACAAGAAAGGTCAGCATCCCTTGTACTGTACAGGCAAAAAGCAAAATTGAAACAACTGTACGTGTACTAGAAGGGTTGCAAGAGAAGGATGGCATGTTCATGGAAGAATTACAACGTTAGTTTGAAAAAACTGGTCAGTTTTGTGGAGTCCCACTTGCAAAACCCTTAGACAGTTCTCTTGAGAAGTACCAGCAAAACAGATTGCAATTCTGTCAGGGTCTAGCAGATAACATACGGTCTTGCTTTTCTAACGAAACGTTCAGTAAGGTCGAGGTTTTGCTACAATCCAAGTGGTCAGAAGAATTGTCTGCAAGAATGTTATACGGCGACAAAGAAGTAATGGAAATTAAAATAAAATAAAATTTTCCTCTGATAATACAGCCAAAATTCTGCAGCATTCCGAGAGAACCTCCTAACAGGCACGTAGCCAAGGGGTGGGTCCGGGGGGTCCGGACCCCCCCCCCCCCCTTCGGAGCCAGAAATGAAAAAAATGAGGAAGGATGAAACAAAAAGAAACGAGACAAAGAAGAATCGGCATTAAAAATATAAAGCTATACAAAGCGTTTGGTTACTCTTTCTTATGAGGAGCTTCGTGTGAAGGAAACGGGGGGAAGGGGGTCAAGTTGAAAATGGATATTATTATAACAGAGCATTCCGAATTTCATCCAGGTCCATATTAATCCTATGAACTACAAATGACGATCGATAAACCGGTTCGATCAGATAGACTCTCAGGTAGAACTTAAGAAATGTCCACAATCACCAATAACATGAACCTATGGTAACGTAGATTCCAGTTACACTTGTTAAAGAAATTTTCAATTTCGCGGCAACACTAATCCATTTTATAGGATGTCTTTACTGCCAAAAGAAGTTTCGTTGCTATCCTTGACGGCAGTAAACGAAGATAAGAAAACTAAGAAGCAAAAAGACAAGAGAACCGAGTTCGAATGACCTCTTAAGTCTACCTTTTTCAATACTTTTTAAAAAATATTCTTTTACTTGAGATTTCTTAATAATTTGTTATTACAATACTTACTAACATTTCCTCATATTATTGACCTAACAAACCAGTATGGGTATGTTGCCAGTAAAATACTTTAGATTGATCGAGTCCCTGATGTGTAACCACAGTATTTCGCCACGGAACCCCCTCCCATTACGAAATCCTGGCCGAACGAACCCATAAGTATGTTGCCAGCAAGTAGTTTAGAATGATTGAGCCCCTGGTGTGATAACCACAGTGTTTCGCCACGGACCCCCCCTATTAAGAAATCCTGGCTACGTGCCTGCTCCTAATATTGGACCAAATCTACAAAATCTTAACATGAAACAATTGTTCTTCTAGTTTCTTCTGCATACTGTGGAAGAGGCTTTTCCAGCTTAAACTTACAGCACACTAACGCTAGAAACCCTTTATCTGTAAAAAACCCTCGAATCTACCAGACATTACGAGACTTCTGTCACCAGCTGGATAAAAAGCAGACATCATGCTGCTACCGACAAATCAACTGGGAAAAAGACGATGTCCGATTTAAACCAATCTCCTATTGCTTCACTATTCTAAAGTGAGGTACGGTGTGACAGTACTATTAATTCTACTGGTACTAAAACTTATTTATGGTATGAAGAATGACATTTAGCATCGTCTTTCCTCTTCTATTTAATAAAATTAGATTCAAGTGTATGTGCACTTATCACTGTTATGCAAAAAGTAAACTCTTAACTTTTGTAGTATTTATTGTTCGGGCAATGAATTTCGTCTTCAAATACCTAATAAGAATGGACTAATGAATTACTTGTCATAACAAAACAATTTTACGTAGGAGTGTGGCACTTGTTATGACAAGTTATGCAGGTTGCAATGTAAGTATAGGGCTTTTGCTGGATGCAGCACACTTGTCCTCAGCAGTAGGACGAAAAGTAGCAAGGCAAGTAACGAATTTGATCTCATCTACCAAACCAAATTTTATCTAACATTCCTACCAATATTTATCATAAAATTGTTTTTTAATGAAAAAAATTATGAACTTGGAAACTGGCTATGAAACTATTATCATAATTTCAAAGTATATAGGTTTAAAAATAACGTTGTCCCAATCTGACTTTATAGTTGTTCTGTTATACGGAACACAATCTTTCATAAATATTCCCCCCTTCTACAAAATCCACAAATAAATCACTGACGAAGACTGTAGTGTCATCTATCAGTAAAACTTGTCCCTTTACACTAACCTTAAACGAACAGATTTCGTTCTTTTCGGCTCACTTTAAAACAGAAAAACAGTGGATTACTATTTATTTTCGGGTTCAAGTAAATAGACCCAAGTTTCAAACCCTATAACGATGTACTACAACAAATTTGACTCACTTCGGTTGATTAATTTACACGAGCCTGTTTTTTGAGATTCGGTCAAGGTGTATGGGATACAACTGCTTGAAAATGTCTGTACATTCAGGTAAACATGGAAAATTGTTTTTATGTATCACTTTCATGTCAATGTTCATACATTCCTGAATCTCACGGTATGTCACATGCCGATCCCTCTCAACCATTTCATGCATAGCATCAACATTACTGAAAACAACTCAGAGGATGGACGACGTTCACGAAATTCATTACTGAGAATTATGTGATTACGCTGGAATTCGGTAAACCAATTGTACACAGTCCTATTGGATGGTACTATAATATGTTTTGAAGCTGACCATGTCATTTACTATAAAATGTTCTTAAAGACTGTGGGGATATTGGTGACGATAGTCAATAATTGCATTTGCAATGAAAAATTTTTGAAGGTCTGGAGATACAGGTGGCGATTAAAATGATCGCTTTTGCTAGTGATGATTCCGTATCATTTGCTACAGCAATTAATGAAAAAAAAAATAATAATATTCACAACATAAGTGAATGAAGTTACGGTTGGAAATGGGGGCTGGCCATCGACACGTTAGTGTAAAGACAGTCATTTCATTCACTTATGTTGTGGGTGCAAGTAAATGGTAACGTTGCATTTTCATTTAACAGTGGACACATAAAGAGTGTACAGCTCAAACGGCTCGTCGGGTTTAAGAAATTCCTTCACTTTAGATTGAAAACATCATATTTGAAGACGGTTTCCCCCCTTACATTTTGTTGTAACTCTGATAGTAACAGAGTTATCCTATATCAGGGGATTTTTGAGACACCCTGTATATATAAATAGTGTTGTAAAAAAACTGTTTTTTTTCTGTGAAGTTTTTTTTTCAATAAAAGCCGTTCTTTTTCATGTTTTTTTTCAAATGTCTGTTCTTTTTCTGGCAACTATTATTTATTGATTTATGTTGCAGATTATTAAAATAATCAACAGAACTTGAGTCGAAGCCCTCGTAACTTAAAAATCGTTTGTTTCTTTGTACCTATACGGGCAAAATTGTGTGATTATTCCATTCGGACCCAGGTCATTTTTGGCGTTTTCCTACATTCTCAGTTAGTGACTTATTGCTCAAAAACTATTCATTCAATTGATATGGTTAAGGCGTTGCTTTTTAGAAAATGGATGTGGCTATTTTTTGGTGTAAGTTGCATTGCAGTGTTGCTAATGGATGGGAAATTATTGAAGGAAATGTAGGGGTGAAAATTTACAAAAATATCCCTAACCGATTTTTTTTTTTTTTTTTTTTTTTTTTTTTTTGTATCTAGCACCACTGCTGCTATATGGGTTCAAATCACCTAAAAAATTCTTTGCTGTCTTGACAAGATACAGTGAAACCCTGAAGTCGCTGGTTTCTATTCAAAGAGAGAAAGAAAAATTCTCTGTTGTCACACCCAAGAAATTTTGACACTTTTACGACTCAGAATAAAAAATCAACAGGTGTGCCGGGGCTACAGCTTCTCTAATTATCTTATTGAAACTCTTTATGGTGCGTTCTGTAGGGCAAAGAGGAAGCTTTCAGATAGTGATAAGTTTGTTTCAATGTACACTCATGTCCAAAATTATTGTTGCATGTCTATAAATATGTTTTTCTACGAATATGATTTGATATAGAATTCGCCCGGTATTTCTTATAATGTTAGTATGTGTATAATCGGCAAAGATATGTATGTGGAAAATTTCATGTCAAAAGAGCAGTAAATAAGAACAATAAAACGAAAATAAAATTTTCTTGTCCATTGAGCAACATTTTATTTTACTCATTATAATTTTTGTATTTATAATTTCTTTCCTATGAAATTTACCACAATATACATTTCCCGATTATACACACAGTATTAGTATTAGTATTAAAATCACAGTTATCTTTCCAATTAGAAAACAAGGTCTACTGTAAACCTCAACTGTACCTCTCCTAACTAGCCTATTGAAGCATTCTATAGTGCGTTGTGTAGAGCAGAAACGAGACTTCCAGATACTGGTACATTTGTTCTAATGTAGCCAACAAAGAGGGAAATAATAGAGACAAAACAGATAATTTTCCCAAAATTTCCCCCTAAAATCTGGAATGAAAATTTTCTATAGCTGGCAACACTGCTACCAGACAGGCGGAAACTATCTTAAAATAAACAGTGGTACACCACTAATATATTCTACAAGTATCATGGCGATATTTAAGGAACAAAGCTTCTAATTACCAAAAATATATTACGGTAAACAGAAAAGTAGGGAAAGGCTACAAAAATCAAGGTAAGACTATTCATGGCTTTGGATTAATTGTTTTAAGAAAAGAGACACTGACCAAAGCTTAAAACTTTACTTTATTTTAAATTATAATTTGTAACTGTTTCGGATATCTAGCATATCCTTCTTCAGACACGATCGAAATTAATGAAAATACAGACATATATAAATGTTGTTATAACAGAGTTTAAATTCTTTAACCGTCATATATATATTCATTGTTATAAAAAATTTTTAATTCTTTTAACAGTCATATATAGAGTCATTGTTGTACTTTTTTATTTTTATTTATTTATTTATTTATTTGGTCTAGGAATTAATTCGTGCGGTTGGTACGCACACATTGAAGCTGTAGTACAAACACAAAATACATAAATACCTTAAGAAAAATATTGTCCATCGCTAGCCACCACTTTCGCCCATCTGTCAGGCAATGTACGGATTCCGTGGCGAAAGAAGTCCTCATCCTTGGAAGCGATCCAGTCAGAGACCCATGTTCCGATATCTTCTGAAGAAGTAAACCGCTGTCCAATCAAATCGTTGTTCATGCAATCGAACAAGTAGTAGTCCGAAGGAGCAACGTCTGGTGAATACGGCGGGTGGGGTAAAACTTCCCATTCGACATTTTCTAAATAGGTTTTGACCGGTTTTGCGACATGTGGGCGAGCGTTATCATGTTGAACAATAAGTTTATCATGTCTGTTCTCCCATTCTGGTCGTGTTCTGGCCAGAGCTTGCTTCAAACGCATTAATTGTCGTCGATAACGTTCTCCATTCATAGTTTCACCCGGTTGCAGCAGCTCATAGTACACCACACCTTTCATATCCCACCATATGCACAGCATAACCTTTGCACAGTGAATATCTCGTTTTGATTGTGATGGACCTGGTTCACCTGGTTTCACCCAGGCCTTTTTTCGTTTAGGGTTCTCGTAATGGATCCACTTCTCATCACCCGTAATAATTCGATGCAGAAACCCCTTTCTGCTCTGTCGTTGAAGCAGCAATTCGCAAATGGTTTTTCGTCTTTCAATGTCTCTGTCTTTCAATTCATGTGGAACCCAATGTGACATCTTTTGAATCATTCCCATGGCTTTCAAGCGTTTGGAGACTGTTGTTTGATCAACGAATAATGCTGCTGCAAGTTGTTCCTGCGTTTGACACGAATCCTGCTCGAGCAATGCTGTCAATTCTTCGTCTTGAAATTTTTTTGGCTGTCCAGCTCGCTCTTGGTCTGCCAAGCCGAAATCACCACTTCTAAACCGTGCAAACCACTTCTGACACGTTCGCTCAGCTAGAGCATGGTCACCATACACTTCCACCAAAATACGATGACTTTCAGTCGCACTTTTCTGCATGTTAAAGTAATGCAGCAGGACACCCCGCAAAAACACTTTATCTGGCACAAATTGCGCCATGTTCACTTAACTACAAACTGGTGTTGTTGACGCTTTAATCCACTGCCCTATACTACGAACGATACGCGATGACAGGGGTTTGCAACACATGTGTGGATACACGGAACTGTGGGACGCTCCGTTCGTTGCGCCATCTCTTGTCCACCCGCATGAATTAATTCCTAGACCAAATATTTTATTTTTCTTATTTACCGAGGCCTTCAACCCATCCTATAAGCCTTCGTGTTCACTTTCCAATTAATCACTTCCTTTAGTTTTGGTTCTTATAAGGGCCTTTTATTTTTATTTATTTTATTTTTATTTATTTATTTATTTTTTCTCTATGTTATTCAAACTTCCTTGCCATGATTCATTAATTGGTAAGCCCCCTGTCCAGTTCATCAGTTTATCTCTTCCTACCTTCTTTATCCAATCCGCTTCTTTCTACTTCCTTATTATCATTCTTTTCTCCATCTCCAATACTTCCGTCTTATCCCAATTAATTGCGTGATTCGTCTCCTTAACATGTTTGTATATGGCATTGGTATCTTTTTTCTTCCTAACATCATCTTCATGTTGTTTTATCCTTTCTTTCATTCTCTTTCCTATCTCTCCTATATATGACATATTGAAGTCCTCACACCATACCCTGTAAATGACCCCTTCTTCCTCTTCATTAATCTTTTTAGTTCCTTTTCTATTCTTCTTCTTTATTGATCTTAATAAAGTTTCTCCACTCTTTCTATAAGTTCTGACCCCTCCTTTCTTCAATAAATTCTTCAGTTTCTCCGTTTCTTCTCCCATACCATGCCATTTTCCACTCTCATCCTCTTTATTCTTCTTTCTCCCTCTCTTCCTCTTCCTGTGTTCTTCTTCCTTCTCTAACTCCTTCTTGCTGTAACCGTTCTTCTCTAACTCTGTAGAATTTCTGTATGCTCTCCTTCCTTCCTTCCTCTTCGTCCTCCATCATTTCTATTCTTCTTATCATATTTGTTATGAAATTTCTCTTTGTACTCCTATCCACGTCGCTCCTCTCATGGCAGTACACTCCCGCTGAGCACTCTTTCTGGTACCACCTCGTAACCAGGCCTTCTCCTTGTTTTATTATGGTCATGTCTAAAAAGTTTATTCTTCCATTTTCTTCCAACTCCATTTCCAAGCTTATGCCTTTTTCTTTATCTTCCACACTATCTTTGAAGTTCTCTAATTGTCTTCTAGTCCCTAGACAGTCATCCACATACTTACAAAATATGATCAAGTTCTTACACCCTTCTTCTTTCACCTTTTTCTCCCATTTGTTCATTATTATTTCTGCCAGTACTGGGCTCAGCCTCGAACCTATACTGATTCCTTTTCTTATTTTTACCACTTTCTCACCGATTATACAATAACTGTTTTCCCATATTAACTCCAGAGCCTTAACTACTTTCTCTTTTGTCCATCCTTTTATACTTTTACTACCCATTTCTTCCTCTATGACACTTATTATTGCTTCTCTACTAAGGCTCGGGAACATAGCCTTAACATCAAGACTAAACATAAGTTTTCTGCCTCCAATAAGATCCACTCTTCTTAACAATTCCTTGGCTTCTTCTGTGTTCTTCACTCTGTACGATTCTTGTCCTTCTCTTATGCTTTCACAAATCTCCTTCAACTCCTTCTCTAGTGGCTCCCAGTAGTTGCCTCTACAGTCTTCACCTCTTTCTTGTGTAATTTTGGGAAACCTTTGGTATCCTTCCTTGTATATTTATCCATTTCTTGAAACCTCTTCCTTCTTTCATTACTTTCTTCAATAGATCCTCTTCCTTCATGTCCTTATCCCCTATAACCTCATATGTATTGTCACATAGATCTTCCAGTTTCTTCTTGTACCATTCTTTCTCCATAACTACCACTGCTGTTGGAAATGGAGTTGGAAGAAAATGGAAGAATAAACTTTTTAGACATGACCATAATAAAGCAAGGAGAAGGCCTGGTTACGAGGTGGTACCAGAAAGAGTGCTCAGCGGGAGTGTACTGCCATGAAAGGAGCGACGTGGATAGGAGTACAAAGAGAAATTTCATAACAAATATGATAAGAAGAATAGAAATGATGGAGGACGAAGAGGAAGGAAGGAAGGAGAGCATACAGAAATTCTACAGACAGTTAGAGAAGAACGGTTACAGCAAGAAAGAGTTAGAGAAGGAAGAAGAACGCAGGAAGAGGAAGAGAGGGAGAAAGAAGAATGAAGAGGATGAGAGTGGAAAATGGCATGGCATAGAAAGTATGGGAGAAGAAACGGAGAAACTGAAGAATTTATTGAAGAAAGGAGGGGTCAGAACTTATAGAAAGAGTGGAGAAACTTTATTAAGATCAATAAAGAAGAAGAATAGAAAAGGAACTAAAAAGATTAATGAAGAGGAAGAAGGGGTCATTTACAGGGTATGGTGTGAGGACTGCAATATGTCATATATAGGAGAGACAGGAAAGAGAATGAAAGAAAGGATAAAACAACATGAAGATGATGTTAGGAAGAAAAAAGATACCAATGCCATATACAAACATGTTAAGGAGACGAATCACGCAATTAATTGGGATAAGACGGAAGTATTGGAGATGGAGAAAAGAATGATAATAAGGAAGTAGAAAGAAGCGGATTGGATAAAGAAGGTAGGAAGAGATAAACTGATGAACTGGACAGGGGGCTTACCAATTAATGAATCATGGCAAGGAAGTTTGAATAACATAGAGAAAAAAATAAATAAATAAATAAAAATAAAATAAATAAAAATAAAAGGCCCTTATAAGAACCAAAAATAAAGGAAGTGATTAATTGGAAAGTGAACACGAAGACTTATAGGATGGGTTGAAGGCCTCGGTAAATAAGAAAAATAAAATAAATAAATAAATAAATAAATAAATAAATAAAAATAAAAAGTACAACAATGACTATATATGACTGTTAAAAGAATTAAAAATTTTTTATAACAATGAATATATATATATGACGGTTAAAGAATTTAAACTCTGTTATAACAACATTTATATATATGTCTGTATTTTCATTAATTTCGATCGTGTCTGAAGAAGGATATGCTAGATATCCGAAACAGTTACAAATTATAATTTAAAATAAAGTAAAGTTTTAAGCTTTGGTCAGTGTCTCTTTTGTTAAAAAAAATCAAGGGTTAGAACCTAAATACGAATTTTTCGTGCGCCCCCTAATTACCCCATTGTAACGATCTGTACTTGCGTTTGTTAAGTAAGGACAAATGTTCGATTGGCGTAAGTTGACTTGCACTCGGACTTATAAGTACGGATTTATAAACAAAAATTTCGTATTTTTTGCCGAAATTTAGGGAAATTTTAATTTCCTTAATTGGCAACACTGCGAGCAGGCCCGTCCAATTGAGGTCAGCAGTTAGGTATCCATCCGAGGTATCTACCTGGCAAGTCTTAATTAGGTCTTTCTACAACGAAGGAAGCTACAGGAAAAAAGAAGTAAAAGAAATTCGAAATTAGAAAATTCTCGAATTTTTGACAAGGGTGAAATTTGAGAAGGAAATTCGACACTAGAAGAAAAATAAATTAATATGATAAACTATAGTCCAACCCTATTTGGCAAGAATAATATCCCGATATCTTAATTAGTGTCCACACAGGAGCGGATTAAAAAAATGACACACCCGTGTGTGCCACTTTCGCCACCTGGGCCACCGAGTGTACATTTGATTACTTTTTTTGACTACTAACCCGTGTTGTTGTTGTAGTTATAGTCTCGACTAATAATAATATCGTTGTTGTAAACAATAACTTTAGAAGGAAAATTTTCTCTCCTTTTTACATCTTAGTTCCAACATTGTTGGTGAGAAATGCAGGGTGTTTCAAAATGAATATTGGGGTTTTAAGTCTTCGTAGCACCTATTACATTTTACGTACAATTATTAGCAATGCATCAAGTAAGAGTACCTCAAACAGCATTTGCTACAAGTGTTCGATGTGAGATTCATTAGTCACACAGCACACATCTAGTCGATAGGTGAGAAAGGCCCATAAACTTTCCGCCATTAAAACACATTCAATTTAGGGGAGTCTCGTTTCAACTGTACCATCTCGTGAGGATTTGCAGACAGCCAGATGCAAACATTATGATTGCTCACATTAGCTCTTACGTGAAATGTCGATTTATCACTGAAGACGACACGATCCAGGAAATCTTCATTGTTATGCAGCAATATTTCACTTGCGAAATATTGACACGTAAACCGTAGTCTGTAGGCTTTAGACCTGTAGCAACTACAAACGATAAGGACGTAGTTGCAAGCGTCTCCTTCATATTCTTCACACAGACGGTTGCACTGTACAGATTCAGTCTTCATTAAAACACAAAAAGCTTTCTGCTCTCTAGTCTCCATCTTTGCTACTTGCTCTTTCTAACGGCAGACAGAAGAAACAATGCATGTACATGCGTGAGTACAAAACTGTTTAAGTTGCTCTTTCATTTGATATAATATTTATAATTGAATGGGTGAGTTGAAAAAGGTACATATTCCAAAAATATCGCAAAGTAAACTGAGATAGCCATTTTTTCTTTGGAAGTATCTACATCCATAGAACAGAAAAAGAAACATATTTCACTATTGCAAATGATCTTACCAAAAATATGTAGATGCGATTGAGTTGAAGAAGAAACATATTCCAGGAATATGTCCCTTCTTCAACTCACAGCCGCACTAGTGCCGGCGGCACCTGCCACAGCGCTAGTGCTCAGTTATGTGTTATGACTTAACAGGTGAGCTGTTGTTTAAGGTCATGTTCGTTATGTTTAAAGTGGAAAGTGAAGATCATTGCGAAAAGTAGTGTAGTGAAGTTAATTAGTGTTTCTTTGCTTTAACCTAGTAACAATGTCGAAAACAGACAGTGACAGTGGTGAACCAAGCCGTAAAAAGGGTAGACTTAACAAAGAAAAACGTGTACGGAAGATGAAAAAGTTAGGAAGGCGTCGAGGTGAGGAGTTTGTAACTTCAGCAGGCGTTCTTGTTCCAGCCAAAACAATCGGCCCAAGCTGTGAGAAAATGCATAGATAGTTTCTCTATTGAGGAAAAGGAGAACATTATTCAAACCCTATATAGTGGCAGACCTAAGAACGAGCAGGACCCATTATTAGTGAGCCTAATTGAGAGGCATGAGGTTGCTCAGACATCAAATCAAAACCCAAAGCAATACGAGTCCTCTTTCAAGTAATTTGCCATGAAAGGGATGAGCAGAGTTGAAGTATGTCGTAATGCGGACATAAGCCTTCATGCGGTGTCACACAAAGTTGTTATTAGGTTGACAAAGATTTTGGCTTCTTGGAAATTCCCTATTGACATGAGAGGTAAACACGAACACCGTTCTAATACTATTCCAGCCTCACATCTAGTTAAAATACATGAACATGTTGATTAATTTCATAAATATGTTGCACATTATACGTCTACATCAGTCATATATCTCGATGCTCAGCCTAATTTGGCAAAAATGCATGAACTTTTCATAGAAAAATTTCCTGACTTGAAGAATTTAATTAAATATGAGTTTTATTTGGAATATTTCAAGAAAAACTTTGACTACCGATTTGGCAGACCTCAGGCCGATGTCTGCAATACCTGTGAAGACCTGAAGATCAAATTTAAATCAAACACGCTTAATGACAATGAAAAATATGTAAATTTTATATTTAGTATTTTATATTTGTAAATTAGTTTAGACTATTTCATTTTACCTGAACTTATCTATCCTAACTACAGTCTGAATATAACACGAAACTTCATAATGCAATCTAACCTAACCTAACCTAGGTATTGTTATTTTTATTAAAGACATGTTTTATGGTAGGTTATGCCATTGGACCCTGTATGCAAAAAAAAAAAAAAAAAAGACTGATTTGCAATGGCAAAGTAAAATAAATCGTTTTAATATTATTATCTCAGCACTTTCTCGCAGCTCGATGTGTTTTAATCACATAAAAAAGTTACTAATGATGGTCAAACTGAAAGGGAACATGTTTTTATAATGTTTCTCGATCAAGACTTTTGTTTTTCAGCTGCTGATCCGCTAGATCAAGATGATTGACGATTGTCTACTCTGAAAAATTCAACAATGACCATTGTTTTATCGGAAAACATTATTATTTTTGTCAATATGTGTAGCTAACAGTTTTGAAATACATTTGTTCGCCTTTATACAAAGATTGAATAATTTTACTAAGTTGTTTCTGAAACCTGTTTACCATAATACACTAATTGGGATAAAGTTTTGTGCATTTAAAAACATTGAGTTGAAAGAGGAGCATATTCCTAAACATCTTTACACAATTATATGGTATATATATAAAAATATGTACAGGTACCATGTGCAATAGGTTTGCTACACTAAACAACACAAATTGACAATAGTAAATGTTTTGGTAGAACAATTAGTTTTCTCACAAAACAGTTTTTCTTAGTTTTCCGAAAGTTTATATTTTTGGAATGTGTGCCTTTTTCAACTCTCCGATTCAATTGTAAGTTAATTGTAATAGATACTACAAAGTTTCAAAACCCTAATATTAATTTTGAAACAGCTTGCATTGCTTAAAATTGTGTCATCCTATATTCATGTCTTGTATATACATATCATCAGGGCAGGCCCTAGGCAATTTGTCGCCCTGCAATGGCATAATTTGCCGCCTCATCCTTTCTTCAGAAAGAACAAATCTTAAAAGTCATGATTTTAAGTATGCTACTCCAGCATGTACAGCGGTGGACACTTCTAAATGGTACAGCCATATGGAGATTTACGGCTAAGGTGTACCATTTAGAAGTGTCCCCCGCTGTACAACGAAGGGGACGGTAAGTGCAGTCGCACTCAGAAAGGCTTAAATACTCACTAAAAATGCAATCCCGTTGTGTCTGTTTTTTCTTTAAATATTAATCTATTATGTTAGTGAAAGACAAAGCAAACACACCTGCAGAGGAAAGATGGTAATCCTTTTTATAGAATTCAATATCGAGCTTCAATATCAATGTATCAGTTTGCAATTCCAGTTCCAAAACTAGCTCTTTTATCTTTATTTTTTATTTTTCTTCTACATCTGTTAATTTAAAAAAAAAAAACTTGTTTCTATCTTCAATGATAAGGAACTTGTTTCTGACAAAATCAAGACTAGTTGTCATATCAAAACTGTGATAACTTACTAAAGGAACAGATATTCGCTACTATTCGAGAATTGAATTCTTGCATTTGACAACAATCAAGCAATTTGTGCTCGGATTTATTCGACCATTTGCTTTAGCATTGTCCATGTGACCTTAAACTAATGCAATCTAAACATAATTTATGAAGGTAGTATTCAAATAGGTCAGCTTAGTAAGCGTAACTACCATCATCATGAAGTCCGTTTCCAACAAGAAATATTTAATTTAAATAATATACTTATGACAGATTTTGCCGGACTCTCCAAACATGCCGCTCAATGCAAATGCACATGTTGCATATATGGTAGAGCCGGCTCTGTATATCATATATATCTAGTCGACAAATTATTTATATATGATATTTAGAAAAATACTATTAGGCAAATTAGTATTAGTTTTTACCTTTAGACAAGTTATTTGACTTTTATACTGTTCGTGGCATTATTTTCATACTTACTAAAGGCCTTTTTTTCACGAAAAAACAAAATTTCATTTCTACTTTTATTTCTTAGTTGATACTGATGAAAACTGTTGAAACCTGAATTGTTAATAGGTATGGTATTCATGTGAATTGTAAAATATTTATAGCGCATCAGTATCTAGCGTTTAGTTTATGTTGCATTTTACGGTGATTACATCTACATAAAAATATTTCATACTTAAATAGACGTAAGATGCATTACAAACGCCTATTTGAAAAAAAAAACGAAATTTAGAAAAAAACGAGAGGCAATGTTTTTTTAAAAAAAAACACATTTCTGAAAAAAATACGAACGGTTTTTTTATTTACAACACTATATATAAACTATTGAAATTAAGTTCTTCCTTGTTACGTAATTGTTTTTTTTTTAATAGTATTTGTCTACACTGTTTAACAGTAACCGCATGTCCTTCAAAAACAACCATAGCGGATTAGCCATACTCCCATTACTTCTACCCCAACTTTTTTTTTTTTTTTTTACATCAATCGTGCTTGCTGCTTGTTAGTACTTTAAGTAGATTCTCATAAAATTATTATTTCCTTTTCTTTACTTCACTGTCAAGCAATGATAGGAAATGACAGTTAAAACACACAAAATTATTATTTACGATAAGGCTATTAACAACAATGTTCATAATCTCTTTCTTCATGGAAAGTCTGCTTTTAAAACAACAGTATTGAAGATATTACCAGTTCTTATTATTGCCGTCCTTCCATCTCTGACAGGTTCTGCGGTTACGTTGGACATGTGAGTTTCACTTCAACCACGTGCTGATCACTTGTAAACAAAGAATATTTACAATTCATAACATGACACTTTATTATAAACCTTAAGCACTCTCAGGATATTTGGGAGGGAGAGGGGTAATGTTACCTGCCTGTACTAAGGTCACAATTTTACGTAACCTCAGAGAAAGGACATTAAAAACTAATAATTCTGTAATTTTAAAAGTTAGCACTCTTGGCCACTGTTTTTTAAGTTATCAAATTATAATATGTTAGGACGGGGTCGCGCCAGAAGTCCTAACATTTTTATGCTCATATTTTTTAAGATTTCTGCACTTTAGGCCTACTGCTCACTGGCGAGAAAACAGTTGCACAACTATCTAGACGCTGTCGCCTACAGCCGGCAACTTCATGGAGACAAAACATTTTTGTTGCCCTCCCTTCACTAACTGGCGACGGCAACAGAAATGTTGCCGGGCATTTGATATCATAATTTGGCGAGATTGGACACAGTACGATAGACTTCGAGGAATGTACTATTGCCTGTGTGCTAATGCTGAACTTTAAGAAGAAAAAAATGAAGAAACAGAAATACTGAGTGCATCCTATATACAGTGAGAGATTGCTGAAGGTAACATTTTGCATTGTATATAGTGATTTGCACAATTATCCCTCGAAACACATTCCAGTTTAATATAACAGCGAAACATACTTCCTCCCACAATTTCTTCTTTAAATTTATATATAGTCTTGCGAACTTTTTTATGTAATGCTGGGTGTTTCTCTATTTCTTCAATTAATTTTTCATTGTCTTCATCGCTAATTAAAGACATATTAGCTTCCATTGCAAACACTTCCTTCTAGTGCTGCACACGGAACGAATTGTTGTGCGAAAAAAAAAACTTGTAGTAGAAAACATTAATATTTATTTATCTCCCTTCTTGGAGAAAGCTCAGCAACTTTTCTGTCGCCGTCGCCTCAGTGAGCGGACTCCCATAAGATTCAATGCATTTAGCCAGGGCAACAAGATACAGTAGTTGCCCGACAGAAAGCTGCCAGTGAGCCGTAGAACTTAGGACTTACTAGTTAGTAACATTACACGCACAACGAAAAGTGAAACCAATAGAATTGCTAGTGTTGTTAAAGTTAAAATTGATTCATGTCAGATTTTGACTGAAGTTTAAGAAGGAATTAAGTTGTTGACCGTGTAAGGCTATTACGAGCACAACAGTTTGGGCGCGTGTTCCAAATTCGAAGGCACATTTTCAATGTTGTCCCAACGGGTGACATTAATAAATTCTAGAGGGAAAGCCCTAAAAGTATGAGCGCAAGTGTTAGATCTTCTGTAGTTTAGGACTTTCGCAATTTAGAACAGAACTTTAGAGTCAAAATGTTATACGAACATGTTTTAAATTTAGCACCAGCAGTAGTACTATTGGCTTTCACTCTTCGTTGTGGTACAGCGCTTACCAAGACTCCGCAGTTTTCCCAGTATTTAGAATTCAGACGTGCGATGATTATAATAGCGCTTTACTGTTCTCTTCTGTTCTCTGCCGCTATTAGAAAAATAATACTACTGTCGTATCTGTATCATTTCGACCATCGGCAAATAGTCTTTCGCGTATGCTAAAACTGGTATTAACTAATCCTTATCAGTGGCGGATCCAGAAGGTAAAATCGGAGGATGCCAGCCAGAACTCAGACTATGATAGGCATATCATAAGTTTACTATAAACTTAAAAAATAGCTTCAATTATTCTTGAGACTCAAAAATAATTAGGGGGATCTAGCCCCCCGGGCCTCAGGCTAGATCCGCCACTGATCCTAACTTAAGTTAAAACAAAACTTACTGGCACTACAGCTTGTGAAAACTAAGACAAGTGAAATCCCAAATGGCATTTACCTGAGTTGTCAACAAAACATCAATTTCATTATCTAATCGTATCTACGTATTATAGTCATAATAAGTTCAATTACAGTTAGATTGGAAAAAGAGAATACAGTTCTCACCCTCTGTTGTTTGTGCTGTTTTTCATATAAACATATGGATGGATAATTCATTCCCAACGAGTATAAAGTAGAGAGTTTTATTTAGTAACAAACGTGTAAAAATTGCTGCAAGTCACCTTGGGAGTAAAAATAAGTGTAATAAATCAAAAATGAATTCGTGAGGTGACATAATGTGCGACCATGATTTTGGATGTTAGTAATTATCATATACAGTAAGTACACTTTCTTTAAAATTTAAAATAAAAAATGGAAAGACGTCTCAGTGCCGAATTAACAACATCAAAACGAAGGTGGAAGTGATAATATTTGAAATATATATTTAAAGTGTCAACGAAAAAAATATGAAGAAAAAGAGATAAGAACAGTCACAAAACCTTGAGATTAATAGAGCAAATCGTGGTTTATTATTTTTTTTTTCTTTCCATTTTTTTAAATGGACGTTTTAGAGAGTAAAGCAGGTATTTTCACAGTAAGTTCATTCTACATTTACTCTTCAAATCACTCAAGAGTATAAAAGGATAGATAGAAATATCGGACAGATTTTCATTAGTACTCAATCTGAAGTGAATGTTACTTCCTTAATCTGTTTTCTTGTGAATTTGTGGTCAGGGCCAGGTTGAATTTTTATTTACTTTTTCAATACGTGTTATGAATTAGATAAATGTGTTAAAATATTGACCTATAAGCAGCTAGTGGTATCGTTTCACACTGCAAGTTATGGTTAAATGGTCAGACTGTGGGAAACCAAGATAGTATATGTGATTCGAATCGCACACAAAACTGTCTGCCAATTTTTCGTACAGTTTTGATGCTGAAAAGGAGAATTAAAATTCCAAACAATTTACGATTTGCAGTTATAGGAAGATATACTGGAGGTAGAATTACCGTAGAACATAAAAAATAATAATAATAATAAAAAAAATAGATTACACGTTAAAATGAGAAAATCTTCAATTGAGATATTCTTTGGATTTTCTCTACAAAATAATTGCCGAATGATGACTTCTTGGGAGTTCAGACAATAAGTAATAAACATGGAACCATGTTTCAGGTAACCTAGATGCTAGAGCACCGCTCGAAAAGTAGAAGAACGACATTCGATCCCCAACTAGTCTGGCGACCAGACTTTTCTGATTTGTTCTTCTATTATTTAGAAATAGTGTGAGGAACATTCTTAAGACTATATGTGTTCCTGTTAGGAGTATGTATGTCACTGTTAGGAGTATGTGTTTCATTGCTAGGAGTATTGTTTCAGTCTTACAAGGTACATTCACGAAGTGTCCCCACGGGATTCATGTGAAACTGATTTAAATGAAAAGTTCTCCGTGGCTCAATGTGTATTGTACTAATTTTAGCGGCCCATATGGATAATTTTCTTATTTATGAGCCTTATATACCCGGAATTCAATCATACACAACTATAACGCTGGGTCACAAAATTGCTTTTAGTTTCTTTAGATGTAACTGAACATGAATGTGAGCATATGCAAAACAAATTGGATCAAGTACTGCTTCTCTGACACGTGTTATTCACACCGGCCGCCATCTTGGATCCGCCATATTGGATTCAACTTTCGAGTTTCCAATTGGGAATAGGTACATGTGATACATCAAATTCATATAAAATGTTCTCGGAAATTCATTGGTGTAGTGAGTTTTACGGTAGCTTGTACCATTTGCGACATATTACATGTTAAATCCCTCTAGGCACTTCGCGAATGGACATTGCAAAGTAATATCAGTTACGTTTACGTTTTTGATGTTGACAAATCAAAACAATTTCTAACTGGAAAAGTACTGTAGGTATAAACAAACTCTCTACAACATTGGTGTCATAATCTTACAACATTTTTGTGAGTGATTGTTATTACTTTCATGTTATGCTATAACAAGGAAGTATTGAATTACGAACAAAATGCCTAATGTAAATCTAGATACGACCAGATTTTGGTGAAGATCTACCATATCCTATTTACGTCTGTGTGTCTGTATGTATGTACGCTCAGAAAACATTTCGTCAACAATAAATCACGTAACAGATCACTTATACATACGGGACCCTGCACAACTTTTCAAATGGTTGGATTTGTGAAGTGCCTCACATTTAACATGCAATATCTTGCAAATGGTACAAGCTATCGTAAAATTTACTGCACTAATGAATTTCCGAGAATATTTTGTATGAATTTGATGTATCACATGCACCTATTCCTATTTGAAAAACCAAAGGTTGAATCTAATATGGAGGATCCAAGATGGCGGCTGGTGTGGGTAACACGTGTCAGAGAAGCACTGCTTGATCCAATTTGTTTTGCATATGCCCACATTCATGTTCAGTTACATCTAAAGAAACTAAAAGCAATTTTGTGACCAAGCGTTATAGTAGTGTATGAATTCTGGATATATGAAGGCCCATAAATATGCAAATTACCCGTATGGGCCGCTAAAATTACTACAATACACTTTGGGCCGCGGCCAATACAATACAGTTTGCATTTAAATCAATTTTAAACGAATCCCGAGAGGACACTTCGCGAATGTACCTTGTTAGGACAATGTGTATTATCGTTAGAAGTGTGTGTGTGTATCACTATTAGGACTGTCTGTCACTGTTAGGGGTATGTGTGTCACTGTTACAACTCTTTGTGTCACTGTTAGGATTATGTGTATTTCCATTAGGAGTATGTGTGGATCACTATTAGGGCTGTCACAGCAGTGTGTGTGTATCACTATTAGAACTGTCTGTCACAGTTAGGAGTATGTTGTCACTGTTACTGTATGTGTGCCACTATTAGGAGTATGTATATCACTGTCAGGACCATGTTTATGACTCTTAGGAGTATGTGTCTCACTGTTGGGAAAAAACCGAGCAACAATAGGAACAATCTAGTACTTAAAGTAAAGTATATTTATCTTCTAGAGCAATGATTCCCAACCGATGTGTCGGACCTAGGTTTCCTGCTCCAAAGGCGTATAGCTGACCGTATAGCTGCATGGGATCTCCCGATGGATATTAGTGTCAAATCCATCTTTTCCGGAGTTGCTAAGGTGAATAGTGATACATCCAGATGCCGTTCAAGTTCAAGTTGAGCCCCTACCGTCATGAGAGTGTGTAAAAGATAAATTGCGGAAAATACCCGATAGTATGGAGTCCAGAGTTTTCGAAATGACTAAGCTGATTGGTGATAGTCTCAATGATATTTAAGCGTAATTAGACAAGAAGGAACGTGTCAGGTGGCTTGGAAATTGACAGGACTAAGCGAAAGAGTTGCTCTTCATTACTTATTTATTTGTCTTATATTGTTACTGCCGCTGAAAAGAGCGACTATTTCAGCTAATATTTAATAACGCTAAATCTTATATTTACAATGAGAAGGGTAATTTGTTTCCTCCAAGTGAATTTCCCTAATCTTTGTTATCAATTATGATGCATTCTCATTAACTCCATATTGCTTATAACATGAAATATTTAAATTAATGTTAATGCTTATGCCCTTTAGTTTGATTTAAGTTTAACGCCCCTTTCAGCAGCGAGACTATATGAGACGAGAGCTACTGATTAACGTGGGATCCGAACCACATGAGCTTCCGTCGGAATCGAACCCGGGTGTCTCTTACGCCTTTTAGACTAAAAGAAACAGGTGATTAATGAAGGTGGATTGTTTTGAAAGAATTGCTTGAATGATAATACGAGAGGAAACGAGTCGAATTCGCGAAATCCCGCTGACACGATGTTATCCACCATAAATGTGCATGGACTATGATCGAATCAGGAACCCATCATGCCAAAGATGAGCACTTTACCACTGAGCTGTCATACTCCTTTTGTGGGCAAGAAGAGTTGCATAAGCCAAGTAAACAAATTAATTCGTTACGTATGTTAAAGCCAGTTTGAACTGTGACAAAGGGAGAATCCATGCAAGGATATAACGTTTAAGGATAGCTAATGACTTTTTTCTTTGTTACGTAATTTTTAAACAGTAGATTGGCTGTTACGTAATCGCAAACCTTAATTTAAATATGTCAACCGAAGAAGTCAAAATAGAAGGCCTCTTTACCCTAGAGTACTAACCTTGCTTTCTCTCGCGTATTATTAATTACTGCGTACCAAATCATTAATTATTACAATCATCGACAGATTACTTCTTCCATACTGGAAAATGTTGTATGCACTACAGTGACGTATTTTGACAAAGAAATTACTTTTTTTTTTTAAATATTATCTTTCTCCCCCTTTCCCTCGTTTTCCTTCGAACATACCTTCTATCATATTCGTCAGCATACAATTTATTCTCGAAGATCTAATCATTATCTTTTCCTCATAATTATCTCGAAGATTGCCCTTTCCTCTCTTACTATTCCTAACCGTTCCTTATTGTTTTCTAGTTATTTGTAGTTAGTTTTCTCTTTTCTCCTCCATACACACATTTCCAAAGCCTCATCTTTTGTTAATTTATTTCTGATGTAGAGTTTTCGTCCCACCTACTACAATAGAGTATTCCACACGAAATAGTTAATGGACATGGCCAGTGGCGTATTTACGATTTTCTTTCGGGGGGAGCTTTGCTAACTTTCGGGGAGGGCTTTGCCTGAAAATGTGAAAATTCTGCAAGATATTTCATATACTTTACTATAGTAAGTAAGATTTCGGGGGGGGGGCTTAAGCCCGGAAGCCCCCCCCCTAAATACGCCACTGGACATGGCATTCTTGTAAGTTGTAACTTGCAACTTGAACTAAACAAGAATGCCATGTAATCGTAATTTAGTTTGTCTTAGCTTCGGGAGGGTTGTTTACCAATTCCGAGAGTAAAAGCTTCCTCGAAGTGTGCCTGGAATAAACATAGATTCTTCCCATCTTGTTTCCTCAAGCTTTTCTTATCTTCATTAATGGTATTACTTAGTGGCCGGAAACTATAATAGTCACTTGTTTTTCATGTATAGTTCATTTTCCTCCTAACTGCTTTTGTTGACACATTTCTCTTCGTTGGAATTTCCCTTGCTTTTTTTTTTTTTTCTAAAGTCTGCTGTTCATAGTGATGTATTTTATGAACTACTGGGCGTACCAGTGGTAGCCCTAGAATATTACAAAATAAAGTTATATTGATAATTTTATACTTTAGTATCTTCTTTCAATGATACAAGTTTCTGAGAACTTTATGCATTTAGAAACATCCACTAGTTTCTTTACACGCAGTCTGTCTCGCTTATTAAGAGATCGTCAATTTGGCAACGTAGCAGAAACCTACCTTCTCTAGTTAACTTACTTCAAAAAGAATTGGGTAATTTCAGCGCATTCTCCTTTACTCCACCTCCAACTACAGCTTAGGAACGAGTTGTCAGGTAGCATTAGCTCCCTATAGAAAATGAAATAAAATGAAATCTTTGAGTTTTACGTCCACGGTTATGCCGGTTAGGCTAAAGGAGACGGTGATTATGAGAAATGAATGAAATGGTGGGATGAAGAAAGTGGGAGGAAACGGGAGAATCCCGAGAAAACTGGAGTTGCCTATAGAGTAATCGGTTTCTTGGGCTTGAACAAAGGGTAAAAGGAAGTTATACGAGCAATGACAGCGAATTTTGGGTGTCGCTGGGAATTATCTCGGACATATTGAGCTTCGTTCCGTAGAGGTTTGCGTCAACGCAAAACAAATTTTGTTTTACAGTATTTTGCAATAGTGGACATAGCTGTTATAATTACCTGTTGCATTATTTGCGTTACGTTGCGAAGGCTCTTACGGACTGAGGCTCCTTCGTTGGCTAATCGCCTATTTCAGCGTTCTTTATTGGTCGCACGACTTCCATTTACTTTGATAAGTAGAGTTACCACGTATTCAAACCAAAATATAGGGACACTTCACGCAGCACGTGAAGGTAGAAATGTACGATGCTTTTTCCATAATTACTAATAAGATAAAATGTCTTTCTAATGAAGAGCAAATCATATTTATCTATTTGATAAAAGGAAAGTATGTTCTAAGGTTTTCTGTTATTTCGAAGACTGTATAATAACGTGGAAACTAAAACTAACTAAACTCCAATAATAATAATAATAATAATAATAATAATAATAATAATAATAATAATAATAATAATAATAATAATAATAATAATAATAATAATAATAATAATTAATGTGTACGTGTTACAAACGTTAGTGGTAGCCCAAGCCATCAAACCAATATACGCCACTGGCTGTTCAATTCAAAAATAAGGAAGAATAGCATATTTATTCCTTCTTCAATAGGTCGGTTCTAGGTTAGCAGAAAACGTCTGCTAGGGAGCAGGGATATCAAATTTTAGAAGGGGCAATGGAATATTTAAAAGGGCACACCATTCTCTTGCATAATTGTTCAGCAGAGTTTACAGGAATCAAAATTTGCGAGATGTGTCTTCCAATCGTAATTGGAGGCTGGTCTAGATTATTATGATAGCGTAAGTAATAATGATCCAATGACATTGCACAAAATAATACGAGATGTCATTCAAGTTTATGGAATTATAGCCATAACCACGATTAAGGCTATGACTGATAAAGGCAGAACTTCCATGATATAAAATGAAAATAAAATAAGTAAATAAATTTCGAACATTGCCTTCTGATATAATTAATTTTCAAGCAGATAGTTCAAAATATGTATTAGAAAGCTCATGAAAATGCCTCTTAAAAATAAATATATTTAACAAAATACTCATAGTATTCATATAGGTAGGGCTCTTTTACAGGTATATCAGTGATGTGCCATAAGCCAGTGGCGTATTTAGGGGGATGGCTTCCAGGCTTAAGCCCCCCCGAAATCTTATTTAGTATAGTAAAGTAAATGAAATATCTTGCATAATTTTCACATTTTCAGGCAGTCCCCCCCCCCCCGAAAGTTAGCAAAGCCCCTCCCGAAACAAAATCGTAAATACGCCACTGACCATAACTATAATTTTACGTCTACGCGATCCCGTGTAGACTATGTAGACAACCACTATCAAATGTAAGGAACAATTTCGTTGCTCGTTTGTTCATATTTCCTCATTCAGTTGTTTCGCTTCGGTGCAGCGAGCATTTTTGCCGATCCCAAACGTTTCAGCATTCTTGCCAATTTGATGTCGAGAACAGAACCCAAACAACCCCTGCGGGGCTTCTAACCCGTTCCTACTACTACTACTACATTAGCTGTGGATCTATATAGTACAAGGGCAACGTACTACTACTACATTTACTGTGGATCTATATAGTACAAGGGCAAACTTATTTTAATGAAAGAAGTTTAATGAAAATTTTTAAAAAAATGATCGTTAAATCACTTTTTGAATATTATTTTTAATCTTATTTTAACGAAAGAAGTGTTATAAAAATTTTTAAAAGTAGTAAAAAAACTGTCCGTAGACAGGATTTGAACCCACGCCAAAAACCATTTTTTTACGAGCATGTTGCGCTAGCCCACTTTTTTTTTCTCAGTAACTTACTTGAACTACTTATTACTCAATTTTTCTTGCTTTACTTGTTAACTTGACTTCTTTCCAATTACCTAGAACGACAGGGACACGAACACAGAAACATCGAGGACAGTTAAAATCACAAAGGCTCTCCCACCGGGAATCGAACCCGGGACCCCGTGCACCAAAAGCACACGTGCTAGCCACTAGACTAGCGGGGAGGACAAGCCCATTCGCCTACCAGAGCCGACACCAATTGTCGTTTACTTTGTGCTACATGTAGATTATGTCTTGTGATATCGTATCTGTATCGACCAACCAGATCAGAGGATATCTGAAACGTTTGGGATCCGCAAATATGCGTACAGCGAAAGATCAGGGAAACGAGTAACATATAAAAAAAAGAGGGAATTATCTAATCTGTGTGTTTACTCTGCTCTGCACATTCCACTTCCTTAGATTTTCCACTTCGAGCACTGCTTTTATAATAAAATTTACAAAACTAATTCTCATCTGTGAGCTTTCAGTCTTGAATATGCTGTATTTGCCAATTTTTTCTCGCATATTTTACAAAATGCATAATAATAGCAAAATTTGTAAAATATGCATAATATTTTTCATTTTCCTTCATCAAGACGAAACTAAGTATTCGAAAGTTACTATTCGCTGGTCTAGGCATTTTATTTTGTACGCAATTTCGCAAGGTAACGACAAAATAAAGCTCCTTTATTGTCCACGATGCCATATTAAATTACGTGTTGTTGACATATTCTACATAGTCTATGTTGTTTACATTGTCTACGCAAAGTTGACACGTAAACGTAAACTATCGTTTTTTACGCGTAGACGCACATCTCTGGGGTATATCATTCAGAGTATGAACTGTTTGTTATTGCTTCTAAGACAATGATTTCGTCAGTTTCTGAACTGCACAGATCCTATTTTTCACAGCTAATCAATCTATTCTGACTTTCTCGTGTAATCATTCGTTCATACGTGCATAGGCTTGGTTTCCGTGGGAGCTCAGAAATTTCGACAGTAATCTAGCATCGTGAAAAAGTTGGAGTCCAATTTGAACTAAAGTGTAGTGAACCATAGTTTAACAACTAACCACATATAGCGCAACTATGTGAATCAGTCTCTAGTCAAATTCTATACACAGCAACAACTTTCACAAAAAAAAGCACTTGTTTTCAAATATTGGTATAGGGATGATAAAAATTAAACCCTTTACGATTATGCGTATATCATAAAGTTGGGTATAATACATTTTCCGAAGGTGGGGTATTTCCAGCAATTGCTTGCATGCAATACATATATCAATCAACTCGTCTTGACGGAAAAAAAAACGATCGGTGCCGGAATTGACCATTTCTGGCCAACCACTTCCGGTACATGGTACCTAATACAGTTTCCAGGAGTGGGGTATTTCCAGTACTAATCAGTAACGATTTGATTGAGATATATGTTGCAAGTATTCAATTGCTTCAAATACCCTACCCTGAAAACTGTATTGGGCACCGTGTACCGGAAGTGGTTGATCGCAAGTAACCAATTCCGCTACCGACCGATTTCTTTCGTCAAGACGAGTTGATTGATATATATGTTGTATGTGTGCAACCGGAAAATGTGTTATTCAAATAAAACTATATTTTTAAAATTTTCTACAAACAGTTATACTCGCTCTTAGATATTGATAATAAAATTTAGATACAAATAGTAATATTCAGTGTCGGATTTACCAAATTAAGGGCCCTTGGCGCGGGTCCTTAGAGGAACCTACCTGCATATACATATATCATATTTTCTACATTGAATAAATGTGTAGTACAAAACAGATCGCAAAATATGTTACAATAATACTGGAACAATCAAACGTAGTCGTGAAGTTACTTCAGTTACTTTGACAGTTCTTTATGCAGTTCTTCACTTGATGAGGCAATTAAAATCAATTACTTTTTCTTTGTCTACATTCTGATATAAACCTGTGAATATAAAAAGTAAAGGAGACAAATGATTTTAACAATCTACAATGATTTATCGTAGATCTTACTCTAGTTTTAACGATTTTCAATTTAGAAAATGCCCTCTCACACGTGACTTAAGTATATGGGAGGGTAAGCGCAAGGGGCCGTCATGAACTAGAGAAGTCCTTTGCTAAGTACGAAGTTTTACTGGCTCACGGGGCCGTACTGATATGACCAAGGGTGGCTCGAGAAGACTTCTTTCGGGAAGACGAACTTAGGCTTTCGCAACGTTTTCGGTTTGGAGACTCAAGAAAGCATTTGCGATCGACAAAATTCGACCAAGGCTTACAGGTCCTGCGCCTCGTGATCTCTACGGGCCCCTTGGGCCCTTGGCGATGGCCAAGTAGCCAACGTGGCCAGTCCGGCAGTGGTATTATTGTTTTCCTTAATGTAACTTTAATTTTTATATTAAACCGTCCTTTGGTTAGCTCGGGACTTTCGCCAGACCCTGCATTTGGTCGGCCTGCGGCATCGCATCTGATATTTTAGCATTTACATCTGTATTCCACATGGTAAGATTACGTTAATGCCATTAATCTTTGCGAAAAATTGAAGCTCCTTCTTCGTTAGAATACACCTTTCCAACCAAAGTGAAATAATGAAAACCCATGTCGATCAAAGTGCTGACTGTATTCAAAAATTCAAGTCAAGTGGCTCACCCGATTTCCCCTGATGATGAAACTAATAAATCGAAGTCATTTTATATATATATATATGTTAAGGAAAACATGTTAACTTCCCCTCCCCCTTCTCCCGCTAAAAGTGGAATTTCTGGAAATGCTGTCACATATGCCCACTTGTTTTCAATAAGGAGTATATAAAATTACGTCACATATCTCTCAAATGTTTTTAAGCTTTCGAGATATGTCATCAAATGTTTCGAGATGTAGTCATCCTATTATAGCAACTGCAATTCTTAGTAACAATTTCTTACCTTATTTTCTTAGCACCTTTCTCTTTCCTCTTACAATAAACAAAATTCACCAGAAATACAACAAAATACATTTCTATCGCATCAAACACCTGAATGAGATGAAACGTTAATATTAACTCTGTACTTTATTATTATTATTATTATTATTATTATTATTATTATTATTATTATTATTATTATTATTATTATTATTATTATTATTATTATTATTATTATTATGTGCCCATAAGTTAAATTTTGACGCAGAGTCATTGAAATTTTAGTTCTTACGATTTCCGACCCTGTCTAACACCAAGATTACGAAGGATGTAACTTACTATTAACATGGCTCCGGATCACGACCGGGGCTTAAATATGACGCAGTTGGCAAATGCACACATCATTATATAAGATCAACTTTACAATTAGTGTCGTCCATGAGACGAGACGAAATCAAAAATAAGGTTTTCTCGTCTCGTCTAGTGAATTTTGTAGTAGTCTCTAAGCTTTCCGCTCACATCTCATGTTGTAAATTTATGTATGTACAAAATTTATTCCATGATTTTTTCTTAATTTCATCTAGAAGTTAGGATTAGGATTAGCAATTAGATTTCTGGGCTTCCTGCATCTGTGGCCTTGTTAACCCGTTACTTATGAGGGATGATGTCCCTCGGCGATCACACTATCCGAGGAAAGAGAAGAAAGGAAACGGCTTGGGATATGTATGTTAGATATCATTCTCTCATTTACCTGTTGTGAATTAGGAAAACCCAGGAAAACCTCACTTAGGATGACTAGCCTGAAAAAGCTTGTACACTTTTTCGACCGAATGTGACCACCGGAAATCGAACCCAGAACCGCTCGCGCCAAAGGCGAGAGTGTTAGCGGCTATGCTAAGCGGGGCCCTGTCATCTAGAAGCTATCAGAATCCTTCGGCATGGTCTTAATTGTGTTCGAATAATCATTTTATGAATTTATAGTTTTTATACTATCAATCATCTAACACTAAATATTTATAGGTTTATACTATGAATCTTGTAACACTAAAATAAGTGTTTGAAATCTAAGATTTGGGTGAACAGTGTTGCCTAAGTGACTCGAGAAATTTCTAGTTTTGTCTCGAAAACGAGACGAGAGTTGTCATGATTTTCGTCTTTAAAAATGTACTTCTTGTCTCAAGAGCAGAGCTACTTCCAATATAGGCCATTCCCCACCACATTTTTTCGCCTCCAGTAGAGCTCGACTACAGGACCACGCCACCATAATCAGTAGTTGAAATCAAGGCGTACTCGAAGGGAAGACCAGAAGTATTCAGGAAACCTGCAAGAGGTACTGCCTGCCTTGAGGAGAGATGTTAGTTTTATAATTGGTGGTACGTTTAGGATCAAGGAAAAAAGAATGAGATGAAATTTTTAAGTTTTACGTCCCACGGTTATGCCGGCTAGGTTAAAGGAGACGGTGATTATGAGAAATGAATGAAATAATGAAATGAAGAAAGTGGAGGAAACGGGAGAACCCCGAGAAAACTCACACACATGGTGTTGTCCACCACAAAGCTTACTTGGCGCGAGCTGGGATCAAATCAAGGACCCCATGCACAAGAGGTGAACCCTCTACCACTGAGTTACCGGATCTCCTACGGATCAAGGAAAGTCGATAGCGTTCATTATTATATTAATTGTTTGAAATATAATAAATAGTTTCAAACTAATCTTAAATGGAGAACTTACTTAGTAGGAGGGGTCGCGGTAGCTCAGCGGTACGTATTTATATTGAAATGATCTTGATACTTGTGCCCTTCCCGCTGGTCTAGTTGCTAGCACGTGCGCCTCTGGTGTACGGGGTCCCGGGTTCGATTCCCCTGTCCTCGATGTTTCTGTGTTCGTGTCCCTGTCGTTCTAGATGATTGGAAAAGAGTCAAGTAAACGAGTAAAGCAAGTAAAATTAAGTAATAAGTAGTTCAAGTAAGTTACTGAGACACGTTCGGTGAGTCAGTTAACTTTAAAAAAAGTGGTAAAGCGTTCGCCTCTATTGCTTGGGGTCCCGGGTTTGATCCCAGACCCCGCCAAGTGAACTTTGTGGTGAACAAACACCGTGTGCGTGGGTTTCCTCGGGGTTCTCCCGTTTCCTCCCACTTTCTTCGTTCCACCATTTGCATTCATTACTCATCATCACCGTCTCCTTTAGCATAAAAGTGAGACGTTAAACTCAAAGATTTCATTTCATTTCATTTTTCTTACTTAGTAGGAAACTACCATGGGAGACACTTGGTTCAGTGGTAGAGATCCTACATCCGGTACGATGGGTCCCTGGTTCGATCACAGTCATCTGAATTAGTGGTGGACAACATCGTGCTAGTGGGTTCTCTCAGATCTTTTCCGTTTCCTCCCACATTCACATTCCATCAATTTCTAAGGCTTTAAAATGAGAAATCGGCATATTTTTTCTCAAACTTTCCAACTCAATGACAGAAAGTTTCGTGGTCATTAATGGCAATTTATAGATTATATTGTACGTATTACCAATGAATCTTATAAGGTTTATTAGTTTGTGAGAGAAAAAATTACGATGACTGAATGAAATAAGGTAATTGACTATTTAAGAAAAAGATAGGAAGGTTTCCACGCCCCAATTCCAGTTGAAAAACTGGACAGTCCTTTCTTTTTGGTCCTAACCCCAATTAGGTCGGGACATCAGGTGGCCTTAACAATCTCTTCATAATCAACTATTGTTATTAATTTTTTTTTAGCCTAAAAGGCATACTTGTGGGCATTAAATTAGACAAATAACTATCGTAGTTGAAACCTCTCCCAAAGTAAGATTTGGATCACGCCACTACCAGTGACAACGAGTACAAAGCTCCCATAAGCAGATCAGTGTCAAAGGTTTCTTTGACAGAAATCCGTTAATAAGAAATTAGAGAATGCATCCTTTTTAACAGCAGTAGAACTCTCGTAGCCTATTGCAAAACAATGAAGTACGAAACCACATGTGGAAGAATTGAATGTATTTATACGGAAATGATCTTGATACTTGTTTTAAAAAAATCCTCAATGACTCACTGTTAATTGCATGATTGTGAGGGGGAAACATCACCTTGACCTTCGTAACATACAACGGGTATTCTCACATAATAAAAAACTTGATTGAGCCAGATCTCTCACGGAGTCGATTACAGCATAAGTAGTCAAGTTTCAGTAATAGTTTACAGGCATCCTAGGAGTACCTTGCAATACCAGTTACTAGTAGTAGATAATTTAAGTAGTTCTCTATTTAGAATTCGAAAACTTGAAATTTGGACTGTTCGTCTTCAAACGCATGCTAGAATTCATTCCCATAATTCAAGGTTAGACCACTTCCTAATTCCTCGTAACATAAGTATGGGAGACCTTGCTTATTAGAGGGTCAAAGAAGAATAATTATCTATAATTATGCCTTAAACAACTGAGAAGTTATAAAATATAAATTTACATATTTAAATGGGAAATTACGTAATTTCTAGTGCCAGCCATAATATTTTCGTTACCCAAGGATTAGACAATCAATTCTAATTGACCATCGTGTAATGTATCACCAGAGATGAAACTCAATCTTTTAATACGCGGTGCGTCACTGGTAGAGCGTTCGCCTCTGGTGCATGGGGTCCTTGGTTCGATCCCAGCTCGTACGAAGTGAACTTTGTGATGGGCAAGCACCGTGTGCTTGGGTTTCCTCCCACTTTTTTCATTCCACCATTTCGTTCATTCCCATCATTACTATCTCCTTTAGTCTAGCCGGCATAGGGTATAATCGTGGGACGTAAAACTTTAAAAAAATTATTCCATTTCATTTTTTCAATCTTTTATACTAGGTTAAAACTTTTAAAAGTAAATTTACAAAGAGGATTTGTTAATAATTTTGGAAGAAAACTCTGGCAAACTTTATCACATGATCACTAGTAAGTTAGAATCAAGAATGAAACGAATGAACACGGTTAGTATATTAAAATAATAGCACTGGACATGAACTAATGGTTAATAGAATTAACCTTCAATACGTTGTTTCTTTTAATAATTACCATAACGATTTATGTCTTACGACAGATCGGCATCAGTATTATGAGTTGTTTATTGTAATCTCATTGTAAATTATATCAGTGACTGCAGTGCTAAATTGATTTTACTTTGTTGCAACTTCAATAAGCAAGATTTATTCTTACAAGTTTTCTCGTAGCTAATTATATTAATTAAAAGATGTTTAAATGAATCCCAAAGTAAAGTCCGAGTAGGAAAATTCTTGTCCACGAGCTTTCAGGTCGAGAATGACCTGAAACAAGGTGATGAGTTGTCACCATTATTATTCAACTTTGTTCTTGAGTACGCTATAAGGAAAATCAAAGACAACAACCAGGACCTAGAGCAGAAGGTAGGTCTATTCACCAGGTTATGGCGTATGCTGATGATGTAAGTTTAATAGAGGATTATATGGAACAATAGAAAGAAAGCAAAGGTTTTATTAAACGCTTGCAGGGACATGAGTCACCATGAAAGCAAATACTGAAAATTATACCAAATAATACTTTCGACAAACTAGATACTTTCAGATATCTAGGATCAATGTTAACAGACCAAAACCAAATCCACGAAAAAATTAAATGTCGACTGAAAGCAGGGAATTCGTGTTATTATACATTTCAAAATCTTTTGTCGTCGCGAATTTTGTCGAGGAATTTGAAACTTTAAACATATAAAACGATAATCATGCTATAAGATTGCGAAACATAGTTGCTTACTCTGAGAGAAGAACATAGACTGAAAGTATTTGAGAATAAAATCCTGAGGCGAATGTTCGGACTCAAGAAAAACGAGAATGGGAAATGGCGAAAACTTCATAACGAAAAACTGCATAATTTATATCGTTTACGAAACATTGCTTAGAGTTATCAAGTGTGAGAGGCTCAGGTGGGTAGTTTATGCAGCCAGAATGAAAGAAAGTAGGAACTCTTTCAAAGTTCTCACTGCAAATCCAATCAAAAAAACGACCATTAGGAAGACCTAGGCGCAGATGGGAGGGGAATATTAAGATGGATCTCGCAGGAAATAGGAAAACAAAATAAAAACTGGATCCAGTTGGCTAAGGACAGAAGTCAGTGGAGAGCTTTTGTGAACGAGACATTGAATCTCTGTGTTCCATAGGCCATAGAGATAGTTGTGTGGAAGATACCAAAGAAGATAATTCACTAGAAAATTGTCAGCAAGTTTGCTGTTTAAAAGTAAAGAAAGAAAGATAGAAAAAACTTCAAATAATAATAATAATAATAATAATAATAATAATAATAATAATAATAATAATAATAATAATAATAATAATAATACCAGAATTTGCAAAAAATTTCTTAATCGATTTTTTCCAGTAATATTCTGAAATATATTATCCAGATGCTTTTTTTTTTTTTGTAATACACGTGCCAAATTTCCAATATAGGGAAAGGAAAAATCAAGGTTATTTTGTGTATTTACAAACATAAGGTAATGTTAAAAAACAGAGTTTTTTATTATTATTATTATTTCCGCGTTTCCTATTGTTCTAAATTTCTGTGGATTATTTACTTACCTATATGAGATTGACCATGTCGAAATGCATAACCGGAACGTATAGGAAAAGTGTCATTACATTTTACATTTTTTTATTTTTTAAAAAATATAAATATATACATAATTTAATGGAGGAAAGAGGCTTGTAGAGTTTGTATCTATACATATATACAGTAATTTAAAAAGAGGGCAAACGCCAATCCCAAGATAGCATCTAGGACTAGGCTACCACTGTTGACTCCATTCACTGGCGACCATTGGTGTCAAGGCCGAGAAAAAAACGGAAATGAACACACCAGAAACGAGAATTCGCGTATCGATGATAAAGTATTATTGGTCACATTGACCTCTTATAAAGTGTGATTTAGTTGTATGATGAAGCAACTGGTCGAGTGCTGCTTGGCTGCTGGTCTGGGTTATGGTCCTGGATTTACGAATAAACTGCCATGCAGTACCACTAAGAAACTGAAAGGACAGATCTAATAAGTTACTCCGGTAAATACAATAGTTTTGTTTAGAAGAAATCGTGCTTTTAAAATTTGAATAGCTTCATATTCGATTTTGATTTTGATTTGATTTGAGTTTAGCGTCCCTTTCAGCACCGAGGCTATATAAGACATGGACGTACAGTTTAACGTGGGGTTCGAAACACATGAACTCCGGCCAGGAATCGAACCCAGGCCTCTCACGCCAATGGTGCGCACGCTAACCGCTTAACCACGAGGGAGCTTAATTTCATATTAGAATGTACGATCGAAAAAATTATTCGAATAACCATAAAATTCTTCAACAAACTTTTCGAAAAACAATCTTTGGTCAACGATATTTTTAAATAAAAGATCAATTATTTACAAATCCATGAGGAGCATTAATTCAAAAGATTGCGCCTGTGAACGAATAATTCATTAATAATATACGTCCTCTCTCCCCGATTCAGGGTTATCTTTGAAGCACATATAAAGACACGCTTCTAATTAAAGACATTATTTTGCTGAAAATTCATAAACACAGTTATTTGACTTATTATTTAATCAAGCCGAGGTGGACGGAACTCAGATATTCCCGGCCTACAAAGCTGTAAAACACGTGCCACGTCTCTGTTGCCGAGCCGAGCCTGTCCCTGACCTCGCCCGGCCACCAAAAATTGAGATCTTTTTTCTTAGACTATGGGCTACTTTTCTACCAAATTAGCTTTTTTTTAGTTTTTATTTATACGGCCCCTTCCCTTCCCCTCTCCTAGGATCTACCGTTAAAGTGAAATTACAAAAATGTTTACAGACCCGAACCTCATGTATCTTGAACATTTGATTGAGATCGGTCGGATAGCTTAAGAGTTATTAAGTTACAAAAATAGTGACTTTCAGTCTTATATTATATAAATTGATTTTTATATATCTCTTCCTCCATCTCCTCCCCTACTTTGCTCCGTCAAATTTAAATCATAAAAACAATCCCAGGCTGAACCTTATCTATGTTGAAAATTTTATCAAGATCGGTCGAGTGGTTCAGGAGTTATTAAATTTTATTTATTTTTTTTATTACGTCGTTACTTATTCTATATCAGTTATTTATTTTGTGCCAGGGGCAACGCTTTAGGTGTTGCTCGTCAATATTTATTGTACTCAATGCTTTAATTTCAAATATTAAACACTATTCTTCCCGCTCCAAGACAGGCACTTCTGTTAGCACACTATGAATTTTCATTATTATTGATAATGACTATTTTTGCAAATACCCGGTTCAGAATTATCGTCCAATACTGAATTCTTACAATAGATATAATTGTTACGATTTGTAATTCGTTTCATAAGACTCAGGAAATGACTCCCACTGTGTGAACTACTTACGTATTTATGAACTACTTTAAAAAATCTCAGTGCGTAAGTGCGTACAATTTCAGTATTATTAATGATAATACTCTTCCGCATTTCGTCACATTATCCTGAGAGAATTTTGCAGTTTTATTATGTTTTAGTTTTTTTTTCGAAGGACAATTACCAAAACAGTTGTAAATAATTAAATGTTAAACACATAAGACATATTATGTTTTGCTTTATGTTTAAAGATGTTTGAGATGTTACTGAACAATTATTTTATCTTACATAATCATCTGTTGTTTTGTTTATTACGTAAGACTTGCCCTTGATCATTGAAACGAGAGCAGCACAACTAATTTTCGTTTTTTCTCTTTTTTTTCTTTTTTTTTTCTAGGACTAAAAAAAAAGTCTGTATCTCAGACATGTTTTTATATAAATATTTGTTAAAAACAAGTAGCAGTTATAAAACAGATAATGTATTTGTTTCAATACACAAAGGAAATTTAATTTTTATTGATTTCTTTTACTTAACGGTGTTAAGTAGTTACACTATCATTGTTTATGGACAACTTAAAAAAAAAAATAAAGAACTAGAGTAATGATAGGATAGATTAAGAATAAGTGTTAGCGTTACCATGTACAGTGAAACCTCTCTAAAGCGGACAGCCGTGGGGAATCAAAAATTGTCCGCTATAGAGAAGTGTCCGCCTTAGAGAGGTGTCAATATTTCCTTTCGTAAATTAGTAAACAATGTAATATCCAATTAGAAAAAAATAATTGCATGAATCATGTATTTACGAATATTACCAAAATGATACTGAACCGGCATTATTCTATGCCATTCAATACTCTATGTTCTAGACACAACATGAAAATAAGATGTTACAGTTTTCTGCACTTTACACTTATCACTACTTACTACGTTTACAGTATGTTCCTTTAATTTGTGGATTAATTGCAGTCCAGTAGTGTCTGTTTTTAGACAATATGCGTACCCGATGGCAGAAGATACTAAATTTGTCTTCTGCTTGGTCAGAGATTCCAGAAGGACAGTAGAATAACGTGGACAGCAGGCAACTGTCAATCACTTTTGTGTCTAAACCAGGTTGAGTGGGAGTGAAATGCAAGCAAAGAACATGAGGGTGTTGCTAAACAGATAATGCTTCGTCTGGATTGCTGAGTAGACGGTTGAGGCGGCAAAATGTTGTCACAATGCTTCCTTGATGACACATGTATGAATTACTAAAAATGTATTTTTACTGTATTTTTCAACTTGTTTCTAGAGAAAGTATCCGTAATGCAGAGGTAAATAATACCTATAAAAGACAGAAAATACTGTCCGTGTCCGTACTAGAGAGTGTCCGTTTTAGAGAGGTTTACCAATATGATTTTTCCTATTACAGTGTTTGGGGATTACAAAATATGTCCGTTACGGGAGGTGTCCGCTTTATAGAGGTGTCCGTTAGTAGAGGTTTCACTGTATATGAAAACTGAATAATTTGACATATATATATATATATATATATATATATATATATATATATATATATATATATATATATATATATAATTTAGAGATTCACCTACACAAAATCAACTAATGTTACTACAATACAGGACAAACTAACTTCTTACCGGATGAACAAGCTAAGTTGTTGATGGCTGTCCGAGAAACAGATTCTAGCTTTGTGCTTATTTACTGTATTGCAACCAATACTAATAATTATACTACTTCAAGTTTGAGTATTGAGTTCACATACTTTGAAAGTTTTAGTTTCACACTGTGAAAATATACTTACTTATATTTATGTAGAAAAGGCCGTTCTGCACCCAGATTAAAACGGAAATTTTCAAAATTGCTGGAATATAGTTCCCCCCAAGTTTCATCTTTCTAACGTGAAGGACTCGTGAGATACTGTAGTTTTGCCATAAATGCTTGAATCACTCTACTTCCCTTAAGATAAACCCTCAAAAATAATCAAAATCGGCCTGACGGTGCAGGAGAAGTTAACCTTCAAAGAGTTTTACACTTCATTTACATATATATCTGAAAACAGCTGTACGATTTAATATAGCCCATTCACAACTACAGTCTTGGTCATTAATCAATGAAAATCAATTGCAATTAATCAATAGACAGTAATTGCTGTGTAAATTAATTGCAAATAAATAAATTGGAAATTACATTCAATTGCAATTGAATGACAGAATTTAATTTCAGTTACTTTACATAGCAATTACTTTCAATTGATTGTTTAATTGCTATTTATTCTAATTTATTAATGGACTACTGCAATTAACAATTGACCATTATTTACTTTAATTGTTAACTGTAACTAACAATTAAGCTTATATAGAAAATATAGCTTAATTATTAATTCAATTGAAATTTGCCCAACATTGGTTTGGAAGAGGTTTTTACTCTTTGTAATATTCACTATGTATATTGAACTTTTTAATTTGAAAAGAAATTTCTTAAAATTGAAAAGAATATATGATAACATATAACCGTGGCATAGTCACTCTTAGAAAAAATTAATGAATAAAAACTTGTACACTTTTGTCGTAATCTATTGTAACATAAAATACGTTAAGAGTTTCTTTTGTGAGATTTTTTTTGCTATGCCCAAATATAAGCACTATACAGATTTGTGAATTTTTTCACTGTTTTATTTGTCGAAATGCAGGATAAATTATCTTTTTTTTTTAAAAAAAAAAAATAATAACCTGTCAATCCGGAATATTTTCCCATGCTCCATGATACACTATTCTTAAATTCCCAATCTGACGTTATGAGACAATATAATAGTAATTTTTGTTATATATAAGCAGAAAAACTTGCTTATATTGATGTTGAAAATAACCACAATGAGCTAACAATCTTTTTCAAGCATATTTATTCGGTTTTAGAAACTAACATTTTTTTAAAAGTCTGGCTTTGCAATCTAATAATAAAAATGGTTTAAAAAAATGTTACGTTTTATTAATGCTTACAGTCCGTAAAACATGGTAGTTATTTTTATGGTGAAAATAACCAAAATCAACTAACTACAATTTATGCACGTATATTTATTAAACATGTGGTTATATATATATATGTTGAAAACAACCCAACTAATTACAATCTTCTCCACCCATTAATGATTGAAAAAATCTCTAGTAGGTTATTTTAGGTTGGTAAGTAATAAAAAGGTTAAGTTAGGTAGATTGTAAGTAACGTTAGGTTAGATAGTAAATGTATTTGGTTAGATACTTAGTAGTTAAGGTTAGGTTAGATAGTGGGTGGGTTATGTAAGGTAGTAAGAAGATTATAATTTAGGATTTAGGATTTAGATTTCTGGGCTTTCAGCAACTATGGCCATGTTAGCCCGTCACATATGAGGTATGACGTCCCTCGGAGAGCACACTATCCGGAGAAAGGGAGGAAAGAAAGTGGCCTGGGACCTATAAGTTAGGTACCATCCCAGCATTTGCCCGATGTGAATGAGGGAAACCTCATTCAGGATGGCTGGCTTGAAAAAGATTTTTTTTTACATTTTTTCGACCGAGTGCCCCCACTCAGAATCGAACCCAGGACTGCTCGCATCGAAAGCGAGAGCGTTAGTAAGAAGATTAGGTTAGTAGTAGGTAAGATTAGATTAGCTATTAAATAGATTAGGTGGTAATAGGTTAGGATAGGTTTGGACTCCGAACTACAATAACCTGAAAATTCTAGAGACAGAAACTGAAGTAAACTGCACTGACAATCTATTTTTGTATTCTACCCCATTAGTACATATCTTTCTATAGAAGATTGTTATGTTGTCCATGTAGTCCTATGTGCAATAAAAAATCGTTTAATAGTATAGGTGGACAAAGTGGTGAGCGGGTCGTGGCCACAAGTGAAACTAACATCAAATCATCCCTTGTCAGCAAGGTTACCAACTACAAAATATGTTTCAATGATCTGCGTCCCAAGTAAAATACCATCCACGCATTTTTGTATGATCGAATGTCGTGTGTATGTACACTCATGTCCAAATTGATTGTCGCATATCTATAACTGTCTTCTTGTAAGAATATAATTTGATAATGATTTTGCAGGGTACTTTTAATACTCATACTATGTGAATAATCGGGAAATGTATATTTATGGTAAATTTCATAGGAAAAGAATTATAAATACTAAAATTATAACGAGTAAAATAAAGTGTTGCTAAATGGACAAGAAAGTTTTATTTTCGTTTTATTGTTCTTATTTACTGCTCTTTTGGTATGAAATTTTCCACATACATGCCTTTGCCGATAATACACATACTAACATTATAAGAAATACCGGTCGAATTCGTTATCAAATTATATTCCTAGAACAACATATTTATAGACATGCGACAATAATTTTGGACATGAGTGTACGAGAATTTTGAAATATTATTCAGTACATTATTAATTTAATAATGTTGTGCAATATTATTTAATACTGGGTTTAATCGGATAACTAGTAATTGATGAACAACTTGTCAATTGGACTTTTTGCCAGTAACATTGATTTATAATCCGTAGTTCGCGGAACAATAGTACTTACTACTCATAGACGAATCTAGGGTTTGAACCTGACATGTCAGCGTTTTTGAAACCAGAATTGTAAATGCTTTTATTTGTTCTACCAAGTACGCATACCGAGTACACAAAACACAACTCGATACCAATTACGGACACTACGGCACCTACGCAGAGTTCACTAAGATCACACGACCCGTTCCGTTTAATCACTCGTGTAGTTTCATACTCTGTCACTAGTATGACATTGTGCGAAAGTGTAATGTCGTTCAGGAACAATAGAAAAGTCAGAAATCGGTTGCTTTGGAAGCCAGTTACATCTTGGTCTTTTCCTTGGTAAATGTGGGTATCAATGATCACATTTAAAGTTCTCTGTTCACTGCACCAACGAGTAGCTGAAATTTTTTTGAAGCCTTCAAAACTATCACTTCCAGTATAATTCTGCTTTACTTGTTCTGTCCACACATCCATGCGCTTATGTGATTCAGACAGAAACACTGCACTCGTCTGAGTGACATCAAATAGATTTACTGCTGCTTCATCTTGCTCTGTGGAATCTACCATATCTACCATTATCAAATTAAGGGCATGAGCCATACAATGTGTGTACACATTTTCATGGTTGTTCTGTTTCAAATAACTCTGCACACCTTCGTAGCAACTCTTCATATTCGACGACCCGCCAAACGAACAGCCAACCACATTTACCATAGACAAATATTTACACGTCGTAATAGGGACTCAGGAGCTCCTTGGTGGCTAAGCGTTTAGGGTGACTTCAACTTTCGCCTATTCAAGATTCGGCTATTAACCTCAGGCAATGGAATGTACAGATGTTAACTGTAGAGAAAGTGTAGGCGATCAAGATTCTCCTTTCAAGATCTGCCTAATGCGAAATTATGTTGGTACTCGTAGTACTGACAAGAAATGACACAAAAATTTTTAGTTTCTAAATTTAAAAAGAAAATAGAATATATTTTAAAAAGTACATATGAAAATAGGGATATAGTATACGTAAGACCGCAGTAGTTCCAGAAGGAGGTGGACGCTCATACTTTTACGAATTATTCATTGAGTATCTACGAACTTAACAAGGGGGTAACAAACTCACTTTGATTGACTTCGCGAGTGATACGAAAATGAAAAAGAACTTACCTGTTTGTTGTTCTTCTGCCTGTGTTGACATTAGGCATTTCGTGATGTGCAAATGTTTGAGAGATGTATGTAGTAGTAGCAGGTCTAGCGTGATTGCTTTGGTGGTTTTTGTGTACGGAAGGTGGGGTTTATTCCGTACAGGTTTGCGTCATTGTGTATAGGTTTTCGTGAATGCAACGCGAATTTTGCTTTTTCATGTTTACTTTGTTTTTGGTAATTTACATTTAAGTATAATGCTTAGAATTACGTGTATAAATTGAGTAAAATTCCTCGGTGATCGTATTACATCTTGGAACTCTAAGTATAGGTGTGTTTTCCGTCTGGGTTCTGCGTGTTTTCCGTCTGGGTTTTCTTGGTTTTGGGTCTGCGCACATTGACGGTAGGTGTTTCCGATAGAAGACAGAAGACGATGAGGGAAAAAGGGTATGTAATTTTCTTGTTTTAAAAATCTTTGTTTTAGTTAAATCATCTATTAAAAATAAGTAGAAAATAAAAACAAAATAGTGAATAGTTCTTTTTGGACGTGTAAGTCGTGTTATGTATGTGCTAGGGATGCGGTTTTTGGGAATAAAAGAGAATTTCGGAGGACATGTGGCCTCCTTTCTTTTGAAGAAAAAGTATCCCCTACAAACGCGGTTTCATAACTTTCTCTTGGAAGTAGCTCGAATATATCCTCCTAGTATTTGATTGATTCGATATGATGCTTTCTGTTCCTTATGTCTTTTTACTTTCATTCCTCACATTTGCCCTTGACTTGATATGTGCATGTGAAGTGCCCTTGTACTTTATCTATAAGCGTGTGTGTGTGTGAGGGGCGGGGATTTAACGCATATCGCATGTTTTGTGCTCCTTCTGCTCCTTATTGTCCTTTTACTTGTATTCCTCACATTTGCCCTTGTACTTTATATGTGCATGTGTAGTGCCCTTGTACTTTATAAATGAGTGGGGGGGGATTTAACGCATATCGCATGTCGTGTGCTGCAGGATACTTCTTACTCTTGCATTACGTAGGGAAATGGTATTTCATGTGGAAGTGGTAATAGAACACAGAAGAAACGCAGATCAGGGTGTATTCACACTTTTTATTGGAGTGTGAATACAAGATGATCTGGGCTTCCTATGTGTTCTGTTACCACTTGCACATGAAATAACATCATTTCCCTACGTAATGCAAGAGTAAGAAGTATCCTGGAGCACCGGAAACAAGGGCGGTCTCATGTATACTATTACCGAAAATAGTATAAGCGCAATTACTGTATATGACTAGTTATATGTTTGTCATCGAAATATGAAAATGTTAAATGAAGTTAGAAAATGCCTTACAGAAAGCAAAATGAAGTGACAGAAATCCTTCGATACTTTGGATAAATCATAATACAAAGCACCAAGAATCACTAATCACACATAAATGAAATGCAGTGTCCTAACAGCACAAGATGTACTAGGTATGTGCCATTTATGTGTCCCAGCTACTTTTTAGGTACTCTACACTTGGCATATATGATATGACCATTTTGAGCTGGAGATAAAGGTTATTTGTACAATGATCATTCATGAACATTTTATTTATTACATCTTTCGATTATACAGGGTTTGTCCGGGAAGTAATAGGACTGATTTTATTCCGCCATGACTGTACTTCGGAGCGTGCGCGCACCGACTGGATCCGGTAAAGGGCGTTCCTAGCTAACGAACGAGCGGTTGGTCAGTTGTCTCCGAGCACACGGAGAGTCAGGACAGGCTTTTTCGCGCGACGTGTTTCTGTGAGTGATGCAAGCCGAAAATGCAGCGTTCGTTAGAGCAGAGATACGCGATTAAATTCTGTGTTAAACTCCGTAAATCTGCGACAGAGACGTTTGATATGATCAAGCAGGCTTACCCAGATGATGCTTTAGCAAGAAGTGGTGTGTTTCGGTGGCACAAGGCCTTTTCGGAGGGCCGGGAAGAGGTCGCCGATGAAGACCGTGCTGGAAGACCTTCGACTTCGACAAACACCGACAATGTGACTCGTGTGCGCGAAGTTTTGAACTCAGACCGTCGACTAAGTATTCGTTTAATTGCCCAGATGTTAAATTTACCAAAAACTGTGGTTCATGAAATTGTGACGGAGCATTTGAACATGCGCAAGGTGTGCGCGAAGATTGTCCCAGAAGTACTCACTGACGACCAGAAATTGCGGCGAGTGGAATTGTGCCAAGAAAATTTAAACATGCGTGAAAGTGACCTCCAATTTTTAAATAACGTAATCACAGGTGACGAATCATGGATCTTTGAGTATGATCCCGAGACAAAGAGGCAATCTTCCGAGTGGCACACGCCGGCGTCTCCTCGCCCAAAAAAGGGAAGAATGAGCAAATCCAAAGTGAAAACGATGCTCATTGTCTTTTTTGACATCAAAGGCATCGTCCACCATGAATTTGTTCCTCCTGGACAAACCGTCAACGCCGAGTTTTACGTGGAAGTACTCAAGAGACTCAAACGAAGGGTCAATCGGGTCCGACCAGACATCGGAGCCGACTGGAAGCTGCACCACTAAAACGAAATATATTATAAAAACACTTCGCTTTAGCCCTGATTCGTTTATGTACCTTTAAATCACTACGTTATTATAATAAATATATCAACTACTAATTACTAACCATAAACATGAATTGTGTCCAGATATCGTCGATTTATTCTTCTGTTTTATACGTACATGAAATATCAACAGCAACCATAGCTTTTGTACATATCTTCCAATTTCGTGTGTATAACTCAGTAATAATCTTTCCCATAACAACTAATAATCTTGTCAATAACAAACTGATAGTTTTTGTCATAGTCTTTTCCCATGACAACATGTCCTGTCAATAACAGCGTTCTTTCTTTTAATTACATCTAAGCTATATGCTTAATTATTGCGCCTCTGATCAGTGTTGGTAAAATGGGTACAGATTAATTATAATAGGAATGTATCGCTGTATGAATGTCGCCCAGAACGGGAATTCCGTAACAGTATTATAGTGAAGGAAAGAACCCTGTATATTTTCAAAACATTCACTTTTTGAATAGCCCTCGTACTAATTATTACTAAATCAACTCTCCTATTAATTATTATTATTACATCAATATAAGTAGTTTTCTCTTCTCTTCTTTCTCCATATATATATCAATTCATTTATAACAACATTTTTCTTTTATTACTAATCACATATCATAAAGCGTCGATTCATTAAAAAATATTATTTGTGGGTCTATTCAAAATTATAAGTAACTGATGACTTACACAGAGTTACTAGTTAATTGTTCCTCTTTTACATTGAGCGATAACATTCATATACAAACAACATTATTTACAATTAAGATTGCCATCATATCACACGTCAACAACAAGATCAGAAGGTAATAATTACATTTAAAAGCTTCAATTTAAGTTCACTGTCATGGATTTCAAGTTAACACAATCAAATCTCTTTTGAACATGTAAAGTAAAATAAAGGTAAACATAACATTCAAAGTTAATACAAAGATAAGATAAATTAATCACATCATAACATGTTGCTCAAATATAAAGTCCAAATGAAGTATTCATAACACAACTCATAACATCTGAGAGAATAAATTAAGAATTGTTATCCAAGTTTAATTTAGTTAACAGATCAGGGTTGACTAAAGTTTCAACTAATTTCAACCATTTGTTTTTCGTGATTTTCGAAGGTTGCCATACCTTTAGTTCGTCAATATTGCGAAACCCTATAGATTTGCCCGTTTTAACATCAACTAATTCAAACACTTTAGGGTTAATTTCCTTAACACATAGGTAAGGGCCAGCATAGACATCACAAAACTTATAAATTCGCTTTAAACTAGCATTGCTTTGCGGATGGAGCTTCAGAAACACCATGTCGCCAGTTCTGATCTGATACTTATTCTCCTGTTCTTGCTTTACCTTTTCATTGCGTCGTTGAAATTTCTGAGATCGACGAGTTCGAACCATACTTGTCAAATGTGAGGGTTCCAAATCCTCCGAATCTCTTAACTTTATATCAAAATGATGTTCAATAGAGTATATTATATCAGTTCCGTTATGTATATTTGCCGGAGCCACTCCGAGCGAATCAGAGATAGAATAATTTAAGAAATAAGTAACTTGAGTAACATATTTTACCCAATCCGAATGTTTGTCTTTACACAAGTGTCTGAAAAGTGTGCCAAAATGGCGATGAACATTCTCCACCACGGAACTGCTAGGATGATATGGGGTAACAAAATGGACTTTGATACCCGCATTAGCCATTGATCTTATAAATGAGTCGCTACGAAACTGTGGACCGTTGTCGCATAGAATATGTTCTACCGTTCCACAATGAGGTATGTATACATTCAATATACGATATATAATGGCTGAGGACGTCGCTTTTCTCAAAGGGTAGGCCACAACATAACGAGAAAATATATCCATCACGGTAAGCAAGTAGGATTCTCCAGAAGATGCCCTTGGTAAAGGACCATATAAATCTATAGACAGGAAATAGTGAGGTCTATCAGGTAGTATTGAAAGCATCGGCTTATTGACAGCACGGTTATTATGTTTAATACGCATACATTCTTCACAATCACTAATATATGTTTTAATAGTACGTCTGAGAGATTTCCAATAAAAGGATTTATTAATTAGGTCAAAAACCTTTCGATAACCAAAATGCCCAAAATCGTCGTGATACGCCTTCAGTATCTTAGGAATTAATGCAGGAGGAACGCAGATTTTCTTGCGATCTTTAAATTTAAAGTCTTTAATCAATACACATCATTTGAAAGCACGAACGTGGTATTCCACCCTTTGGGACAATTACAACCTGGGGCACATGACGACAGATGGTTTATAATTTTCATATAATCCTCGTGATCTCTTTGATTCTTTATCAGGTCTTCTAAATCTACATGAGCAATTTCATCCTGAAGAATCTTAAAGACGTTGATACTCAAGATGCGCTGTTCTTCACCAGGGAATATTCTTGACAATGCATCCACGGGACCATTATTTATCCCTTTTATATGCTGTACTTCGAAATCGAAGGACTGGAGTTCTAACGACCATCTCAATAATCTATTGTTGTACCCTCGTATACTGCGAAGATAACGTAGCGAACTGTGATCGGTGATTACCGTAAAATGGCACCCACTAATATACGGAGCAAACTTCTGGATCGAAAAACGTATTGCTAACAGTTCGATTTCAGTAGTAGTGTACCCCTTTTCTGCTTTCTTGAGTGTCCGACTCACACAATGTATGACAGCGGGATTTTCCATTGTAGGATTAGGTTGCCAAAGAATTCCAGATATTCCCGCTAGAGAACCATCACACTGCACAAAAAAAGGCATATCATAATTCGGATGATTTAAACGAATATTTCGCATTACACAGTCCTTCAGTTGGTTAAAACTTCGTTCCTGCAACACACCCCACTGCCATGGTATTCCCTTTTTGGTAATAGAGAATAAAGGTTGTGCAATTTCAGCAAAACGGGGAATCGATTTTCGAAACCAATTGAACAACCCTAAAATTTGGCGAGTTTGTTTTACATTGGTCGGCGGAGGCAGATCGTTAATGGCCTGAACTTTGGACTCACTGAAACACAGACCTTCAGTATCGATCTGATAACCAAGAAATTCTATTGACGTTTTGAAAAATTTTGATTTTTCCAGGTTTAAAGTAAACCCAGACATTTCCAAGCGTTTTAACACAATATCCAGATATTTCAAATAATCTTGGTAATCTTTTCCCATAATTAATATATCGTCAGCATACACTATTACATTACTCCTCAGATCTTGACCCAGGACTTGATTTAAGCATGAAGCCAACGCTGCACTTCCATTGATCAGACCAAAAACTACTCGGTTATATTCGTATAGATGTCCTTCGAAGGAAAAGGCCGTGTAGGGTCGTGATTCCTTATCTAGCAGGATTTGGTTATACGCCATGACCAAATCGAGATTCCCAAAAATAACGTTCCCTTGTAATGTACTCAAAATTTCTTCTACAGGTGGGTATCTGACTTGTTGTAATTTTATACACGAGTTCAATTTACGCATATCTAAAACAATTCTCAGGCGTCCATCCTTTTTCGGTACAACATGAATGGGGTTTAAGTGAACACTTTGGGACGGACTAATTATCCCGTCACGCAACATTTCTGAGATTTGTTTCCTTACATTTTCCCTGAACCTGTAGGGAATTATATAGGGTTTAGTAACAATTGGGTTTTTGTTATGTACCTCAAGTGAATATAGGAAATCTTTACAACAACCAGGGCGGTTGGAAAATACCTTTCGGTGTTTATGCAAAATCTGTACAAACTGTGAAGTTATATCTTGATCTTTAATTTCCAAATCATGTAAAATTTTTTGGACATAAAGATCGAACGGATAAGCTTCCTCACCTTCGTCAACTAAATTATTTACCATATTGCATTGAAGCGAACTTTCTTCCATACGAGAAATCAATTTTTGTGTTATTCTGTCAGATAACCCAGGTAAAGTAAATGTTTGGTTCTCAAAGTTTAAAATTACACGAAATTGTGTTATGAAGTCAAGACCAATCAAAAGGTTTTCATTTAACTCATTTATTACTAGAATAGGGAGATTAATATCCCGTTCTTGCACAGACAGGACAATATGAGTTCTGCCCATGACTCGCTTTTTATGTTTCCCTGTATAATCAACTAATATCAGATTTTCAAGCTTTTCCAATCTGGGATTTGAATATTCTTTAGCAATCTTACTCCAAAATGAAAAAGACAACAGCGACGCGTTAGCTCCCGTATCGAGTAAAGCATTTAGAGAAATTCCATTAACCTTCACAGGAATTCTTGCCGTACAGAACGACTTCAAAAATACAAAATCATTGTCATAATTATATGAATCGTCGATGTCATCGTCGGTTTCCCAACAACAATTTGCAATGGGTAAATACTGATATACACAACGTCTATTTACTACATCAAATTTATATTTATCATCATATTTATCCTTAAATAAATTACCGTCGTTCTCAAATAAACTATTAGATGAACATTGAGACGAATAATCATGAGAACCTTCAGCTGATATGGGATTAACCCCAACCATATCAGCGGGTTTTAGTTTAAATTATGATTAATAAACGAGTCAATTAAAGTACATTGAACACCACAATCTTGGTTATTTTCTCTTGATCCATTTCCTATTTCATTTATTACTTCGGTCCTATTCCGACAGTTCCTGCCATCTCGAGATCTCCAATTGCATCTGTTTTGAGTTACACCGGTATGCATGACATTGTTACTGTAATTGCGTCTTCCACGAAAGTTTCTCCCGTTCGTCCAACTGTTCCTCGGATTATTATAATTCGTTCCATTTCTACCGCTAGAATTGAATCTTCCATTGGCTCCAGTTCCAGTACGTATAACAGATCTCTCACTAACTCCAATGCCAGTATTGTCACGTGATCTCTCATCGCTGCGAAGATTTTCGGTATTTTCATTAGTTATATTCAAGTTTCTGACGGCAATCGGATTCGATGGATTACGATTACTCCCATTAGGATTCGGGAATTGATTCTCAAAGTTTTGAACTAAAATTATGAGATGATTGAAGTTTACGCATTGAGCTGACAACAGAATTTGTTGTAATTTATACGGCAATAAAATGCGTACGGAAGCGATTATTCTGGATTCGGGCTGAAACGGATTGACGAGTTTAAGTTCATTATATGCATTGATTGTAAAATCCGTAAGAGATTTATCGACCCGAGGTGAATAGTGTCGAGTTCGCACCATCGCATCACGGTTAGCTAACAAGAAATCATTTTCGTAATTAGCCAACAAGGCCCGTTTAAATTCTTCGTAGGATTTTATATGGTCGCGAATAGCCTTAAACCACAAGGAACAAGGAGGAAGTAACAGATGTGGTAACAACTTCATAAATTTAGATTGATCTACACCCATAATTTCACACTCTGCTTCAAATTTTTCTAAAAACGAGCTTGCGGTTTCGTCACACTTACCGCTGAATTTAGTCATGGCCTTAATTTCACTGACCTTAACATTTATTTTGCTATAGTTATGTTTTTGTTGGCGTTGATAATGGTCTGGAACCCTTTCGCACTTATTTATCTCCTTTCTCCTTTTGCGATCTGGACTTTGGAATCGCCTTCTGTGGTTTTCCACAACTAAACCATCATCAGTAGAACTCTTAGAAGAAGATATCCCGTCAGTTTCTATTAATGGAGTTCTCGGGCAGTGATGCAATGCTTCCTGTTGAAGATGCAATGTTTCCTGTTGATGATGCAATGTTTCCTGTTGATTGGGAGTACCCAAAGCCTCCTTATACATAGGATTATTGTAGTCACATTCCCTCTCTTGTAACGATCTGATTTCCTCTTGTATGTTGGATATCAGTATGCTATGTGAATTGACCTGGGCAGTAATATTCGCTATCTGACTTTTTTGTTGGGCTGTCGTCGATTCCATGGTTTCAACGACTTTCTTTATCGACTCGGTTTCTAGAGTTAGTTGATCCTGTCTATCTTGCCATTTGTTACTAAATTGTTGAAACCTGGTATCAACTTCTCGTGTCATATCATTTGTAATTTTGATGGTAACTTCATCAGCTAATACTTGCAAATTTTCTTTCGAATTGTGTTGCAAGCGGTCAAAATTCTCTTGCACACCTTGTACTTTATCTGCAAGAGATTTATGCTGCACTAGTATCTGTTCTAGCTTTTCATCGTTCAGTTTTTGTTGTTGATCAAATTTCTGTTCTAACTTTTCATCTAGCTTTTCATCTAGCTTTTCATCGTACAATTTTTGTTGTTGATCAAATTTCTGTTCTAGCTTTTTATCTAGCTTTTCATCTAGCTTTTCATCGTACAATTTTTGTTGTTGATCAAATTTCTGTTCTAGCTTTTCATCTAGTAGTTGACTAAACATATCAATAAGATTAGAATAGGAATGTTCAGACACAGTTACGGCATTTCCAGATATGGTTTCATTTGAAATACTGGATACTTCTTCAATCTCGGAATCCTGCATATTGCTAATTCTTTGGATTCTCTTCCCACTTCTCAAAGTAGTGAAACTCATAAAATACGTATACACATAAACTCAGTTCTTACTATTCTTCGGAACTAAATAGTATAGTATAGTCCCGGGTTTCGGCACCAGATAAAACGAAATATATTATAAAAACACTTCGCTTTAGCCCTGATTCGTTTATGTACCTTTAAATCACTACGTTATTATAATAAATATATCAACTACTAATTACTAACCATAAACATGAATTGTGTCCAGATATCGTCGATTTATTCTTCTGTTTTATACGTACATGAAATATCAACAGCAACCATAGCTTTTGTACATATCTTCCAATTTCGTGTGTATAACTCAGTAATAATCTTTCCCATAACAACTAATAATCTTGTCAATAACAAACTGATAGTTTTTGTCATAGTCTTTTCCCATGACAACATGTCCTGTCAATAACAGCGTTCTTTCTTTTAATTACATCTAAGCTATATGCTTAATTATTGCGCCTCTGATCAGTGTTGGTAAAATGGGTACAGATTAATTATAATAGGAATGTATCGCTGTACCACGATAACGCCCCGGCTCACACCGCCTTTCTTGTGAACAGCTACGTGACCAAGGCCGGCATCCCAACGCTTCCGCAGCCGCCCTACAGCCCAGGTGTGCCCCCCCCCCCGGACTTCTTTTTGTTTCCTCACCTGAAACGCCCGATGAAAGGCAAGCATTTTGAGACGACAGAGGGGATCCAAGCAGCTTGCACCGCGGCTCTCAAGGCTATTCCGGAGAATGACTTCCGTGACGCCTTTAATGCTTGGAAATCACTCTGGCAGCGCTTCATCGACGGAAAAGGAGCCTATTTTGAAAGTTTTTAAAGAATTGTAACGATTGGCTCAATATTTTTTTTAAATCGACTCAGTCCTATTACTTCCGGACAAACCATGTATATTAATATGCAAGATCTACAACTTAATCTATGTTTCGAATCGCACTATGTCCCCAATAATGATTAAACGTGAAACATTATGTACAAGAAAAGAAAATATGGTTCAGATAGAGTTAGTTTCTATGCAAAGGATTCGAAATGAATAAATGAAATGAAATTACTACGTAGTTCTACGTCTCATGATTATGTACAGAGACTAAGAGAGACGATGATGATGACAATGAATGAAATTACTGAAAGAATAAAGGAGGAGAAAACGGGAGAACTCTGAGAAAACTCACACATATGTTTGTCCACCACAAAATTTAGTTGGCACGTGCGCGGTTTCAAGTTTGATTTTATGCCATGTAAGTCAGTGGTCAACAGTATCGTGTTGCTGAGTTTGTATAGGAGTTCCCATTCCCTTCCACTTTTTCGTAGCATCAGAGGTAAAAGTGGATCTGCAAAGGTAGGAGGACCTATGGCGTTATGAAAGTGAGGTAACGGCGTCCTCCTGAGTTCTCCCTCACTTTACCCCTGCATAGCACTGATTATCTTATCCTACATTTATATTACATGAACATGATCGAATGATAAACTAATACTTTGAACTTACATAGTCTGTATCTAGCCTAGGCACGTTTAAGGAATGGTGGCTAAAACTTATCTTTGGGCCAACCTACGTTTCTATGAAAAGACTCACAAGTAAACCTTACTTTTGGGTGAATCGAGTTGCTGACTGAGAGACATATGAGAAAGCAGTACTAAATGTGGTCAGTATTTCAGTGAAGTTGTAGGTGCGAAGCTCCAGGGGTTTAGGAGATATAGCTACCAGAACATCACATGGAAATACAGAATAGTCTTCATACAGTTGGAAGTAAAAGCTCTGTAAGACCTCTTGTAACGACAAAAGGTGAATAACAAATATATAGGTACATATTAGGACTAGGGGAAGTCATATAGTAAGGGTATACCTGACGGCGGCCATCTTGAAATCCGCCATTTTGAATTAAGGTAAAGTTTTTAAAATAGGAATAGGGTCATATGATACATGGTTTAAGGCGCAAATTTAATCAGAAGAACAATGGTGACGTTAATTTTGATTTACGTACAATTGGTAAAAAGTTACAGGGAAATTAAATATTGTTGCAGCATATGTATTAGTTCTTTACCCCACCTTGTAAATTTTGTGTTAATGATAATAATTAAATAGAAAGCAGGTGGATAAATATTAGGTCTATGGTAAGAGTTACCTTGATGGCGGCTATGTTCAAATCCGCCATTTTGAATCAGACAAAAGTTTTAAACAAAACGTATAACAGTGACACCTTATTAATAGCAAATTTTACCATAACTACAACGGTATAACGATTTTTGCTTTATCATTAACCAGCACAAAATTAAATGGATCGCTCCTTACGACTACTGCTTTGACGGAATTGTTAACGACAAATGTGTCAAGTGTAACTCGATTGCCTTTGTCAGGTGTGCTCACTGTGAGCAAGGCATTTGTGCAAGTCATGCACTCTTTTTTGAACTACGTATTGATTGTACTAATTGATTACTTTTGTGGAAGAAAGACCGAAGTTCAATTATGACTCAATTCCACTTTGGTCATTTTTCCTTAAACTAGCAACTTGTTTATGCGATAACAAATGCTGGTTAATGATAAAGCAAAAATGGTTATACCGTTGGAGTTATGGTAAAATTTGCTATTAATAAGATGTTACTGTTATGCGTTGTGTTTAAAACTTTTGTCTGATTCAAAATGGCGGATTTGAACATGGCCGCCATCAAGGTAACTCTTACCATAGACCTAATATTTATCCACCTGCTTTTTATTTAATTATTATCATTAACACAAAATTTACAAGGTGGGGTAAAGGACTAATACATATGCTGCAACAATATTTAATTTCCCTGTAACTTTTTACCAATTGCGCGTAAATCAAAATTAAAGTCACCATTGTTCTTCTGATTAAATTTGCGCCTTAAATCATGTATCATGTGACCCTATTCTTATTTTAAAACTTAACCTTAATTCAAAATGGCGGATTTCAAGATGGCCGCCGTCAGGTATACCCTCACTATATGACTTCCCCCTAGTCCTAATATGTACCTATATACCGGTATTTGTTATTCACCTTTTGTCGTTACAAGAGGTCTTACAGAGCTTTTACCTCCAACTGTATGAAGACTATTCTGTACTTCCATGTGATGTTCTGGTAGCTGTATCTCCTAAACCCCTGGAGCTTCGCACCTACAACTTCACTGAAATACTGACCACATTTAGTACTACTTTCTCATATGTGTCTCAGTCAGCAACTCGATTCACCCAAACGTAAGGTTTACTTGTCAGTAATGCTGTCAAAATTCCAATAAATCATTATTTGAAGAATGAGTTATTCGAACAATTATGTGGATAACTAATGGTAATTTTAAACGAATTGAAATTGTTTCATGAGAATAACAATAGAAACATCTTATTCAAATATTCAGTCAAGAACAGGAAAAAAATATTCGAATTACGAATATTTTAATAACTGTAACACCACTATACGAAACTCTTTTTACTAAAGATAAGATTGTAAAAGCAAACTAAAAGCTTAACTAATTTCTAGTTTATAACCTGGAAACTTACTATCAACTTATTCTATCTGCAAGTGGGAAAATACAAAGACTTAAAAAGAAAAGTGGTTACACTGTTAGATTTCCAGCAAAACACAAAGAATCGCTGACAAATGGGTTACCATGACATGATATTAAAATTAAATTAAATTCGTTTGTGGCTATTTGACACTAGGTACAAAAAAATCAGAATAACTTATATCGTAAGGATATTAAACAACTTGTTAATCCAGTATCTACTGTATGTATATACTGAATTCAGAACTACTTAGATCTTGTTTATACGGTATCCTCAATTCTGATTCTCCACATATCCTTAGCCCTCCACGTTGGTCTAATGCAGTGATCGCCAAACCGTCGGTCGCGAGCTACTAGTAGTTCGCGGGAACATTTTCGGTAGATCGCGTTAACGCTCCGGTTAGCTAACCTTGATTCCTCCACTGAGCTGACGCTAACGACAGGGAGCGCTGACGACAACATCTGCTTGTTTCTCCCGCGCAAGCGCCATTGTCAGCCTTATCTCACAGTTGATTGTATACGCGTGGGGTTGTGCACGTTATGTTTTTCGTCTGTATATTAGACATTTGCTAACTTGGATACTTTGATTTCATATTTACCAGTAAGTTTATAGGCAATAAACAAATGTAAGTTTTTTTTTTTTTAAGTTGGTAGTTGTTTTGGGTAGTAGCTTACTGTAGGATTTAAAAACGGTACGATAACTCAAAAGCTTCATAAGTTTGGTGACCACTGGTCTAGTGGCTAGCCTAAGTTCCCTTGGTGCATGAGATTCCGGGTTCGACTTTCGGTGGGAGAGTATTGAAAGCACTACGGTTTCAGTACTCCGGATTCCAACTTAAACTGTAAGTAAATCTGTAAACCCACATCTCATGTAGCCTTGTTGCTGGAAAAGGATGCTACTCCAACAAACAAACACATAATCCATTTAACTCTACATTCTTGCCTCCTAGCTCTCGTTATCAACGTAATCTTTTGAACTAATACAGTGGAAACGAACTATCTACTCTTACCCTATTTTGCTGGCTTAGTGGGCTTGCTAAGCTACTTCCGGTAAATAAGCTAGAACTTGCATTTGACCGCAATACTTAAACAACACATCTTTGTATTAACTTTGTTTCTGGCATTACATTCTATTATAATTTAACAATTGTTTGATCAGGAATATGTTGTCGTCATTTTATGGAAAATTTACAGTACAGATGTACAAGATTATAGGTTAATATGTTTTTCTTTTTACACGTGTTGAAATAAAACCTTGACATCACGTATGATATGTGTAATAACAATATGCTTTATCCTAAAGTAACATTACAATGCATGTCAGGTAATGTTATGAAAGGCAATGTAGTTAACATCTTGAGAAATGTAGTTAACGTCTTCGGTACAGTCCATAATTATTATAGCAATTAGTGCATCTATCCATAACGAGCGAGAGTATGTAATTTTTTTCTGTGATTACTTCCTTTATACATAGTAGTTTCCTCGTGTAATTAGGATTTTTACTCAACAACGTGTTCTTTAGAAAAAATTCTCATTTTTTCGTGGGGGGGGGGGACTAGTAGGAGATAGGAGGAATAATACTTATTTCACGTCATTTCATACTGATTGGAAGTTTTCTTTTAAAGAATAAATATTATTATTTTGATGTGTAAATATTCTGTTAACGCCATGTTATATAACACTGTCACGTGATTTGTGATGAAATAATTATTTACTACTGTTATTGTCATTTAGAGGATAATTTGTAAGTGTATTCTTGTGTCTATTCTGGCTTGCATTGTTGAGTGTTGTTCCTTGTAGCATCTGACTACACTATATAAGTTTTTAAAAATGGACACATTTGGAGCGTAGTCACTGCAAACAGAAAAAATATATAATGAGCAATCCATAGAGACGTTCCAGGCAGGGGTATAAGTGGCTCTGTAAAGATAGAGGGATGAATGACGTCACGCCGTCCACCGTGCCTATCTTTGCAAATTGTATTTCTTTTTAGGAAGTAGAGGGACGCCATAGATATTTTCTGGAAGTGGGAGGACGACATTCCCCCCATTTCCTCCCTAACTTGGTTCCAGGGAAATAACTACTGCTCAAAACAATTGTAAATAGTGCCTATGTATGGAAAAATTTTGTAATATTGCTTTTTATACTACTTGGAGGACGCTGAATGATCTCAAATTTGGGATATTTATATTTACTTATGTCCATGGATGTAATGGAATGTAAGGAAGTATACGGCATATAACTACATATTATTTTATTGGCCCAGCGTCTACCTAATATTTTAAACTTATTTTAAATTTACGAAAAAAACAAACGCATATAGGGGTTTGATATACGCTGTATTTTTAGGTACTCGTAAAACAATTACCTACCAAAAAACTATCGGAGCGAATATCTACCAAAATTCTAGAATTACGTCACTGTTTATATCCTAACTTTGAGGTTATTTTGCCCGTGAACCCATTAATGAATATTTATTAAATGATTCCATTGGATTCAATGATATCCTCAAATTAATATAAGTTCGTTATCGCAAATTCGTGTACTCTCCCACTGCTCTAGTGATTAGCACACGTTTGATGCGTGTGGTCTCGGATTCGATTCCCGTTGAGACAGTATTGAACGTGTTATGGTTGTTCGGATACCACCTTAAACTGTACGTCCATTTCTCATGTAGGCTCGATGCTGAAGAAGGACACTAAATTTTAACATACAACTTCGAGCATCATAAGATGCGCTTTCCTTTTTCTTAAAAAAAAAAGAAGAAGAAAGAAAGAAAGAAAGAAAAAGAAAACTTGTCCTTGGTCCTTTAAATTAGCTTTTTCGGGCCAGTGCTATACAGTATGTAATGCAATCGTAACACACTTGAGCATAACGAATGCATCTTTTTGTCTTAAAATTTCAAAGATGACTAATGAACGAGAGTGTTCTAAAAGGATGTGTATTTCGTAACATCGTTTTTTAACGCAGCTCAAGCGGAGGAAACGAAGGATTGTGTCCTTCACGCCTATCTGAATTGTCACAGGAAGATTTTATTGTGGGGGGAAAAGTCCACATCAATGACAATGAAGTAACTTTTTTTTCACTAAGTATATCTCCATGCGTTACGATAATCTAGTAGGAAGTATTGATCATTCGAAAATGTTATATTTGTAAAATACAATAAAACAATCGATATTTTATTATTATTACCATCCGAAAAATAATTGAAACTGGAGCAGAAGTAATAATTGAATAAAACTGTAAATTGATAATGCAGAAAAATATATAAGTTGTGTTACAGATGTGCATAATAAGGAGAACACAGGTATCCTAACAAAATAATTATCATCTAAACTCGAACATAATAAAGGAGCCATCTTATGCTAAATCCTGCTTCACCAGATCGATTATTATTCCCCAATGAGCTAAATTGGATGCCTTTTCTAATAACTGACTTTCAGTATAGCTGTTTTGAATAAATTGATGTAGTCATGCATTATTATCATGAGTAAGTACAAGAGCTTGTAATTTGTCTTCGTCCTGTCACACAAACACTGACATTCTACGAGGGGGGCGTGTCTTTACTTGTTTTGCTTCGAATGTTAGGCCTATGTATGTTATTGAAAATTATAGTTAACCTGGCATATTACTTCTTTTGATTATTTAAATAGTTCGGTTAGAATGGATTTTCAAACTGATTGTTTATTGCGAAATAATGATGAGAATTTACGGTGAAGATTCTAAATAGTGTAATAAATTCTGAAAATATTTATTAAGATATAACTGGTCTGCACTAGCTACTAAATACTAATAGCGTTTGCGCAATTACTAAAGACAAATTGCAGCGGGAAGCTAATGATAATAATAATAATAGCATTTATATAACCTATTAAATGAAATACGGGATTGAAAAAAATAAGAATAATATCTCATTTGCTACCTTGTACTCGATCTGGATGATGCGTGTGCGTTGGTCCCTAAATATATGCTGGTTTAATCACCTTATTGCTCTCCATACCCATAAATGCATCAATCATAGTATTAAGTTAGCTAGATTAGAGTAGGTAGGGTTAGATTAGGTTAAGTATGATTGCGTTATTATTATATTATTATTGTTATTATATGCTAGTATGCTGACTTCGTGACTAGGCCTAATAATATATTATTACTGAATAAATTTCCACAAATGAAATGGACCTTTTAATATTGCTAATGTAGAAATGTAATCCTCCTTAATAGGAAATAGAAAACTATATCTTTTGCTAGATAAATATAAACTTAAGATTTAAAATGAATATAACATTGCTTCTTTAGATAAATGTGAAAATAATGAAATTCTTATATATGGAAATATGACTTGTACAGTAAGTCATTGTACAGTCCAATGAAAGAATAATATTAATGTGTAATTTACAATTTAACCATGTTACTATGGACTACATTAACAATGTCACTACTTACGTGGAGCATAGGTAGCATGGAAAACTATTCGTAAGGGACCAGGCATAGAGAGAATTCGTATGCTAGGAATTAAAAGAAAACATCCAGACTAACAAGGTACATTCGCGAAGTGTCCCCTCGGGATTCGTCTAAAATTGATTTAAATGCAAAGTTCTCTGCAACCGGCAGCCATCTTGGACCCGCCATATTGAATTCAATTTTCGGTTTTTCAAATGGGAATAGGTGCATGTGATACATCAAATTCATACAAAATTTTCTCGGAAACTCATTGATGTAGTGAGTGATAACACGTGTCAGAGAAACAGTACTTGACCCTATTTGTTTTGCATATACCCACATTCATGTCCAATTATATCTTAAAAAAAAAAAAAAAAAAAGCAATTTTGTGACCGAGCGTTATAGTACTGAATGATTGAATTCCGAGTATATGAAGGCTCATAAATATGTAAATTACCCTTATGGGCCGCTAAAATTAGTACAATACACTTTGGGCCGCGGAGAACTTTGCATTTAAATCAGTTTTACATGAATCCCGAGGGGACACTTCGCGAATGTACCTTGTAAGTAATTATTTGCTTCTTATCGACTGTAAACAACTGAATAAGCCAACGCTTGGAATATGAGATGTATTAAATTTATCATATACAATTTAAGTATGTTACCAACTACTTTGCTACAAAAGATAGCCAGTTAATTTACAGTGTTTCAGCGTAAGTATACAAGACATCAAATACATAATGAATCTTCATCGGCATATAATATGTACTATTTAAGTTGTTTCAATTGTTATTGCTGAATACAGTTAACTTTAATAAAAGTTAATTCTTCTTCCAAAACTAACCTTTTTTTTTTTTTTTTTTAGTCAGATACAAGAAAAATAAGAATCCATATCTCATATAATATTTAAGTCGCCATTGGAAGTGTTACTGCTGCAAGTTCCTGGATAATTTACACAATATTTGAAACACTAAATACCGTTGCACTAGAAAGGTTTTTTTTTTTTTTTTTAAATGCTATTATATGTTGCTCTCTATTCAGTAACTATAACAGAAGTTGTGTTGCTTTTTTAATTGATAATCGATATTTGATTTTTTTTTTCCTTAGTAACGAAAAGTCAATAATATATAAGGAGCGATCACTGAAATCTGGCCGTACCATGTACTTTTGATATAGTGTGTAGGAGGATATTGTTTGTTTAATAGTGTGTAATGGCTAATGTCGCTGTGTGTTGAGTGTAGGAATGTTGTTGATACGTGTTTCCGTTTTGCAGGTACCGTATAACGAATAAAAGGAGACTAAACTCCAAATCAACTCAGCAAGCAACCAATTGACGTCGGAATCAGCAGTGCCTTTCCCTGTCATAATTGAGGTATGGTAGCTCAATGCTAGAGGGCTCATCTCTGATTTCAAGGTCATAGGTTCGATTCCAGGCTATCTCACGTAAGTTTGTTTTGAACACCATCGTGTCCATTAGTTTCTGATAATTCCTTATTTCCTTCCACCTCATTCCTCAGTTTCTTTCACTATTCATTTTCTTCACTCATCATCCGTTTCCTTAGCCGTCAGGACATAATCCTGTGATGTTAAAAATTCCATTTCATTTCATACTATTAGACCAAGCAGTCTTGAATTTCCAAAATTACTTTTCACTCTACACACCTCAATTTACTTATAAGTAGGTCATGAGTAATTATTTCGATATTTAAATTAATTATAATAAGAAGTCTGGCGTCTGGCACTTCTAAACTACTGCGCATGAATTATTTTCCTTGTTTTACTCAAAACGAGATTCAAGTATTGTTTTTTTCTCTCTGAAAGCACTAGAGCTTAGTATCAAAAAGAAGATAGCTTTTCAGCAGACACTGGATTTGTTTGGGAGAGTCGTCTGCTTACAAAGACCTCACGTGAAAGCAGCTCGTCTCTCGAAGAAGTTAATTCACGTGAACAGGGTTGGGAGGGAATATTTTCCCCTCTCTGAAGTAACTTGCACAGCTGACTTATTTATTTCGCGACTGTACAACAACGTTTTCCCACACATTAATTTGAAAATCTATTTGGCGCGTACATATCTATTGGTTAAGCCAAAAACTAATTTCAACGCAAAACGTTTTTCTCTACCAAAAGGTAAGTGAATGAGGCAGTAGAAAAACCACCAAAAAAAACTAGAAAATCTTTCTCTCTTTTCTTTTTTAAATAACACACTTTCTTTCACCATACTAATATATTTTGTGTATTTTGTTTGTATTAATATAATATATATTTTTTAATCGTTATGCAATGGAAAGCATGTTAATCTTTTTATTTCGTTGCGTACACTCCTTGATGCTTGGAATACGTAGAGTTTTTATATTAAAACGTTTGAGAGTTTATTACAACACATTACGCTTTTGTCACAAACAATGTATATACCTTTATGATATTGAACTTGTGTTGTATTACATACTTTGGGACCAACAAAGAATTGCTACACATAATCTGTTTTTATTTTAAACATGTCTCAACGCCACAATGTGATGATAACGTTTTGGTTTCGTCATCTTCTGAAATAATAAGCATATACACGTTCGTTGTTATGGAAGATTGATTTTGATTGTCTGCAAAACTTTTATAATATAATTTATATTATAATCTAATATAATTAATTTATAGACTATTTACATTACGAGTAGCAGGGAAATCAAGACCTGTAAGCTGTGAATTTTCACAGAGACATGTCGTGTCTTTTGAACAAACTGTTGGACAAAAGTTTATGGTTGCAGAAAAGATTAGGAAAGCCGTGCTTCCTAGCCCCGTGTCACAGGTCTTACACAAGGGCGCCCATTGGGGGGGGCAAGGTGGGGTGCTCGCCCCCCTTGAAGAAATTGTACTTCGGAATATCGAAAACTCAATTGAATTTTTAGAATAGTTACAGCAAAATTTGAAACTATATTTGAAATGTCACTTATACTTGCTCCCCTTGGAAACCAGAACATGGGCGCCCTTGGTCTTGCAGGTTGTTTTAGGAAATATTTTCAAATGTTAACTTTATTTCTTGGTTGTAGTTTAGTGTTCTTTTTTCAGCACCAAGGCTACATAAGACACGGACCTACAGTTTACCCACCATAATGCGTTCAAATTTTAAGGAACGAACATCATAGGTTTACTTCCCATATCCGAAAGAGAAAGTTGTCTACGATTAGCTATTTTGCAAATAAATTTTAATGATAATTTAATGGCAAATTTCTTTATATTCATTACCGCTACAACTCCGAGGTCATCAATCGTAACAAAACTAGGAAGATGGCACAAATGTTCGAGATATTCTTGAAGTAATTTATATTTAATTTCTGGACGTTGATTGTGAAAATATTGACGGTAGTGAAGTCCCGTCGCTACCGTTGAATTTGTTGAATATCAACATTCTTCTTTATAGGATAGTTGAGACTATGGATGTTGTATTAAATTATTTGTTATTGTATGTATATCACATCATCAGAGGTTAACAATAAATTGATTGGTCTTTTTAATTTTTTAATGGCCGCTTGGACATTCTGTTTCGTTTGAAGGAAACTGATCTACCTAGTTAGGATGATTTTGATGGTCCACTTTCTTTGTGAACTGATCGGATGATTGGCTGAATCATCTTTCTAACTATATTTTCAATACTATGTGTGTCTTAACTGTCATTAATAACATGAATTACCTAACGTAATAATCTACAAAATAAGAGACTTACCTGAAGTCAAGTAAATCCTCTTTTTCATCCTGGAACACTGTGATGATGTCCTCTTCTGATCCTGTACAGCATGATAAATCCTCCTTCCGTGATGAATCCTGTAAGGGAAACAAGAGTGAAATATTATGTTAAATAAATTTATGCTAAACCATGTACAATATCATATATCTACGATACTTAGCAATAATTATGTTTGTTATCTTTATGTGTTATGTTTTCGTTTCGATAGTAACAAACTTCTATTTTAAGTTTTTGTGATCCTATGCTCAATAAATTTTATATGTTATATAACACCGTCATTAACTCTTTGATGCAACACGGTGGCTCAGGGGGTAGAGCGTTTCCCTTTGGTGCATGGGGTCTCTGGTTCGATCCCCAGTAAAGTAAGTTTGTGGTGGACAGCATGGTGTCCATGGGTTTTCTTCGGATACTCCTGCTTCCTCCCACACTGTCATTCCACTAATTCTTCCATCATCATTAATCATCCTTCCTTAGTCAAAAGGGCATACTCGTGGGACGTTAAAGTGAAGATTTCATATTAAATCCTTGATGCATCCCTTCGTTGATCAAGACTTGGATTGCGTTAAAACATATACAGTATTTCCTGAGACATTGTATCTTAGAGGGCGACTCGAGTTGTATGTCATCTTACGAGTATGGAGTTAGCGCGGATTTTGTATGTGTGCCCGTGCATATCTAAGACAAGTGGGTAACATAATGCAGTGACTTTTTCATCGTTGCGTGAATTTAATATCTCCTTGCACGTTAGGCCTCTATATCCCGATGTATGATTGCGGCGAACCAACATACCTTCAAGTGAAGATTAGCAGATGTATAGCAGAGCATTGGGAACTTGCTGACGAGAAAGAACGGTGCAGAAACCTACTACCACTTTCGATTTCCACATTAGCTGAGAAAATATCACACCTATATAAACCAAACTCCTTCACGAGGTATACACTTTGCACTGTTATTCGTTTAAAATTATTGAAACCATATCCGTCTTGACTACATCTTTCTGTATTAGCAGTTATATTTTATTCAAATTGCTTGTGCGTAAAAATGGGGATACTGAATAATAGCCATATAACTGGTATGGTAGAATAGCTATAAAGGCTGGAAATCGCGAAATTTGCCTACCGCGAGTTCGAATTTTGCTCAGAACATAAGTGTTATGTAGGCGTGCACCCAGATTTTTGTGTAATATTGAACGGGTATTATTCTGTACCCGAAAAGACGATAAGTAATTGTAAAATACTTCTATCTTTATTTTCAGGGGGAAAAAATGATAGAAGTAGATTGTTTTTATAAGAGAACGGGTACAGATAAAGCGTAAAATCAAATGTTCATGCTAGATCAATCGTTTCCCTGTTAAACAAGTATAGGTTTATTAAGAAAGGGTACAAATATATCTAGAAATAGGAAGTTTTGGAGGAGGTCTGAATCCGATGGACCCCTTATGGGTGCGTTCCTGGTGTTATGTAATGTCCATTAACTATTCATTTTATTATTCATCATTTATTTCTCATAGTCTCTTTTAGTCTACATAAAGGATAGAATCGTGAAACGCTAAACTGAATATTAAAATATACACCGTGAGCATAAAGTCCTGCCCTGATTATAAAAATTTATTACAGAAGAACCGTTGGACAGAATACCGTAAATTCTCGTCCGTTACATAGGTTAGTATTACAAGTTTTTTTAAAGACCAATAGATGTCACTAGTGCTACCCAAGAGTGACGCAGTACTTTACTTGGCGCGCGCGGGTTAGTTGGCGTGGCGAAATGGCATCGAAGCAGGAGAAAGTGCAATGCGTGCTGTGGTATTACGCTCTCCCCGCCACAGACATTACTCCACTGGACTTTTTTTTATGGGGATATATCAAGGACAGAGTCTATGCCACACCAATTGCTGACGTCGAGGAACTGAAGGCTAGGATACAAGCAGTTGTGGGTACTGTGACAGAAGACATGTTACAAAACACCTGGCGGGAACTGGAATACCGCTTAGACATTCTCCGAGCTACCAAGGGGGCACACGTTGAAGTGGTCTCTAACGTAAGTGGTCTTAAAAAAAAAAACTTGTAATACTGATGTATGTAACTGACCAGTATTTACTTTATTATGTCAAACGGTTCTTCTGTAATAAATTTTTGTAATCAGCGCAAGATTTTATGCTCACCCTGTAGATTGGAATATGTATAGAAGAATGCACCGATACAAACACAAAACATGATTTGCAAATCCTTTTATTTTTCAAAACTGCAACTTATTTTGTCAGTATTGCTTCATTAAACGATTAAACAATTTTGCATGAGAAAATATTCTCATATATTATGTGGATACAAGTATTTCACAGTATCCGCCTTCCTTCCTGTGTCTCCCACTTGCAGTACCATCTAATAACATAAGGCGAATTATTGCAAAGAAGTGATATTTAAAAAGAAAATGCAAATTTTTACAAGATGTCGACATGGAACAACGAAGATAGATAAAAACATATAGATCCGGCCAGCGAAACATGCAACCTGTACGAAGACGAAAGAATACGTAATAAACACTTATTTACTGTAAAACTAACATAGAATTACGTAAGGCGAATAAAACCAAGATTACATGTTTTGTTTTCTTCTCTTGTAGAAATATCTTATTAGCAAGGTAATTTTATTTTTCAAGGCCAATTGTGAATTCAGGAACAATGCAAATTATTTGCATTTTTACTTGGATGGACATATATATTTGCAACTAAATTGAATCTGGATTTTTTTTTTTTTTAACGAGCAACAGATGGGAGTGGGTATATACATCGTAATTTCGAATAACAATATTGGTGTAAATTCATTCGTTTCGGCCGTGTACTGTATGTAAATTGTTAACGCCCATGGTCTGAGGAAAAGCTAAGAAACATTGATATTTTCGCTGTTGGCCAAGAATATCGACAAGTGCCCTCGTAGAGCTGACAGTTGGTTCAGCAGTGGGACTGCCATTGTTGGCCTTGAATTATAATTAATCGCCTTACCGAGCACTTGCTAACCAATTCAATTGCCCAAGTTAACCCCTGCGAAAGGGGTAAAATTAGAACGGGGATTAGGTGAGGTTTCAACTGTTGGATAAATGACGGTAAATTTTCCGACTGTGGACTAACGTATTTTCTAACTTTATTTTTGCAACTATTTTATCAATTCCCAACTGTACTGACTATTAACCTATGCTGGGTCTACCAAGTATGTTGATAGGATGGGAGCCAATGACGATGCTAGAGAGGGGCAAGAAGAGCATCGTTCGTCCCCGACAGCTCCTCCCCCAAACATGTAATTACGTTAAGTAATATAATGTCATTATTAAAATTAGCTACCGCACAAAAAAAGTTTCTACCCCTTCGCTTGCATCACCCAAGAAATTAAAGTCGGCATCGTCACACAGAAATCAATCATGTCCCATCCGTGATTTTGGCTGGTCCCTAATAGGGGTTGTCACGTTAGAAGAACTTGTAGCTGTCATAAAAAAAATCTTGAAACCCTACCATATTTCACCGTGTACACATAGTCTTGAAAGGGCCATAAAACATTTTTTTTTCATCTTGCAAGCAGTTGAACGAAGCACAACTTTCTGGGACGCCTTGCTTCCTACCTGCTATCGCCCTCCCGCTGACATAAAAGAAAAAAAAACAGTTTCGCCACTTCCGAAACAACGGATTTTTTTAGGCAGGGAGGGGAAGTGCGCCAAAACACATGTTTTTAGTGAGGAGGTTCACTGTTTGTCCACTAGAGTGCAGTGCTGCATGTGTGGAGAAACCTTTCTTGCTTTCAAGAAGTTGTAACATGTAAAGAGTAAATAGAAAGATCGGGTTGCAAGTTGTTTTTTTTTTTTTTTTATGATAGCTGCAAGATTCATTAAGCGTGACAATGTGGGTTAAGACATTTTGACCGGTCATAATACTTCATTGCCTCCTGCCTCCTCTAAATAACGTTCTTGAACCCAAGGGAGAATTTTCTCGGGAATTTCAAAATCTTTCCCCTGAAGCCATATCTCCGTGGGGGTTATCAATATTTTCATAGTGCTATTTCCATCACTCCCAAGAGGGTCCACATGCAGGTTTTAAGGTTCAAGGGAGGGTCATAAGTTTTCATTGGAAAGGTCTAATCGAACTTTAGTTATACCACAATGATGTTTTTAAGAACGCTAACATTGAAGAACAATTTATCATGAATAGCATTTTAAAATAACTAATTTTGTCACAACGAAGAATGATTACAAATGAAATTACCTTCATTTTGTCATAACCGATTCCTGTTTCTTGCACTACATTTTGTGTGGAAGAAAGGCGGAATGGTAAATTTGGGAGGTTTGTATCCAAGCATTTGGGGGGAAGGGAACTGTTGCTCTTCCAGGTATTGCAGATATCTCGCGGGGAAACTTGAAATCACCACTGATTATAGCACCAGGAAATTTACTTCTGTTTTAAACGCCATATTTTTTAAAACTCCCTAAACGAACACCATTCCTTATATAATTCAACTAATACGGGAAAGATAATCAATTGAATGAAGTCTTACCAGGAAACGTAGTACCAAAATTTTGCATAATATCAGGTCGTGAAATGAAATTAAATTTTTGAGTTTTACGTCCCATGGTTATGCCGGCTAGGCTAAAGGAGACGGTGATAATGAGGAATGGATGAAATGGTGGAATGAAGAAAGTGGGAGGAAATGGGAGAAGCCCGAGGAAACCTACGCACACGGTGTTTGTCCACCACAAAGTTCACTTGGTGGAAGCGGAGTTTGAACCCGGGACCCCATGCACCAGAGGTGAACGCTCTACCACTGAGAACCCTCCTCAGCCACTGCCTCTCTTTCTTTTCCTTTCTTTTTTCTGTTCTGTTTTCTCTTTTTTTTTAAAAAAAAAATCTTCGCTTATAACGGAATTGGCCTATGGTCTCGGACTTTTGATACACCCAGTATACATAAAAGTCGAGTACACAGCCTAAGATAAGAGTAAAGGAAAGTGTCCTAGAAATAAAGACTAACTATACCGATCTAATGTACTGACTCAACGAGGGATCAAATGTTAAAACACTACGCTGTGAGATTTGAAGTTAGATATTTTGATAATTACGTTACAATGATATAATCGTAGATTAACTTACTTCTAAGTTTCGTTATTTTAAGTCTGAATTGTTCCTTCAGGTAAAATGGGATTTCCCACGAATTTGTGGATATTGGGGAAAACCAAAATATATCTACAATGCACACGACTAGTAATTAGTGACTATCATATAACAATTCGTTTCTTTGTGTAAAACATTTAGTTTTTCTTTCTTTTTTGACATTAGCGCGCATCCCCACAGGAAGAAAAATATACACGTTTCCAGTGGAACCAGTGTTTAGAGGAAAAGGAAGTTTAATCTTTATATTTTTGTTGAATAATAATAACAATAAAAACAAAAATATATTTCAGTCCTTGATGAGAATGTAGCTGGTTAGGTGGTATACGTCAGCTTATCACATGATGCATGATCTGCTGTCTGCTCATTGACTTAAAACTATTTTTTCTTTCTTTTTAACACGGTTTGCTAATTCTGCATTCTAATTCTTCAAGCAGCTCCCCGTTACCCCAGCTATGACGTATGAACTCAAAAATTCTTAAAACTCCCAGCGAGAACTAGAATCACACCGAAGTTGTGAGTGCTACTCGTTTTTCATCATCGGTATACCAAAGTTTTAGTTTCATATTGACAACATTCCACTCAAAAAAAAAAAAGTCCCATAAACGCAATCTGATTTATTTAAGATTGAAAATTTTATGCAATGTGAACTATTTTATGTTTTATAAATAGTGCCGTTTTGAAAGCAATGTTTGAATACGCCTACCTGCAATTAGTAGTTGCCATATTGAACTTCCACGTTGTGTGAGCTTTCGTGTGAATAAAATTCATTGGAACTTTCGCTTTGAGCAACATTCATTGATTGATATTGAACGGGAAAGTTTCACTATATTGTATATTTAATAACTGATGGTTGAAATTTAAAATCGATTTCAAGATGAAGCTATGTGGGACAGAATCTACTTCTTAATGAAAGATCCGAATCATAACTTGATTTTGCATCCAAAGCACCTCACCTGGAATGGAGCCCTGAATCATGCATGTAGATGGCTCCTGTGTTATCTATTTTGGCACGAAGCGGCATTCGCTTTTAGCAGCATGAGATATTTTGTCATGTAACGTATCTTCTGGCCAATCCATATACAAGTATATTATAAGGATTCCTATGTCAGCATGTAATGCAAGCCACATGTTTTCATTACGAATATGTGTTTTAACAATTATAAACAAACAGTGGCAGACGACAGGAGACTACAGAGGTTGTTCAGTCTACATTTGGCCAATTTCGACTTACCTAAAAATTTAGAAGAATCCATGGCGCCAGATCCGTAAGTGCTCGATGTTTTTCCCTTTGTTCCTAACAATAGCCCGACAGCGTAATTTCCACTGTAATAGGCTTCTCTGAAGAACTGGGAGGGGAATCTTGTCATATTCCCTTTGCACAGCTTTCCAAAGTCCTTCCACAGTTGTCACACGCCGTTTTCCCAAAGCCCGCTTCAGCAATCCAAATCCACAATAGTCCATAGGACTTGCATCTGGAGATTTAACAGGTACCTCATTGAAAGGTATCACCTGTATACCACTTGCCTCCTCCATCTCCCTGTAGAATGCGAAGGACGATCGTGTGGTATATAATGAGGCCTTGTCCATGTGAATGCGCACCAGATTGGTGTCATTTCCGTACATTGTTGGAATCTCATGCTCGTAGATCGGCCGCATGATCTGTTCCTGAAAATACTGCGAATTTATTTTGTAGTTCTTCGCCACCTCACGAATCTTAAGTTTACCTCGGTAACAGTAGCCTGTAACGACCATGAACCCTTTTGGGAAGGATTCTTTACACACACGGACTCACCTTCTGAAGTTCTTGGCGCCTTTCTCTCGGTATATGATGGCTCTCGGTTTGCCGCAGTCGGAAAGGTAAATCCATGCTTCATCGAGCGTTAAGACGTACATCCACCTTTGTTTTGCCAGATGCCGTTCTTACAGGTTCCGGGCGTTACACTTTCGTTCCTTTTGGTGGGCATCCGTGAGAAGATGGCCGTGAGTTTTCATGACTTTTTCCAGCTTGAGTTGGTGGTGTAACGTCCGGCTCACAGTTCCCAAAGACACGTCAAGACGATTAGCCATATACCTTTGTGTTGGCGGATTTTCTTGCATTGCCATTTTGCAAAGTTTCCTCCGCATGGTGGAGGTAGCCTTGGTGCATTCCTGCTTCCTAGGCAACTTTGTTGGTGATCCAAATGGTGGAGCTTCGTTGCCCTTGTACTTTTTAATAACATTTTTTATTCCCCTTAAACTGATGTTGCAACCATTCTTCTTGCGCTGTTTTCTAATGACAGAAACACTAAAGTGGGCATCATAAAGAGCAGCAACATAGCCTTCCCAAAACTGGCTTAGTTTGGGCGGCATTTTGGTCACAGAGCGGAAACCCACACACTTGGAAACAAATTTAACACAACACTCATAAGAATGGTCCTGTTTTGTGCGTTATTGTCATCCGTACGGAAAAGCAACTCCGTTCCCAGGAAGCCACTGCACAACGCTGCAGGACGCCACGTACAAGGTAGGGTGAGTCCATTTTGCCTGGGAGGGTGAAGGAACGAAATCGGCCAAACGTAGGCTGAACAACCTCTGTATACTTCCAGGAAAAACCAAGAGGATTCGGAAAACTACGAAGAAAGCCGACTGCTCCTTCATGGGTCCTCCCTCCAAGAAGATAGCTATAAAAGGGGACAACAGGACGAGTAAATTATCAGGTCAGTGCTGATCGCTCACCTACAAAAACCTTCTTCCGAGGCCGCCAATGGCTACGAAGACTTCCTCTAATATCTACTCCTGAGGCTGCTGTGAGCTACGGAGTACAACTGATCTCCATCTGAGACCGCTGTCCGCTAAGACAATTATCCTTTAATCCGAAGCTACATCGTGAACTGAAGAACTTCGAACTTATTGTACACTGAAAACATTTAAAGACTTAGAGAAAAAGACTTACGAAAACTTTGTTATATATATATATATATATATATATATATATATATATATATATATATATATATATATATATATATATATATATATATATATATATGACATTCTTTTTATAATAAAAAAAGGTGAAGGATTGAAATTCCGTATACATTCTTTAGACTCTACCTACGAAATATTGCAATATAAACAATCTCAAAAATGATTGCTTCCTGGAGTTTTTACTGTTTCTCTAGATAACACTGCAAAATGTAAAGCTGCCTCGTGCCTACATGGTTAGTGTACATTCCTTAGGAGTGAGAAACCCAGGTTCGTATCCCAGTGGGAGCTCATGTGGTTCGGATTGCACTTTAAGCTGTAAGCCTATGTCTTATATAGCTTCGGTGCTGAAAAAGACGCTAAGCTCCAATCTAATAATAAAAGTTAAACGTAGAAACTAAATTTGATCGTGCACTCCACTAATAGCCATGCTTTATTTGAATATATCAGTCCTATTGATCCAACAATCAGGGATATCTCTACCGTATGTCAACATGTGCACTTGCTGAGAGCGGCAAAGTTTGGGGCGGCAAAATAACTGGCATAACTTATACAAAATTGAGAGATATTAGAAATATACCGGTATTATTTAAAATAAATATTTCTTATTTTAATTTGGCTTCATGAGCATTTTACTTAAATTTACTAGTCTCTTTTTTTTATTATTTGCATATTATATTATTGTATTAAATATTAAATATTATTGTATTATTTATTACTGTCACTGCCTGTAACAGTTGCAAGCGGCGAACATAGTTCTTTGAAACTAAATTAAAACAATCTTACTGTCTACAGTGGTTGAAATTCGATTGGGAGGACTTGCCATGATCTCAGCTTAACATATAGTCAAACAAAATTTGGGCTACTCTAATCTTATTACTGATTTTCTGAGTGTAAAAGCAAGAAAAGTTTCTATTTAGAAACAATACAGTAATGACACACTTTAACAACGACAGCATAATTTAAAATGTGTCATTTTTACAGTTCTTTATTTCGTAAGATAAGAAATCAACATGAGGTTGTAAATAACTTCATTTCTTTGTGTTTTATATTTGTAGCATTGGCGAAGAGTTGATGCGATACATTCCACGTGACATAATTCTCATAAAATTTTCGTTATTTCTCTTTGTATTGAATGACTGAATAAATATACAGTAGTTTGGCTTATGTTATTGAGAAATAAAATTAAAAAAAAAAAACACTCGCTCGCATGTAAAGAGAGGGTTGAAGTGGCAAATTTTGAGATTTTACCGAGAGGTAAGTTATCTACGTCTGCCCCTGCCAATAATACCATTAGCTGATTCTTTTGTGGTGTCGCACAAGAAGAATTTTTAGAGATGATAGATCCCAGGCATGAATTAATATTAATTATAGTACATTCGAGAAATTACTTTATAGCGAATCTTTCAAGACAATTCCCTCTCCCTTAGCCTAAAAGATCATAATAGTGGAATGTTAAACTGAAAAGTTATTTCGTCGCATTAGAACCAAAGGAACGTAACTCCAAAAATGCGTTTTTTGTTTACTTCATGTTTGGACATAATTTTGAAAGCCCCATTTGGTGTAAATGGAACGTAACGCCATCTGTTCTCCTTGTCGATCATTTGTTGTCATGCAGCTTAATTAATATCTACGTCTGCCCCTGCCAATAATACCATTAGCTGATTCTTTTGTGGTGTCGCACAAGAAGAATTTTTAGAGATGATAGATCCCAGGCATGAATTAATATTAATTATAGTACATTCGAGAAATTACTTTATAGCGAATCTTTCAAGACAATTCCCTCTCCCTTAGCCTAAAAGATCATAATAGTGGAATGTTAAACTGAAAAGTTATTTCGTCGCATTAGAACCAAAGGAACGTAACTCCAAAAATGCGTTTTTTGTTTACTTCATGTTTGGACATAATTTTGAAAGCCCCATTTGGTGTAAATGGAACGTAACGCCATCTGTTCTCCTTGTCGATCATTTGTTGTCATGCAGCTTAATTAATATCCTATTAAAAACGCATCTTTCTAAGAACATAATATTTTTGTCCTCTCGCCTGTAAACCTACGAAAGTGGAGTTACGTTCCTCTGGTTTTCAGGAGACGATTTCATTTCATATCATTTCATTTTCTAGAGAATTTTGTGAATTGTCAATCTCTAATACAAACAGTAATTATATAATCCCAAATAAAAATCTATTCCTCCAGTGGCAATAAATAGATCATTTTCATTATCTAACTCGAGAAAAAAACCTAAGAAAGGTTATGGGTGGCAACATTATTTCGTGAACGTGATACAGTGTGAAAAATGTAATATGTTTTCAAAAACCAAAACAAAAATCCAGAAAAGCAATCAAAACTTTACCATTATCTAGCTAATAGATCGAAATGTCACCGCAGCAATCAATACTTTATGTCTCTCGAACACCTATCCTCTTTCCTTCAAGCATAATCAATTCGCGCTATAAATTGTAGAATGATGCTGTTCTCTAATATTGGGCGTATTGTGTGTATATACTGGAGTCAAATACCAAGGTGTGCCAGGTGCTCATCACCTCCATCCCCAACTCTTCCCTTTTTCCAGAATCTTCCAGAATATATATATATATATAATTTTTCTACTTAATTTTCTAGGGAGTTCAAAATACTACTGAATAAATCAGTCAGTGTTTTTGAATTGGATAATACCTAACTCCCTATGAAGCTGTCGTGTTGATTTGAAGACGGAATGTTTGTCGTGAGGAATTTATCGAAAAAAAAAAATATTTCAATAACTTGTATTTTCTGACTATTAAATAATTATACAGAGAAAATGATATTTTTGGACTTTTGTACTATTCTTTTTTTAAATTCAGAAAAAAGTTGGGATAGAAGGCTGATGAGCACTATGAAAACTCAATGTCTCAAATAAAGCCTCTCTCTCCCTCAGCGTCAGCGGCATTTAAGTTGTTGCGAGTGAATGACATTTTTGTATTCTGTAAATAAGAAAAGAAGTACCTAATACAGTGAAACATCCCTTAACGGATATCTCTCAATTTACAGACACCATCATAGAACGGAAAAGCTTTTTTGTCTGGGTAAAAATATGTGTATTGTTACGAAAGAGAACCTCTTTTATGGCCACTCTCAGATACGGACGATCATTTTTCTATTTAGCTCCGATGTTTTAGAACTTCTTCATAACGGACAGGAATTATTCTTAGCTCATAAATATTTAACACAAATAAAATAACACATTTTTTAAAAATATACTTTCCTTAAAAATGAAACAAATTGTACTAAAAATTAAAAACTACCAAATTTGTACTAAAAAGTAAAACAAAAATAATTCTGTCAAGAAAATTCCTGTTTTTTCTTTATAAAAAATACATTTATGTATGACTAAAAAGAAAACCATGGGGAACATGCTCATATACAATCAATTTATAAATTCTTTGAATCTGATCTAATAGTATAATGTAATGTTGCTTTTATTATTAATATACAGGGTGGCCCAAAAGTAGATGTACAGTCCTACAAAGTATAACATTTTAGTTTATTAAGACAATTAGTTTATTTGCTTCTGTCTGTTCCAAGCTTAAGGTATGAGTGAAGAGAGATTAAGAACAAATAATATAAAAACTAAGTCACTACCTGAGTGGGTAACAATTATATAAAATGTCATGACCCGGTCAGTACGGGACTGTATACCTACTTTTGGGCCATCCTGTATAATATATAGACAGTGTTATAATTTACTGTAATTCTATATAGCATTTCATAGTATGGAATAACATTATGCACTAAATTATATATTTGTATTTAATTCATAATATATAAAATATTATATTTTAGTATATTGTTATATAATTTAGTATCATATCATTGTCTTTATTTTATTATCCTATTATGACCACAGAATACTATTATAACATTGTTTTATTATAGATACAAGCTGAGCTATACTTATGTGTAATATTATATGACCATATAAATACATCCCCCAGCGAATTCTTCTGGTAGTTTGAATAGTGAATACACTATTTCGATTTTAGCCTATATTTATTTTTATAACTAATTATTTAATACATACTGCATACCATTATCACATGAGCTGTGTCTAATCTATATTTTTGTTACGTCTCCGTTACGGACGCCTTTCCTTTACAGAGAGATAATCATATTCCATGGATGTCTGTTATTTAGAGATTTTGCTGCATTTAAAATTTATAGTGTTTATTTTCAGCGTATCGAAAAAAACATGCTGAAATTTGTCATCCCATTTAGGAGTTGAATTTTCAAAAGCTGGTTGTGATTTAAAATGCAAAGGACTCGGAAAAATTGCCTTTTATGTTTTTTTTTTAAAAAAACTTTTTCTGTAGCTTTTTTTCCTAGAATTTTTTTTTAAAATATTTCAATTTAAATGTAGATATGACAGAACGTTCTACCTTTGTTTTACCATTATAAGACAAAAAAAATTTAATTACTCCATTAGGAAAAAGTCCTGAAAATAATTCAAAAATCAAAGAAAATTGGTCATTTGATAGGAAAACAACTGCAAATCAATGGAAGTAGTAGATTTTTCTAGTTCCAATGAATTGTTTATAGATCTACTAGATTAACACATTCAACGACAAAAATGCTTTACTAAATATAGTATTAGCAATAACTGTTCTAAAAGTGTAGTTGATTTCGTTTATCAAAATTATTATTTAAAATTCGAGAATAAAATAAACTTCATTGTAACTATATATTACGTTTATTGAGGCTCCTAAAATTTGAAAGAAAAACGTTTATTAAAACGCTATCCGTAAGTTTCTTATATCAAAAATCTTGTACATGAGTGAAGAAAGAAAGGATTCTGTAAACAACGGTGTTAAACTAACATTGTATCCAAAATAACCATTTATATCCTTATTTTTTTAACCTGAAATCTATCATGCCCAGGCTAAAACGTTCCACGAACGAAGAACAAGATGCAAGTCTTGTATCAAAACAAAAATTATTATTATTATTATTATTATTATTATTATTATTATTATTATTATTATTATTATTATTATTAAGCATCGCCATAATCACGGAAATCGTTACGTCTACAAGAAAAATCTAACGGTGATTTTTCGAAAATTGCAACACAAATATATAAAATTTCCTTGTTTAGAAAAAAGACCGTTAGGTTTCTCTGAAGATCTGAAACGGTCTTCATTAATTTACACGACTAACAACTTTCCCTATCAATTTGAGCTCACACACTCCCACCTAACACGTGCTGATGTAACGATTTCCCACTGCGTGTGGTGATAACCTTGTTCTCCAGTGTAAAGGAAATAAAAATGAATACAGATTACGAGAACATTGAAAAGACCTTAGGGAGAAATATTCACGTGTTAATAATGAAGATTCAAATTATATCAAATATAACACATAACGGTATTGGTTGGTTACTACAGCAAAAGTAAATTTCATGGCTACGATTTCATAAGATTTAGCTTCGACAAGCATCTGTTTCAGATAAGTCAATGCCGAAGAACGGATCTCCCATAAATATTCGCCTTGAAAATTATAACGGGAAGTTAATGATTATTGTTTCAAGATTTTTTCTTTGCTTTATTTTTCCTCCTTTCTTCCTCTTTCCCTTTTTCCCTTTTTAGATTTTAAAATGTAATAAAACAGAGTAACTTATTCCCTCACTTGCTTTTTGCACACTCAAGTTTATAATTTCCAATAATGTTTGTGCCAGTGCGGCAAACCGTAGGTATCAGTAACTAAATACAAAATATGTTTATATAATGTTGCAAAATTAAAAGTACAGAACTTTTAAAACAAATAGTGGTGTCACGTGTACACCACGTGACGCAGTTTTATTTGTATGACGTGATGTTTTTCAATTAATATTAAGACTGAAAATGGTAGTAGATTTCTACCATTTCCGGTTTTAGTACAGAGATTAGAATGGCATTGGAAAATATTCTTGTGACTCTTAATTAATTGCAAAAACGATTTCTCGCTACGTAGTACCATTTTCACGCTATAGCGATAAACATTAAAACCGGAAGTACTTGATTTATGTTATTTCCGGTTTGAATAGATAGTTAAGAAAGAAGATAACATATATTCTTAGAACGCTAAATCGATTCCTAAAAAACCCTTCACGCTATATCTTATCGTGTTTGATATATGTAAATCAATATTAAAACCGGATGTTGTAATAAATATTTATCATTTTTGGTCGTAGTAGAGAATTCAAAATGGAGATGAAATGTTGGTTTGGGACGCTTAATGATTTGTGGGAAACTGCTTCTCGCTATCTGTTACTATTTTTGCTTTATAGTGATCAACGTTGATTTCTAAAATTGTTCATTTCTATCATTTCCAGTTCGAATGTCACCTTTATCAACAAACTCGATTCTTAAAACTTTTGACCCTTTACAAAATTGATGATCAAGTAGTTCAAGATTTTTTGCCTCGCGGGCGGACGAATACACGAACGAATAGGGTTAAAAAGCAAAGGAGCTTTGGTAAATCAAACTCATTAAAGATTACTAGATGACATCACTGCTGGAACTGTTTATTTGACTTGATTTGAACTTCAGTTTTAGCGTCCCTTTCAGCAGCGAGGCTATATTAGAAGTGGACTTACAGTTTAACGTGGAATCCGAACCCATGAGCTCCCGCCGGGAATCGAAGCCAGGTGGGAACGGTTTATCTAAGCCTCCTCAGTTTAGTGCCGTGCCGTGGGGTGGGGGCGAGCAAGGCGAGGCCTCGGGCGCCGAAGTAAGGAGGTGCAAAATTCGGGAGGAAAAAATAAAAGATATATATAAAATGGAAGGAAAAAATAATAAAAGAAGTGCTCAAAATCAAGGAAAAGCAGAGTTTTTTCAAAATTTTCTTGTGCTTCGTGCCAACCACGGTGTATCTTCGCAGCTGATCTTTCGACCTCACTCATATATACAGGAGCACCCTCGTATACTCTTGCCCCGGCTGCTGATTTTTCACGCCACGGTACTGCCTAAGTTTTCTTCAAAGATAGTGAACTATGTTCTGTTCTTAGGACAGCAAACCAGAACACGTAAGAGCATAAGGTAGTTATTTAGAGTCTGAACACTTTCCTTCATAGGAGTTAGCATATTTTATAGTTTTACTTGTTTTCATTTTAATATTTTCTATACCAGTAGTAATATAAAGTGTTACAGTAAATACCAGCACCAAACATTTTCTTCCTGTCGCAATAACAACAGGTTCAGCACACACTATTCTCTAGTGGTTATTTTCTCTCTGTCGTGGGTTTGAATACACTCAAGGAATTCTATATTGTCGTCGCATCATTCATATACCATTATCAGCACTCATTCCTCGTTGTCTCTGTTAGGATGAAGTATTGTCCCTAAATTTAGAAAAAATCTATTTACGTAATATTTCGTAAAAATAAACACACTGCTGAACAAGACTGAGTGTACGGCTGAGTGTACGAGTGTACGACTGATGAGGATCTTGGCTAGAAGATCGAAACGTCACGTGTAAATGTGTTTTTATATTAAATAAGTGCAGTCTTGTTCAGCAGTGTGTTTATTTTTTCTGATTTTATTCGCAAGACATTGACTATGATTGTGTGTCAGTAATATTTCGTGAGCCATAATCAAGAATACAAATACCAATGAAAATAAGTTATAATTGGTTAAAAAAAAAAAAAGCAGAATTAAAATCACTTTACTTAAGCTCAAAATAGATCAGAACCATTCTTGAGAAGTACATATTAATACTTAAGACTTGAAGATAGCTCTAATAGTCGGTGTTCTACAGTATATCGATTTTAGAAATGTCCTCAATACAAACTTAACAAGAATTTCAGTAATGATCCAAAAATGGATATAAAGATTACGATCTTGGCTAAGAATTTTAGGAATGATCCAACAATGCATCAAAACATTGTGATCTTGACCAATAATTAGTTTTTGAATCAGTCGCCTCAAAATTTTTGAACGACCCCTAAATCGAGTTTTCGTAATTTTTACGAAATAACCACATCACACTGAATTAAGTGATAGTTTGGGTTTGGCTACGTTATATGTAGTTCTACAGATATAAAGCCTACAAGAAATTTTTTTGCCTGAAATGATACAAAAAGTATGATGTATGATGCTTATATCAGAGATGCTGATATATTTATGTATATACAATCTGTGAATGTACACAAATATCTTAAAATAGCAAAATCTTAAAATAACACCACTTTACATGTTGCAAAAGCAGACGATAGGCGCCAGGTACGGTTATCCAATACGTACTGTTACTCAAAGTATCCAAGCAGCATTATTGTTGAAGCAAATATACCGTTTGAAATATTATTTAGAATACACTCCTGTATGTAGTCTTGCTCCAAAAAGCTAGCTATTCACCTATCTTTAAAATGTTATAGGTTATATTATGTCAATCAAATGCAGAAAATTTGAATAATTTAGCTTGAAATAGAAATCTCAATTGGCGAATGAAAAATGAAATTCGTTAATTTAATTCCATCAATAGATAAAAATAGAGAGGCTTTATAAAAATAGATGGGTGGTCAGGTTTTTGTGAACAAAACTGTACTGTACATATATAATAAGTGATAGATTTAGATTTCTCAGTTTTATACATGAATAAGGGAAAGGAAGGAAGTGTGGAACTGTTCGTACCAACAAGTAAACTTAGATTTTAAGCTTCGATGTGCGACATATGACAGACTCACAATATGTTTTTCTTTTTCTTTTTTTTTCGCTTATCAACTTCATATTTTTGAAAATTAACTTTACTGGAGCAAAAACTGCTTTTGTGCATACCCAGCTTTGTCTTATTAACTTCAGAAAGTAAGTGACATGAGCAGATAGAAACCCTGCAAATATGTGTGCCCAAAGAAAGTAATCACATTTGTGGAGATTTCAACGTAAGAATAAGGAAGTAGCCAATCCTGGGAAAATTCGTACCATCGCACATACGGTTGATGGCCAAATGCACGCAATTTCTTTGTCTTCGTTCATTTTTTTTTATTTTATTTTTTGTGCCTTTAGAAAAAAGAAAGACTTTAGCAGTAGTAATACAAGGTCATACATCTTCCTTCTAACGTTATAATCTACCGTTTTTACTCTTTTGACAGAAAAATCAACTTGTTATGCTATGGTACACAGTTTTGTTGTAATTCAAATTAAGGATTACTTATATCACAGAATTTGTGTACCACAAAAGTGTGTGCTTGATTTAAATTTAAGATACCGTACCAGGTACTATAATTTCTAAGTAATCCGATTTCTTATAAAGAGAAGAATATATAATAATAACACCGAATCAAGGTCACACAGCTGCCGGAATACTTATTTTCAAGGTTGATTTCCATGAACATAACTTCGAAATCTCATACAATTTGTATCAACTTCTTCCTATGACACAGCAACTAATTTTAATTTGTGTTACTTAACACAAACTCCCGTTAAATATAGCGTTATTTGAACTTCATAAACATTAAAAATTATCCTTAAAAGTAAATCAATTACATAATTCAAATATTGAATAACATAAATAAAATAAACATGTCATCTTTACAGCTATCATTAAACAATGGCCACCTGATAGCTTCCCATTACATGATGGGTGATCAACATATCAATCTTTTGTAGTTTTCTAAACTGAAATTGCTCTACGTCTGAACTCAAGTAGCTCTCCTAAATCACAATAATTCTGAGTCAACATCGAATCGAATCCAAGGCCACGCGCAGCAAAGGCGCTATGCACTATCCACTCGACTAAACGGAATCAACATATAATAAAATTTTATTATTTTTTACTCTTTTTCTTAGCATTTCCGATTATTATGTGTAGATAACTGTAGAGTATTCCTAGTCATTCAAACCTCTACTTATTGTATTACTTTCAAAAGTACTTGACTATTAGAATTGCAGGTCCTCTGTTGACACTCAAAACATAATGTAGAGATTCCCAATATGTCAAATATGTTAGCAATTGTGCACATCCGGGTTTGACTACGGTGAAAATATGTCATGAATTAAGCAGGATATCCCGAATTTTAAGAACACTTTCAGAGTCTCAAATTACCCAAACCACTTTCAAAATATGCAACAGAAATTACAGAAATTCTTTGTGACATTTCTAAGTTTGGATCCATGCTGTGTACCTACGACTATCGAAATATCTGTAGGGTTCTATGACTAAATGTTTTCGTGTTGGTATCAGTGAAATCACGACCAATGGTGTTATTGCTTGACTGGTTCAATGTGTGTAACTTCTGTATAGCTTCCAACAAGCTAATGCTACAAGTTTTCTTTTTCTTGTGTTTTCAGCTTAATTTTTCATTTACGAATATTTATGTTTCTTTCTATTGTTTTTAATAAATTGTTTAACATAAAATTGGGTGTGATCTGCATATGTTCGATAAATAGGGAAGATGAAGACTTTATTATATCACTTAAAGAAAACTAAGTAAGCCTATGCCTTACTTCTAATCGTTTCTAATCATAACTGATATTAGGAGATAACTACACCAGATATGAAATTTGATATCAACATAAACAACAAGAATACACCATACATACATATTATCAATGCGAGTAGTATTGTTATTTAACCATGCATGACATATACACACACATACTGACGAATATAGAAAAATATCAAGACACAACTATATATAGATAAATCATAAATATAGACATGTATACATACACAGAATACAATTAATACTCAAATATTCATATTAAATACAAAGAAGTCTTTTAAGAAATTCTCAGACAAATGTGTCTAGTTTTCACGGTTTTTCTTATGTTGCAACAGTAGCATATGCATCTAGTCGTAGGGTGTCGTCATTAGTATGATCTATGCGCATAGACTTCCGATCGCTCTATTGTTTAGAGGATCAGAATGATACATTAAATGTGGCTTTGCTTAGCCTACTTCATGGTAATTAGCCAAAACGTATTCTTCGAACGTATTAGCCAAAACGAAAATATTTCCAGCTTTGTTTCTAATTATCTTACATCGAAAGAGTGCTTGTCAATAGCGTAGATGACGCAATTTCACTTCATGCAAGTTTAAATATTCTAAATTAAATCTAGATTCTATCTAAATATTCTAGATTGCCTTCTTTTATCAAAAATTGCAATTCGAACTACTAAAAATCCACATGTCATTTTGTTTACATTTAGTTTCTCTTTCTTTATCCACTTATCCATAATTATGGATCATAATTGACAAGAGTAAAAGTTATGGGAATTTACCTGTCTTTAATGAGAACGATGTGGTCACTAATATCACATAATATATAGAAATGAAATTACTAAAGTGCCTCTATAGTTCACTGTAAGCCTACTTTAAGGTAAAAATTTGAATCTTTGTTAGCTAAAGTTCGAACTAAAGCATCTATTCTCAATGCGATAAAATCTTGTTTTGAAATACCAACTATTTCCGGCTTTAATTTCTGTAGAGAACATCTTGCGTCTTTATTTAATGCTGAGAATCGGCCTTTCAACACAATAAAATAGTTTAGGTGGGTCCTATCTTTCGTTGTTGCCACTTCGCTGACCACACATACACAGAGGTCCTTACGTTTCCTTGTTTCGTGCCTGCGCGACGAATGTCCTGGGTCGTGAGTTCTGTCCTCGGACTTCTCCTGTGCTTTCCTCCTAAAATGGCAGGAGCGACGGGCTTTGGTCTGTCCATCTCCATGGTAAAAGGGGTTCCGTCGATCCACCTCTTCAACAATGCACTTTCTACACCAGTACTTTCAAATATTACACTGCACCAGCATCAATGCTTCAAGATCGGGTGTAGTGTTACGCGGATTGATTTTATGTTGTTTTGAAGTGTTTTTAAAAAGTGTTCATTATAAATGCTAACTAATGGTGTATGATTAAGATTAGTCTAAGTGCTTTCCGGAAGGATGCAATCAACTTTTAAGTTTGTTTTTCTGACTACTAATCTTCGTTAAACGTGTCCGTTGTCTGGAGTGTTTGGCATAACTCTATTTCAAGTACAGTCCAAACCTTACCTTGTCACACTGTTAGTCTACACAAGGTGCTATGAATTCCAATAAACGTATTTGTGAGAAATGTCATATTAGTGAAGTTAGCTCCGATAAAAGAAGCAATAAAATAACTTTTTAATAAATGTAATAGCCTATATTTCAGAAACTATAATAGCCCAAACGGTAAAAGTTGTTGACCCAATCAGCACAAACGAAGTACTATATAGCCCATTAAAAATCTCGTCTGGCCCAATCACTTAGAGTCTAATGTGAAGTTCCTCCAAAATTTGTGAAGATCTAACTCCTTTTCAAATACAGCCAAACTTTGACCATTGCAACACTTAGTGACAGAAGGTACTGCCAATTCGAATAAACGTATTTATCAGAAATATCATATTAGTGAAATTAGCCCCGACAAAAGAAGCAGGAAAACCACTTTTAAAAAAATGCAATAGTCCATATTTCGGAAACTATAATTGCCCAAACGCTAAAAGTTCCTGACCCAATCAGCCCAATAAAAATCTCTGGCCCAATCACTGGGGAACTAATGTGAAGTTGACCCCCCAAAACTTGGTGAAAGTCTAACTCTATTTCAAATACAGTCCAAATCTTGAACCTTGCCACACTGTTAGTCGACACAAAGTGCAGTTAATTCCAATAAACGTGTTTGTCAGAAATGTCAGCTTAGTGAAGTTAGCCACGACAAAAGAAGCAGGAAAATCACTTTTCAATAAATGTAATAGCCCATATCTCGGAAACTATAATAGCCGGAACGCTAAAAGTTGCTGGTCCAATCAGCCCAAACGAAGTACTGCCTAGCCCAATAAAAATCTCGTCTGGCTCAAACACTGGGAGAGCTAACGTGAAGTTGGCCCTTCAAACTTTGTGAAGCTGTAACTTTGTTTCCAGAGTAGCTCAAACACTAAAAGTTGCTAGCCCAAACAGCCCAAATGAAGTACTTTCTGGCCCAATAAAGATCTCGTGTAACCCAAACATTTGAGGGGCCAACTTCACACAGGCGTACAGTTCGGTATGTTATTTACTCCACCAACTCTTTGGTTTCTATTTCAAAAATTTCTGCCGCCTATGTGATTATTACGAAATCTGGGACTTCGTGAAAAATTAGAGAAATTAGCTCGATTATTTACATTATTCCTGAAAATGGTACGATTATTATTTAGGTTTCTTCTGAAATTAGGTTCGGTCGTATTGCCATTACGAGAAAATCTAACATTACCTCTCGTATTATGATTACAGTCTTCTCTAACATTGATATTTCGAACAGAAACATAACTTGATTTCTGTTATTATTACCTTGCAATCTAGTCTGACTTTCACAATTTTGAACTATCATTATTAAGTGATTAAAATTAACACTTGCGAAGAAATCAATACTTGCTGTAACCTAAACGGTAATAATATTCTTATTGATGAGATAATACGTGATTACTGCTGATATGGATTGATCTGTTTCAAGTCATTATACGCAGAGATTACAAAATCTGTAAAGCTTTTGTCTACTTTAAGATCAAAACGTCGGTTTCTAATTTGAGCATCCCGGTCTGCTAACATAAAATCATTTTCAAAATTTGCTAACAACGCATTTTTAAAATCTGAATAACTACGCAGACTACCTTTGATCGCTTTATGCCATACCTAACAAGGTGGTAACAATATATGTGGCAATATTTTAAGAAAATTAGCCTTATCTATACCAATTAGATCATATTCTTCTTCAAATTTTCTCAAAAAGGTACTCGCTGGGTTGTCCTCAGTTCTGCCGCTGAATTTAGTTAAAGATCTGATTTCACTGAATTTCACGCGATTACACTTAGTACTAAAATACCTTAGATGTCTTGGCTTTGCGTGTGTATGGTTCCTTCGAGGTGGTCTTATTTCCTCGTCCTCAATATTAGAGATAGTATCCTCCCTTTCAGAATAATCTTCTGATGGGTTGCTGACTTCTTCACAGGGTCTTGATTCATTTTTCCTATGTTCCTCATACACCACGTTGGGGGCTGGATCAGGATTACACTGAGCCGTCCTGATTTTCTCTTTGATGGAATGAATCTCTTCTTGTAGTATTCGAATTTGGTTTGTATGCTCGTTTACTTGCGTTCCAACTACATCAACAGTACTTTTCACTACTGCAAAGCTATGAATAATTTGTTCCATCCTATTGTCGGTTATTTCCAATTTAGTATTTATCTGCTGTGTTACATGTTCCAATGTGGAATCCATCTGTTGTCCTATTTGTTGTGTCACTTGTTCCAATCTGGTATTCAACTTGGAATCAATTTGCTGTCCTATTTGCTGTGCCACCTCCTGTGCCACTTGTTCCAATCTGGTATCCAATTTGGAATCAATTTGTTGTCCTATTTGTTGTGTCACTTGTTTCAATCTAGTATTCAATTTGGAATCCATTTGCTGTGTCATGGATTTCATCTGTTGTCCTAGCTGACGAAAAGATTAATAATGTCTGTTGAAGTCTCAATTGCTGGAATATCGACATCTTCAACTTTAGTATTGGTATCCATTTTAGTTTTTCTATAAATCTTTCTTTTATTACGCAGTAGGATGTAATCCGTGATGAGATAGTTTACTAAACTTCTGACTAACCTCAAAGCACCATAAAAATATGTAACGTTAATTATTTTTGCTTACGTTACTTTCCCTGATTCTAATATATATTTATACGGATTACGAAATTATTCTGGATTGCACGACACAGTTATTCACTTTAGAACATATATATTCACTTTCAAAACATATCGTATTGTTACATTACAATATCATAAATCAATCTACACAATATGGCACTTCGTTCTGTTCTTTATATCTTTTTTTACATTGCCATAGCAACATCAAAAAGATAAACAAGTCGTCATAGTAACCAAATTAACAAAATATTTTTAATAAGATACCAATGATCTTATAAAATAGAGGATTTGCCCTTACAACAAAATCTTGAAACCATACGTCACAGTTTCGCCACCCCTATTCTGCCCACTCCGCCCAATGGGATCGCAATGTCTTGAGGCAACAATCATGGCGGAAACGAAAGTAGCCAATCAGACTACGGTGGAAACGAGAGTAGCCAATCAATCAGACGTACCGATGCTCGGTTGTCTTTTGGTTTCATCGATTTAATAGGATGACGATACATATGGGCAGATCCTCTATTTATAACATCCTTGTAAGATACTAACATTTTAATTATTTCTTTATATCTTTCTTCTTCTTCTTCTTCTTCTTCTTCTTCTTCTTAAGTGCTTGTGCCTTCAAAATAGCACTTTTGCCCGTAACTATAAACAATACTTAGAAAGTATTTGCAAAGATAGACAATATCGTTGTAACTGGTTCATTCCCCTTTTGGACACCCGCGAAATGAAGAGGATATGTTGGTTTCAGCAAAATGAAGCACCTCCTCATCTTGCTTCTTTGATTCGAGAATATCTCAATAAGGTGTTTCCAAGACTCTGGAGTGGCCGCGGATCGCATTTATTGCCCGCTACACTTGGCTGCCCGCTACACTGTTGGAACTAATCCCTATCATAACACTTGCGAAAATCTATAAACTGCAAGTATGTACCGTAGTATCCAGGAGAGGATTAAACCCTGAGGCTAGAAGATTACATTTGTGTTTAGTGTCTCTTTTCAGCGCCGAGGCTATATGAAACGTGGACCTAGTTTAAGGTCGAATCCAAATCAACGTAATGTATTCAAATTTCAATCTACCCGAAGTCTTGTGCATAAACGGCATGTGCACTATAGTTACTGCAGGTAGACTTTTCTGGGAAACAAGATAACAGTTCGTTTGTCTACTAACCAGTTCCAGGTTCAATTCCCAGTGGGGACACTCGGGCGAAAAGGAATAACAGCTTTTTAGGCCAGCTATTCTGAATGAGGTTTTTCCTCGGTTTTCTTCAATCACTTCAGGCAAATGTTCGGATGGTTCCTAACACACAGGCGCAGGCCGCTTTCTTTCTTTCTCAACTCTTTCATTTTTCCCCGCTGCCCTGGATAATATGTTCACCACGGGTCACCATCCCTCATATGTTGCAGACTTAAGACCATAGATGCTGATAATGTCCGGTAATATGTATAAATAAATAAATAGTGTACTACCTTCCTAAACTATATACGCAGCATCATCGAACATTTACTTTTATTATCTTCATTTTTCATTCCACAACACAATGAAAACAAAATGAATTCCAACATTTTGGGCGATAAAATCAGACAGGAATAATGTAAAAGGTAATTGAAGGATAAAGTTTATAAGGTTGAATTGTACGTAAGTGGATGGTAATCCAGAATTTAGCTCTTATTAATCCCGTTTGAATACAACATTTTTCCGGGTGACCTTATCCATTTCCTTTTCTGTTTGCATATTTGAAAAAAAAAAAAAGCTAACTAAAAATCGTATTGTTCTTTCAATACTAAAATGTGTATTGTTAATTTATTGTCGCTTGCTATAATCAACAATGACGTGTCATGATAAAAAGCTTAAAACAAAATACTTGAAAGCACATTGAAAACTAACTTCTTTTATTGTTGTATTCGATGTCCGCATAGTTCTTGGCGGAATGAACGTCAGAACAGCTGTAGACGTGTGCGTCTGTATTTTTGTGTCAACGGTATGCTTATTACGTGTATTGCATTCAGAAAAGTATTGAAAAAAAGTAATTTTTTTCTTTCTCAAAACAAAGAATTTAAGACATGTTAAATAATTTATGTTGACAACTCTGCTCAGCCTATCGGGTTCGATTCCCGGCGGGAGCTCATGTGGTTCAGATTCCACGTTAATCAGTAGATACACGTTTCTTATACCCTCGTCGCTGAAGGGACGCTAAACTAAAAATAAACTTAACTCTGCTCAGCCTATTTCTAGTTACTGTAGAATTCCTTAATGAAATGAAATTTAGTTTAATGTCCCACAATTATGCCCTTTTAGGCTAAAGGAGAGATGAATGATCGTGAAAATAAATTTTTATGCTCTCCCACCGGGAATCGAACCAGAAATCACACATCCTATAGACGCAAGTGTTAACCACTAAACCACTTGGGAGGACGGATTCAATCCCACCTCCTGCCAAGTGAATTTTGTGGTAGACAAACACCATGTGCGTAGGTTTCCTCGGGGTTCTCCCGTTTCCTCCCACTTTCTTCATTCCACCATTTCATTCATTTCTCATAATCACCGTCTCCTTTAGCCTAGCCGGCATATGCGTGGGACGTAAAACTCAAAGATTTCATTTGAATTTTTAATCGATTCTGTAAAAAAAATATTTGTTACATACCCATTAACATATGTACACTCATGTCCAAAATTATTGTCGCATGTCTATAAATATGTTGTTGTAGGAATATAATTTGATAACGAATTCGCCCGGTGTTTCTTATAATGTTAGTAAGTGTAGAATAGGCAAAGACATGTATGTGGAAAATTTCATGTCAAAAGAGCAGTAAATAAGAACAATAAAACGAAAGTAAAACTTTCTTGTCCATTCAACAACATTTTGTTTTACTCATTCTAATTTTCGTATTTATAATTCTTTTCCTATGAAATTTACCGCAAATATACATTTCCCGATTATACACAAAGTATCAGTATTAAAAGTACCCTGCAAAATCATTATCAAATTATATTCTTACAAGAAGACAGTTATAGATATGCGACAATTATTTTGGACATGAGTGTACTTCTTAACAGTATGTTTAGAAATGTATACAAAAAACTAAGTAATGGGGAAAATTTAACAAGCTTCATTTTTCATGTATTTATAACATTTATTAACTTGTTAATAATGCCTTATTAACTTTTAGATAATACATTCATCCTCCCTGATAAACACCACCTTTACGAAGACATGTGTCGTGTCGGGAGGATTGTGTGCTACAGTGAAATTTAGAGCTATGTCGGCTGCATTGGTCTGAATGAAGTAGCCAGAGGATTAGTGTTCTGCAAGAAGGCAGCAGTACTCCAGAAGTGACCTGCGAATAATGGGAGAATAGCTACCCATGATGATGATGAATATGGTGAATGATGATGAGAAGGAGAGCCTCCAGAACACAAAATTGTACTAGCCAATCGACCACATCAGCCAACAACAACAAAAAAATATCCCCCTGTTGAAAGGTCCCCAAAGCTGAACATTGAGAAAATGACTCCCCAGTGGATCTCTCTACCCTCAATATAGAAGATGTTGCAATGGAAATGGAAGACGCTAGCAAGTCGGACGGAGATTTCCCACCCGGCTTTCAACACCCCAAGAAGACTGAGAACCCCACCATCAGCAGGCCCGATATCATCATGAATACAGTTCAGAAACATGTTCGCTGCTCTGAGCAACACTGCCCATGCCTAACAAGATGGAGTAACCTCCATATCAACAGCGCCACAGCAGTTAGCACCCTCACCAGCGATGTCTGCCAAGAAGATCTCCCCAATCTGCATTTACAATGTAGAAAACCTGTTTGCCTTAGTGAAATCCCTCGTGAAGGCCCTCTCGGTACCATTCGAATTGGATCAGCGGAAAGACTATGTTAAGTTCCAGTGTGCTACCCCACAGAAATGCTAGAAGATCGGTGCCTTCTGTTCCAGCCAAGGATACTCGTACTCTCCAGAGCCCGCCCTTGAAGGTTATCATCAGGAAGCTTCCCATAGATGCTGATTCAAAAGACATTTACGAGGATCTACTGGCACAGGACCTACCGGCCACCTCTGTCATCCAACTCCAAGGCAGACCGGATACCACAGGGGTCCGACCATGCTTCCCCCTCTTCCTAATGCAACTCACCAAAACAAAAGAAGCGTCAAAAATTTACGAACTCCGGTGCGTATTGTTATCGAGATAGAAGTGGCGCCACACTGAGGCGTGGACATTCTGCGATGCTCAGTTCCCAAAGTCTAGGACATTTACAGCTCACTTGCTGAGCAGAAGCGCTATGTGTTAAGTGCAGTGGACCACACCACACCTCTGACTGCAGTAAAAAGACTGCAGCGTCGTGTGCCAATTGTGGTGGCAGCCATCCCGCCAACTACCAGGGATACTCATACATCATACAAGCCAAGACCAAACACTCACCAAGCACACAGACCCAAGCACAGAAGAAACCACAACCCACAACAGCCAAGAAGAAGCCGAACTCCTCCATTTATTTAATCACTCCCCAGGACAGTCACGCCCCCACTGTCCAAGCCGGCCACGTAACCACAGTCACCAGTGAACTCCAGCGAAAAAGTACCAGCCCCCAACTCAACAGGGGAGCACCTAGAGCCCACCACCAAGAAGACCACACATTCTCGCCAAGGAACTCAATCCGGTCAGATACGATAAGTCACTGCCACTGAGGAACCCTCCCTAGCGGCATTATTCAAAGAGATCTTGGATCTATTCAAAGTTCTCAACATCCACACAATCATAACAAAATTGAAGCAAGGTCTCAGAGAAAACGTAGCCGCCACTGATCCCATCACAAAACTAGCTACTATTATGGAAGTTGCATCCGACTTGTTGGATGATGACATACAATAAATTGACTCCACCCACATCATCGTAGTGGCGTGCTGGAACGTAGCCGGCATCATGGATCAACGAGAAGAACTAAGAGACTTTCTGACCAAAGAGGAAAGCGAAACTCATTTAAAACGCGACAAGCCCTTCACCATCCTGAACAAAACAATACACCGTACAAAGTCCCCTGGGCGGAACGGCAGTCATCATCAAAACTCTTACTGTATATGATCCTCTACCACTACCAACAATGACCTCCCTGGAAGCAATCGGAGTCACGATACACTCGTCAGACCGTCCTTTTCAGCTGATATCTGCACACAAACCACACTACGGGCCAGGAAACTATGCAAAGAACACGCCACCCCGATCACAAACGTCTCTGGAATTCCCTTACAGCCAGGGTGAAAAAAGGATTCTCCGCAGACGTCTTCAAAAATGGAACACCACTCTTCAGGAAATGGACACGCCTTCCCACGATTTTTGGAGACTAGTCAGAACCCTCGCTTGACCTACTGGCACATCACAAACCCACCCTCTCAGAGGCCACAGGGACTGGTCTACAGCCAGGCGGAGCAAGACACACTCTTAGCCAACCACCTCGAAAAACGTTCACATATAACGATCTACATCATGATGAAGACACGATGGAGGACATTCGACAATCCCTGTCTGTACACCAAAACATTCAATTCCCAAACCAAGAACTAGCTTGACAAAGTGGAAGAAATAGTGATCCGACGTATAGCGATGGATGTATCCCGATTCTTCGACCTACAGACGCAGACCGCATTCCATTCCAAGCATTAAAGTGTGCGCCACGTAAAATTGTTGTGCTACTTTCCCGACTAACAAACGCGATCTTCATCACCGGCTATTTCCTGCTAGTCTGGAAGGAAGTTAGAGTGATTCTGTTACCCAATACTATTGGCAATAGATCCGAGCTGAAAAACTACCGACCATCAGTCTGCTAGCTCATTTAAGCAAACTGGTGGAGAGGCTCATACTCCAAGACAACAACAACACATCCAGGAACGGAACATCAGCTACAGATTCAATGAACGTGGTCACACACTTGGTCTCTTCTTGGACATCGAGAAAGCCTTTGACAAGGTGTGGCACGAATTCCTCATCCACAAGCTGTTCCAAACTGGGATTCCCGCATACATAGTGAAATTAATGCACAACTAACTCCAAAACAGAAGCTTTAGCGTCAACCATGTCGGCCACCTCACTACCCCAAGAAGGATCAGCGCTGGAGTTCCAAAAGATTCCTGCCTCTCTCCGCAGCTCTACAATGTCTACACCAGCAACATTCCACAAACGGCGAACACCATCATAGCCACTTACACAGATGATACCGCACTATTTGCAAGCCATTTTAACCATCGGTTTGCAGAACTCTACAAGCAGCGCCACATAAACCTGATTGAAAACTGGACTAGGAACTGGAGAATCAAGATCAACTTCAACAAGGCTATCTTGATATACTTCACAAAAACAAAAAACAAAAAAAAAAAAAAAACAGGAAGCAGCGTCTCTTCAACCTCTTCCTACAAGGAACCCAGCTCTAATTCAGTGCCCAAGAGAAATATCTTGGGGTTACCCTCGACAAGAAATTCTCCTTCCTACCTTATCTTACCTCCACCGCCAAGAACACAACTCAACGTTTCATGTCTCTTCTCCCGCCTTTCCTGAGTGCACAACTCAATCATGATACAAAACTCCATGTGTACAAGATGTGCACCCGATCTGTCCTGATGTATGTGCACCAAACTTGGAGCCATGTTCCGAAAACATACCTCCGACAGCTACAAGTAGTCAAGAATAAGGCTACTAGAGCTATCTTAAGACATTCATGGGAAACCAGTGTGGCTCAAATACATGAGGACCTCCAATTACACTCCTGGCAGAGGTCAGAATCCAACAGCCAACCTCCCTCTGGCGCCAGATAAGAAGAGCTGCATACCCACACATAACAATCATTGCAACGCAGGAACCCGGCAGACACCTGTACATGATGCCTCGCCCCACGTAACAACTACAGATGACCAGCAGTGAGTCAGCGACAGTCGCGGCTCCGCAGACCCGCTACGTATCCCGCACATTACGCCAAGAAAAACAATAAATGAAAGGCAAGGGCAACAACCTATTACTTCAACCCAAACAACCCAAGAACATGTTTGTCTGTCTGACTCGAACGCTTTAAATTCGGTATTGTAAGGAGCAACTTGTGAGTTCCCAATGAACGTGCAAAAAGAAGAAGGAAGTGATTGATAATGGGCTGCAGTGATTGAAACATCCATAATCATTTTTATTTCGAAAATACATTTCACAATTATCCAATCAATCTTTATACTGTAATATCACTGACATTATGTAAATACGAATAGAGCATCAGCAAAATACATATTATGCTTTCAAATTCAATTGTTTTGAGTCATCCACTTATTTTTATTATCGCGTGCCGTAGCTGTTAGTTTGAACACTGCGAAAAAAAAAAAATGTCTTCTTCAAGCCACCATGGAGAGAAAGATAGAAGGAAAGTGAAGAACAGAAAGAATCGACAGAATTGATCGATGATCTGAAAAATAGATGAAAATATTGGGAGTTAAAAAAGGAAGCTGAAAGTCGGGAAATGTGGAGGAAACATTTTCAGGCCCGAACCTTAGAAAGAAAAAAATCATTATTCCTAAGGCTTTCCAACAAGCAGAATACGTAATAATATTAATAACGCCGTCATCCAAACTCACTTCTGACGATGAACTGAAGGGTGTGCGAATACGACTGCAAGTAACAAATAGAAAAAAAAAAAAATAGGCTACGGTGAAAATAATGTGCATATAGTGAAAACCAACAAAATTTGTCAATAAACTCAAATTTTTATCCCTGAACATAGCTCGCACCTAGTAAGCACTAGTTGATAGATCATTCTACGTACGAAAACTAGATGTCCAGATTTACTCTCAGGGCAATATTTTCTTTTCATTCAATGACCCAGCATTCTTCTGCCTAGTCAAGATAGGAAAATGTTATTTTCTCTTAGAAATGTAGGCTATTTTTTATTTTAATTATTGATTCAATCTAACATTAAATTAATAAATAATATGCAACACATGTTGCAATATATTCAAAAATACATTATATAATTTTTACCGGTACTATTATTGTTACTTGTATTCAAATTTCGATCTAGGATACAGCTAGCTATAAGGCTGGTGTGCAGATTTTCAATACACCGTCATAAAGGATAGTATTTTCACGGTTAAAATTGGTAATTCTATATGAAATAGGACTCTGTAAAAGGTTTATTTTCTTTATAGTGATGAATCTCATAACCAAGTCGCTGAAATATAACGAATTTTCTGTTAAAAATGTTGCATATTATTACAGATATTCTGCCATTAGTGGCAGGTCATTTGCCTCAACTGAGTAGTTTCCATGCTTCACCTAACCTCTTCGTCTTCAAGTACGGTTTTTCTTTTTTGATACCATCCATCAACTTTAAGGTCCTTCTCCCCGTCCCTCTCTTTCCTGCCGCCATACCCTCTTGCACGTCCCTCATAATGCAGTTCTTTCTCAGATAATATCCCAACTAGTTTATTTTCCTCTTCGTAATAATATATAAAATTGTTCTTTTATCATCCACCATTTCTAAAATCCTCTCATTCGTTTTCCGCTCGACCAAGCTACTTCTCTCCATTCTTTTCCACACCTACATTTCGAAATTTTCCAGTCATTTTTCATCACTTCTGTGTAATGTCTATATTTCTGTCCCATTGAGTATAATACTCCACACAAAACATTTTATGAATGTTTTCTCAGTTCTTTATTCAAGGATCCACAGAATAGATTTTTTTAAAAACATTTTGATCCTGCTAAAATTATCAAATCAAATTTTTTCTTCATTTTTCATTTTTTTAGCATGTCTTATTTTGAAGGATTTTAAGATCAAGGAAGGAAAGAAATTCCACGAACAAACACGAAAATGACAGGAACGCCAGATGTTTTTCCTACAACTACTGCTTCTCTGAAGATCAGTTGTAGTCTCCTCAACTGAATTTTTGAATCGTTGTTTTTACTGAAAATTGCAATTGCGATAGTTGCAAACTTGTATTTATTTATTAATTTATTATTTAATAAAAGAATTGTGTATTCATTACTCAAGATACGGAATATTGAATTCCAGGATTTTAACTATCCTAGTGAACAAAAATATTTTTTTAAAAAAATTCTCCGGGATAAGACGTAAAATTCCGGTTAATTCCGCCCAAAACGGGACAGTTGTGAGTCTTAAGTCGCATATGAAAAATGTTTTTAAAAATTAGATCTTTCAGTTTAACGTCCCACGATTATGCCTTTTAGGTTAAGGGAGACTATGATTAAAGCAAGTGAATGTTAATGAAATAATTGATGGAATGGTAAAGAGGAAGGAAACGGGTGTAACTCGAGGAAACCCACGGACACGATGATGTCCACCACTAACCTTAGTCGGCTATCAAATCAGGGACCCCCATACACCAGCGGTAAGCACTCTACCACTCAGCGTATATGATACAATGCATCACTATTCAACAATAAGGACCATGAAATTCAGGTACATCTGAACAACAGTGTAAAATATTTAGGGATTATTTTCAATTTTGAACTTAAGAGTATTCATTCCGGCGAAATTAAAATACCGCTAATTTTATAGTAATTATGTGATATCTTCAAATAGATTAAAGATAATTGAAATATGGAACAAGAGCGCCCTAGACAATATTATTTTACATAAGAAACCGTTATAACGACTTACTTATCTGCTTTCGATTTCGAGTCATTTTGAAAATCGGCATTTATTTTCGCGCTTCTAAACAGCTGAAAACATAAAGCCACTAGGTGACTTGTGATATCGGTACCTCACGCAAAATAATATTGTCTAGGGCGCTCTTGTTCCATATTTCAATTATCTTTTATCTATTTGAAGATATCACATAATTACTGTAAAATTAGCGGTATTTTAATTTCTCCGGGATGAAGACTCTTAACAGAGAACAATGCGTTCTCAGTATCAAGGAAAGGTAGAGGCAAACACAAAACACTAGCAAGATGATTTTTTTGACGTGATTATCTGGGACTAACTATTGTTACCCAAGATTCAACTCGGTGTGTATTTGACAGATGTACATATAGTTTAGATTTGGATTGAAACCTACAGCAGGCTCCAAGTTTTAGAACATCATGCCTTAAGACTCGCATACCGCATTAAACTTCCTAGTTCAAATATATTATTATATGCCCGCATTCATACTACACTTATTACACATCATCTTGATAAACAAATAAATGGAGAAGACAAGAAAGATGATCACGCAAAACTTAGATGTATGGGCCGTTAAATTCGCCGTTAATCGTCAAGATGTTAACGGATTGACTCCATTGACGATTTGCAAGAAAGAGAATTCAGAAATTCGCTTTCGTTCAAGATTTATCGTGTAAAGTAACAGACCAACGTACTGTAAGTCCCCGTTACTCGTTAAGACCGTACTGGATTATCACTGTTAACGAACTTGGATTACCTAATCGCCCTAGCTATTTATTGCAAGAAATCAGAAATTCGCTTTTATTTAAGAGTTATCGTGTAAAGTAACAGACCAACGTAGAAGTCACCATTACTCGTTTAGTTAACGAATTTGGCCGACATAATCGCCCTAGCTATCTATTGCAAGAAACGGAATTCAGAAATTCGCTTTCATTCAAGAGTTATCGTGCGGGCGGATGTACTAACATCACTACCTTATAAAGTTCCCTTATCGTGACTAACAATTACTAAATTACTATAGAATATAATATTCAAAAACATTTTTTTCGTAATGGGACAAAATTACACCTTATATTATAAGCTATTACTAAAAAATATATATATATATATTAATGCTGTATTCTACAGTCATGTATTAATTGTGTAGTTTAGTGCTGAATTTTTGGGCATGTCTTTTTATTATTCTTTAAATAATATAAAATATTTAATATCTAAATCGACGATTTGTTCCAGCATAACAAAAAATTTTAATTAGTGTTAGCAACTAATTAATCTTTTATTCAAAGACAGACAAAAAAGAACTAAAAATAATTTAAAATAGCTATTTGCGTTTTGTTCTGCAGTTCTAGTAATATACGGGTGACAAGAGATCGTGATCACAGTTTTTGAACATGACTGATAAAAATGAACATCTAGCTTCCGGTTCAATGTACAGCCCCTCCCCCCCCCCCAAAAAAAAAGAAGGAAAAGAATATACTAATCCAAGTAAATTTTGTTGTTTTCTACTTTTAAAAAATCCAAACCACATATTGTTTTGTTCGTTGAAAATAAATATAAAAAAAAGTATATTATTCAGCTGCTTAGAAGTATTTTCTTGATTTCTTGAATACTTTGATGCATCAAATGTAACAAAGACCTTTGTAGTACAAGTTAAAACGTATAAGATTCATACATATTTATTTTTTAGAACAAAAAGAAAACAAAGAAAAAGAAGACACAGAAATGACAGAAACAACTACAAAAAGTGGGATATATCGTTGTTTTTATAGTCTTTGTGATACGTGCTTCCGACTTGTGGATAAAAGACAATGCATATTCAAGTCGCCGACATTCAACATATCATCCTGAGAAGTCCTGTGTTGGACGTAAGCACATGATGGCATCCTACAAGGACAAAAACACTTTTGTTTATAGATAATCCCTCCCCCTCGCTCTCTCCCATGGTTAAGTACATTCAAGCCATAATATATGAGAATATGTCGTATTCACTTGATATTTCACGTAAGTCTATGGTTAAAAACAATGAACGTATTAAGGTCAGTAGCAAAGAATATGTATCAATACACGTACGTTTTTATAGTATCGCATACGGAACAAGGAACTTTATAATAAATTCGTATATCTTTATCCTAACAATGAGATGGTTTGATTATTATAAAAACTACCGGCAGATGAAAATGCAACAAATTAAAAGTTTTTGAAGGTTTCTTTCGACGTACGTATTTCTGGTGTTTTTGTCTTTTACTACCTTCATGCATTACAGGAAATACTAGATAGCAGTTAATTTAGGCATCTGATACAATTGTGTTTCAAAAGTTTCATTGTATTATCTGTAACTAAGAACTGATACAAAGGAATTAGTAATAAAGAAAATACCGCATCCAGGTTCAGCAAGACTCTCAAAAGAATTATTGTAGGTATTAGCCTCTTACAATCAGAGCCGTAACTTGTGTGGGGCAGGAGGGGCAAGTGTCCCCTTCAGGGAAGCTCCAGGCCGTTCAAGAGGGGCCCACTTTAAGACAAAATTTTCTTACTCCATATACGATACGAACATGAAATTATAAATGAAGCATCAAAGAGGTTCACTATATTACATAAACAAAACAGTATACAAAAGGTAAATAAAGCAAAAATGAGTCATGGACCCATTTCAGTAAAATAATGTCTACTATTAGGAGCCCTAGAAATAATATTTATTCATATAACTTTGAGATTTGTCAATATTGTTCCCTTAATTAATTTGTCATGTGTGGAACGGGCCCAGAGACGCAACTAACGGCCCCACAGACTTTGCCGTGAGGGAGAGCCAACTGGCTCCGGGAGGCCCATAAAGAGTAAGAGAAAGGTGAAAAGAGGGGATACAAATTAGAAAAACAAACTTTTTCTAGGGGCTCAAAATACGCTTCCCCCCCCCAAGGAAAATCTAAGTTATGGCACTGCTTACAATTCATTCTTGTATATATCGAGGAAAATGCAAATAGTCTCATGAAATTTGTGTATGTGTTTGGGATTAATAGGTACAGTAGTTAGTATTATTGTGTTGACCTTATTCTGTGTCACATCAAAGCAATAGTAGAGTATGCTATCTCCTTCTTCCAGAACACCCTGGAGCTACTGATGGGTTAAATCCTTTATAACTAGTAAGAGCGTATTTGTTTGTAGTATAATGTCTCAATGTTTGGAGAATGGTGTCACCGTTAAGAAGACACAAACAAACAATATACACAATCTGCTAGTTTTATTATTATTATTATTATTATTATTATTATTATTATTATTATTAGGGTTAGGATTCTATTGCACTATAAATGCGGGGAAAATGCAAAATAAAAAATGCAATTATGCACTAAAAATCTTTAAAAAATGCACTATAATTTGAAAAAAATGCTTTCACAGAGAATCATTCGTTACTATTTATTAGTATATATATATATATATATATATATATATATATATATATATATATATACGTGGTTCTACACGTGTGTTTTTCTCAAAAGAGGCACCTAATACTGAGTTGCAATAAACAACAAAAATCATATGAAGGTTTTCGAACTGGAATGCGGCGGCGGTTTGCAAATAACGATTTGTACCTTGAAAAGGTTCTTTCAGTTTCTACAGAAACCACCGGAGCATATTCGAAATAGATCATATCACTTATTCCTAGATCGCTTTCTAATTTGGGCAGTACAAATTTTCAGCCTGAAAGAATGTCCACTATCGCACACAAAACATGGTAACCTGAGTTTTTTTTTTCAATACATCTGTCATTTTTCTTGACACTACCAGTCTACTTCCCCAGGAACACTTTCTAATGCACTTACTGCATTTTTGATTGAGTCAATTGAAGTTCTCAACTTTACTCCAGATTTCTCTAAGGAAGTAATTACACCTGGTAGAAATCCAAAATTAGATTGAATGTACACAGCGTACCTTGAATTTCAGGATTGGCCAGTATCTCTTGTGCAGTTCGAATCGCGGAAGCTTCGGAGGGGTAGAAAGAGTCTATCGTTTTCTTCACAGCTTCGAAGTTTTGACAATAGTATTTACAAGCTTCTAGCCACGTTCCCCACCTGGTAAGAACGGGGCTAGGTGGTAGAGGGAGTTCAGGATGCTCAGACTTAAAAGCAGCTACACGTGATGGGGTCTTACTGAACACTTTCTTTACACTTCCTATGAGTATCATCATCAGGAAACTGCACACGTCTCTCTTCAGCCACTCTGTGGCAACCATGCGCGAGGCACGTAATGTGGATCATTTTTGAATATAGCGCCTGCAGTAAGTTCGCTGCTTTTACCATATACGGTGCAGCGTCGGTTACTAAGAGCAGTACGTTTTCGTAAAGGACGCCATTAGGCCACAAGGATGCATTGATTTATCAAATAACTTACTGATCGTGGAATAATTAACCTTTTCCAGAACTTCGCAATTTAAAAGAAATGTTTTACCCGGCCCACCCTCCTGCATCACTCCAACAACAACATTCACTACATTTCGTCCCTCCGAATCACACGTTTAATCCAATGACACCCATATTTTCTTTCCGTCCACTTCTTGTCTAATACTCTGCATAGTTTTCTCGTAAAGTTTGTTCACGTAATTCTTCCTTAAGGTCGAAGAATCGGGGAGGGATTTACAAGTGTATTTTTCCAAAAAGGCACGCAATGTCACGTTGTCCACTTTGTTCAACGGAAAGTCAGCACAAATAAATGCTTCGCACAAATCTTCGAAAAAAAAAAATGATTTTTGGATTTACCACACTACGGGAGAAGTTGTTGCGAGGCGTTTGCCTCTCGTTTCGCACGTAACTTAAGTCCTCGTGTGTATTTGTCCATTAAAACATGCTGTTCAACGGTAAATTTTCTTTGGCAGAAACTGCCGCATCACACACCTTGCAGTAGAGAACACTTCCATCTGTTGTCAATACTTTTTCACCTCCAAATTCACTCACAAATCGTTTAAGCTTGGAAGCAGTACTCTCTTTTATCTTCGGTATTTTATCCATATAAACTGCAGAATTAGGCGTCTACCAACAGCTCACCAAAACAGTGAATGCCAAGGTCACTGAACTCTCGCTCCTTCGCTTCATGTGACTAATCGCCAGAGACTGCAGTCTGCGGACATTGGTCACGTCTACTCCAACGAATGTTCGAACTAGAATCGTGTAGGCGGAAGCATTCTGCTTCAATTTATTGTTTTTATAAGAAAAATGAGAATTATGCAGTTAAAAGTAAGAATAAATGCTAAATATGCATGTAAAACGGCCCAAAACTGTAAAAAATGCACTTATACACAGAAATGGGCAAAAAATGCAAAAAAATGCACAAACAAATTTGTCTTAAATTACTTCTTTTTAATAAAACAGGATTTATAACACAACGAGCAATGTTTATACTAACCCAGAAAAAAGATGCAAAATCATCAAGATCCTAACCCTAATTATTATTATTATTACATATAACTAAACTAACTATAGCTTATGGGACCCAGAGATCCGATGCCATGTTCACAAAACCTCTCTATTGACTTCTGTTCTTAGCCAACTTGATCCAATTTCTACTTTGTATTAGTGTTTTTTGGGAGATCCATCTTAATATTCTCTTTACAACTGCGAATAAATCTTCCTAATGGTTGTTTTCCGATTGGTTTTCCAGTTAAAACTTCGAAAGCGTTCAAACTTTCTTCCATTCTGGTTATATGACCTGCCCACCTAAGCCTCCTAGGCTTGATGACCCTAACAGTGTTTGGTAAACAGTTTAAATTATGCAGTTCCTCGTTATGAAGTTTCCCATTTCCGTTCCTTTTGGGTCCGAATATTCGTCTCAGTATCTTGTTCTCAAATACTTTCAATGTACGTTCATCCCTCAGAGTAAGCGACCATGTTTCGGAACCATACAGAACAATAGGCATGATTATTGTTTTATATATTTTTAAAGTTCAAATTCTTCGACAGGATTCGCGACGACAAAAGATTTTGAACTGAATAATTTCTTCGTGAATGTCGTTTTGGTCTGTTAATATTGATATTTTACTTACACACTTCATAAATTAATACAATATTTACTAGCAGAATAATAAGCCTCAGTTAATATTGGCAACAAATGACATATACTTTTCTTCACCACTAAAAATATGCTTCTTCAATTTTCTCAAAAATCATCTTCTTTCAGTTTAAAGTCCATGATTATGTCCGTTAGGTTAAGGGAGACGGATGATTAAGGAAAATAAATGTGATTATGGAAGAATTCGTGGAATGAGAATGTGGGAGGAAGCGGAAGTACCTCGGACACGATGTTGTCCATCATAAACTTACTTGGCAGGGATTGAACCATGAAAGGTAAGCGCTCTACCGCTGAGCCATCGTGGTCCCAAGTTTTCTCGAAAACTACGCATCGGAATTTAACCACAAGCATGTCGCTTTATTTAGCTTGAAGTCGTCTATCGAACATATATGAATATTAAGTTTAGAAATTATTTTAGTTAAACATAAATTAAAATTTAAGAGTTATAATTTTAGCTATATCTCATTGACCATAAAATGCACTGCTATTTTGCTAGTATCATAGTGAAGACCTTAATAAGGATACACTTCAGTACCAGTTTCACCTTAAGAGGTCTCATCCCGGCGAAATTAAAATACCGCTAATTTTACAGTAATTATGTGATATCTTCGAATAGATAAAAAGATAATCGAAATGTGGAGCAAGAGCACCCTAGACAATATCATTTTACATGAGACGTTATCACGACTCACTTATCAGCTTTTGATTTCGAGCCATTTTGAAATTCGGCATTTATTTTCGTGTTTCTAAACGGCTGAAAACGGAAAGCTACTAGTGACTTGTGATAACGGTACCTCACGCAAAATAATATTGCCTAGGGCGCTCTTGTTCCACATTTCAATTATCTCTTATCTATTTGAAGATATCACATAATTACTGTAAAATTAGCGCTATTTTAATTTCGCCAGGATGAGGCCTCTTAATAGGTACGGTAACATGTTTCTCCTCCAGCATCTAATTTTTAGCTTTACAAACATATTTCTTGCTCTTGATTTTCTCGGAAACTACGCATTACCTCTTCTACATTCACCTATATCCGTTTGTTCAGCTTTATGATATCTATCGATTAATATATTTCATCTTTGAACACTTTCTCTTCGATAAATGATAATAATATTGCAGAATTTCTCATATATACTAGAGAGAGATTTTAGTGCTTCAATCGTGATCTCTAAAAGCAGTTCTGACTGACTGAACTGATCAATATCTACTTCAAACTGCTTTAGCTAGAAAGTTCAAATTTAAGACAGTGAACAGTGCATAACGTTTGTGACTTCAGGTACCAGTAAGGAAGGATTTTTGGAATTCGATGTAAAATATCTGGGAGGGAAGATTTTGAAATGTGAGTTGCCATATATATATAATGTGTGTGTGTGTTAGCAGAATACTCGTTCATCGCACGGAGAGAATGCGTTTCATTTTGGATATAAATGGGTGAATTTGAATTGAAACGCCATCGGAAGTGTGATTATTCATCTGAGCGATCCCAAAAACTATGGATTCGACAATAATATCAGTCATTTTCGATCATTTTTATAAATCTGCCCTCCCCTAAGCAGCACCGTCAAAGTGAAATGATCAAATTCTTTCCAGATCTGAAACTTGTCTATTGTGAAAATTTGATCGAGATCGGTTGTGTGGTTCAAGAGTTATTAAGTCACAAACATAACCACTTCCATTTTTATTTATATAGACTTAACTCTGCCCAGCGCGGTGGCTCAGTGGTAGAGCGTTCACCTCTGGTGCTCGGGGTCCCTGGTTCGATCCCAGCTCGCGCCGTGTGGACTTTGTGGTGGACAAACACCGTGCTCGTGAGTTTTCTCGGGGTTCTCCCGTTTCCTCCCACTTTCTTCATTCCACCATTTCATCCATTTCTCATCATCACCGTCTCCTTTAGCCTAACCGGCATAACTGTGGGACGTAAAACTCAAAGATTTCATTTCATTTAATTCCGTCCACGGATGAAGATATAGGACTTTTTAAAAAGTAAAAGACTTTTTTCTTTGAACAAGATTGCCCATGTATTAATAGTAAAATAAAACATCACCCGCCCATTTATTATTGTTTTTATTTATTTGTTTATTTACTTTACGGTTACAAAGAAAATTATTATTTCAAGTTTTCGAAATCTAGGAACTGTAATAATTTAGTGTTTCTTTAAGTAGTATTACATTACAGTCTTTCGAGATCTTTTAAATTATTCAAAATATGAGAAGCTACGTATGTAGAAGGTACGTACCATTCTTGACGTCAACACAATAAAATTCGCGAACAATAAGTGCATATTCAGTTAGGTAGCCATCGAGATCTACATTCTTTTCTCTCCTCTCTCCTCCTCCTCCTATTTTTTTCTTTTTTATTCTTTTTTTGTTTAGTACACAGATTAAATGAAGAATTTTTAAATTCAACATTCGAAGAAAGAAAGAAAGGAAAAAAACAACTACATTGAAGGCATAGGTAGTAAGGACTTTGCAAGACGTGTTGGAATTACCAAACAAGCTGTATAAAAGCTATTTGAAAGCAAACTATAAAAAACCAAAGAGGTTTGTCTGAAAGCAATGTATATGTATGAAATCGTTCTTTTATAGGAATCTATAATAGCAGTAAAACTAAAGAAGCCATACAGGAAGTGATAAATGAGTGAAAGGTACGTTCGAAAATAATTTGTCTAAATCAGTAAGCAGTAGCTACCATTTTCTTCAAAACTATGCTTATGCACTGCATTTATGATATTTGAAAATGACACTTCTAGTTTTCTTTAAACGCCTTTCGTAAATAAGAGGACTGCGATGTTGCCACGTCTTTGTCTACCTTCTCCTGAGAAGTCAGAGAACGAGGTATCTGTCCCTGATCATCTGCTTGCTCTGTAGTGAGTTTTTTTAAGCCACAGCCCTTCACCACTTGGCAACGTCGCGTCACAGCCTTTCGTTTCATTCGCTTAGCCTACACGCCATCGGATGTATCCCACACTTTAGTTATTAGTACGCGTATGTCCAAGCTTTCTTCCAGAAAATTTATGGTGGGGGTTAAAATGTGCACTAAAGGGCGTACCGTACCCTGTACGAAAGTGACATATAATCTCAATTTAATTTGCTTTAGCTTAGCAAAAGCGGGGAGGATTGATCAACTCAGTGAAACAGTGCTTATGTAGTGCTTCCCCCATTGGAAGATATTGTGACACCCAAGCCAGAGTTAAGGAGCACAGCATCACTGGCCAGCCTTAAGCTGATTGAACTAATTACTCCGAATTGGGCCCCACTCTAGAATGTAATGTACTCTCTAATTGTTAAGTACAAACAAGAACACATTAGAAGTTGGCTGGAAATCTGGTTTTGGCCGATCAAAATTGTTCCTAACTGTTCCCGTATATTCCTATGGGAGCAATTATGAATATCATCCTTGTTTGATAGACTACCTGCAGTGTTGCTGATATTAGCGGGTTAGTATAGTGTTCAGGATACAAAATAGTAACCTATTCGTGGAATACAACACTAAAAAAAAAGACAAATGACTTTCTACTCTTTAAATGAAAAAAAAACTTAAATATTTTCTATTTTCAAGCACTTATTCTTCTGAAACTATACTTCATTTAATTTGAAGTAGAATGCTATATTTAAGCCTAGGCTTAATAACATTTAGATTAAGGAGTTCGGTTGATCAAAAATCAAACCAAACTCCTGCATATGCTATACACTGCGACACTGCTACTAAAGGATGCAAAACTATATTTTACTATGTGCCAGGGGTGACTAACCTGAGAGGTAGTCGGTGGTGGTCTGTTTCGATAATTGTTACTATTTTCTGATTCTCTCAAGTGGGATAGTAGACAGGTAAGTAAGCTACTAGTGATTTCTGACATGAAAATTAGCCCTCAAATCTACAAAGGTTGTCCACCCCTGCTATAAACTATTGTATTCGAGGCAGTGACGACTCCAGTTTTAACTTCTTGGGGGCCAAGCGGAAGGGATATTTTGGAGGTCATCCAGCTATTTTTTTTCGTATGGTTTTATATTTCTTAATCAACATTAGAACACAACATGTCTGGGGTAGACCCGTCGCTACGAAGAGGCACAGAGGGGCCGCCCCGCCCCCCTCATAAATTTAGTGTTCTCCCCAATGGAAGAGCAACACAAATTTCTTGTTTTATATCAGCTTTAACTATTAGTTTAAAAATATCGTTAATCGATTGATGCTAATTTTCGTCATTTCGAGGCTCATTAATATTGAAAATGTTTAACTACGGGGATAATGGGGGAAACACAAAAGGACCAAAAACTAAATAATAAGGATTTTAAACCTAATCTCAACATTATTCATTGACATTTAGACTAACAAAAGCTTTTACAATAAATTCTATGGTGTATTATATCGGAACAGTATATATTCTGAATTAAATCATATTTTGTTCAGCTGTCCTTTCGAATTTCACCAAGTTACACTCAACATGTAAGACATATTTGTGATGAGTGCGATCATACTAATAAAGAAAAATCAACATTTCACAACCACTCTTAAAACCGTACTTGGATTTATGCTTAAACTAATGACGTTTTTTCTTTCATCTTACTCCACATTTGTTCTTGCATGAAAGCAATGTGATTAACTTCATACATAATCACATTATTAAGTAGTTTTATCGGAGAAACTTAGATAGCGCAAACAAACTTTGGATTCAAATGTACAGGTATTATAAAACTTTAAAAATTCATATTTTTGATTCAAGAAATATTATTCATAACAGGCTAGTGAATCAATGTAGAAAGTTCTTAATTTGGAATAACTAATGTTACCTAGAGAATAATTCTTTCGAATTCTGAACGTATATTTTTTTGTTGGTATTTATATTGCTAATCTAAAGTGTGAGTGTCGTTATAAGAAAATAAAATATTATGAGTTTAAACTGGTAGTGTTTCTTCTAAACATTTTTCCAAGATAGTATGGATAAATTTGTAATTCGTCGCCGGATGAGAGAACTAAATGCTCAAAGCAATGATCCATAAGTGACCAATATGAACATTCACAGTAAAATATCTGGCGTTGAAGATTCAGTAGATACTATTCAGAGCAAATTGTCAAGGGCAAAAGCTAAACATCGAATTGCATTGCACAAGCGACGGATCTTTTTTTATTTTATTTATTTATTTTTATTTAACAATCACCAGATACAGCTCCGAGTCCATTTTACACTGGATATCCAACAACAACAGTAACAGTGGAAAGAATTTGGGAAGGTATCGGCCAGGGCCTGTTTAGTAGGTACCATCCTGGCATTTGCCTAGTAGGACTGAGGGAAACCCTGGAAAACCTCAGTCAGGGTGGTCGGCAGCGGGAATCGAACCCACGACCGCCCGAATGTGAAGCCAACGCTCTACCACTTGAGCTACTTCGCTCGGTATGAATGGGAATGAAAGACCTGCTCAGTCCAATTTATCCGAGTACTTCAAAACAAAGTTCGGTGAAAAAGAACATAGTTTCCACAATCAGTGGTATCACAGAAGGTCTTAGTTAGATAGAATATTCCGTGCTAGATAAATATGTATATTTTCAATTGTTTAATTCGAAATAAAATAACCCACTTTATTAGGTATTCACAGCACAAAAGAAAGAAGTTTTCAACTGTGCTAAGCATGTATTCCAGGGGCGTCATTTCAGACTTCGCTTGGGGGGGCAAGAGCACCCCCGTCATAAGACTTTCACGTTTTGCACTAGTATATTAGTAGGCAATCTATTAAAGTATATGTATACCTCAAACTCTTGGGGGGGGGGCAATTGCCCCCTCCTGCCCCCCCTAAATGACGCCTCTGATGTATTCATCTTATTTTGAAGTGTTTATGATGTATAGCTTCATGCATTCTTGAAGTGTGTGATTAATGTAATAGTGTAATAGTGTGAATGTGATTAATATAATGTAATGAACCGAGCGAGTACTCTGCTTTTTTAGGTTTTCAAATAACAAAGTTAAACAGAACAGTAGTGCAAATTAGAAATAGTGTTTCTTACTCTCTCTCTCTCTCTCTCTCTCTCTCTCTCTCTCTCTCTCTCTCTGTTTCTTTCTTTCTTTCTTTCTTTCTCCCTTCCTTTCTTTCTTTCTTTCCCCTATATAGCCTATATATATTCGCATTTTTTTTTAAAAAAGCTGTATCGCATCGTAGTTTGCTACATAAAATCACAGAACTGTGATGTAAACAAAAAATTGAATCGCAAAATTCGGTGCATCTCTAATAATTTACTAACGAAGTGAAGTGCTTTCACGACAAACACAGCATACCATAGCCTTTCCTCCATGAGAAAAGTTTTTTTTTTTTTTTTTTTTTATGTTGCACATAATTGTGGTAATTCTCCTTCGAAAATAGTTTTTCCTCTAGGTTTCGCTTTGGTTCTCACTAACATATACAATGCACTGTGGATTAAAGACTATATTACTTGTGACTGGTGTAGAAACAATGTGCACTTGAACATTTTATAACCTAGTGAAAATAAAGCTCCTCAATGGTGCTTTGAAATGCAAGACCTCAGCTTACTTTCCGGAAATTAGATATCTAGCGAAATCATATCTTTAACAGTATCCTCCTTTTCTCTCCTCTGTTCTTTGAAGTTCTGGCGATTCATAAATGACACATCTACATAATTATTTCATAGTGTTGACCCGAGAATGTTCTATTGCTTCTTCGTCTTGTTTCTCAGTGAAATAGCGAAAGAAAACCAGTATTCGATTGACAACTTTAAAAAAAAAATGTTGAGTGAACTTGATCCTGTAGCATTTGGCTACAGTATGAGTTAGAAATTTACGTTTTTAAGAATTTATCATAAAAATTAAAGGTCACTTCGTGGGCTACGTAATATCAACTCTCCATTTTTGACAATATCACGCATTGATAAAAAGAAAAGAAAAAAACGAGCACATTCTAAACCAGCTACTGTTTTAGGCCATTTGTAGAATGACAATATATACATTTTTTTTTACATTCAGAAATTGTTAATATTTGTTATTTCATGTCTACGTAAAACAGTAAAGTACATAGATAATAACTTTCTTTCTTTCCCGAAAATGCGATACAAAAATTATAAATTGGGATGTAAATTAAATTGAATTCACAAATTGCTACGCAAGAAGCAAAATCTAAAAGAAACCCTGATACACGTACATATATTTAGGATTTAGATTTCTGGATTTCGGCATCGATGGCCATGTTACCCTGTCACATATGAGGGATGACGTCCCTTGGCGAGCACAGTATCCGGGGAAAGGGAAGGAAAAAAGGAAGCGGACTGGGACCTATATGTTAGGTACCATCCCGCCATTTGCCTGGTGTGAATGAGGAATACCCAGGAAAACCTCATTCAAGATGGCTGACCCAAAAAAGCTTTTTACACTTTTTCGAACCGAGTACTTCCACCGAGAATCGAATAAAAAATCCCCAAAAGTACCTCATAAGCACATAATAGATGCGTTCACTAAACATTAGTAAAATAGATAATTTAAAATATACCTTAACCTAATGCAAACAATCTGGATTACTCCGTGTGCTCTATTAAAAATAATGCTACATTCCAAACACCATTTTAAAAGAGTGCAAACCCGAAATGACTATATACTGTATATATATATATATATATATATATATATATATATATATATATATATATATATATATATATATATATATATATATATATATATATATATATATATATATATATATATATATATATATATATAACGATTATATCATGAAAAGATTATTTAGTATATCCCCAACAAGATGTGCCTGCGACGAAATAATCGTGGCTATGGACCTTGTTTGGAGGGGGCAGTCGCAGGTTAACGATGCAATTGGGAGGCGCCCGCATGGGCGCCGATCCTGGGGAGCCAAGAGGGCTCGGGCCCCCCAAAGTTCATGTGGGCCCACCTTATCGTATTTAAGAATATACAATATTAGGCATAATTTGAATGCAATTTGTCTTAAAATCCTCATATATGCCTTCTACATCTGAATGGGCCTTCCCAAATTTACAGAGAAATTGGCGGCCTTGGGCGCCTGTCCCTCTTTTCCCCTCTAGCGTCGTCAATGATCCGAGGCATGCACTTTTACCAGGAATTGAACCCGAGACCACACTCGCAGAAAGAATGATTGTTAATAATTTGGTTACAAAGTAGCTTGTAGACTATTATAGTGGTTCCCAACCTGTTTTGACTGACGACCAAAACTTCGTGACACACTTCTTTGATTTTTGTTACTAATAATATAAACTATAATAATGTTAAGCTTATAAGCGTCTATAAAATAATGACTATATGTAGTAATGAGTGCTTGTACCTCCACTGGCGGCGTTAACTGGTACATTCTATTTCAAAATTGATTTTAATAAATTATTTAATGCTTCATGAGTTTTAGATTCTAGAATTTCGTGGTCTAAAATATATTATTTTTCACTCCTGATCTAGAAGAAACTACTCTCCCATCCCTCTCTACAGAACATGAGCATATGAAATAAAACGTTAGCCAATAATGTTTTTGGAAACTTTGTTGTCATAGAAGCTATGCTTCTACTTTCGTGACGGGCTTCAGAAGGAGGAGTGCAGCGGTTGACCTACAGCACTCGAGAATGAAGTGAGGTCTGCGTCTGATGAGGTACTCGCATGAACACTGGAAAATGAACAGCTACTGCCACCTGGTAGCAAAGTGATGAATAATAACGCTGACAGGTAGAACGAGCGAATCATACAGAAAAGAAGAGAACCAAAACATACAATACACACACCTGGATACACCGAATGACGTCAGGTGGAAAGCCGAAGGAAACCGAGCACAGACGAAGATCCGAACAGGTGACTAGAGTACGAACTTTGCAGTGCCTTGGCGGTGGTTGCCGTAAGCGGTAGGGGGCATACCACTTAACCGTTCATTTATATTTCCATTCACAAAAAAGAGTGAGCGGGGTACTGACGAAAAAAGTTACTAGATATAAAAAAAAAAGGGCATAACCACGTGAACCGACCAATTCATGGCTGGAGATCAAAACCCGAGCCTCAGACCATTGGATGCCCAGTCACACATGAACAACACAGCTGTTCATTGGATCAGATTGAAGTTGACAAGTTTATCATATGTGGAATAATACTTGATTCTGTTTCAAATTATCATAAATATTTTATATGGAAAGAACTAAAATATTTTATGGTTGTATACTTTGCTACTGTATTAGCAAAACGATCAATTATAATACTTCGAAATATATATTTTTTAAATGATTCGGCAAATATTGCTAGTAAAAATTAATTTTTCGTAGTGACTTCTTCGTGACGGATGACAGCAAATACTTTTTTGTGATTGACAATGATTTTAACGTGTGCTACGAGCTAAAAACAAACAAGTGTTTTGTGTGTTTTTTAAAATTGTGTGTTATTTGTTTAATGTGGTCTTGCTGTGGTGCTCCGTTGATTTTGGTAACATAATCACGATAACTTGACGAAAGTTTTCTCAAAATTTGTCATGGTGTTCTATCTAGCGTGTAAAGCGTTTTCACCACAAATCAAATGGAAAGTGGTTCGATTCTCTGTGTTGTTCCTGATCACTGTCGGAGTTATTATTGGAGTATACAAGGCGAAGTCTATTCGGCAACAGAGCGACGTCGAAGATCAAGAGCAAAAAGAAATGAAAAGCAGGTAAGTAGGTGTCTTCAATTATGTTTTCTTTTTGTTCTTCTGTTGTTCCTATTATTTAGAAAAGAGAAAAGATTTTTATACAGATTTTTATATTTCATTTTAAAAAAAGATCTGAAAGAGAACGCACTTAGGGAGCACGTTTTAAGTACTGTACGTATTTAGCCCATTTATAATAACTGCAATCTTTTTACGTTTTTTTTTTTTCTTTTCCTGGTTGTTATGACGTGTTAGATGAAATTCAAACTAAAAACATCTGGAAAAGTCCTAGTTATGTCTTGGTAGATTACCATGAGCACCCAATGATCCTTTTGAAATCTGGTTCCTAATAGATCAGCAACAAAAAGATAGCATGTTTGAGGAGAGCACCGAAAAGATCATTAACATTTTTTTTTTTTTTTAATCTCAAATACAGGGCTGGATTACCCCATGTGTATTCCCGGGGCTAGAAAAAATATGTGACCCCTGCTGACTTCATCTAATACATTTCTGTAAAAGTACAGTAGGAAAGTTAAGGGAATATGTTTCATATTTTTGGTCATATTTTGTTTGATGGTGATTGTATCTTCATATTTCTTTTTGGATAGTCAGTTGAGATTTTGATCAGAGTGGAGGCCCAGGGCTATAGCCGCCCTAAGCCCACAATTAATCCGGCCTTGCTCAAATATGTTTGTGTTTCAATGGCTCGTGTCTTTTAATTTCCTAATGTTACTATTTTGTTTATTAAGGTCCTATTACAATTTCTTAGTTTTCTTCATTATATTCAATTTCTCCAAGTTTGTCAATACTTTTCATGTTCGGTTGAATCTGGATGAAGGATAATTTTCAACGTCTGTTTTTACGTGAACCAAAAAAATATGTGGGATCCAAACCATATTTGTCCTCAATGGAGATCAAACCCGCTCCCATGCGTACTAGATACTTGTCTTGATACATTCCAGATAATAACCAGACGGTATACATTAAATGCATATCTTTAAAAATAAATCTTCCAAGACTAGCCCCTGCTGACACCACAAACAAACTCTTCCCAAGAACTACAGACCACGAACTACTATACCCAGGGCCGGATTAAGAGGGGCTATAGCCCCGTGCCTCCAGTAGGGACCTCCACTCTGATCAAAATATCAACAGGCTATCTAAAAAGAATCATGAAGATACAATCATTATCATAAAATAAAATATGGCCAAAAATATGAAACATATTCCCTTAATTTTCCCACTGTACTTTCACATAAATGTATTAGGTGAAGTCAGCGGGGGTCACATATATTTTGTAGCCCTGGGCCTTCAGATGATTTAATCCAGCCCTGACTATACCCGACCAGAAGGAATTTGTAGATGAGTGTGGTCGGAATATCAGCTCATATCGAAGTAATTTGTGCCTTCTAGATTACAGTTCGTTACTTTTAGTTTTAACTGCCCCTCTATTGCCTCATGATGCTATGTTAATGTCGACAAGTATGTACCTTTACCAGGGATCGAATCTGGAACAATTGTATCAAACATACAAGCGATAACATTTGATTATTGCAGTCAATTAGAAACAAATATATTAAAAAAAAAAACAGAATACGGTATTTCTTCCTTCTTTAGTTATTCTTAGTTATTCTGAGGAAATAAATATTGGATGTTATGTAATTAGGATATGGATGACATTTATACAAAGCAAATTCTCTCTTTTTTTTTTTCTTTAAGAAAAAGAAAAAAAATACCACGATTATTTCCTAGTTGAATATTTCTGGGAAGAGCTGTTTGCTTGTTGCCATGCATCATTGATTCTATTCCAACTGTGTATAAAACCCATGGTAACATTAGTAGAAATTCTTAAATGAAAAAAGACACGTGTCTACCTCGAGGGTATAAGCCAATGTGTCATATCTAGATCATAAATATTACACGTTAAGACAATTAAAATTCCTACCACACTTGCACCCAGCAGCATACTTTTTGTTAGGAAGGAAGCAATACATTTCTTTGGTATAGGTATTTTCAGGTAGCATATTACAGGAAGTTTGCTTTAAAATTTGTAAAGGAGGTTCAGGGAGGTTAAAAATCACGTATATCTCTCTAAATCTGTCCTAGATGACTATGAGTCCATTATCGTGTCTATAGTTTTTTTCGAGGTGTTCCCCGTTTCCTCCCACATGATCATTTCAACAATTCGTTCATCATTGTTCATTTACCTTAAATAGGTTTCCCTTAGACTAACAGATATAATCGTGGGACGTTAAACTGAAAGATTTTGTTTCTTTTCTAATGAGTCTATGCCCAGTGGCGTATTTACGATTTTGTTTCGGGGGGCTTTGCTAACTTTCGGGGTGGCTTTGCCTGAAAATATGAAAATTCTGCAAGATATTTCATATACTTTACTATAGTAAGTAAGATTTCAGGGGGGTTAAGCCCGGAAGCCTCCCCCCTAAATACGCCACTGCCCATGCCTAAATATTGTTTTTGTCTATTTCAACAATTGGTATTGAAACAAAAAGCAATTAGACAAAAAGGGGGGAAATTCATTCCTCAAAAATGGGCAGATTTTAGGTTACGCCTCTTCTTTAGCCAGTCATGTATAGGTATAAGCCATTATTATTATTATTATTATTATTATTATTATTATTATTATTATTATTATTATTATTATTATTATTATTATTATTATTATTATTATTATTTATTATTATTATTATTATTATTATTATTAAGAATCGTTTGATAAGTATTCCAATCTGAATATTTGTTGATTTGAACCAAGAATATTTACTATAGATAATATACTATGAGAATCGTACGGAAGGACTTCTTGTAGTTATGAGGAAAAAAATCATTTTCCTCGATTAAGCTATTGCACAAAACCGATGAAAAAATACGGAATGTGGATATGGAGAAGAATGAAGAAACTAAGCTGAGTCGAACATAAATATAAATTAGAAATAATAGGGGAAGTAGCTAACAATTTTAGATGTATTTAAAAACAGAAAGAGAAACTAACTGAGAAGAATCTGTATCATAAGGGACGTGCTCGAAGATATAGTGGCAGGAAAAAGAGGGAGGAGTGAAAGAGATTGCAGTTGATGAACAATATTAAAACAGAATATTCCTACGTGAAGACGAGGAGATTAGTTGAAGACCGTGTTGTATGGATGCTTCTTACTGTGCGCCAAGTGAGCTACCAAAAATAGAAAACCGATGATAATTGAACAATGATATGTATGTGGCACGATGATTATATTTGTTATTAAACTGACACATATATCTCTAACAAAAACAGACGTTATTTGTTTGGAAATATTTTTTTCATCTCACGCAAAGTAACTATTATGTTGTTATGCACTTGAAAGACAAAATAAGAATGTAAAATCATGGCCACGTTTTTGTGTAGAATAATTACAATGTCATGATAATCATGCATTCCAATGATCATGCATATTATAAATCAAAATTAGAGAATAGTAATTATAGATTTTGAGCCTTATATGCTATATATTGATGAAAAATGTTTTCTGGCTGTGCCCCAAGTGTAAATTCGTTATTTTGTGTGATATAATACATAATTATATTTAATGTCAAAAGATGACAGTTGCATAACGATATTTTTACGCTTTAAAAACGGTGCATTCCAAAGACGATATGATGGAATATTTTCTCATAGATTTTTAGTAAATATATTTCTTTTCTGCCAACTTTGTCAGTTGAAATAATTGTGGTGTGTTGAATATTCAAAACACTTTAGGTTCAGTCAATTTCCCGAACTTACGAATGAAAGTTGCAGATATTACTTAAGACAGTTGCAGTTTCTTTTTGTAATCGTTAGAATTGAATGTCCAAAAATATTTATTAAAGTATTTGCTGGTTTAGAATAACACAGTATAAAAATTTAGATTTATAAATATGTCTTGCATTAGGATGTTTTGGTAAAATACATAGAAATAAGTGAGTAATAATTACGTTTTCCTGTTTGTCCCATACTAACTTGATCGAGAATATTTAACATTGAGCTTATTAACACTATAAAACACTAATAACCGCCATATTTATTTCAATGTTGCCAATACCCAAACAAGTGCCCGCCCATTTTATTGGATGAAGATTGGGTTCGATCCTCATTGTGAGCACAAAGATTTTTAGTGCTAACCCACTAACAAATGCTAGAAATAGCAGCAAGAGGAATCAGAATGCTGACCACACATAATCTTATTAATAATATGTCTCCTCTACCTGCTGGTCTGATGGCTAGTGCGAGCGCCTTTTGTGCACGGAGTTCTGGGTTCTACTCCCAGTGGGAGAGCCTTGAAATAATTGAACACTTAGTGGTTCGGATTCCGCCTCGGTGCTGAAAAAAGGAACTTTTGACCCCAATCTAGTCAATTGATAATCTGTCCTGCCTAAAGCCATTTATGAGCTCTAAAGCCAGAGACTGTTTTTTTCCCCTTGAAATATAGAGAATGTTAAGGTCCAATAATATATTGGGGAGTAATATAGCAGAAAAGAATTTTTTTCAGGAGTATCAGCCCTTCTTTTATTGATAACAATAAACATTTTTTTTTTTTTTTTACAAAATAAGTAAATACATAAATTTGAGTCATTATTCAGAGTGAACCTGAAAGATGTACACGAACTTCTGGAGATGATTCGTGACATCAAAAGAAGACAAAAAGTCCTATTGCATATTGCCAAATTCCGCGTCGTGTAAGAAAGACAGGGGTACCAACTTGGAATCGAAACTCGAATCGTGACAACTAGATTTGAATACCGTACACGACGCGGAATTCGACAACATGCAATAGGACTTTTAGTCTTCTTTTGACGTCACGAATCACCTCCCGGAGTTTGTGAACATCTTTCAGGTCATCATGTATATTTGGTATATGCATCATATAATGCATATATAGTTTTCTACGAATCCTGTGAAATTATTTATTAAAATTTCTTTTAAGATTTTTAGGATGAAAAATTTGAGACAAATAATAAATCTTTAATAGATCATCCTTTAAAAAGTCATGTCATTGACTTCTGTAGAATGTAGTCTACTATATTTAGATATCTCTCTAATTTAACAATTTGTAGAATATGATTTTTTTTCCTCAAATCCTTACTAGACATTTCTGAGTTTTAATGATGGCCAAGTTCATAAACAAAGCGTAAATATATATTTTTTATTAGTTTTCGCAAAGAAGGATATTCAAAAATCTGATTTTGTTTAAATCTACTTGCAAACCAGATAATTAATTCTGATTTTATTTTCTGGAGCTTATCTTTTTTCTACACTGTGTGTTAATTGTCTGAAATTAGAACATAAACCTGTAAATTTTGTTTACCAATATATATTCTCGAACATCTTATGATTATTAAAAACTTCCGAACAAACAGAAGTATGTTTTAAGCAAACTGAAGGAGTATATAATAAATGTGTGACAGCGTGAAGTACAAAACGCACGTAGCTTCGTGACGGATGTTGGCGAACCGCTTTCTCTCTGCATGTGAAATTCTGTTTGTTTTTGTTTGCCGGGCGGATACACCCACCCACTATATTAGAGGTAAACGAGAACACCAGGCTTTTGAGTTAGCAGTGACGAACGAACAAAAGAAAGAATGTTTCTTAAAAAATTGATAAGTAATTGTCTATTTAAGAAAGAAAAAAAACGAAATTATTGTATGGCCTTTGCATTGATTGATTAATATTGTAATACTATAAAACTTATCTAAACTGATCATTATTAGTTTCAAAGGAAACTGATCATATTATTAAAGTAAATTTTTACTATTTTGTTAGCGTTTCTTTTTAACAAAAAAGAAAATATATAAAGATGAGATATAAACCAATTGATAGATTTTATTCAGATTAATAAATTTATATTATATGAGTGTAAAATGTCACGCGTACTTTTTGAGAAAATAGTGAACAACGAACGTCTTTGTAAACCAAAAAATTGGATGTTTTCTGAGAATCTAGCAACTTAGAGATGGAACTGATTTTGAAATATGCTATAAATTGAATTCTTCATTATGACACTAGCAAGACGATAGTATAGTTGATTAGATATAGCCTGAAAATATTACTAACTCTTAAATATCTTTAATTTCTTTAACTCAAATATTATCTTTTAAAAAATAGGACACAATGTCCAGGGCTGGATCCAGAATTTTCTGACGATGAGTGCACCACTCACTACAAGTACATTTAAATTAAATTTGATTTTTTTTTAATAATGCCTGTAGGCATTTTGTGGTGTGAATGAAGAATTGCCCTGGAAATGCTCAGTGTCCAGTCTCGAGAATCGAATCCACGAATTTCCGATTGCAAGGTCAACGAATTACCAACGGAGGCACGGCCGCTTTGTATCGGTATAATTATCAGTATATAATTATAGCTTGCTGCTTTAGATCAGGAATTTCTTTAGTCATGGACACTTGGAATATGATGGATACTTGTGTCGTACACAATCCTTATGAAAGTGTTGAGTTTCTCATTTTAGATAGCGTATATTTACAAGGAAGGGGGGTGCACTTGCACCAGTGTTCCCCTTACATCCAGCCGTGCATATATCAGATGATAGACCACGTAGAGCTAAACAGAATAACTTGTGCTTGAGAGTAAGTTCTTATGCGTAGTTTTCGGGAAAAAAATTAAAAAATTGAACTTCTATGACCAAATTTAGGGTGTGCAAACTCCGATTGTTCATGTCATTGCCAACAGGTATTTTTTTTTCATACCCTACATTCTGACAAAAGTAGAAAATTATTTAATTGTTTTCCAAAATAGCAGTGTTATACACGTTAGCGTTTGCAGTAAATGAACAGTTTTGGTAGGTATTCAACGTGAGTTTTCTGTCTCATCAAAAATAGGCAGGCTGCAGTAGATTTTCATCTTTCTATGCCAATGATTTGTTAACTAGTTTTATTAGGTTTGTGATACGTATGCCACTTGGAACTTAACATATTTAATTTTCTTTTAACTTAAAGGGCTTTCATTTTTTTTTAAAAAAAAAAGAAAAGGACAAACTTCAAAATATTATGCTTTGACTACAGTCAGCCATATGTAGTGATCTAATCTAGTGTTGTCCACGAGACGAAACGAGAAATAAGTTTTTATCGGCTCGTATCGTAAATTTTGTGGTCTCATCTCGTCTCGTCTCGATACCGACGAAAGGAACTTTTCTCGCTTTGTCTCGAAATATTTTTTTAATTTCGTTTTGTAAATTTACGTATAAAATTTTATGACTTGATTTGTTTTTTTCTTTTTCGTAATTTCAACTAGAAGTTATCAGAGAGCTTCTGCGTCATGACAGGTTCACCAAGGGTGTGATATAACAACATTTTTAAACCATATTTGTTATTGCAGTATATTGTGTAATGACTTGCATATTTTTTAAAACTTTCATAAATTCTTGTTAATTGTGTTTCTGCCATCACTTTTATCAACTTATAGTTTTTTTTATCCTATGCATTATGCAACACTAAAACAGTGTGTGCGAAACTAGTGTTGTCCACTAAACTGGACAACACTAGTCATGGAATTTTCTAGTCTCGAATTTAAAAATGTATTTCTTTTCTCGACTTTCGTTTCACTTCCGAGACGAGCACCGAAACGATATGGATAACACTAATCAGATAATTAGAGCACGGTCCCGGCTTCGATTCCCTATGAAGACACTCCGTCGAAAAAGTGTTAAAACTCTTTCAGGCCAGACATTCTGAGTGAGTTTTTCCTGGGTTTTCCTCATTCACACCAGATAAATGCCGGGATCGTACCTAACGTACAGGTCCCAGACTACTTCCTTCCTTCGCTTTCCCCGGATAGTGTGATCACCGAGGGACGTCATCCCTCATAAGTAACGGGTTAACATGGCCAATAGATGCCGAAAGCCCAGAAATCTAATTCCTAATCCTAATCCTATAATTAGAGAAACCCAACTTTAGGAGGCGAGGGTGCGTATTCGAAGAAAGATTCGTAAAGAACCTTCTAGTAGTCATACGAATCCCAAATCCTACAACATGGGAAGTGAATTCATATGTTATAAATTGATTATATATAAGAGTATTCCCTATGGTTTTCTTTTCTAGTCATGCATAAAGAGATATTTTTTTTTAAAAAACTATTTTCTTGAAACTAATTTAATTATTTTATTTTATAGTATGATTTGTTTCATTTTGTTAGTATTCCATTCCCGGCGGGAGCTCATGTGGTTCGGATTCCACGTTAATCAGTAGGTCCACGTCTCATATAGCCTCGCTGCTGAACGGGACGTTAAACTCAAAATCAACTCAACTCAACTCATTTTGTTAGTTATTTTTTAACGAAAGCATGCTTTCTTTTTTTTAAAAAAAAAATATTTTATTTTCTACGGTTTATTCATAATTAAATACATTTTCTATTATATTGTAAAATTTTGTTTGATTCTTTTCGTACATGCTTTCCGAGACTTAAGTGTCTTTCGACACTCTAGTTACCTGAGGAAGAAGAGGTCAAAAATTACACAAAATGGAGGGTTCTTTTGTGGTTATGTGTATGTTGTGGTGGTGAGGGGGGAGGAATAAAATGAAGAAACGGGATTAAGACTAGAAAAGCATTAGGCGTTCTAATTGATTCAGTATAATACGTTACAATCAATCATTGCCAATTCTTTCATAATCTTAGACCCATTTCTGCATTTTACCTACAAAAGAATCTCCTTTTCGTGTATTTTATATAAAAACACTAACTATATATTTTTAAAGCTTTTATTATTTTTTAAATAAGGTGTTTTCATATTTAATTAATACTTGAAAACCTATCCTACTTTTCGCAATTTGAAACGTTTTACGAAGATTCCATCCCCCGGATATTATACTGCACATGCCACCTCCGTAGCATTTTGGTTGCATAACTAAACAGGATATACGGCTAATCGTAATGAAAAAATATAGAACTATATAGAAGTAGTCGCTTGCAAAATTTCGTCATTCTATGACGCTAGGAAATTAGTGAAATTAGTAAAATCATATTATTAAAGTTCCATTCTTTGAAAAAACAAACATAAAAATAATTCCGCATATAAGTCAATGGGCTAAGAAATAGAGAAATCGTATACTCAAAACCTAAGCATTGAAATCGCTTGCAACTAGATCAAAGAGTTCAGCGTCCGTTTCAGCAGCAAGGCTATATGAGACGTGGACCTACTGATTAACGTGGAATCCAAACCACGTGAGTTCCCGCCGGAAATCGAACCCGGGTCTCCTATGCCAAAGGCGCGGACGATAACCGCTAAGCTACGAATGAGCTCAAACAAATCAAAGAAACTGACTTACTTTCAAAATATGACATGAATATTGTCAACAAGGTGATATTTGTGTAACATCACTAAATGCTTCACTTTGCTATTTAATGCAATGATATAATTAAAAAGCAATATTATTTTTAAGACGTATAAAGTTCGTATGTAGCTTACATATAAGATTAGCTGTTGCATACAACTTTTGTTCGATGGATCTCTCGCGTTTTATACTATGGCTTTGAACCCAAAACCTATATTTATATTCTACAAGTTAAACTAACCAGTTTCGATCTTTTTAAATCATTATTTATAACGAGTCTCCACAACAGGAAAAACATTCTCAGAAACGTCTCCACTGTGAGTTTCCGTGATATTTTTCCTCAACGAATTCTAAGATATTGGAAAATTCAAGACACGTTTCAAACACGTGGTAATAATAATAATAGTAGAAGTAAAAATAAAGAAAGGACACTTAAAGAATTGTTTACCTTTTTCGAATGTCCCTATGTTATGTAACATACGAGTCCAGAAGCTCTTAGCGAGAGAATGTTCAATAAAACCAACAACAACAAAAAAAACTCATATCTTGAGGCAGTTCTTCAGGTTAGCATTAGCATATGTCATTAGGCTTTGATGTGAATACATAAAATGTAGATATATTAGTACAGTGTATGTGCTTCTGACGTATATGGCTTGGATAGGGAAATTAAATATCAAATGGATCCTTCGAAGCTCACCGAACTGCGCTTGATAAAGAAGACCCGAGTTCGATTCCTGGGTATTGGAGTATATGTATGGTTTGTATCCCACATTATGTTGTAGATCCACATCACATTTATTATCTGTACTGAAAAGAGACTTCCAGAAGAGAGGTGTTATATGTGGGAGGGCAGGGCGAAATTACCTCTTTCCTTGAGTCAGGAGTAAAAGTGAGGGTGGACGCAGGGGACGCCGTTTCCCTACTTCCAAAAAATATTTATGGCGTCTCCCCACTTTCTAAAAGTTACAATGGACAAAGATATACAAGTGAGATGGCGTGACGTCATGCATCCCCCTACCTTTTCAGATCCACTTTTACTCCTGCCTTGAGTTCGATATACAGTAGATGTACAAACTAAACCAACTTTACTTATCAGCAATAAAACTATCAAAAGAGCATCCGGGTCACGTGCAGGTTTTCAATGCGTCATATTTTGCCATCGTTACAAAAAGTTATCCACCTGGTAATTGTCACAAAGAGGCACAAAAAGGATTAATTTGTTTTTCCCTGAATTATGTCGCCCATAAATCTTTGACGTAGAAGGAAAAAAGTTGATTTTGTTTGTTTGTGAACTATATAATTTATATATTAGCCAATAATATAGTAATGTGCGAAAGACGAAACTTCAAACTCTGCATATATCAGTGAAGAATCCCCCCCCCCCCCGAAGCAAAATCTGACATGACGCTACTGCACCAAGATCTTAAGATTTGAAGATGCATTGATACAAGTCGTAAGATGTGATAATGTTATGTAAATTAGGATACTTTTGTAATTTAGTTTTGGATGTCTGCAAGCAATAACGAAATGGTCAATGATAAGCTTAATTTAAAATCTAGGACCTTGCACACTATGAAAAATATCTCTATTCCAGTCACCTGAGCTGCAGTGGCTCAGTGGTAGAACGTTTATCTCTTTTCCATGGGGTTCGTGGTTCAATCCGAGCTCGCGCCAAGTGGGCTTTGTGTTCGGCAAATACCGTGTGCGTGTTTTTTCTCGGAGTTCTCCCGTGTTCATTTCTCATCATCACCGTCTTCTTTTAGCCCACACAGCATAATCGTAGGACGTAAAACTCAAAGATTTCATTTCCAGTCACCTGAATGATTTTTTTTTCAAAGTCGCCTCAACAAAATATTAGCCCGTAAATGAGTTATATTAAAATCGAGATCTAAAAGTAAATTGCTTTGTCACTCACAAAAACTATTTATATATTCATTCAAATTATTTTAGAAAAATGTTTTATCATCCGTCCTCCGACGATATGGGGCATAGGTGAACGTTAGTGTTTTTATTCTGCAATTGACAGGTCTTGGGTTCGTCCCTATGTTACGTAACATTCCAGTAGCCTGCTATCTGCTGAAGTTTTTTTTTCTTTCTTCAAGGATTAGGACTAGGAATTAGATTTCTGGGTTTTCGCCAACTGTGGCTATGTTAGCCCGTCACGTATGATGGATGGCGAGCATATTATCCGAGGAAAGGAAAAGAAGAAAGGATTAGGGAAGGAACGATGCGGCCTGGAACTATATGATAGTTACCATCCTGGCATTTGCGTGATGTAAATGAGGAAAAAATACTCAAGATGGCTGATCTGAAAAAACTTTTACAATTTTTGGAACGAATGTCCCCACCCGGGACCGCTCGCACCAAAGACGAAAGCGTTACCGACTACGCTTTAAGATTCTTCATCTTCCTCAACAGGTGAATGATATCTTTAACAGAGGATGAGTGGCTCAGTGGTAAAGCGTTCGTGCGAGGGGGTTCCAGTTTCGCTCTAATTATATGTTGCCTTGTGGTGGCTAACTTAGTTTCCATGCGGAAGCGGTGGCTTAGTGGTAGAGCGTTCACCTCCGGTGCTTGGGGTCCCTGATTCGATCCCAGCTCACACCGTGTGGACTTTGTGGTGGACAAACACCGTGTTCGTGGGTTTTCCCGGAGTTCTCCCGTTTTCTCCCACTTTCTTCATTCCACCATTTCATTCATCTCTCATCATCACCATCTCCTTTAGCCTAACCGGCATATCGTGGGACGTAAAACTTAAAGATTTCATTTCATTTTTTAATTTCCATGGGTTTTGCAACGATTCCACCCACATTCTCAATTTCGTCGATTTTTTCATAATCATTTACTGTCAATAATTATCCATTCCCTTTATCTTAAGCTACATAATCGTGGAATGTTAAAAAAAAATATTTCATTTCATTTAATCGTAAGGTATGTTTAATGTCTAGGTCCTAACCAACTTCTTTCCAAAATTTTTATTATTTTTTTTTATTGTTAATTCTTTTCCAGTAAAAATTGACTTGATAATTGCCTCTGAAACTTTGTTAATAAACAAATAAGTATTTCCAAAGTTGAAAATGTGGCTATGTATATCACTTTGTCGCACACGGAAGCTGTATAAATTCACCCAGTTTCATTTTCAAGAAAATCGTTAAGCTTTATTTTCAAAGAAACAATTGGCAATCCAAATCAAGTGATAACACGTAACAGTGAATCATTTCGCTTTAAAGCACTTGACAGCATTGATTCTGTCAACATGATTGATACAGACAAAACCCAAGAAGTGGTATGTTGAAATGTCTCTGAATATATAATATATTATTGCACCACTCAATCCATTGAAGCGCTGTTAGGTATAATATGTAAAAGATCATCCATTAACAAGCTGGCAACAAAAAATATGATTTTGACTTTTCCAAGTGTTATTTCAGATATTTTAAACCTATTGTTATATTCAGGATGGTGCTAAAAGGGCATCTGAACCTAAGAGGGAAAGCTTCTCTCACTTGATCTTTTATCACCTATCTTCACACATATTGCAAACAATCATTACTAGAGCTGAAATTACGTAAGGAAGAAAGTGCTTTAAAAAAAAAAAACTTAAATGTGTTACCTTCATATCCCCTGTTAAAATTCAATAAAATGTCCGTATTGACTGTGTGACATTTATAGTATATTCGGTGCATTATTTCATGATTTTAAGTAGCTTAACGCGTCGCCGATCAGTGATGTACTTAGGGAGTTTAGAAGCTCCAGCTCTTGCAACTCTAATCATAATAAAAATATTTTATTCATTTAGTCTCCCAACGCAAACCATATATATTTGTGAAGGCAGTTCCTAGGCCCATTTTATTATATCTCTACAATTATCGTTTTACGGAAAGACCACCGAAAATATTGATTGGAACTCAGTGAAAAGTTGGTATGCACACTCTAATTGCGCAGCACAATAAAACCTTTTCTTTATAGGAATTTCCAGCGGAGCTACGATTGTTTTTATTTACACTTATTTTAAAATTTATTTACGTACTTTTTAAAAAAAATTACAGACAGAAAATATCAAAATCTTGTACTAGTTCAAGACAATTGAATCAAATAAGATTAAGTAGAAAGCAAATCAAAGTTAGTGCCCTAGTAGTGCCCTCTACCACTACGCAGTTTCCTGACACTGCATACAAGGTGCCAATATCTCCAAGGTTAATGTCATACGCATTAAATTCTTCCGAAATCGTTTACCTTATCTTAAATTTTCTCACTAGTTGTGACCTTTAAACTCCCTCTCAGATTACTAGTGCTTGCCTTTGATGTGCGGGGGTCCCGGATTCGATTCCCAGCGAGTGAAATTTGAACGCATTACGGTGGTTTAAATTCTACCTTAAACTATAGGTCCACGTTTCAAATAACCTCGGTCCTAAAATCTAATCCAGCCTAATCCTCAGGACGCAACCTTGATTAAAATGTGTTCCATAAGTTATACGCCATTTTGTCCAACTTTTTAATTCTGCTTGGTTTAAACTCTGAGAGGTTTAAATCTTCCAGTAATTGTGTCATGATCACAGCGTGGGAGAAGTCTTTGTCTAGCCTACTCTGCACATTCAGTCCGATACATGTGAGGTCAGGTCGGTAGCCAGCCCAAAAATGTACGGGGGGGGGGGGCGGTAGAAGTTAGGGGGGCCGATCCAATCATATTGTAGTTCATCACCATATTATAGTACATTTACAAGCCTATCGTGAAAATTTTAGGGAGGCCAGTAAAAATTTAGGCCACCCGTGGATACCGGACGGGTCTGTATGAGGTACAAGGCTTTGTACTAGTTGTGGGCACAAAAAGCTTTTTTTTTTTTTTTTCGGATTTGAAACCTTTCAGTTTTCTATTAAAAGTGGTTTGGTTTTCTGTAAAAATAGGTTTCGGTTTTAAATCTGATTAAGTTTTCTATAAAACTGGTATTGTTTTCTTTTTAAAAAACTTGTTTCGATTTTAAAATCGATTCATTTTTTTTTTTAATTAAAACTAGGTTTCTATTATATTTTGGTTTTCTATTAAAATAGGTTTCGGTTTCAAAACCGGCTCGGTTTTCTATCAAGAACCAGTTTCGATAAAAAACCAAACCAGTTTTGGAAATGAAATGAAATCTTCAAGTTTTACGTCCCACGGTTATGCCGGCTAGGCTAAAGGAGACGGCGATGATGAGAAATAAATGAAATGGTCGAATGAAGAAATTAGGAGGAAACGGGAGAACCCCGAGAAAACCCATACACATGGTGTTTGTCCACCACAAAGCTCATTACGCGCGAACTTGGATCGAACCAAGGACCCCATGGACCAGAGGTAAACGTCTTACCACTAGCGTTTGGAGAAAACCGAAATGTTGCTTTTTCCAGTTTCCGACTATCATCAAGACCCGTTTCAGCCATCCCATTACTTCAATCTCGTCCCTGTACTGCGTATTGTCTTGGCTCAATGTGCAGCTAAGCCTGTTTTCTTTTCGTTTTCTCTCTCCTTAAAGTTTCTGTCAGACACTTTGAGTCACAATTCCCTTCTTTTTCGCGGCGGGAGTTCATGTGGTTCGGATCCCACGTTAAGTTGTATGTCCATGTCTTATATAGGGAACCTAAACTTAAATCAAACTGAATATCCTTCTTTTTGTGTACCGTGACCTTTGGCAGCTATGTGACCAGTTCTTCTGGCATTTTCATGAAGCTTTTTTTTTTTTTTTTATCTTGGCAGTTCAAATAAGATCTAAATCGAACCGAAGTCTCCCGTATGCTACAAGAGAGTTCGTTTATTAATTGGACTTTAATGTCAATATTTTAGCATCGAGGCTATATGAGGCTTGACTACTAAAGTGGAATCCAAATGACTAGTTGGGTTTGCTTTTGAAGCAGGTAGTCCGACCGCAAATTGAACCAGTAACCACGTCGCCAACAAGCTCGTTCATTAGCCACTTTGCCATGAACTGGCACTCAAAACGCTTGATGAGGTGTACATAATATATTCCATAGCACTTACTATGTTCTTAACTGAATGTCCTCCAAATTTTAATATTACCTTTTCGTTGTATCAGCTATATTGAAACTGCCTTCCAAGATTCGATTAAGTATCAGGAGGTCATTTCTTTTTTTTTTTTTTTTCACATGTCATCTTTGGTAACCATTATAAGCCTTAGTTTCTTCTTTGTTTATTGGGAGAACAAGGAAAAATGAAAAAAGAAAAGTTGTGTAGTTATTGCGGAAACAGGAAAACAAATATCATAATTAAAACATGTTTATTACAGAGTCCATAAAACAAAACTCCCACCATAATTGTAATACAAAATGAAAAAAGCACATTTTTATCCACCAAACATTTTGCTGTGTCATCTATCTTTCTTAATTTATTCACCAGTTACCCAAAGCTCCACCTCAAAACGTTGTCTCGGTAACTGTATTCATTTATTGAACGGTTCAGTGTTCGTCCTTTTTGGTCCAAATCACATTTTATTTGTAGTAGAACTTAATAAAACAAATAAATTTTTCATATTTATTTTTAGTTATTTGTTTGCTTTGTGATGTCGTGTTCGGGAGCGGATAAACCATCTTGCCGTCGGGCTCTCAATATCCATTCTTATCTGATTTTCTAAACTGGAGTTTGAGTAAATAAGGTAAATTACTCAAAGTTGCTTCACGTTGCTCGGTAAACATAGAAAATTCTTTTTATCTTCTGCTGGGAATCGAACTTGAAACCATGGATATTTGACTCATGTGCTATTTACTGAAATAACACACGCTAGGACCAGTGTGCCGTATTAACAACATTATTTGAGCCTTTGGGCAAACCAGTGTGCTGGGATCCATTCGATAACCATTCACAGGGATGAAATGTAAATGGACTTACATGCAGTCGTTCTTTCAGAAAAAAATGTTCCAGGGGGGGGGGCAATGCTGGTACTATTCTATTTATTATTATGCTATAGACATATTATTTTGGTCTCCTCCGGGGGGCACTCTCAGGGCTCTGGGGTGCAGTGCCCCCCCCCCCAAAAGTCTGGAAGAAACATTGCTTACATGCATGGGAGGTCGTACTGTGGTAGAGATAACTGTAATACTAACCCAAGGATACTGAACCAGAGGCAAATCACAATGTCTATTTATAACACAAGAACATTGTAGCAAATATTATTTTATAGTTTAGTATAGTCTACACCAGTGCTATTCAACCGGGAGTACGTGAAGATGTTTCTAGGGGTACGTAATGCGGCTTCTGGGGGTCTGCTGGAAATGTCTGCTGACAGTTCATTGCAAATGAAATTCGATAACTTGTCAGTTTGTGACTTTTGGATTTATGCTCGACAAAAAAGTACAATGAAATTAGTGACAATGCTATTTCACAACTTCTTCCATTTCCATCTACATATTTGTGTGAGCAGCGTTTCTCTGCATTAATATCAAGGAAAACGAAGCACAGAAATTGCTTGAATCCAGAATCAGTTCAGATTTTCTCGCACTCTCGAAGATTCGACCAAGAATCGAGGAGTTGGCGTCCCGGAAACAAGGGGGAACTATCCTCCCGGAATGGACTTTTTTTTCTTTTTTTTCTTTTTCTTTTTTTCTTTTTTTCTTTTTTTTTTTTGTCTGGTGAATAATAAAATATAAAATGTCTTTTCTCTTCTAAAACAATAACGGTTTTCCAGTATTTTAAAAGCGTATTACTTCTGAATTTGATAAATTATGGTTATAAAAATAATTTCTTACTAAAAATGATAGAGAATTGATTTAGGTAACCTAACTTAATGTTAAGATACAACTTGTAGCAGTATTATAGTTTCGTAGCTGATAATTAATTCATTTCAAATTCATATTTCTCAACTGTCTTATGGCCCCAATTGTGTACTTCTACTGGGAATAAGACATCATCTCTCCAACACCAAAGACGAGAACGTTCATCGTTGAATCAGGAAAGCATTCAAAGTTCAAGTTGAAATCACTTAACTTGCGCTTTTTGGCAAAGAAATCACACGTAAAGTATTGCATCTCTGGATATTGTTGCTTATACTACATTTTCAGTGTATGTACATATACGTATTATGATACAAAATGATGCATTTACTTTATAAGAGAATTGCACTAAGTACTAAATCCAAAGGAAGGGGTGTTCTTACAGTGCGTATATATGAGTTTGTATATAACGAAAGGAAATGAATTACATGCAAGAGCTGAAATATGCAGGAGGAGAAAGTGTTTTCTGTGTAATTAATATTATAAAAGCGACTATGACCTATTTTTTATGCAGTGCGTATAGTTTCTTTGTTTATAAAAGGGAAAAAACACGGCGTTTGTATGTGAAGTACATACATTAAACATAACTTTAGCCGACTCATATAGAAATTTTCTTACATTGTACCCATGATACAGTGTGCTGAAAAAATATAATAGATGTCTCTTTTGCTACTTTAGGTAAGCTCTTGTTTTGATTGTCCAGAAGAAGAGCTAATTGTCAAATTTATCTCCCTGAAAAACTATAAAATAAACAAATAAAGAAACTGGCAAGTTTTTATTTTGGTCATTTCATTCAATGAATCGTTCAATCAATCGATTCGTAAGGAACTAGTTCCTCGGAACAATTTATTAAATATCACTAGGAATCAGTTCCTCACCTAACTTATCCTAACCTAACCGTGAACAGTAAATCATCGCGTGACACGATACCAGTAACAAATCTAGAAGAACAGATACGTTCTCAAAACCGGAATCGTAAGATTCAAATCACTGAATCAAATAAAATAAATGAAATGATCGAAGAATTCAATTCTTATTAGAGATTGTATTTATTTATTTTTACTCTGAATAACTCATTTATCGGGGGAGGAGGAGGAAGGGAAACAAGATCAAATCAGATATGGATTATTCGGGGACAAAACTCATATAAACCTCGGTGCTGAAAAGATACACTAAACTTCAACAACAACGAAGATAATACTATTATCTGAATGTAAACTATCGTAACGTAAAGGAACAACATAATTCTTGAAAAAAAAATAATAAAGAGAGTATTATATAATACTTAGCTAGAAAGAGAGAGAAAAAGACAGATTAAATGTATTGAGCGCGATACCCCCATGATAGAAGTGACAATTACCGAGTGAAAGTGGTGATATTTGTGTGTAGAATGCCAATAAATTAGTCCGCCTTCTTTCATCTGTTAGAAAAGAATGTATTGCTTGAAAACTAAATTAAACCATTCATTAAATGCATTGTACGATGATAAAAAAGAGTGCCGACACGTTTGTTCCACATAGCATACAGTTCATAACAGGAAATGTTCCTGTATATGCGTGGAATAACATATGTCTCTGAGGTGGCTTTTTCTCCATCGTTGTGTTAGGAAGAAGTAGATCAAAATATGAAGTGGTGCTATGATTAATATTAGTGTTAGCTTGAATTAGTTTGCTTGTAAAGAACTCGCTTAAGTAAGTGGTAAAACATCAGTTTTGATTATGTGAAACTTAGTGCTTGCTACCCTCAGCTTTATATATAATTCACGTGTATTAATTATGAAAGAAGAGGTCGAAGTTTGCGTTGTGACAAAATATTTCCCGCAGTAAACCTTACTTGGTATTATTATTATTATTATTATTATTATTATTATTATTAAAGAAGTGGTGTTTATGAGAGCGTGAATATCCAAGGGCTTACAGATTTCCAGTAGGGATGCGCACGAGACAAGATTTGTGGCTGTCTCGTCTCGAAAATGTGCTGTAAAATTGATGTCTCGACTCGAAAAATGTATATTTCTGTATTGGAAGAGCCGTGTCTCGACTCGAATTTTGTCAGAAAAATCCTGTCTCGACTCGTCTTGAGCGCATCCCTAATTTCCAGTATTAAGGTAAGATGTAAAGGCTCCAACTGACTGTTTTAGACTTCCTTTTTACTTTCATTGGTACCGGTAATGACTTACAGTCAAGGGCCCCGATCCTGGGTGGGTCAGGGGGCCCGGGCCCCCCTAAGCTCATGTGGACCCCTATTGTATTTATGAATATACAATATTTGGCATAACTTGAATGCAATTTGTCTTAAAATCCTCATATATATACCTTCTGCATCTGAATGCCCCCCCCCCCCAAATTTACAGAGAAATCGGCGCCCTTGTTTACAGTGTAAGGTTCCCTTTTTTAAAGAGTCAGTAATCATTAGCAAACGGGAAGGTTATTTTACAAATAATAAATGTGTCACTATTAGGTACGTACAGTGACGACGCCAGGGGAGGGGCGACTGCCTCCGCTGTACATGTTATAATATAACCTAGGTCATGTAATTTAAAACTACCCTTTTCAGTATACAAAAATGACACAGACTCCTCAAAAGAAATCCCTGTTCCTCACTTGCCCCCTCCCCAGGAAATTAAAGGTAGCGTCGTCACTGGTTAAGAGTCCAAAGGCAGTGTTCAACTACCAGCAAAAGTAGCTATCTCTCTACATTGTCTTCTTGGGAATGAATAACTTCGATATAAATGGACGAATGTGAGTACAATATTCTTTGGCGTAAAAGGAAGATAATTCCACTATAGCTTACCATATTCAGAATTGGTCCATTCGATCGGAGATTAATGGTAAGGAAACACGTAAGGAAAAGTAGCTACTTTTCTTCTTGGCAGCTGTATAATTTACATACAAAAGTAATGCGTAACCCCTGTAAGACCTTCAAAGAATTCGTATCAGTCAAATAAGAATTGTATTGAAGTGAATTTGTCCAATATTCAAGTAATTAATAAATAAGAATTTTCGAATATTCAAGTAGTAAACAAATATATGTTTGTCGAGTATCCAAGTAATGAATAAATATGAATTTACCAGTGTTCAAGTAATAAACAAAATATAAATTTGTCCAATATTCAAGTAATGAATAGAGGTCTCAATATGAATTTTCCAATCTTCAAGTAATAAACAATTATGAGTTCAGTGAAAATAATTGTTGAGTGTAATATACAACCCACCAGTATTGGTACCACCTAACGTAACCCACTGTGAACCTCCATTGGTAGAAGATTATTTTTGTTACTCAAAAAACTGGGGAGCCTAGCCTCCCCTCTGGCCCCGGCCTAGAACCACCACTGACAATACTGTAGAATTTCTACAAAAAGTTATTAAATAAATTATAATAAAAGGCGTACGTTACTGCTAAAATGCCGCAATTTAGTAATATAAGCCCGGTTACCGTAGAAATAAATGAGCTGTAAATGCAGCGTTTACAACAAATCGTTCGTTAAAGACACACACATTTATATACAAGTATTATTTATGCAAAAAGGAACACCGACAGATCAAGTGCGAGCGCAGGAAAAGTGTTGAGAAGTTAAGGAGAAAGTTATCTACTGCAAATATATATATATATATTTTCGTTCTTTCTTTCTTTTCTTCGCAGTAGCCCACTAAATATCAAACATTCAGCGCTGAAACCGTGAACGTGAAGTGACACAACTTATGGTTTTGAAAAATCCCACGGAAAATGTTTTCGTTTCAAATCACTTAATAAAGACATCAAATTACGTAACAAGTTCGTTTTTATAGAACACAAAATGTGAGCAGCAAAAGTCCGACGTCGGAAAGAAAGAAATTTCAAATCTGCGAAGAAGTAAATTTGAACCTTTATTTTAATATATATTCGGTTATGTAGTTTTGAATGAAGGAGACAGATGATTAATGAAAGTGAATTCTTATGAAAGAGTTGTTTGTAGAATGAGAATGTAGAAGGAAACGAGAAAACTCCGAGAAAACCCACATACATGATCTCAATTAGGTGTTTCCTACGAGATAGTTGTGACTGTCTCGTCTCGAAAAGATATATAAATGATGTATCATCCCGAAAAGTGAATCTCTTTATGTTGGAAGAGTTTCTGTCTCGTCTTTTCTCATCTCGTGATCAACCCTATCGTGAACCCACATCCTGAGATCAAACAAGTGACCCGTAGTACCAGAAGTAAGCAGTCTACCAACGACCCAACGTTCTTCCAACTAATTTTAGAAAGTAAACCATATTTACCTATCGTACTTAATAAATTCTTTCTTTAAATGCATTATCATAAACCAAATAAATAAGTGAAATACTAGTAATTGCTTGAAATGTATAAAATATGTAACATTTTTATTTATTTATTTATTTATTTTTATATTTGAAGAAAATGAAATGAAATATTTTAGTTTTACGTTCCATTGGTTATGCCCTTTAAGCATTGTTCCCGTTGCTTATGCCCTTTAAGCATTGTTTCCGTTGGTTATGCCCTTTAAGCATTATTCCCGTTGGTTATGCCCTTTAAGCATTGTTCCTCTTGGTTATGCCCTTTAGACTAACGGAGACAATGATTAAAGCAAATGAATGGTGATGGAAGAATTGGTAGAATGAGAAAGTGGGAGGAAACGGGAGTAACCCGAGAAAATCCACGAACCCTATCTTGTCCATTACAAACTTACTTGGCCGGGGATTGAACCAGTTACCTCACACACCAGAGGTAAGCGCTAAACCACAGCCACCGAACCATTATTATTATTATTATTATTTGAATCAGTTAAATAATCTATAATATACGAAATATTACATTTAAGATTTCTAGTTTAAGGTGTAAAATGACAACTTGACAGATCAAAAAATCCAAGGCTTATTTGATTTTTTAAATAAAAAAAGTTGTTTTATACTGCGGTTTTTTTTTTTTTTTGCAATACTCAGATTGAGCTCTCTCGTGGCTAAGCTGTTAGCGTACATGCCTTTGGTGTGAGACACCCGGATTCGATTCCCAGTAGGAGCTCATGTGGTTCGGATTACACGTTAAATTGTAGGTCCACGTCTCATATAGCCTCGCTGCTGAAAGGGACACAAAATCAAAATCAAATACCAAGTTTATGAAAGACAGAACCTACTATTAACGACTGCTCCAAACCATAGTAAGGGTTTGGATCCAGAGCAGTTGGTGAACACTACTAGATCACCACGCAAATCAACCACTCTTTTGTATAGGTTGTTTCCCAACTCAATGTATCGCCTCTCAAAAGACTTATGTGAATATCTTAAATATCTGTCGGAAATGTTCTAAATTCATTCAACACTTTTTCTTAAAATATTAAAATCGGACAAACAATTGTCAGTTACTTAGGTAATAAATGCCAATACGAAAACATATTTCTTTCACATAGATCGAAGATTTTGTACATCACCGCAATTCGTGTACAAATTAGTTCATTTTTTAAACATCTTATTGTTCCTTGTTCGATTCCCGCCCAAGTCAGTTTGTGGTGGAGATCTTCGTGTCAGGGTTTTCTCGGGATACTCCCGTTTCCTCCCACTTTCTTATTCCACCAATTCTTCTATCTCCATTTTCTTGCCTTAATCGTCCGTCTCCCTTAGCTTAAAGGACATAATCGTTGGACCTTAAACTGAAAGAAAGATTTTCTATCTTATTGTTAACCAAGAACGCGCATTAAGATATGTACGCGTTTGTAAAAATATAAATTTTAGTACGTAATAGGAAGATGCCATTTTGTTGCTGACCTGAAGACACCATTTATGTCAGAAGATGACTAACACTGTATACATATGTCTACAGGGAAAAGTGAAAGTAGAGTTGTGGGAAGAGGAAACTCTGTTATTAGAATTTCAACTATGAGCACATTTGCCTAATCTGAACAAAACATTTGAACAGCAAACAAAATAATTCAATGTTTATATCACCTTAGTTATTTAGACGTACCTAGTCAAAGGTCAAAACATATTGCAGTAGTAGATAAAGCATGCAAAATGGTAGCTGTAACCACATCAAATTCATACGTAAAAGTAAACTTTGCTCCCGGAATGAACAGTGTGATTTTATTTTATTTTATTTTATTTTATTTTTTAAGTGAAGTCCAAAGACAATGTTCAATTACCAGGAAAAACAATCTGTCTACATTGTCCTCTTGGGAATGAATAACTTCGACAAATGGACGAATGTGAGTACAATATTCTTTGGCGTAAAGAGGAAGTAATTCTCTGTAACGCATCAAAAACTACGTTCAGAATGGGTCCATTCGGTGCGAGGTTAATGGTAAGGAAACTCGTAAGGAAAAGTATCTACTTTCGTTGGCAACTGTACAATTCACATAGAAAAGTAATGTGTAACCCCTTTAAGACCTTCAAAAATTCGTACCAGTTAAATAAGAGTTGTACTGAAATTAATTTGTTCAATATTCAAGTAATTAATAAATATGAATTTTCCAGTGTTCAATAAATAAATATAAGTTTGTTCAATATTCAAGTAATAAATAAAAAGAAAGTGTTTGTGAAAGTCTCCCTATCACAGAATTGAAGATTCACCATTGCAGGAACAAGCATCCACTTATTGGATCTTATCAAGTATTCAACTTACGTCATCAAGATTATTGAAACACGTATTCTTCAAATTTAAACAAGGGATTATTATCGAATGAATAGGTTTTCATTTCGATTGCAATAATAGATATCTTTTGTGTGTTTCAAAATTATTTACCATCAAGCATTTAAGGACTGCGCCAGTCATCATTTTCAGAATTCTAACTTAACAATCTTGAAAAAAATAATGACTGAGAGTCATTGAAAGCTCAATGGTAAATTATTTTTCGAACACGATTGACAGGGATGCGCACGAGACGAATCGAGACAGAATTTTCCTGACAAAATTCGAGTCGAGACACAGCTCTTCGAATAAAGAAGAATACATTTTTCGAGTCGAGGCATCACTTTTACAGCACATTTTCGAGACGAGACAGCCTCAAATCTTGTCTCGTGCGCATCCCTAACGATTAAATTCATGCGAAGACTTCTGTACAAGCATTACTATTTATCCCAGAAGATACTGTATTTCTATATACCGGTATATCGCAATTTTTATGATAAATTGTTTGCCATTAAAGATGCGATTTACCGTTCATTTTCAACATATTCCTCCTGGGTAAAATATACTTATGTATGAAGAATCTTATGACTCTTACCTTTTAATTATTTAGTTAAAAATTTCCACTATTAACTTTAAACAAGTTTGACCCACTATTCACATAAAAATTCTAACTGTTGATTAAACCTTGAAGGCACAGTGGTTTGATTGTAGAGCGCTCACCTTTAGTGCAAAAGGTTCCTGGTTCGACCTCAGACCATATGAAGAATTTATGGTGTGAGGTGACGAGACAAGCAGGGCTGTAGTCGAGGGTACAAACTCTCTACTTTATCTTAGTCAATAGAGTATACCTTCTGCTTCAAGACGTATAGGACTTTTGTTTTGTTTATATATGTTTACTTATTTATTTAATTGGATCATAACTCCAGTGACAAAATGAATATGTCACTTTTCTTTCTATCCTGATCTTACACTGTAGTCGCTGTTCAAGTATCATATATCGATCATGAAAAAAAAGGGGGGGTTTACCTAACTTCTCTTTGGTCACAAAAGCAGGGCCGCGGTGGCTCAGTGGTAGAGCGTTCACCTCTGGTGCTTGGGGTTCCGGATTCGATCCCCGCCCCCGCCAAGTGAACTTTGTGTACGTGGGTTTCCTCGGGGTTCTCCCGTTTCCTCCCACTTTTTTCATTCCACCATTTCATTCATCTCTCATCATCGCCGTCTCCTTTAGCCTATCCGGCATAACCGTGGGACGTAAAACTCAAACATTTCATTTCATTTCATTTCATTTTGATCATAAAAGAGATTAGTTATATAGAGTTTAGCGGCTCTTTAAGCAACAAGGTTAGGTGAAACACGTGGATGTACTGCTTAACGTGAAATCCGAACCGCGTGAGCTTTCGCCGGGAATCGAACTTGGGTCTCCAGCGCCGATGATGCATACATTAACCATATAGCCACGAGAGAGATAACAAAATAGAGAGAGAGAGAGAGAAATGGAGATGTTATGTGAACTCTGTCTGTGTTCAAGTTCGTGTTGTTTTGCTTAGTGGATATCAGTAAGAAAGCCTTTTTTAACTATGATATTTGGATTTCCACCCATTCCTCATCACAATTTCCTTAACTCATTTTGATACGTATAGGGAGCGCGATTTTCTCTGTTTCTTCTCGCAATGGTTGGTGCCTTCTGCGTTCCTCCACCCATTTATATTTTTAATAGAGCCATTTATTTATCTAAGGATTATCATCAAGAAAAATAGCATAAAATGCTTTTAGACTATAAAACAGTATCGTAGCCTTTATATTTTAATGAAATTATCAATACATGTATTTTACATTGTTAATTTTTTTTTTTTTTTGTAATCTCTTCTCTTCAGGGTCGCACCCACGGGGGGTCCACCGGGTTCGGACCCCTCAAAAAAACTTCAGAAATCAACATATATTTGTACACTTCTCAATAAAACTATACTTGTTTAACAGAAAAATGATTGATGTAGGATGAAAATTTGATCTTACGCTTCTTCTGTATTCTTACTCGTATAAAAACAATCTAGTTATATAATTTACTTCTGAAAATATAGGTGGGAGTATTTTACAGTTACTTATAGTATTTTCGGGTGCAGAATAATACCCATTCAATACTATATAGACGCAGTGGCTTGTAGTATTCGACCCCCCCCCCCCCACTACCAAAGCTTGGACTTCTCCCAATAAAAATTTCTCGGTGCGCACTTGCTTCTTCTTTATTGTCATTCAGAAAGCAGTGTAGACCCTATACGTTGTGAAAATTTTAGATCTACAACACTGGAAACAAGCTCTAAAAAAATCCATACACATGATGTCTACTGCAAACTTACAGCTCACAGATGACGAGAAGAACACTAGCAGAAATAGTGTGACGTAGGTATGGGCTCTCCCACTTTCCGCACGGGGGTTTCAAATGACACCACGGAATAGCACACAGATAACTACCCGGAGTAGCAGACGACATTTAAGTATAGACCACACCTCAAAACCCGAAAATGGACTTGACCATTTCGTTGACCTTTCCCCGCTTCCTCTGTTTTAGGGTTCTTCTCGTCATTTGTGAGCTGTATATGGTCTAGAATCAAACCATGGGTCCTTGGCGCCGAATAATGAAAGCTCTATCTACTAAGCTCCGTGAGTCAGCAATCTATTTGTGACTACTTGCAAATGGCTTTAGACCAGTTGATAAGAATAGAAAGAATTTATTCATTTGTTATTTGGATTGTCCTCATGTTGCAAAATATCCTTTTACACTATCATTTAGTTATTTCGTGGAACTGGTTATTTGATAGGCTACCAGTCACTCATTGCTGCAACAAACTTAGTAATTACACTTTGCTGCAACAAGACCTATATGCAAACTGGATATTGACAAATGACTTGTAAGAATGTCCATAAGTATGTATGATAATAACACTTTTTATAGGAAGATTAATGTGGAACAAGATGCTTATATACGAACCTGATTAATGTATAATAGAGTGACTATTTTTGTGGTAAAATGTGCATTAGGGTGATATTTATTTTTCGACTTTCAAGTTTGTTTGTTTTTAATCTCACTCCCTAAAATGGTTCTATATTAAAACACAGTAACACATGAAAAAAATTAGCTCAATTGAATAATAGTGTATTAAATTGTGCCCCAAGCAATCTCAAGTTTTCAATGTATTGAAACAAATTAGATTTTTTAACATACTCGTAGTTGAAGAAAATGAATATAGTCTATGACTTATAACAAGAATGCATTTCTGATTAAATCGGCGTACTTATTTAGTTTATGGACTTAGTAATTAAATATCCAAAAATGACGGCTTCATTAAAGTACAATTGACAGTCTGTTCACTCAGAGTTTCCTGTGTTACTGGAATCGAAGGTAATTTTAAAAATAAACGAAGCTTAGTGGTAATCAAGGTTACTTTCTTAATACAAATAGATTATTATTATTAGTAGTAGTAGTAGTAGTAGCAGTAGTAGTAATAGTAGTAGTAGTAGTAGTAATAGGCATAGTTCTTTTCGTCCCTAGTGTTACAGGAGAAAAAAAAAACTATGATATGCCGAACGACGGAATGTTTTTAGTTTGGTAATGTATAATGAACACACTGAGTCTCAGTGCCATTATTTCTGGTTTTTTAGATCAGAATTCCATGCCTCTTAATTGAAATACGAGTAGCTTCCCAAACATTTCACTGATGTTAGACTACCAAAATATTTATACTCCTGCTGGGAATATATTCCGGAAATATCCATACTGAAGGTACATGCTCTAACCTCTGAATGTATATAATACTAATAATCATGAGTTTCGTTACATTGTAGAACTACCGTAGAATTTAAGCAAACTATGTAAATTAAGTATCGAAGTGGCATATCTCCCCCCCCCCCCTCGGTGGAAAAAGAATAAGGTCGAAGGTGCGGTAATGAATGCATATCGAAACTTTGCTTCTCGCTGTCTATGCCTATTACTGTCTTTTACTGTGGCGATTAGTATTGAAATTGGAAATCGTAGATCTTTAACACTTTCGGTTTGAAAAGAGAGATAGAAGGCTGAGATGAAACTTATTCGTGGAAACATAAGCCATATCAGAAAGCTATTTCTTGCTGTCTCTTACTTTTTTTACTCTCTTTGTAGATTACCATTGAAACCGAAATAATACTGAAGTGATAGTGGATTTCTACCACTTCTAGTTTTAGCAGCTAGTTAAGGATCGGGATAAAATATACTTTTGGAACGCTTAATTTATTTCAGGAAATAGCTTCTTGCTATCTACTACCATTTTTGCTCTACGGTGAGCAACATTAAAACCGGAAATGGTTGATTTCTTCCTCTTCCTGTCTCAATAGAGGGTTAAGAAAGGAGGTGGAGTCTATTCTTGTAACGCTGAGTCGATTGCATGAAATAGCTTCTCTTATCTACTGTCATTTTCGCTCTATGGTGAGCAACATTAAAACCGGAAATGGTTGATTTTTCCTCTTCCGGTTTGAATAGAGAGTTAAGGAAGGGACTGGAACTTATTCTTCTGACGCTGAGTCGATTGTATGAAACCGCTTCTCGCTATATATTACCCTTTTTTGCTCTATGGTGAGCAACGCTTAAACCGGAAATGGTTGATTTATTCCACTTCCGGTCTCAATAGATGGTTGAGAAAGGGGATGGAAACTTGTTGTGATGCTGAATTTATCGCAGAAAATCACCTCCGGCTACCACTTATCGTTTTTTGCTCTAATACCTGTCGACAGATGGACAGACAGACGGTTATAGCCGTCCTGTAATGCTTCCGACGCTTATGCATAGCATAGTTTGAAAGTAATTATAATAATAAATTGTACTGTTCCAGTCTCTGTTCATAGTAGGTACGACCAAAACTTGATTTCACGAGCACTTTCATACGTAAGTACTCAGTCCGGTCTGTGCCAATTAGCTGGACACTGTTTGCTATAGGATATAAGACTTGAGTTTGCCACACACACACACACACACACACACACACACACACACACACACACACACACACACACACACACACACACAAGTCAATCACCGCTTATTATTGCAATTATGTCGTATTTCTCCGGAAATTCCAAGCTTCGCACCGAAACTACGTCAAGAAGACTCTTCTTAAAAAGATGAATGAACTTGGGGTCTAGGTTTTCCCTTGACCAAGTCAAAAGTCTCCCAAACAGTCAGGTATCCAAAATTACTACCTGGAAACAGAAATAAATTATTACATACATACATATACGTACTCACTGAAAATTATACATGATTGCAACGTTATATTCGCTCTGTGGCTTTTTTTTCTTAACGACATTGAACAAGTTAAAACGTAAACAATAAACAAAAAAACAAGAAAACATTGTCTTTTTGCAAGTGTTGCCACCACTAATTGTGTTTTAAGATACAAACTTCGGGATCTTAAATATTGTATGTTCTCTTGGTTGACCATGAAATACTTTCCACATGAGAAGCATTCATGTATGGCATTACTTGGGAAAAAAATCAACATATACTGTAAATACGTATAACTTGCGAACAATATACGTTCCACGGCCAACTTCATTAGACCAGGCATTAAAGAAAAAGTTATCTGAAATAACAGATCTTATTATACGCTATATGCACAAGCAAATGAGACAGGTAAATATTATTTATTATTTATGTATATATATGCAGAATGAGATCATTGAAAAAAAAAAAAGAAGTATGAACTTAAATTGTGTTACAGCAATTTTAAAATCAAATAATTGTGTTGTTTTTCCCCCGTCAATTTTATTTAAAATTAAAATTTACCAAAGTAAATTGAGCTGAAACCGCTGTCTCTAACGCAATGAAGTTAAAACATTCTTTTTGACCTAGACACCGATATGCATTCGATGTTAAGTAATGTTGTCTACTATAAAGTATTTTCTTTTCATGCGTGTCCTCTGCCCCCCATCCCCTTTTTGTCTCTGTGTACATATGTAATATTCGTATGTATGTATGTATGTATATGTGTGTGTAATTGTTGGTTTAACAATTCTCTCTGCTATTGTATATTCTATCGAGACAACTTTAAAACAATGCAGTTTCGAAATCTAGAAAAAAAAAAAAACTTACAGTACATTGCAATTTTCTTCTTCAAAAGAGACAAATTTCTTTATATGCATTTTTTGCTTTCTTCATAAATTCATTTCATTAATATTCAATAGTGTGTTTGTTTCTTCTTTGTTTCTTTCTTTTTTGTTTGTTTGTTTGTTTATTTATTTTGTTGAAATGGCTGTATTCCCACTAAACATGTTTGAGAGGGATGATAACTTGTTTTATAATTGGACACATAAATTTAAATATATGAGTATTAAGTAGTCAATATATATATATAGGTATATGTAACAATACGAAAATTTCGAGGAAAATGCATTGAAGAAGTGTTTCCATACTTGCTTTGATTATAGAAGATCCAGGGTTGCATTCCTGATGCAACTGACTCTGCCTTAGACGATATATATATATATATATATATATATATATATATATATATATATATATATATATATATATATATATATATATATATATATATATATGTGTGTGTGTGTGTGTGTGTGTGTGTGTGTTTGTGCCTTGCATTTACTTCAGGTTAAATTTCTGTTACTTTCGCTGCTGTACGAAATCAACGCAGCTTTCTGATAAATAACGTGTAGATCCATCGGAAAAGGAAAGACTTTTTATCGACTGATATCTTTAAGTAGCGTTGTCAATCAGACAAAACAAGAAGAAAAGTATGGTTTTCTCGTCTGATTCTCGAAAAAAAAATCTCGTCTCATTTTGTATGTAATGCAAAATAAATTATGCTCTGATTTTTTTTTTTTTTTTTTTTGTTAATTCATCTAAAAGTTATCAGTTATCAGAATCCTTCCGCGTTATGAGAAATCCACGGTGTGCGTAATATAACATTTAAACCCAATTTATTATTGGACTATATTGGGTATAACCTGCTAGTCTTTAAACGTTGATAAATGCTCTTCATAGTGTTTCTACAATCACTTGTTCAATTATGGATCTGCGTGGAATTAGTGATCTTAACCAATAATAATTTAAAAGTGAGAAACACAGCACGCTTCAAGTTTCTTACTATCTGCTAAAAATTATTTTACAGACGTTGTATTTGGTAGTTAATACAACAAAGCTTTCTGACAATATACAGTACTGCACTGTATATTTGTATACTAGGAGTTAAGATTTATTTTGCAATTTGGATTTTATTTGTGTTGTGGACCTAGGTGGTTGTTTAGAGCAGTGTTGCAGCCAGGTCCAGAATTTATAATTTAATTCTAAAGAATATGTAACACTAAAGCAATATTTGAGAACTAAGATTTCTGGAAACTAATCTCTCATGAAATTTCTCTTCTCGTCTCGTTGTCCAGACGAGACATAAAATGTATCGTCTCATAAGTATCACTATCTTTAATTGAGAAGAAATGGTTTATGAGGATAATTTCCAATCGTTCGTACTTGAGCTCGTTTTGACAACAACTGGAAAGCCAATTTCTGCTTGGTCTGTACTTCTGATATAACTGTACCCTTCTCTCGTATACTAGATAATTGGTTATTGCTTCGATACCAGGTTAAGAAATTCTCTTGAAGTACAATTCCAAAGATACTTCTTAGTAGTCTTGTCGCTGAGGAGAATGTTGAGTCAGTGTTTGGAACAGATGGACGAACGGAAACGAAGTATTTAGATTTCAAGAACCCTTGTCGTGCATGACCCCCTTCTTTAGTCTTGCGAGGACTGGTTATGACCAATTTGACGTCATTGATTGGAAAGTATGTATACCTACACTTGTTAAGCTTGTTCACTTCATTTTCTTCTTCGTTTTTGTCTTTCTTCCTTGAAGGGGTTCTTTTCTGTTCATTAAAGGCAATACTGGCAAACAACTGTGGCTACCTACCTTGGAAGGATAAGCATTAGATATGCAGGACATAAAAGTGGCCGCGTGTATTGTTAATCACTTTTACCAACAGACTGACTTGTTCGGTCAAATGTTTTATTTCTCAGTTGTCTCCCAGTACACTAAAACAACTTAAAACAACTTGTCATTTACATTGGCTAAACATTGTGATGCATGTCTGCATTTGCTCAGAAAACAGCTCCTATTAAGACATCAGACCTGCCTTATACAGAATTCCCAAGCCTTTGAATATATTCTAACATTCCTAGTCATTTTTTTAAAACTTTCCGTTAATAATAATAATAATAATAATAATAATAATAATAATAATAATAATAATAATAATAATAATAATAATAATAATAATAATAATAATAAACTATTTATACTTTATTTCTCTTATCGTCACTGAGACTCCGATATGACACGTGGATTTTACATTTTAAAACATACGATCCGATCCTATGTGCAGATATTCCTCGTGTATTAAGTGGTGCCATCGGCGATGCAGACCGAAGTTCGATTCCCACTCGTAGGTTATGAGTTTCGGATTCCACGTTAAATGATACTGTTTATTGGGGTTTAGTAAATCATTCAACAGCGAGGCTATATGAGACATGGGCCTAGAGCTTAACGTGGTATCCGAACCACTTCCCTAAGCTCCAGCCGGAATCGAATTGTTAATAATTGTAGCATAAATAAGATAGCGAGACGGCCTGTCCCAATGCAAAACTATTATAGTTATTAATTGCTCCAATATTATTAATAAATAACGTAAGTTTACTATTTCCCTTAACATATACATGTAAGAAAGTTAAACAGGGCACAAACAATAATTCTGGGTAAGCTGTGGATAATAATAGCGTGCACCCGGAATCCGTAATACCTATAATACCGAATTAAAACAAGCCCTTCCGGATTCGATTCCAGACAGCCTTTGTTCCAGAAGATTTTGACCGAAGGGAGCATAAAAATGCGATAGGGTTGCACTAGAAAATTAGTTGGTGTATACTCTGCATAAGGTGATATGTAATCTAATTTGACTTACTTCCGGAGAAGGAGCTGTTGGTCAACTCAAGGAGGGGGCAAAGCTCCTCCGAAAGTAAGCCTGGAAGAAACCGGGGCTTCAAATTATGTATATGTTAAGGGCAATAGTAAACTTATGTTATTTATTCGTAATATTGGAGTCCTTAATAAATATAATAGTTTTGCATTGGGATTGACCGTGTCCCTATGTTACTTATGCTACAACTATTAAACTATTCGATTCCTGGTGGGAGCTCATATGGTTCGGATCCCACGTTAAGCTGTAGGTTCACGTTTCATATGACCTCGCTGCTAAAGGGGACGCTAAACACCAAAATCACACTCCGATTATTAAACCATGCCTTAGTTAATTTATGGATTAAGATGCTACATGTATTTTATTACATAAGATATTTATATAATAACTGTTTTCTTTACCAAGAAAAAAGTAAATAAACAAAACGAAACGACTTAATAATAAATGGATCAAGGGCGGGAATTGGTATATTTTCAACTCATATATTGAAAATAAATGAACAAACGAATAAATAAAAAAGATTAACAAAACAACGAACGCAATGTGTAACGTTTGAAGGAAGTAGGAAGCGATTTGTAATCAGAGGCGAATTGTGTTAATCAGCAGAACGAAATCAGCTGTTTGGGGACTGGCAGTGTCATGTATATATATAACGTTTGTATATAGCTGAATCGCACGAATCTATCAATACTTAAACAAACAAACAAACAAAAAAAAAAGAATGCCTTTCGTTTGCCCTTAACATAATTTAAAATGTAAATTTCCTTGGTTTAATATTATATCTAGTCATTTACATTAATTACGTTTTTTTTCGCGTTACTTAAAAGTAAAGTATGTGTACTTTTTGTTCACTCACAGTTAATTTGTGGTTCTAGAAGAGCAATTGAAGCGTAACGAAGGTTATAACATGTTGTTTTGTTTCTGTGTTTTATTATTATTATTGCAAATAATGTTTTGTACATACTATTGTTATAACTATGGAAAGTATTCGATCCTTCATTCGCTAATGCATGTTGTGAAAATTCAGTGGTGGATTATCTCCCTGTCCAAGAAAACTATCTCAAATCCATTACGAACTTTCCAACCCCAAAGAGGTGTTTCCTAAAGTTGAAAGCACAGCTGAATTCAAATCAAGTTTGACGTTATTTGCATGTAGGTGTTCAGCGCCATAATGTGCCTTTATTATTTTCTATTTTGTAAATAATGAAGGGAGATAAGAGAGGAATGCCAGAAGGTGGCTTGTACCAATAATAATAAGTTTTCTAATCCAGATCTAATTGATATAAATCAGAAAATTGAGCTTGGCTCACCCTGCCCACATTAGTATAAACGGATAAAGCAAATAAGGTACTGTTATATTTCTTAGTTTTTTTTTCGGTGTTGTATATTTCATTCAAAAATAATGCGGAATCTAATCTATAATAACTAACTAAACTAACTCTATGGCAAATAAAACGCCAATGGCACGGAGGCTCAATGCCGCGTTCACAAAAGCTCTCCACTGACTTCTATCGTTAGCCAACTGGACCCAGTTTCTACTTTGTATTCCTATTTCTGCGAGATCCATCTTAATATTCTCCTCCCACCTACGCCTAGGTCTTTCTAATGGTCGTTTTCCGATTGGTCCTCCAGTTAAGACTTTGACAGCGTTCCTACTTTCTTCCAACCTGGTTACATGACCTGCCCACCTGAGCCCTAACAAGAGATTTGATGACCCTAACAATGTTTGGTGAACCGTATAAATTATATAGTTCCTCGTTATGAAGTTTCCGCCATTCCTCATTTCCGTTCCTCTTGGTTCCGAATATTCGTCTCAGTATCTTGTTCTCAAATACCTTCAGTCTATGTTCTTCCCTTAGGGTAAGTGACCATGTTTTGCAACCATACACAATGACAGACATGGTTATCGTTTTATATATTTTACCTCGACAGAATTCGCGACAAGAGATTTTGAACTGAATAATATCACGATAATAAATAAACTCTATAATAATAAATAAAATTATATATATTTTTTATTTATTTATATATAAAATTTATATCTAGCAAATTTTGTTCACAGATAGAACTTCACCAAATCTAATCGTACACGGAGCTGTTTCTCGATTTTCTATTCCAGAAGAGATTGGAAGGTCAAAATTTATGTATAAATTACAAATAATAAATCATAGCGCATATGGGGTAGTAGGCAACCCAACAGTTTTGCTGGTATTCTAGGTTGCATACCTTTCAGATCTTTGAATTGTTTTGAATTAATCTTATTTTTTCCATGCGAAGCTGGTCCAAAATGATATGGGCAATTTGCAAAGTATTGCTCGTCATTGTATATTTCATGCTTTTCTTTCCTTTCTAGGATTTTGATTAAAAAGTATTCTTCCCTTTCTTCCCTTGTGAAGATAGGCATTTCTGCTAATGAGTAATACTGCTGCAATCGAAGAGACAAGGAACACTTTTCTATCTACCTCACTGTCTTACGACAAGGGAATACCCTAATTTTCATGTCTCGAAGAGGAAATTTAATACGTAAATAAGTTAAATTAAATTGATAACCAAAGTTCGTCAAGTGTCGGATTTTTTATCTTTCCTATCCTCTCCGGTCAGACCTTCAATGAGCTAACGAGCTAGTGTCTACATAGTTTTTATCCTACTCCTAGAGATATACGTATATATAAAATAATTCAGTCATTTCTCACATCTTTAACATAAAGTTTGGTATAAAATGTAATAATAAAGTAATACTTTTCGGAATGATTTCATTAAATAAACCACATTACTTCTTACGTTTTTTTTTCTTTAACAGAATCTCTTATTGTAATTATACACATAGCGTTTGCCATTTCTAAAGATGGGCATTCAGTTTAATATTCAGCGAAATTATTAACTACTTTGCAATATTGAGTATTTATAGTTTTCTACTTACTATTTTGCTTCTTAACTTTCAATACCATTTTGTTTTTAACCCGGAAATGCGGTTTTCAGAAAGAGATTGGTTGTTTTTGTGAACTAATAGCGCGAGAATATTTTTCTTTAATATGTAAGAATGGGTAATGAAGGGGAAAAGGCGTAGCAGCTTTCTACTCATGTTCGTAGTTTGTTTTAAAAGAATTCTTTGTTTAACGAAACGTGCTGTTTTCGCTTCTCGATTCAAAATTTTTGTGTGGATTTGCCAGTTCTAATTGAAAAAAAAGCTGTGACTGAGCTCCCTCATTGCTATGTGGGAGAACCGGGTCTTTGGTGTGGGACATCAGGGTTCGATGCCCGACACGAGCTCATTAAGTTCTCATTATACGTTAAGTTGTAGGTCCATATTTCATATAACCTCGCTGTTGAATGCGACGCTGAACTCAAATCTAACTTACATGAAAAAGGTATCGCGTTTTTTATATTCAAAGTTTTAGGGGTCATTTTAAGCTCATAAGATTAGCATTGTCACTAGGATGTTGCTCGATATCCTTGTGTTAGACAACTTGTAGAAGAGCTACGTATACCGGGTTGACGGACATTCAGGCGCTTTGTTTTATCTAAGCGGTAAAATTATTGCATGCTAGCAACTTCAAATGCCTATAGTGTATAAAGCCACAATGAGAGGTACTCAGATATGAATTTATAAGAAATAATATTTCCACTTGGTACATCGTCCATCACTTCTCCAAGCTTACCACAAACTATACCCAACATCCATATATTTAAATGGTACGTTTATGTGTTTCTCTACAACAACTCACACTATTTGTGAATCCTCCCGTTCTTCACTTGTGTCTGTAAAAGGTTATATGCAGATATAGTGAGAAAATGAGGAGAAGATTCATGCTCATATTAGAATGATATGCTGTGTAGGCAGTTGAAGTTTAGCTAATGCATATTTAAGCGTTAAAGGGGGCGCGGTGGCTCAGTGGTAGAACACTTAGCTCTGATGTGTGGGGTCACTGGTTTATTTATTTATTTTACTTTCCACGCATATGCCCTATAAGCAGTTTGTGAAGGTTAAAAGTTGAGTTTCTGCACGTACACCGAACATGTACGACTCAACTGAGCACGATTTGAAACTTGATTGATCCCTACCAAGTATATGAATAAGTCTTGCATCAAAATCGTGATGGTATGTCCGACTACCTGTTCTATAGTTGCATTTGAATCCAATTTCAATGTTGTGATGATAACCACAGACTTGGAATTAGTTTCCCATACCGCCCTGCTGCCCCCTTTCCTCTTTTCATCATTACCATGATCGTCTTATATAAAATTCCGACAAAAACTTACCTTCTACATTTTTTTTAAAGATTACTTCTAGTTCATTCTTAAAGTATTCTGAACAGCAGCATTATCGTAGAACAACAGGCTGTTAAAGACCTTCGTTTATTTTCTCATCGTGTATTCAACTGGCCCTAGGTCACAGGAAACGCTTACAGGAACTTCATCTGTATCTAGTCATGTGTGAATCAAGCCTCGTTTAATTACAAGTTCAATTCTACTGTATGTGGTGATTACTCGTTTGCTATTGCCCACAGCTGCAGAACTATATATATTAAAAAAAAAAAAAAAGCCGTCTCGCCAGTTAACCATCCACAGACACTAGAAGAAATCACTGCAAGGAAAGAAACAATTTACTTTACTACTTCTTTTAAAAAACACCTCAGGAAAGGGAATTTGAAATTAGAACTGTGTTTTTTTTAGAGCTGAATGATTGACATGCATGTGGGTCCGAGTTCGATAACCGGTCATTGTGAAACCTTTAGAAGGTTACTTGAATTAAGATCTAGCGAACTTTGGAAATCGATATGCATATCAATTACATCTTATCTAATATATCCGTTGGAAGATGCGTTAAAAGTTTGAGCTTTATATATAGAGATTTTTGAATGGACTGATGAAGAAAAACACACACACACACAAATGCAAAGCAAGCAATACATGGTAGACAGTAAAAAGGATCACGCGCTAGAAGTTTCAATTTCGTCCGGTAGATGTCAGCTGCTGGAGGACGTTTGCTGCCATCTAACGGCGTGATGTGTAACTTCTACTACTTTCGTTTCAATAGCAGAAAATACGATAGGGAGAACTTGCGTGAAAGTTACCGTTACGCGTTAAGATTTTAAGGGATTCACTCCGTTGACTAACTCAGCCGAAAAAATCGTCCTAGCCACACCACCAACGTACTGTAAGTCACCGTTACTCGTTAATATAGTAACGGATTGACACCGTTAACGAACTTGGCTGACATAATCGCCCTAGCTATCTATTGCAAGAAACGGAATTCAGAAATTTGCTTTCGTTCAAGGATTATTGTATAAAGTAACAGACTAACGTACTGTAAGTTATCGTTACTCGCTAAGATGTTAACGGATTGACTCTGTTAACGAACTCGGCCGACATAATCGCAATAGCTATGTATTGCAAGAAATAGTATCCAGAAATTCGTTTTCATTCAAGAGTTATCGTGTAAAGTAACACACCACCAAGTACTGTAAATCACCGTTACTCGTTAATATAGTGACGGATTGCACCGTTAACGAACTTGGCTGACATAATCGCCCTAGCTATCTATTGCAGAAAGCAGAATTTAAAAAAAAAAAAATACTTTTATCCAAATCTTGAGGAGTAACAGAATACTATCATTACAATATTGCTTGCGGAATCCTAATAGAAATCCTTAAGATTTTTGAAAATTGTACCAATAAAATCACATTGTACCAGTCTTTCTGCAAGAAACGTTGACTCAACAGAAACCACAAATTCTAACAACCTCTAGGGCTAATTCCATTTGAATTAACGTATTATTACAGGTTCCATCTAAGCCTTCTAGTACAGATACTACATATAAGTGAAAAACTATTTTTCATTTTTTAAATTACCCTCCAGGTATCTAAAATTATGTCTGTTATTATTCTTGCAAGACTGCTTATAGTTTGTGGTTTGAGGGTTCTCCACTATCTATTTTGTAAACAAAACAAAACAAAATTGTACATTTACTGGAGCAAGTTCTCAGAAATCCATGTTGCTTTTGATATCACAAGCTTTGTTTAACAGTTGAAAATAATAATAGCTTTTTCTAAGAACTAGTATTTGTTTTCAAATGAAAATAACTTGTTTGTCTTTCAACTGAAATGCAGCTGGAGCATACAAGTCATGTGTGATTCCCAGCCTTTGGAATTTGGCTGAAAAAGTATGTTTTTATTTGATCTGGTTTAATGAGTCATCTGCCAGAGGTGAAAATAGTTATGAAAACTGGACCTGGTTCAATAAATTAAGTAGTAAAGCAATATTCAACTGCTTAGTGGTCTTATGTGAAATTATTCACGTGATATACAGATTGGACGCCAAGAAGCTCATACGGACTATATCAAGAGATAAGAGATACTTTATTTATCATAGAATCAATAATGATAACAAGCTGTCTAATTGTAAGGCATAACCTAGCGATCACAAAGTCTGTTTGTCGCGGTTTCGAATCCTGCTCAGGGCTTGTCTGCTCTGGATTGTACTTTTGCTTCTCTCGTTAGCCTAAACAGGGAACTCGTGCTCAGTTAAATTCAAATGCGTCTGAGATATTCTCAACCTGAGGTAAGCGTAACCGTGGGGATACTAGTTAGATTCATCAAAATTAGATTAAAGTTTTAATCAAAATAAGATTGGATTGGATTTTAGCCTCCTTTTCATTACTGAAAGTATATGAAGCGAGGGCCTACACTTTAACGTGGAATCCAAACCACATGAGCTCACTCCAAAAAGAGAAAAAACTCGATTATTCCGTGCCGAATGCAGTTTCGATTGCAAGTAAGAGAGTTTTGAGTTCTCTCTGCTGGTCTAGTCACTAGTGTGCGAGCCTTTAGTGTACGGAATCTGAATTTGATTCCCAGTTAGGGAGCATTGAACGCCTTTCGGTGATTCGAAATTCAACTTAAACTGTAAGCTCATAGCGTCGATCATGAAAAAAAAGATTCTATACTTACACGAAAAAACAAGGATGTTTTGAAAATAAAATTTTTAATTTTACGTCCCACGTTTATACCGGCTAGGCTAAAGGAGACGGTTATGATGAGAAATGAATGAAATGGTGGAATGAAGAAAGTGGGAGGAAACGGGAGAACCCCGAGGAGACCCACGCACACAATGTTTGTCCACCACAAAGTTCACTTGGCGGGAGCAGGGTTTAAACCCGGGACCCCATGCACCAGAGGTGAACGCTCTACCACTGAGTCACTACGGCGCTTTGTTTTGAAAATTAATAATAATTGACACTAGTGCCGCTTTACCAATCACCATGCGCAGTTACATTCTTCCGAACTAGGGATGGTCAATTCCGGAATTCGGTAAAAGCCTGGAGTTCGAAAAAATCGAAAAAATCCGGAATTAGGAAAATTTTCGATTTCGAACAATTCCGGAATTCGCAAAAAAAAATCGGAATAGCCAACGCTTTCAAATAGTATTTTAAATTTCTCAGATAAATGAATGTGAAATTTATCATCGAAACAAGGAGTTTTCATCAGCTCAATGTACATGGCGCATCCCGCTTAAAATAAACTATCATGTCCCTATAAAAATAATACCTAAGGGGCATGATGGAGCGAAATGCAGCCTGACTCATGACCCGGAGATGAAACATCGTCATTTTGGCTGGTTCGATCCCAGCTCGCGCCAAGTGGGCCTTGTGGTGGACAAACACCGTGTGCGTGGGTTTTCTCGGGGTTCTCCCGTTTCCGCTCATTTTCTTCATTCCACTATTTCATTCATTTCTCATCAATCTCATCATCATCGTCCCCTTTAGCTCATATGGCATAACCGTGGGACGTAAAGTCAAAGCTTTCAAAGAAACATCGTCATATACCTGGAGAGTATATATATGAGTATATATATATATATATATATATATATATATATATAGAGAGAGAGAGAGAGAGAGAGAGAGAGAGAGAGAGAGAGAGAGAGAGAGAGAGAGAGAGAGAGAGAGAGAGAGAGAGAGAGAGAGAGAGAGAGAGAGAGAGAGAGAGATCAGACTACTGGCCGTTTATAGTAATATTATCGATGTTGAATTTCTACATTTTTTTTAACCTATGGATTTATATCTGGAATTATTTTTCAGTTTCCGTTGCAATGCGTTGGAACTTTAATAGTTTAAATTTACAAATTTCCTCGCAAAAATCTATTTAAAAGTATCTTACTTCATGAAAATTAAATTTTATTTTACATAATTTTAATTCCTAATCATCTGAATTAGTTTAAGTAATAGGCTAATTTAAGTAACAGATACATTTATAAATAATATAAATTCATTTTGAAAACGCAAGGGATATTCAACTAGACTTTTGAAGAAATCAGTAAAGTCATAACATAAAAATTCAATTTAATTTCACAAAGAGAACACAAAGCAAAAGCAATTGACATCACTAGAAAAAGGACGGTCGAAACTAAAACCAGGTTTTAAATTATTATTTTTTTTTAATGCGGAGTAAATTTAGTTTGTATCTATTTAAGAATGGTTTCCTCTAGGACAATTATTACTATACGTACTAACGTTACAATTTCCAAAAACAGAGAAGGTAATCAACTTTCTTTAGCTATAACGATTATTTTGGCTTACCTGTGAAATTCATATTGTTTTTTTTTTTTAAATGAAATATTTCAGTTTAACGTCCCACCTTTATGCCGTTGAGGCTAAGAGAGACTATGATTAAAGCAAGTGAATAATGATGGAAGAATTAGTGTTATGAGAAAGTAGGAGAAAACAGGAATATCCCGAGAAAACCCACGGACACAAGGTTGTCCACCACAAACTTACTTGGCCTGGGATTAAACCAGGGACCCCATGCACCAGAGATAGGCACTCTACCACTGAGCCACTCTTCTCCCTCATATTTTAGAATAACGACAGTCTTGTTCTGGGGAGAGAATCCCTCTTGGAACCAATGAGCTAAGAAAACTAAGATGATCCATTAAGGCATTTGATGAATTGAATACAAAACGAATTATCTAAAGATATATATAGTTTGCTTTGTCAGTAGATGTTAATGTGAAACCAAAAATCTAAAATGATATTTGAATTATCAATTTATTTTAATGTGAAACCAATAAGCAAAATTCATTTCAATGCTTATGCTAATGCATTATGGATTTATAATAATCTAACACACATTATTTGATAGAATATAACATAAGATTGTTTTAAAGATAAAATTGATTAAGCTACTATCTTTTTGAATGTTCCATTGCAAGAAATGAAACGAAGGAATAATACAATATGATGTATAATCGCAGAATAACAACTCAAAAGCTATCGTAAGTAAATGGAATTTCAGTTTACAAAATTTTTATTCCGTATGTGTAACGTGCCGCTTTATGGTGTAATACATTCTACCATAAATATATATTTTTTTTAAACCGCATACCATTTCACTGTTGTTTCCGTCGTTGTTTATAAACAGTAAGAAAGAAATGTGTGTCAATGGTGCTAAGGCGTATTGCATAGTGCTGTGCCATTGAGTACCGGTACTTGTATTCTTTCGGTTTTAAAGAATGAATAACAACAGTAACAATTTCTTTTGTTTTGCGTCTTTTCTCTGTTTCTTTCTTTCTCTCTCTCTACTGTCTTCTTTCGGAAGAGCGACCAATCCATGTTGACTCTACATCATTGTCAGGGTCTCGGCTAAAGCGTCGATACGAAAAGAGGAAATAGTCTGTAGCTAGCACTACAATCTTTGTATATATATATATTGCTTTTGCACATTGGAAACTTCCTTAGTATTATCGTAACCCTTTCCTTACATGATGTTGATAAATATGGGAAAGTAAGGATCCGCATCAAGGGTGAAAACAAGCTGGTTTTAGGGAAACAGGATTTTTTTTTTTAAGGTAAGAGAAACAATTTCTTATTCAAAATGGCACAATTGAACTTTAATTATATCATAATGATGCTTAAAAAAAAGAAAGCACGCTAAACTGAACAAAATTTAACCTATAAAGCAATTTATCTTAGTTTTGTCGCAACGAGCTCCGATCTCCTCTAATACTTTGATTGGGAGGTAAGAAAAATAGTAAATTTAAGGGGATTGCTCCGAAGCACTTGACATGGCCAATAAAGAAATCACAGGGGGAAAAAAAGGATTGAATGTTACCGAAATGAGAATGCTGCGTTGAAGTGTAGGAAAGCAAGAAGAGACAGTGAGGAATGAAAGAGTAAAAGGATGTAAAGATAAGTCATGGTTGTAAAGACATCTAAGAAACTCCAAGAAAGAAGATTGTGATCATCTAATGAGAGGAATTAAACTAGAACCTTGAAATTTTGGACAGTGCAAAGGATTTATAATGTAAAGTACCCCTAAAGAAGAATTTTTGGAAATTCGACAGGGAAAGAAGGGGTGAGGGTGGCAATTATCACACTAAAATGCTCATATCTCCGAATCCCTGAAGGTTAGACACATGAAATTTGGTATATGGATTTCATATTTAAAATAACAAGAAACGTGTTTCAGCATTTTCCAATATTTGGCTCAAAAGGGAGGAAAAGTTATGAGAAAGCAAAAGTTGTAAGGATTTTAATTATTATAGTAAGAATATAAAACTCGGAATTTCTTAAGGGTAGATACAAGAAGTTTGGTATTTGGGCTTCTCATTTAAAATAAGTAACAAATATTTCAATGTTTTTTTTGAAATTTAACGTAGCAGGGAAGAAAAGAGGTGGAAAGAAAAGGGAGTTGTATCACAATTATTATATTAGATTGTAAGTAGTTTATAAATTTGTTGTTTCAGAGCTATGAGAAAGGACGAAAAGAAGAAGGTGAGCAAAAGTGTCACATTCATTTTTTATTCTGAGAAAAGAGCTTAGAGTATTTGTTGGTAATAATAAAAAAAAAATATTTTGAATAACAACTACGCATTTTATTTTACTAACTACGTTATGTTTATTTTTTGAAAATATCCAACTTCTAAAACATTAATGCGAACCCCCTGGTTTAAGCCTGCAGACTCCATTTTTAGAACTACTGCTGCTATAACGATTTAATTACAAGAAATTACTGCCTCTGCCTAATGAGAACGATTTTTTATAGCATTTCTAGAGTTCCTATATTAATGGCCTTGGAATACGTAGACTCTGAAGAAAGGAAATACAAGTAAATGTTCTCATCTACACATTTACTGCCTCTTAAAAGCAAGGCCAACTGGAATGGAAAAATATCTAAGTGACACTTGTTAGGAATTTCTCACATCGTATATCGAAGAGCGTCAACCGTCTCTGAATTCTTTCAATTGCTTTATGGCTTTTCTTCTGCACAAAGCTACATTAAATGAAGATTCATGATCCATGGATATGCATCAAACCTTATTCTCTTTCAATACAAGCATAAAAATTCTTTGTGATATTAGTTCTTTTATTTTGCAAAAATCTAAAATATATATGACGCTGCAACCAGCATAGGACTGTGGCCTGAACAATGAGATGTGTTTGATGTGTAGACAGCATAGTCGATTCTATCCCTATTATATCTGGCTTTCTACATTGTAGTTCACACTATCTCTTAGTTCAAGTAGCTCCTCAGTTAAGTTATAAAGCTGTGTCAGTGCCTTAACTTTTGTACAAACACCGAAAAAATAATCATAAAACGGGTTAGTACCGAAACTTGTGCAGTCACCGCAAATCTAACCTGGGAAGCTGAGTCAGTAGCAAAGGTTTCGTGCAACCATTGTAAATCTAACTCAAGAAGCTGTGTCACTACTAGAACTTTTTCTTCAGTCTCAGCAAATCTATCCCGGTAAACTGAGTCAGTGTCAAAACATTTGTGTAATTACTGCAAATCTAACCCGGAACTAATCAGCAGATAACATGGGAGCGCTTTGGCTCTGCGTGCAGTATGCAGTTTTCCCACAAACAACACATTACCCTAGTCTAAAAATATATTCAGTAAGTTAGCTTCACAAACCTCATGGCTGTATTAAGATAGACAAAATAATTGAAAATATTCCCAATAGCACTCTTTTGTTGTGTTTCTCTCAGTGTATATCGATTAATGTAGTAGAAACGGTTAATTTGATTCATTGATACATTTCGCTACATGTTCCACTGTGATACATACCAATATCTAGTTTATTGGTATACTGTACTACCTTCTTCGAAGATCTGACTCCTTGACAGTATTGCACGTTTATATTTATTTATTTATTTATTTATTTATTTATTTATTGAAGGTATTTAGGAACGCAAGTGACTACCTTTGTAATGAAGCCACAATTTACAGTTCTTCAATACGTTGTATCCCTAAATTCTACTTCTCAACTTATTCCTCTACTCCAGCTCTTTGTCCCATAACCCTTTTCGAACCACAGGAAAAAGGCCACTCTACTTCTGCTATACTGGTTTAGTGGCTCCGCGTAGTTACATTAAGGTAAGTAGGCTAGAACTTACCTTCGAGTAGAACACCCAGGTAAATATATTTTACTTATGGAAAATGCAGCCGTACATAATGATTTAGGAATAATTGAAAGCAATTTCTCCTAGTTATTTACAACTGTGTGCAAATCATAAGAATAAGTTGGTAATATATGACTTTAGGTGTAAAATTAGAAGGGCCGTAGCCAGTAGAAATTTTAGAAGAAGTATATAAAACTAAAGAGATCCAGTAATTCTAGTTCGGTAATTTCAGGTACAGCGGGCATTATGAACCAATGTTCGTCATAATTCACAAGAGGCAGAGAAAAATTGATGGACACAGCAGCCTGCCCCATCCTCTGAGATGGAATGTGAAAATGTATTTACGTGTGATAGTGATATTACTTTGATGTTGTCATTAAGGAAATGAAAGTTCCTTCCTCACTTTCGAACACCGAAATAATAATTCTATGAAAGTTCATCGCCAAGAAGTAAAATTCTGCCAGCTGATTTTTGTTCTAGGAAATGGAGAACCATACTGTTGTTAAATTACAGTAATGGGTAGAACGAGAAATTATCTTCTTCCTGTTTTCTTCTCGGGTTACCCAAAAGTCTTTTTCCCAGAGAATTTTCAATTAGTAATGTATGCACACCTCACATAAATTTCCCGTTCGAGTGACGTATCTTGCCTATCTGAGATATCTCGACCTATAATAGTTCACTGTGGATCAGTAAGGAAGCGCTCACTTCATATGTAGAGGATACCTAGTTCGAATTCAGTCATGTGAATTCATGAAGAACAACTTCATGTCCGTGAGTTTTCACTGCATTTCCAGTTTCCTCTCACCTCTCCCCTCTCTCTCACCTTTTTCGTTATACCAATTATTTTCTTAATTATTAGTTTTTCATTCATTATCGTCGTCTCCTATAGCCTAAAGAGAACAAGCGTAAGGGCTAAATTTAAGTTTTAATTTTGATTTCTGATAATAATCTGCATGATATTAAGAAGAAGAACAACACATTTTGGATTTTAAAGAGCTTAGCGTTACGTAACTTGCTGTATTTAAACACATTCATCGATTTGGCACCAATTAATAAATGGGATAATAAAATGTCATTTCTAATATCCTCAACAGATATTCGTCTTTAATTCTAGATCTAACTCATGCTTACACCTCTGATTTCAAATACTGTATTTTGCTATGTATAATGCATTCTTGTGTACCAAAGTTTTGAAATCAATTTTTACCCCTTCCCAAGAAAAAGGTATTATTTTTTCTCGATATTTGCAGTATTTTCCTTTTCTTTTAAAACATGTATTATTCAGTACAAGGGATATTCGGTTTATTTTAAAGAACAAATTATGGCAAAGTACATATATAAAGTACAACATATGTTACAAATGCTGGTAAACACATTCAAAGAATATGTGCATCATAAGAATCTTTCCCCACAAACAGGTTAAGAAGTACATTTTGTATGTTTGTTCTAGTTCATTGTAATTTTTATAAGGATGTAATTGAATAGCACTTTTAAGGCATTCTTCATCTGACAGAATGCCTTTTGCCAGATCCTGGGTCTAATGAGTTATTATTATTATTATTATTTTAGGTTTGGGCCTGGGAATGTTTTTTCCACGTTTCTCGATCTTCAGCTTACTCTTTTAACTCCCAACATTTTCTTTTATTTTTCAAATCATCGATCAGTTGTGTTCTTCCTATTCCTCGCTTTCCTTCTATGGCGGTATGAAGAAGACAATTCCTTCCCAAGATGTGTCCAATCGAATTGGCCTTCTTGAGAAGGATGGTGGCTGGAAGCGTGTTCTTCTCTCTTATCCGTTTCAAAACATCTTCATTTATTACTCTTTCTGTCCATTATGAGATTTTTTGAAACGCTTACACAGATAGGAATTAATGTTATCTATATGTACTGTACTTAACAATATAATTATAAATAACAGAAACCGTATTTGCAATAGCTCATAATTTAATTAATGATACCAGGTATGATATTTACAGTATTTCACAATGTATTTAATGATAACAAGAACGTTATTTTCAATATTTCACAATCTATGTATAATACAGAATTACCACAGTCTGTGAGTAACGCTAATTCTTAATAGTTAATACTTGCCACTCCGCTAAGTCCGCTGTCTGCCTTTATATTAAAATGGATAATCATGATAATACTGAACGTGAACGTACCAACGGAAAACACATTTAGAATGGCCGAGAGTGGAACACTGATTCCTTAATAAACCAAGAACATTGACTGTTCACCCATGTCCTATAGCAGCGTTTCTCATTTTCTTTCTTTCTTTCTTTCTTTTTTTTTTTTTTTTTCATTTTCAGTTGCAGATTATTTTCATTAGTCAGAATGTTACACGGGCTATTTTGCTCTTTTCCACTTCCAAAACATTTTTTTGTTAGCAAATAGGTCCTATCAGTATACTTAGACCTATATTTCTGAAATAGTATTACGTAATTAAAATTCCCTTTTTTATATATCGGTATTATTAATACAAGAAAATAATATTAGTTCTGTAAAGATAATTTAGGGCTATTAAGAATATTATAAAATAATACGTATATATAAGCTATTACAATTTGTATAGCTTTTTCCGGTTATAATTTATTTTGAATTTGTATACTTACCTCATTAAATTGTATATAATCTATATTTGTTTAAGATTCCCACTGTAGTTTTTATTTTTAGTTTAATGTCAGACGATTATGCACCGAAGCAAATAGCCACAATGAATGTAATATGGGTGATAATTGTGGAATGAAGAAAATAGAAGAAAACGGGAAAAAACAGATAAAAACTCACACACACAGCGTTTATCCACCACAAAATTATCTTAGCTCGGGCTTGAATCGAACCAAGGACCTCTCACATCAGAGATAAACACTGTATCACTGAATCACCGTTTTTCCATTCCCAACTATAGAGCATGATACCTTTTTGAACTAATGTTCAACCTAATAGGACCACAAAAACTTATTTCGAGAAGCACTTGTGGTCTGTGCACCACAATTTGAAAAACATATTCTATAGTATAATACAATTATCAAAAAAATATATATATACCAATATTGCAATATACGCGAACATAAACTTAGATTTTTTGTTTAAATTTTATTATCTTGCACAAGTATTGAATTCAAAGAAAGTTGCATGACTACAAGACATCTTCACGTTGTGTACTTTTTTTAAAAAAAAATCATGTTTTCTAAGCGAATATTACAAAGATCCCGCTTGTTGAAAGCTCATCAAAATTTCTTCACCTTTCCAGAGTCATAAAGTTCCACATTTTCTTTGTGACTGAGAAATTAATCCCATATAGAAAATACTATACATTCTCTTTAACATGAGATTCTTTTTCATTAGTCACAAAAGAACACAATGTTACTGTCATCTTCAAATCTTGTTTTGCTGGAAGCGAATTACTTTTTAAAACATCTTTTTTTCATTTTCTCATTCAACTTCATTTTAAAAGTTCACAATGACATATATATATATAAAAAATAATATAAAGTTTGTTTTAAGTGAAAGTAAATGCATGACTAAATAAACTGAAAGTTCACCGAACGAGGCAAAGTAACCATTAAGTTGTTTAGCCTCGAAAGTAATTAGGAAGTTCTAGCTTCGATTCCCGGAATCGACTTCAAAGTGATATTGTAAATTGCTTAAACTTTCTACACACTAATTGATATGATCATAGCGAGAATCAGAATTCAGTCCATGGATTTTTTTATTTTTGCGGTGTCTCTGGAGAGATTATGAACTTTGTTATACATAAAATGGACATAATTCCTCTCAGCTACTTTTTAATATATTTTTTGCAAAATATTAGACAATTTCCAGAAATTCTATAATATTCTATATTATCTATGAGTTCCATAATATCTATAAAGTTCTATAATATCTATGAAATTCTATAATACTTATGAATTCTGTAATATCTATAGTAGTTTATAATATCTATGACATTCTATAACATGTATGAATTCTATAATATCTGTGAAATTCTATAATATTTATGAAATTCTATAATATCTATGAGTTCCATAATATCTACAAAATTCTATAATATCTATAAATCCTACAATATCAATGAAACTTTATAATATCTATGACATTCTATAATATATATGTATTCTATAATATCTGTGAAATTCTATAATATATATGAAATTCTATCATATCTGTGAGTTCCATAATATCTATAAAATTCTATAATATATATGAATTCTATAATATCTATGAAATTCTACAATACTTATGAATTCTATATCTATGAAATTCAATAATATCTATGAGATTTTATATCTGTGATATATTGAGATTGAAGCTTGATATTGAATTCTCTAAAAAGGAATACCATCTTTCCTCTGTAGTGTGTTTGTTTTATCTTTCACTAACATAATAGATTTTTTAAATTAAGTTTCTGAAACTTAAATTTTTACCAGTGAGACTTAACTTACGAGCTGCCTCTAAAAATAACCAAGTTCTTATTATAGAAGTACATGAGAGAAGGGAGTGGATTTAAGAAATAACATAAAATATTTAGTTAATCTGAAAAAGTGTTTAATTTTTAAAGAAAGGATAATTTTATTTTTGTTGTAACTGTGCATGTCAAACAAACATTAATGAATTTAAACATGTTGGTAATCATATCTTTTGTTAATCTCTTTTAAGTGCGTGTGTATGTATGTATGTGACAATTACTTTCAACAATCGCTTCTTTTTTTCTTCCTTTCTTTCTGTTATTCTCTTTCTATTGAATAACTTTTGTCAATATGCTTACTTTCATTTTTTCTTCCTTTTTTAAAGAAAATAACAAAGCTCTTTCTTTGATTTAAGTGATACTTAAGAGACAATGAATGCACTTTAATAAAATGCCACGTGTATACGTAAATATCACACTTTATTGATATTTGTTTATTTAAATTGTGTACCTGAAGAAATATCTGAAGCAGTACAGTCAGAATACAATAATAATCTTAACATATTTCAATATTCGAATTGAGGGGGTGAGCGCAACAGTGGTCTAACACACATTTTTTAAAAATGAAGAAAATCTAGTTAAAGTTAAACACATGTGCTTTCTGTACAATATCCAAAAGCAACCAGATGTGGATGAATGTGTCATACATTGTACAATATGTATTTAAATATATTGTACAAAAAAACACATGTGTTTAAGTTTAACTTGATTTTTCTCCATTTTTAAAAATGTAGGTTAGACCACTGTTCCGCTCACCCCCTCAATTCGAATAACTGTTCAAATTATGAACAATAATTCGATTTTTATTCAAATGAATAACATTTGATTAATTATTTGGTAAATTATTAATAACTAGTAGAATAACCTTCTTCGCACTTGAAAATACGTTTAGACATAAAGGGGTGAATTTGGATTTAAACGACATTGAAAGTGTCACCGTTTGTCTCAGTGACCCCGAAAACTATGGATTCGACACCAAAGTCAGTCATTTTTGATCATTTATACATAGGGCCGGATTTAGGGGGTGCACCGGTGCACGTACACCTCCCCTTCGTTGTAAATATACACTATCTAAAACGATAAGCTAGCATTGAAAATAGCAACACTTTCCGAAACTTTCTGCCATTATTTTTCCATTTGGGGCTTAAGAGAAACAGAACTTTGCAAAAGCAATAGTTTAAGTCGATTTTCTGAAGATTGAAGGAAAAGGATTCATCAAGAAAAACAATATAACACTTGTCAAGTAGATAAGAAAACATAAGCTAGGAGGAAAGAAGAACATTTTTTCCAGCATATCACTTGCGACCCTCTTTAAAAATATCCCCTCCCCCTGTTATATGTAGCAGCGTTGTGAGAGGTAAAGAATAATGTTGCGTGTCATTCTGAAGAGTTTCAGTAGTCATTGATGCAGCCCCTCAGAAAATCCTAGGTCCGACCGTATATATATTTTCCCATAAAGTGAAATGATAAAATCCATCACAGGCCCGAACCTCATCTATGTTGAAAATTTGATAGAGATCGGTCGGATGGTTCAAGATTTTTAAGTCACAAACATAGTCACTTTAATTTTTATATATTGTATATAGATAGATAGCAATCATTTGCACAATAACTGATCAAATAATAAAATTATTTCAATGATTATTCGAGTACTTGTTTAAATAGTGTATATTTAGAATAATAAATGATGGAAATAATTCTTGAAATAATAAATATTTCGAATACTTGTTTGAATAGTAAATAATTTGATTAAATATTTCAATAATGAAAAAGTTCGGATAATTGTGTGAATAATAAATCCAGTAAGTCGATACAAAGGCTTCGGATAGTAAATAATCCGAATAATTACTTGAATAATAAATAATTCAAATAATCATTTGAAGAATAAATAGTTCGAATAGTAAATAATCTGACTAATTATTTGAATAATAAATAATTCGAATGATTGTTTAAATATTAAGAAGTTTAAATAATAATAAATAGTTATATTAATTACTGGAATAAATAAATAATTTGAATACCAAGTAATTCAAATAATTATTTAAAAAGTAAGCATTTGGAGTAATTACTTGATTCGCTATTCAGATAAACAGGCACCTACTGTAATATAGAAGAAATATTTATTCAAATGACTATTTAAATAATAATTTTAACAACCCTATATCTAAGAACACCTATTGAAAGGTAAAATCTGATAGAAGTGAGTCATAATAACTCTGATTGGACTGGGTTAACACAAGACAGAGTGAAATGGCTGTCTTTTGATTCTGTAGATTCACCTTGATTTTTAATAAGTCATAAAATCAATTGACCTGAAGGATAATATAGTTTAAATACATAATTTTTAGAGAATTGAATTGGGGAGATAAAGGAGAAACTTACAAGGCTCCCAAGTATTTATATTACTTGAAAGAGATGCTAAGGATCATAAAATTGAATATAACCTTAACATAATACAAAATCTCCATCAAAATAGTCCGTCTGAGCTGCAATTACACTCATATATTATTATTTTTTTCCTTAAAGTTGTGTATCAAGACTATATTCGAATAATAATTTTGAATATACCATTTATATAATTGCTTAAATAATACGTATATAGTTTGAAATTGCTTGAATAATAAATCTTTCGAATAATTGTTTATAGAATAAATAATTCTAATAATTGTTTGAATATGAACCAATTTCAATAAGAGCTTGAATAGAATATATTTTGAATATTTTCTAAATAGTGATTATTTTACGGTATTATTATTATTATTATTATTATTATTATTATTATTATTTAGATAAAAATAAATATATCTATAGATAGTTCATATTTTTGCTATATGTGCAAGTCATGAGGACATTCGCCAGCACCGTAAGCTAAATACTGTATATAAATTTAGCATATGTGTATTATTTCTGCCAAGTCTTCTACGTTACGCCGGGTGCATGAAAGGAATGCAACAACAAGTTATTGTCTTTGACAGCCAGTGCAAACGAGAATTTTCCTTGTATAGAAACACTTCTATTATCAGTGACAAAAAGTAAAAAAAAAAATGTATTTGTTTCTTACAACAAGCCATTAAACTTTTTGAAAATATTGAATACAATCTCGATGAGTGTTGGAGTACCAAAATAATAATAATAATAATAATAATAATAATAATAATAATAATAATAATAATAATAATAATAATAATAATGTGCTAGTTCTTTTGATTCGATGTGAGAGTTTGTGATTTTTTTAAACTTCAAAAAAATATATATTCAACGGACAATACGTAATATTTAAGTGGGATCCAAACCACTTATCCAAGAATTAACGGAGTATTTTTACTTTCAACTGGGTTTGTACATGTGATCATGGCAAGCAAAACCATGACAAAATCGATTGTATGAGCAGAATATGTTTAAACTGGCATTTTAAATGCTTACCTTACCTCCTATTTTAGGGGCGCGCGCCCAATGGTATTAAAATTTGATAAAATTCTTATAATTTCACACTTAATTGTTGTGGGTTTCTAGTGTACATCTTCGAACAATAATGCAATTATTTGCTTAAGGAATGTGCCAAATGCTATCGCTTCTTTTCATAACCGAGAGATTATTCGCTCAAAACTTACAGCCGGCTATCCTTGTGTTGAGAGATGAAATTGTGGCTGTTAGTGGTGTGGGGCAAGAAGTATTATTAGAGCTGGTACTATCCCAAAATGTAGACCTTTATGGCTGAGTACCAGTGTGGTTTATAATGGGTAATAAGTTGGAGAATTGATGTTACGCTGTGTGGTTAATTTGTAAACTAATAATTTAAATGGTACTAGAGAGAAATTGTAGTGTCTGTGTGACTTGTCATTATGACAAGAAGTCTCAGAGAAATTTGGGCATTATATATACAGAATACGTAAATGAGATGTTAGAGAAATTATTGCTAGCTTGATTGAGATGGTTTTAATGGCTTTACTTAGGGAGTTTTTAGGTTGCTGAACATGTTGAATTTGGGTTTTATTTGCTGGGTTTCGATCCTATTTAAATGTATTTAGCTATATATATATAAATAAACTAAATACTACCTTTTTGTAAATACACTTTTTGTTAGATTACGGGTCTATATACCAACGAGAATCCGTACATAAGAAATGTGAGTGCAAACGTGTTTCCTTGTAGATCACACTGTAGTAACGCTCAAAGATGGCGTTTTCTATATGATTATGTGATAAATACAAGTAGTTTATCACACTTAGCTCCTGTTGAACTAAATGCATTCATTTAGTTACTAGGCCTAAAACCATATATTCTCCCTTTAACACATAATGAAATTTCATTAGTCTCACTAGAGGTATGTCAGAGTTTTCAAAAATTCTTTTCCCCTAGCTCTTATTATTATTATTAGTTCCACTGTATCTAGAACTTGGTTCATATGAGTTAATAATCCGTAAAGAAATAAATCAGTAATCCAACTAATTCACTCTACATGTAGATTAATAAGCCTAAAGATTCATCAAAAGCTCTTAACAATGGGTACTATAATGTAGCAAACGGTCCTAATCAGGTTGTTTTATCCATCTCTAAGCTATATCTTTCTTTACATTATCCTCCGACTTTCCGACCTGGCTTCCCAAAGGTGATTTCCTAGTAAACACTGCACACTGTCACAGTGTTTTTCAAGCGACCGATTTGTCCCATCGTTTCAGACATCGTAATTAAGTTTATTCACATTATATTCGATAACAAAGGGAAAAAACTGACTACACTGCTGGCTTAGTGACACCACCTCGTTTTGTGTTGGGATAAATGGGTTATAACCTGGCTTCGGATAGAGAACCCAAGCAAAAAGACGTATTCTGTAACGATTAGATTTTATAAATTCCATGTTATGTAACGTGTGATCAATTCCAATGTTTGTTTCCCTCTGTTTACACCGTAAATGAATAATCCAAAATACATTTAAATAAAGTTTTTTTTTTTTTAAAGATAATGATATGTTACGGTCGATGGATCTAATATTATTTAACAACTTATATTGCAGTCATTAACAGGAGGAGAACGAGGTGAAAAGTGCTAAGGGCACTATAATACTATTTTATACCGTAAATACATATATGTTAATGATGAGACGTCATCTCGAGGGAAGGGAGGTTTATGTACTCTCAGCTGCAAGAGAGATCTAATAGTACTCAGCAACCATGTTGCTCAGGGAGAATAAATAAAATGCGTAAAAAAATAGTTGTGTAATTTTATGACACAGATTAGTAAATGCTTAGCAGTTCAGGAAAGCGATAATTATGCGGGTCGTTCCTAGTATAGTGGCACACAGACTTTGAGTGACATAATTAATTAGAACATTAGCTTTAAGAAAAATCTCACTCTCCCGCTCCCGCATATACATGTTTATATATATATATATATATAAAACACTGCTATATGAGAAAGGGACATTTCCAGTTCAGTGGCTGTGTCGGGAATCGGATTCAAGAGCTCCCACGTGGAAATATGGTTAGCGTAAGCCTCTTTGGCGCGGGAGATTGGGGTTCGATCTCCGGTGGTTGCTCTTGTAATTTTGATTCCACGTTAAGCTGTTGGCCCACGTCTTATATGACCTCATTGTTGAAGGGAGCGCTACAGTCAAATCAAACAACCAATCGAGATGCTTCACATAACAATATGAACGTTCCTTGGTCATTTTCTCTTTCCCTTAGGTTCCGCTCAAGCTGCGCGCTAAACTGAAAATGATGTTTTAACATAAGGTGCTTTACCAGTGTGGGGTCCAAACGGCTGGTGCGGTTGAAAAAATTCCTACACTATAAGTTGAAAATTACGTTTCTTCTTTCCATATATTCGTATCTTTACTTACAACATAGTTGGCCTATGGTTCCGGGCGTTTGATATACCCGGAAACTTGTGGTCCTGGAATCTAGCTCTCTTATAGTTGAAAGAGTGTGTTGGGTAACTGCTTGCTCTACGCAGAATGATCTTGTATGATGAACTGTGCATCATCAAGTGCCAGTGTGGTTCTTAGCTCATATAAATAGTAGCTTTCATCCTTCATAACCTCTGGTGGGCGGTTGAAGTTAAGAGTCTCTGTTCAGCGTGTAGATTTCAATGCTCTCCCACTGCTAATTGAACCCGGCATCCCGTACAGCAAAGGCAAGCACACTAGCTATTATATTAGCGGAGTGGTCTCATAATTTTGGTGTTGCATATAGACAGATATAAATAGGGCTGTCAATGAGATAAAAGTGGATTCGAAGAGAAGGTGTAAAAGTTATAGCTTGACTCGGAAAAGTCTCTTTTTCTATGAGAAAAGCACTTTCTGGTCTTATCTCGGAAAGTATATCTTTCCATTAGAAGAGCTTTTTCTAGCCTCATATCTTGTCTCGAAAAGTGTATCTTCTTCTATTAGAAGATCTATTTCAGGTCTCGTATCTTGTCTCGGAAAGTATTTCATTTTCTATTAGAACTCTTTCTAGTCATATCTCGTCTTGAGAAAGTGTATTTTTCTATTAGAAGAGCTCTTTCTCATCTTATATCTCGTCTCGGAACGTGAATCTTTTCTATTGGAAGAGTTATTTCTGGTCTTGTATCTCATCTCCGGAAGTGTATCTTTTCCTATTAGAAGAGCTTTTTCTGGTCTCGTATCTCGTCTCAGAAAGTATACCTATTCCTATTAGAAAAAAATCTTTCTGGTCTTATATCTCGTCTCGGAAAGTATATTTTTCTGTTAGAAAAGCTCTTTCTGTTCGCGTATTTCGTTTCAGAAAGTATATCTATTCCTATTAGAAAAACTCTTTCTGGTCTCATATCTCGTCTCGGAAAGTATATTTTTTTATTAGAAGAGCTCTTTCTGCTCGCATATCTCGTCTCAGAAAGTTTCATTTTCTATTAGATGAGATCTTTCTGTTCTCGTACGTCGACTCGAAAAGTATATATCGATATATTAATAACTGAGAAAAGTTAATATTCCTTAACGGAAATGCGAAAGTATGATCTACAAAAAAATTAAAATGCAAATGTGTGAACTATATAAAAAGTAACTTTAAAAAATCACTAAGCTATATGAGACGTGGACCAACAGGTAACAAGGAATCCGAACCACAAGAGTTCCCACCGGAGATCGAACCCCGATCCCTCGCGTGAAACATGCATACGCTAACCATATAGCCACGTGGGAGCACGTGAATACACTTCCAATATATAATAAATTAATAAATAATATACTACCACGATTTTTCCCGTAAACATCCAATATATATTTGATATCTGAGGTTTTACATTCATAGGAAACTTTTAACCAATGCAGTTGGTAAATACCACGATCTTCGAAGTCACATAAAGTTTATATTTAGAATTAGAATAGCCTCGAAAAAAAAGCATTATCGAGAATGCATTGATTTCTTGATAAAAACTTGGAATTCAGTTTCTCTTCCCCTTTTTTACTTTTCTTCCCTCCCCTTGTCTGTTGCATTCATTAACTCTGGAATTTAACCATTCTTTTCTGGAATGTCTGGAACTTAATTATTCCAGAAAATCTTTTCTGGCAACTAAGTTTATTAACCTCAAATGTTAACATTTTAGGTTACGGTTAGATAAACGGTCACTCGTATATTTAAAAAGAAAATTGTGAGCTATATTTTTCCCAAGGCATAATGCAACAAGTTAAAACAGATAGGAGTAAAGAGAACAACTGTATTATTCCGTTACTATAATTACTAGAACAGTAAAATCCTAGGAAAATTAGAAACTACACCAACATAAATACCGTAAAATCGGGACAATAGTCATGTTAGTAACGGAGAATATTGTAATCACTAAATAATAATAATAATAATAATAATAATAATAATAATAATAATAATAATAATACAGTAGAGTGTAAGTAATTCGAAGAGTTGCATGGGATCGATGTTTTCTCAAATTATACCGAAAATAAGACAATTTTTTTAATTTCAGGGAGTTTGTAAAGTACAGTATGGTATAAATAATCGTTTCTCAAACATGGCCCTCGAGGTCTGCTCTCGTAATCCTCTTAGATTGGATAGCAGTGCAAAGAAGACGGATCAAGTAAAATTCGAAATGAATTACGTATCACATTATAGTTCAGATATGAAATGAAATTTTGAGTTTTACGTCCCACAGTTATGCCGGTTAGGCTAAAGGAAACGGTGATAATGAGTAATGAATGAAATGGTGGAATGAAGAAAGTGGGAGGAAACGGGAGAACCCCGAGAAAACCCACGCACACGGCATTATAGTTCAGAATTTCGAACAGATATACATTATATAGATAATGAAGAAGAGTTTACATGATGATGATGGCATTTTGGTAGGAGGTAGAATGATTAGATGCATAAGATTTGCAGACGATATAGCGCTTGTTGCAGAATCTGAAAAGAAAATCAATAAAATGTTAGAAAACCTGAAGATGGGCTTTGAAGAATATGGGATGAAAATAAGTGTTAGAAAGACAAAAGCCATGGTGATTGGAACGTAGAGGTCTATGTCAAATATAAAAGTGTTAGGGGAGAAAGTCCATAGTGTTGTTCACAAAACGAGTTCTTTTTTTGTTTGTTTGTTTGTTTGTTTTATCGAATTCTAATCTCGTCTCGATTTTCAAAGAATTCTTTTTTTTTCGTCTCGTCTCTATTCTCGAAAAAACTTTTCTATTATAGCGTTTAAAGTTTTCTGTTCTTTTAACAAATTTATGTACAAAATTTATGCTCTGATTTTTCCGCTCAATTTCCTCCCTTGTCACGAGAGGTCCACGAACGGTGTGATATAACAATATTTAAAATCGTGTTTATTATTGGTGTATGTTGTGTAATGATTTGCATCTCTTCGAAAAATTGATAAATGCTCAAGTGTTCGTATAATTACTTTATCAATTTATAGATTTTTAAACTATGAATCATGTAACATTCAAACAGTGTTTAAGATCTAAGACTTTGATGAATTAGTGTTGCCCATGAAATTCGAAAAATATTTCGTTTATTCTCGATTCTTGCCTCGAAAACAAGACAAGAGTTGTTATATTTTTCCTCTCTCAAATTTGAAAAAGGCAGTTCTCGTTTCCACTCCCGTTTAGTTTTCGAGACGATAATCGATACTAGTCGAGAACTTTCTCGTCTCGTAGACAATAGTGCTGATTCGTACGACACTCTAACTAATAAAAGTAGTAATTGCCACATGATATACGTTTGAGAAACGCTGACATAAATTAACTATACTGTATTCATTTTTTAAAACTAACTCACCATAGCGAACTGATTCATGACCTAGCATTACACTACTCTTTGTTTTTGTCCGGCGGGAGCTCATGTGGTTCGGATTCCACGTTAATCAGTAGGTCCACGTCTCATATAGCCTCGCTGCTGAACGGGACGTAAAACTCAAAGTCAACTCAACTCTTTGTTTTTGTTGCTCAGCACTATTTTTAAACTGTGTACTGAATCTTCCAAAAATTGTTTACATCACAGCTGTTTTATTTTGTTGATATTTTGACACTACTCCCTTACGGTTATTTTACTTCAGAGATGACAATTTTTTACGAATATCTTTAGAAATCGTTTTATTGGATTTAGCATAATCGAATTAGTAGCCTATATATAAAAAAAAACAATTGGAAATGTATCCACGCGTGGGCACTTTTACCACTGACATCAACGGTAGTTCAAAGATCCCAGCTTTAAGGTAAAATTTCTATCGTATCACCATGGATGGATATGTTTAGAAATGGTTCTATTGGATTCTGAATCCTCAAATTAGTATAAGAAACGTAATTAGAAATGTATCCAGATGTGGGTATTTTTTACCAGTGGCATCAACGATAGTTCAAAAATCCCAACTTTGAGGTCATTTCTCTCGTAACACCATGGATGGATATATTTAGAAATGGTTTTATTGGATTCAGCGTCCTCAAAGTAGTATAAAAAGCGCAATTAGAAATGTATCTAAGGGTGGGTATTTTCTTCCGATGGCACTTTCATTATTTCTGTATAGACCTTACAGCAATAAGTAGCAAAGTCACGATTTTTAATATTAATATTTATATTTGTATAGTTACGTATGAAAAAACATTAGTAATGCATACCTATTGTGTTGTTATAAATACTGTATTAGTATAAAGTTTATTTTTAAATAGTTCATAAATATATAACAGCACACACTTGTGCAATAAAGTAGCCTCTGCTTGGTATTCCACGAGAAGCTATTGACCGCCCTTTGCTATGACCTTGCAATACAATGATTTATGTCAATAACGTAACAATATATATACATTATGATATTGGTTTTCCGTGCGAGTGTAGGCATCATACATGTACACGGTAACTACAGGAAGTCATGTACGAAACAGGTCCAAGGACGGTTAGAACAATCTGATGACGGGTAAATATCCTTTCTTTACGTACGATTTTTTGCGAGTTTCTCGCTTGGACGAGCAAAGCCGTGGTAATTTCTGATTATTTTATTAGTATTGTGCTTTTCACGTCAATTCCGCGAAAGGCATTGGCTAATGGTAGATGTTAGCATAGATAATGGAGTTCTTCACAATGTATTCCATGGTTAATGTATTTCCTGTGTTGAAAAATGATTTCTCGTATACTTTTAAACTGAAATTCAATCCTGAATTTTTTCGCATTCTTGTGTACTTCAAGCTGACGGTGATGATCAGGGTTATGACTTTCAGTGGCGAACTTTCCGTCACATCGACAGAGACCAGTGGAGGCAAACTTTGTATCCACTTGTAACAATTTTGTAGATGGAAATTCTACAACATTCGGCTTCGTCTGAAGACTAACTTCATCTTTTCTTTGGTAAATCCATTTAACTGATGTCAGCATAGATAATGGGCCTCATGGAAGAAGAAAGCTCACTGTTCTTTTTGTAAGCTTTGTTGTTCTAAATTTTAAATGGCAGTCGTCACATATTTGTAACCGTAGATTAATATATATATATATATATATATATATATATATATATATATATATATATATATATATATATATATATATATATATATATGTATATGTATGTCTGCAAATCATGAATCATCTCTGACTGAGAAAGTTGGTGCGCCTTGGAAATTGCATCTGCTCCGTTTGAGTCCAGAAAAAGTTCAAACTACTTGAGTTAGTAGAAATTCTCTGAGAGGAAACAGAATGGTGATCGGAAAATTTGAAATAATATTTTTAAAATAGCAGTGAAAGAAGATAAAAGGTAGGAAAGGGGATTGGTAGCAGGTTAAGGGAATAAAGGACCCAAAAAAAAGTTGAAAACTATGCTAGAAACTGCCAATTCCCAACTGAAAGCTAAATTTGAATGTTAGGTACATTCGGAGAGCTCATTTGCTCAGTAGAAAACAGTGCACACCTAGAAATCTTCACCCTATTGATGATAAATGCGAATCAATGGTAAAGTAACATCTTTTAGGTTGATGAAATAAAAGAAACTAAAGAAAACTTTAAAAGAGGTAGAGATTCATCCTACATATCTGATGATCCTTTGGGATCCGAACCACAATGAAGTTCCACCGCCGATCGAACTCAGGCCCCTAGCGCAGAATGCATGTGTGCCACCATAAAACAACGAGGAACCTCTCCAACGATCCTATCAAACGGAATATCTATACATCCCTAATCCTATTAAATGGGATAGCTATACATCCCTAATCCTATCAAACGGGATAGCTATATATCCCTAATTCCATCAAATGGGATAGCTATACATCCCTAACTATAGAGAACCTATTAAACTCCACTTTAAAACAATGAAAGCCCTTTGAAAAAGTAAGAACACTCGTGCGCTGTTACTTTTCACCACAAAGTCAATTCAAATGTCCAGAATTCAAAGTAGAGACATAAAAATTTGACCAATATATTATCGAAAAATGGGGTTTTCAACTAATTATTTGACCTATTACACAGGTCTGCAACCAAAAAGCTGTTTGCGTAAGTTTACCTGATTTTTACGCCTCTGGGTGCACCGAAGTCGAAAATGACCCCCGTTTCTTCCTGGGACGTCAAGTTTTTTCACAATCGAAATGTAACGTGGTTAAACAGGTAATTGGAAATCGCTAAATTGCAAATGCATCGCACGAAAATAAAAATGAAAATGGAAGATTAAATGTATTTGTGCTCCCCGAAACATGAAAATACATGTATATTGGTCCGGATGGGGATCATTAACATATATCGTAATGTGTCATGAATGAGAGTACGAGATTACAAAGAAAAACCAGAAACAATAAATCTGTTCATAAAACGAATTTAGTAACATTACATCTTAGATTTGTAAAACGTTGGTAAGTAGTTCTGGCTACACCTTTTGTTGCTCAAACACTACGAGTACGCGAGTACACGGGTTTTTGTTGGCCCTGATATTAGAAAACTCATAACCGACAAAGACTTCATCAGTTCAAGGACTCCAACTCAAAAAGAGACTTGGGTTGCCTTTACTGTGTTCATCAAAACGTTTTTGGGAAGCCGAAAGGACCCACAGTACAAGGAAATGGTGGGAAAAAATGTTGCACGTGTTCCGAAAGCTTGGTTGGTCCATGAGCTTAAAAGTCCATTTTCTCAACTCACACCTTGACTACTTTCCTGACAATGTGGGAGCAGTGAGTGAAGAGCAAGGGGAGCGTTTCCAACAAGATATCAAAGAAATGGAACGACGGTATCAGGGGAACTGAAGTGTTATAATGATGGCAGACTACTGCTGGATGTTGTTTAGAGATCTTCCGGCAGAAACCTAGGAAAGGACAAGCTCCAAAGTTTGACCTTTTAAAAAAGACGATTTCACAAGCAATCTGATTGAGGTTAGTATTACTTTCTTGTCTTCACGTGTGTGCGTGTTTCTGTACATTAATTTGTGTTACGCTGTTAATGGTGTTTCTGTAAATCGCATATTTGTGTTCATATTTTTGTTCAACAATGACCACCCATTTGTTCAAAACCCAGACGTCCCAGGACAAAATGGTTGTCATTCCTGGACTGGACTCAGCGTACCCCAACACATACGAATCAATTTACTAAACCGAAACAGCTTAGCATTGTTTTATTTTTGCAGACCTTTGTTATTGTCCAAGTAGTTATTTAAAATTCTGACTTGTATTAAATATCGACCAACTGTTCGAATTATTGACGAGAGGAGTGTTACTCGACCTACTGTTTTATCAATTACTTCAAACAATGACGAACTGTTCAAACTATTGTGAATTTAACCCATAACCATATGTACCAAGGTACGCACGCTCTATCCGAAATTAAATGTTATTTAAAATAAACATGGACTGAAATAGTGTGACGTCATATCCTTCTCGTTGCCATCGTAATCTCAGTTTTACTTTATAAACAACATGGCCTAAGAACCTTAACTAGCGAAGTACAAAGCGAAAACAGTGGCGTATTAACTTTTTGATTGCAAACATTAGAGTAAAACAAACACTTGTATACAGTGGCGGATCCAGGATATGATCAAGGGAGGGGCTAAACCATATTTTGCCGTTTTATCCAGTGTAAAGCAGGATTCAAGCTCATTTTATCCAGTGTATATCTGAGCTTCAAAGGGGGGCTATAGCCCCTATGACTCCTCCCCCCTTGGATCGCCCTTGCTTGTATATGTAAAAAAGATTTTCAATGAATGAAAGTACGAAAGCACGCAACTAAGTAAATAATATGTTAAAATATGACAAGCGTTAAAAGTGAAATGTTTCCCCTGATATCGCAGATTGTGTATTTATACATTTGGAGGTTACATTAAGTGTCAAAACATATTTAACTTGTTTATTATCGAATATTAAATTTAAAATTCTGGAATTTTTTTTATTTACCATGAGTATCACACATTACATTGCAAGTGTGTGGGCCTATAGAATTAGTATTTAAAACTTATGCTGAACCACTGATAATTGGATGTTTTCTTGTTGAACTGTCAGTGTATATTTTTTAAGTGAATAGGAAATATAAGGAAAGTGTCGTTTTTTGTTTTGGTTGTTTGTGTGTTTCTTTACTTTGTAGCCACAGTAACTATACATTCATATTTTAAAGGGTGGATCTAAGAAATATGAATGAGCCAATATAATTAACATTATTCTCAAAGTAGACAGTGATTTTTCCTTGTAGACAAGTCATATATTTATTCTATTTTCATTGTGCCGACAGCTCGTCTGTCTGTACCTTAGAATGTTTGTATTGGGTATAAATGCTTTTGTTCATTATGCATTACATGGTAATAGAGCTGGCATTTCTTGTGCAATTTCTATCTTATCAGTTTACGTAGAGATGTGGTTCCTGTAGAAAAAAAAGTTCCTTAGATATTACTTCTTAAATTAGGTCTACCAGATTTCACTCGTAAATTTTCTAAACGGTGGCGCCATATTCTTAATCTGTATCTTTTCCCACTAACTTTAGTTTGTCTTCAAAATATTCTACAATTGTCTTATTAACTACAGGTTTAACAGTATTCCTTACGATTCATGCATTTGTTTAGAAATAAAACATGGCGGTCACCACGGTAACGAGGAGGAAATGACGACATCACTATTTCAGTCTATTGAAAGGATTATTACTTTTATTTGTTTTAAATGATTATCAAAACAATATTTTTTTTATTTGTTTAATTATTTTTAAATTTGGAAGACTGTGTGTTCTTACGCCATTCGATTTACTTCCAACTCGGCCTGTTTGGAGTAGGTTCAATAAAAGGATAGCTTCTACCGATTAATTATATCAACCAGGGCGATCCAAAATTGAGTTTTAGCTTATACTACACAACTTTTGTTCCAATAATGGAAATTCGGCTCCAATGTAGCTACTTTCGATCATAATAATCAGAATTATAGCCGCTTTACAACTGAAAATATATATCCGAGACACATTCTGTATGTATTCCCTATACATTATGTACTCTGAGTGTTTAAACCAAGGTCATAGCCAAGAAGGAAGGAACGTGAGGACATGTTTCACTTTGTCAAGGCAGTAATTCGATGTAAATAATAAATAGACTACAACCTGATAGAAGATTTAAACGATATCATCATCATTGTTAATCCGCTGCTGAATGAAAGTCTCTTCAACTCTTCTCCACAAACATGTATCTTGGGGAATTCTTTACCAGGTTACTCTGCAGTACTTAATTTCGTCACACCTTGTATTAAAACTTTCTTTCGTGGAGAAGAGAGCGTTTTTTTCTTGGTATCCAGTCAAGAATTTCATTTTTTTTAATTGATCATAATTTCTTTTTTCAATATGATAAAGCCACTGCCACTTTTTAATGTTTTTATTTTGATAATAATATCCGTCATTACTGATCATGTATCTGAGTCATGTAATTCTTTTCTTATTCTTGCGGATAGACTTCTAACACATCTCCATGCCTCGTTGTCTAGTGTGCAGACGAAGAATTACTGGTATTATATTTGACACTATTTATAACCCATTCTTTTTTCTTATATCTTAAAATATTATATTCAATGACACTATTAGCCTGTCTCAAGTGCCTTTATCGGATAAGGTTGACATTAGTGCGCCAAAATATAAATAATTCCAGAAAAATATATAAAATCTTTGAGTTTTACGTCCCACGCTTATGCCGTGTAAGCTAAAGGAGACAGTGATGATGAAAAATAAACGAAATGCTGGAATGAAGAGAGTGGAGGAGGAGGAAGAGGAAGAACCCCGAGAAAACCCACGCACATGGTGTTTGTCCACCACAAAATCCATTTGGCGTGAGCGAGGATCAAATCAGGAACCCGAGGCACCAGAAATGAACGCTCTCCCACTGAGCCACCGCGGATAATGGTTTTAAATTCGAATATTTGAACTATATTGTACATTCTTGGGACAGCTATGTGAACAATGTATTCGAATAAACGAACAACTGTTCGAATAACGTTGAAATAAATTATAAACTGTTCGATAAAGGAATAATGATTCTATTAATAATTCGAACCAAAGAACAACTGTTCGAGCAATTATTCGAATATATGAATAATGTTCGAATAATTATTCAAATGTAGGAACAGTTGGTCGGTAATTATTTGAATAAACAAACAATAATAGTTGATGCTAGCAGTACGCATGTGTAAGTTTCCATTCGAGGTAAAATTTTAGTTTCTCTTAGGGATAACTTTGTGTTTATACAATGTCATTTGTATAGAATAGTCAAGAAAAAGTATGGTTATAATTTAATTTGTGTATATGTTGGTGTTAAAACTATATAAACTATATGGTGAGACTTACGTAATAATTCGAAAGAAAAGAAAAAGAATAAAGCTGTTATAATTTTTATTACAGGAAAAGAAAGTTATTCTTTTGTTTAGTTAGTGTGCATCCATCTTTCTTGTAATGTTTGATATCAACTATAAAGTATTTTGTTTTATCGTAAAAGTGGGCGGTTTTATTTGCAATTTCCCATTGCACATCTCCACCCAGCGATTCGTTACAACAAATACATTCTTGTGTAAGCTAATAAACACTTGTTTATTTTCCATTACAAGAAACATATAGTTTTGGCAGTGGACAAGTAGATAAATTGTGAAAAATTTCTCTCCAAAATCCTTTAAAACTGATTCTAAAAATGATGGGAGTTTAAAGAAATAAAAAATTGAACCAGAGCCTTTAGCTACCTAATTCTCAAGCCTAAATTTGTTTAACCCCGTCTCGTAGAGTAGGGCTGGCCCTAGGCAATTTGCCGCCCCCTGCAATGACATAAGTTGCCTCCTCCTCCCCCTTTCTCCAGAAAGAAAGCCAAAAATTTAAGTATACTACTTCATCATGAACAATGAAAGTGCACTCGCACTCAGAAAGGCCTAAACATTACAAATACGATCTTGCTGTGCCTGTTTTTTTCTTTAAACAATAATCTGTTATGTTAGTGAAAGATAAAGCAAACACACCTGGAAAGGAAAGATGGTAATCCTTTGTATAGAATTTAATATCGAGCTTCAATCTCAATATATATCAGGTTGCAACTCCAGGTGTCACTAGCTTTTTTATATTTATTTCTTAATTTTCTTCGTACATCTGGTATTTTTTTTTTTTAAAAAAAAACTTGTTTCCATCTTTAGTGATAAAGAACTTGTTTGTGACAAAGTCAAGACTAGTTTTCATATCAAAACTACGATAACTAACTAAATGGAACAGGTGTTCGCTTCTGTTCGACAATTAAGTTCTTGTTTTTGACAACAATCAAGCAATTCATGTTGGGATTTGTTTGACCATTTGCTCTAGCACTGTCCATGTGACCTTAAACTAAGACGACCTAACATAATGTATGAATGTAGTGTTCAAATAGAAGGTTAGCTTAATAAATTTAACTACCAATCATAATGAAGTCTGTTTCCAACAAGAAATATTTATTTTAAATAATATAGTTATGACAGATTTTGACGCACGGTGCAAATGCACGTGTTGCACACATATAGTAGAGCCAACCCTGTATACATACAGTAGTGTTTGAGACGAACATATAGACTAGACGAATAAGCTACCCTTTTGTCAATTAAACCAATGATTAGGAAGAAAGTATTAAATTATCAAATAGATACAACATATTTAACCTATAACCAGATCAGCACTTACAGAGAGAAGTGCCAAGCAGAAACTTGGGACAAGGGTGCACATACATGGGGGTCCACCGGATCCGAATCCCCTCCCCACAAACTTCTAACTTGACTGACATTTGTACACTTTTTAAATAGAACTATACTTGTTTAACAAATACATTATTGATGTAGCCTAAAGATTTAATTTTAGACCATCTGTACTCTTTCTTTTCATATAAAAATAATTCAGTTATACTATTTTTTTCTGAGAAAATGGGTAACAATAATTAGCATTACTTATCATCTTCTCGGGTGCAGAATAGCACTGGTCCAGTACTCATAGATGTATTGGACCCCCCCTCAATATTTCTGGGTGTGCACCTACTTGGGAACAGGCCGGTAGCCAGCCCAAAAATGTAGGGGGGCCGGTTGAAGTTAGGGGGACCGATCCAACCATATTATAGTTCATCACCATATTATAGTTAATTTGCAAGCCAACCGTGAAAATTTTAGGGAAGCAGGAAAAATTTAGAGGGGGCGGCCCCCTAGACCCCCCTGGATACGGGCCTGCTTGGGGACATAGTAGAATTATGAAGAAGGGATTTGGGAGCGTTATATTGTAAAGAGCAAGATTTTTCTACCTCCGCCACTGGTCAAAGTGAATTGGTTATAAGCTTGTTTAAGAGAATAGGTTATATGTTTATAATCTCTGAGAATTCACCATTCAATATCAAAGTAAGTAAGTATTCATTAAATACAGGAAGCGATTACAATTGTTTCTAAGTTTGTTACACGTCATGAATTGCTTTGTTCATAGTAGAAAAAAAAAAAGAAATACATATTTAACTTAATAAAACTATAAATAATAAAAGGAAACAAATTAACGCAAGATTTGTATAAAGAAAAATATTGTTACTTTCACCAGCATTTATGCTCATCTTCTAACCAATTATAAGGCATGGATAGGAACAAGATTTAAATCCGTTTATCATAAAGAAATAACAGTTTACTTATTTGTTAAAATCAAAAGTACGTTTCTAGATTATGTCATGTATATATTAATAAATATTATTGGGAATTGTCTCTTTGGCTTAGCATTCAGTTTCCTCAACCAATGAGTCCAATGGTTTATTAGTACAGACCTTTCACTAAATTGATGAGCAACCCAGTGAAAGCACCATCAGGTAAACTTTATTAAAATACAGACAATAAAATATAAAAAAATTATTTTAATGAATATTCGCTGTGAAGTCTTACTGAACTCGAGTGCATTAAAATTCGTCATTAGATCTAGTGAACAGATATTATATGCAGGGACGCCGGAAGAAAATTTTCTAGGGGGGGAGGTGAGCATCTCCATGGTTGCTATATTAGATCTGGTATTTGATATACGTGGTTTGCTATATTACGTACACATTTTCGTGAGCCAGGAAGGGCGGGCTTCACCCTGCCTTGCCCTTCTGGTGTCCGTGATTATATGCCTATCATAATTAATATTACCGTTTTTGTTTTATGTAGCGATCTGACTGTTTAACAGGTCTGAATTTTCCAGTGCACCTAAAAAACCTTCAGCCTAGATAGGGTAATCAGAAAAGAAAGAAATAACAGCAGAATCCCGTCCAGCGTAATTTAGATGCCAGTTACAACCAATGTACGAAATACCGAGCTATTGGAATCATTCACATAACAAGATTACTAGGAATGCTTCTATTCTATTTATTGCCAAGTTCATTAGATTTCGAATCGTCATTTTCTTTAATTCTTTCGTTAGTGAAATAGTTAAGTTCACTTTTATGTATATTTAATGAATGGGTAAGTAATTCATATTTTTAACATTTTAATAAAATTATCTTGATTTGCAACAAGTTTGTAAGTGTATTCACAATATGGAAATTCGAGGGATGGAAGAATTACAGTGATTCCAGCAACGTTTAGAAATTTTATTTTTGATGGCACGGCAAATTGGAATTACAAGTTGCTTATATTGTAACACTGTTGTTTGGATGTGTATATGTTAATTTATAAGCCTATTTTTAAAAAATGCACCAAAAGGCAGAAAATAATAAAAGCGCTATAAAGGAGTCAACAAAAGCGCTTAAAAGAGGAAAATAATTTATTACTATTATTTATTTTTTTAAAAAAATTGAACCCATGCATTCATATGACTTGCAACCACAAAGTACCCTTAGAATCTGACAAACTTAAACCTAGCCTACATAAAGTTAGAAAATTATTTGTTAAACGCTTTGAAAAGATATTAAATACAGAAGCGTCTTTTTTCTTCTTCTTCTTTCTTAGAATGGAAAGTGTCCTGTAATTTCTTCGTGTCATGCACTGAAAAGGTCCTTCCCCCTTCTGACCGAGAGAGCCTCATGGATCTTGGTTTCGAAAGTGCAACTGAGCTGATTGTTCTGTTTTGGAAGTTATTCGCACGCACATATACACACATACATATATACATACAACAGCCCTTGACCTACACAAATAACTATGCACGCATGACAACTTATGTATGATGCGTGCTGCGGAAGAAATTAGCAGTTATTCTATTCAGTGTCCTCAAGGGAGAATGGTGAAAAGCGTTTGTACACTAAGGTCTTTCTCCATCCATACATTTTGTTGACGACAAATTGAAGAGTACGAAGTAACGGTGAAATAATTTCACACATGAGGGTTTCATTTGCGATAGCGGAGAAATCGCTGGAAGATAGTTCTAAAAGAGAAGATGGGTAATGAGAAGAAAATACGAGATAAAGGCTATGAAGATTAAAAAACAAAGGACGATAAATAATGATACCTAATGCTTGCACACCAAAATTTCCGACAAACTCTTAACGAAACCTACCTATAAGTAAAATATTGTTGTTGAAATTGCATGACATTGAATTATTACAGAATAGAAACCAAAGTAAGAAAGATTTTTAAATCACTCTTAAGTACCATGAATATTATTTGCTAGAAAATTATTGCTTCATATATACCCTCATACATCATTAATGCATGACCTAATGTGGTTACATAGAGCTCCTTTGTTGGTTTTCTGGTTGATATGGATATTAATGTCTCGTTCAACACTGAGATGATATGAGGCATGGACCTACACCCTAATGTGTTATCCCAACCATATGAACTCCCGCTGAAGACGCGTACGCTAACCATGTAGTCAGCACATAGTGCAGTTATGTAGATAGCGTAAACCTTCGGCGTGGGAGAGCCAAATTAGTGTTAATGTTGTTTCGATCCCACATTAAGCTGTAGATCCACATCTCATATAGCACCTATACTGAAAAGTGACATTAAACTCCAAGCTAACTAAATGTCATGTGTACAAATAGCTTTTCAAACGTTAAACTTTGGCTACTTCGATTTTTATATACATCGTTTCCGAGCATAACTGTCGCAAGATTAAGTCGTAACTTCTGTAATCTTGCTTTTGCTCAGAACGGATTGAAGTAGTTAAGCGCTCTGAAGAACAGTTCTACAAACTTCTGGTAACTTTAGCAGAGGAACACCTCCAGATATATATATATTCTACCGTATTCATAAATCATAATAGTAGATAATAATGTCAGATAATGTTATCTGTAAGCTAGAAACTTGAAAGTTTATCAGGATACCGTAGAACTGGGTCTTAGTCAACTTTTTTTTTTTTTTTTTTTTCATCGCTTTCTTAGCAGCAGTTGAATTTTCTAGTGCTCCATCTCCTCAGAAGAGCTGGTACTAGAAGATAGATAAAAGACCGGTCAATACATTGAGTCCCATCACATTATTACTGGCTTTCTCGACGGCCTACGTCTTAATTCATGCTGCTCCCTATTTGCGTACGTTGATACCGAAAATTAACCTCCATCAAGTTTAGAAACTAGTGCCATTATCGGTGCCGAAGATACTGGAAATTCGAACTAGGCTTGCACTCATGAGAGAAATAAAAGTTGAACTAGATTTTAGTAGTCACGTTTGTATCCTCGATAGTATCGTTTCCGCGTTGTTTCAAGGTGAGAGATAACGGGTTTCTATTGTATTAAATTCATGTTATTAAAAATATATAGGGCCTATATAGTTCTAGTGTATAGGAAATATCGAAAATTCACATATTTAGTCTGCATCAAATATTCCTTTTCATATTATTCAAGAACTCTGCAAATATGTAAGTTTAGCCCCACAATGTTGGGTAAGTCCATACCCAGTGATCCTCATCTGTGAATAGTATGGAAATTGGTTTTGTAAATTTTCTAGTACTTTCCTGCAAATACATTTCTGCAGATGAGTGGACGAGGCTCAGTAGTAGAGTGCCCACTTCTGGTGCAAGGGATCCATTTGGTTCGATCCGAGGTAATGCGAGTTTGTTGGTGGACAACATTGTGTCTGTGAGTTTTCTCGAGCTTCTTCCGTTTCCTCCCACTTTCTCATTCCACCATTTGTATTATAATCATTCACTTTTATTAAATATTCGTCTCCATTAGCCTACAGGGCATAAGCAAGAGGCGTGGAACTCAACAATTTCAGCGGGTCTACTCATTTACTTAAACTTTTTCTTCTTTCTCTTAGAACTCTCTAGAAAACTGAAAATAGCAGAGATGAAAGAACATGTTCTTACCGTACATCACTTAGCTAGCCAGCTACATATGTTCGTGGCTCGTAAGACCACGAAATTAAGTTCTGGTTGTTAAATCTGAAGATCTTGTGCCGAAATAACACTTTTCCGCCATGAATTTTCCAGGAGAAATGAAAAAGAAAGAAAAAAAAGCATCGTATATGAGGAAATCCACTTTTTAACAAAAAAAAATATTACTGGTTAGTTTTGTACATAAATGCTTTGCCTGAGTGATTTACAATTAGTTTCTCTTGTGGTCTCTCATTGGAGCAGTCAGTTTTTTTCTTTCTTTCTTTCTTCCACAGTTGTTCACAATGACTGCTATACTCAAAATTGAAAGATGAGCTAGATGAATGAATGAAGTTTAAAAATAAATTCTGGACGCGTTGCTTGATAAAAAGGGGAAATAATCTAGGTAATTTTTTTCTCGCATCCCAAAAGTGTAGATTTACTCCCTTTTAGAAAAATCATTTGCTGTTCCTAAATGATTTTTCTGAGTCGCCCCGAAATAAATATTCCTGAAGTCAAGGCCTAAGTTCATTCGCTTTCTCAAATCCGACATTTGAGCTCTTTTGTGACTATATGGTTAGCGTACGGACCTCTGGTGTGGAAGACCCGTGTCCAATTCGTTGTGAATGTTCGTGTAGTTCGGGTCCCACGTTGAGATCTAGGTTCATGTCTCCATAGCCTCGCTGCCAAAAGGAATGCTAAACTCCAATCGAAGTCGACAATCATGGAATCAAGCCATTTCATGAAAATCGTCGGGCAGGTCTGGATATCAATATAATGTACAAATTTCGATTTCGATGTACTTTTAATTTGATTGATCTTGTGAAAAACTTTAAAATTAATGAAATGAGTGCTTAATTCTCAGGAACATCTTAGAATTTACCATCCTCTCAGGCCTGTAGACCAGGTACCCAGACAGGGAGAGAGAGAGAACTTTTGGAGAGGGTTAATTTGAGTACACTTTACATTCATACATACTGTACAACAAACAAGTGAAAGCTTCAGGAGAGCTCAGCTTCCTGGCCAACCCCTAACTACGGGCCTGCACCCCCTAGACCTTTAATTAGTGTAGGAAGATATCTACTTTGTTCCATTGTTATTTTTGCGATTATTATTATTCATTGTTGATTATTCCGGTATAAATTCCTCTCCTAGGCTTTAACTGGATGTTCGTTAAATAAACAGCAAATTCTGCAATTCCTAGGAAGGTTTTGCTTGAATTTTGCAACGTTTTCTTTAAATTACTGCAATAAAAAAGTGCTATATTACCGTATTCGAAACGAGGAAGAAACGCAGGGAAACGTACCTATTTACTTCTTAAAACACTATAATGTGATTTTGCTCTTCTCTAACGTAGCTCCACGAGAAAGACTTTGTAACACTCCGTCAACGGAGCAGCGATTGTCGCAGATGCGTTTTCTAACTTTTGTGACCAATTTCGAACATTCCTGCAATGTTAACCTTTTAGCATTGACAAAGACTAAAACAGGTCGAATTGTCAAGAAAAGAGAAATGAAATTATATTTTCAATTTCGCGTCTTGTGATTATGTACTCTAATCTAGAGAAGGTAGCTCATACAAATGAATTATTATGAAAGCATTTAGAGAAATGAAATTAGAAAGGAATCTTGAGAAATATACACGAACATGACAGTACCTATCACAAACTCACATGACGAAACTAGAGGTGAGCTCTTTACCATTGAGGCCGTTTTTAAAGAGGATCCTCATTGTTTAGCAGTAACCTATATTCTTAAAGCGTATGGCTTCACAATTAATAATTTATAAGATGCACTGTCCACAAATGAAGAACTAAAATTTTGTAATTTTGTAAAAACCTCTTTTATGTACACAGGCCTGCACCCCCTAGACCTTTAATTAGTGTAGGAAGATATCTACTTTGTTCCATTGTTATTTTTGCGATTATTATTATTCATTGTTGATTATTCCGGTATAAATTCCTCTCCTAGGCTTTAACTGGATGTTCGTTAAATAAACAGCAAATTCTGCAATTCCTAGGAAGGTTTTGCTTGAATTTTGCAACGTTTTCTTTAAATTACTGCAATAAGAAAGTGCTATGTAAGCATGACAAAATATATATATACAGTTTTTGCGTTATGTTATGATGTAGGTACCGTTTTGTTGAAAAATTTGAAACTGTTGAATTCAATGAATAGTTTTAAATTTAGAAGTTTCTTCAAGTAAGGACGCTTATAGAAGCTTTTCGAAAGGAGGTAAGAGAATGACATACAAATGTAGATGCGAATATACCAAGGATGTTATAAAATAGAGGATCTGCCCATAGGTATCTTCATCATATGAACTCCATGAAGCCAAAAAACAACCGAGCATTATCTAAACGGGCACATCTGATTGGCTACTCTCATTTCCGCCATGATTGTTGGCTCGAAACATTGCGATCTTAGTGGCGTATAGTGGGCAGAGTAAGCGTTGCGAAGCAGTGACGTGTGGCTTCACGATTTTGTTGTATGGACAGATCCTCTATTTTACAACATCCTTGGAATAGACACGTACAAGCTCACAGATGACGAGAAGAATCCTAGCAGAAGTAGTGTGACGTAGGTATGGTCTCGCCCACTTTTTGCACGGGGGTTTCAAATGATACCACGGAATAACACATAGATAACTACCCGGAGTAGCAGACGACATCTAAGTATAGACCACACGTCAAAAACCGAAAATGTACTTGACCCTGTCGTTGACCTTTCCCCGCTTTTTCTGTTTTAGGGCTTTTCTCGTCATCTGTGAGCTGTACCTTGATGTCGATCCTACACATGCACATAATACGAAGGGCAGTCAAAAAGTTCCCGAAATTCTGTTGTAGCTCTTTATTACCGCAATATAAGTATACATTTACTTAATCACCTACGATATTGGCATCTCCGGAACACACACACACTTGATACACTGCTCCTGCTCGGCCTCGTATCCAGGGTCGCTAGGGGGACCGACCCCCAAATTTTTGCTGGCCCCCTAAAATTGTCATGGTAGGCTTGCAAATGAACTATAATATGGTTGGATCGTGCTTCTCTAACTTCCACCGTCATCTACATTTTTGGGCTGGCTATCGGCCTGCTCCTGCGATTGGTGGAAACACTGATGAAAGACCTCTTTTTGTATCTTCAGAAGTTCAGCCGCCGCGTTGGTTTTGATCTCGTCTACGTTGGCCAAACGGAAAAGGCCTATTTTTCGCTTTGGGAAGAGACAAATATCAGATGATGCTAAACTGTTTTTAAGGGTGTCAAAGTCTCTGAAGCAGATTTTCCCCAATTTGCACATTAACTCGACTTTTGTGTATTCCTCGCTCTGTGACATTGTGCCAACTGACCATCCCCACACTCCTCCTTTCAACTACGCTACGCTACTCGTACACTGTCTGTTACGAACGTGTTCACACTTGTCGATTTCATAATTAGGCAACATTGTGATTGCATAACAAGTGCCAAAGCTACAACTATATTACGGGAACATTTTGACTGCTTCTCGTACTTCATGTAGAACAGCAGTTATTTATTCGAATTACATAAGTTTATTAACAACATTAAATACTGTTGTTATTACAGTACTGTCTTTATTAATGATGCTAAATATATTAAATACCATAGTGTGTGAGTAAACAAATCTAATAAATGTTTTGTGCGAGCGGTCCCGGGTTCGATTCCCGATGGGGGCACTCGGTCGAAAAAGTGTAAAACACTTTTTCAGGCCAGCAGCCCTGAATGAGGTTTTCCTGGGTTTTCCTCATTCACACCAGGCAAATGCCGGGATGATACCTAATTTATAGATCCCAGGCCGCTTCCTTCCTTCCCCAATCCTTTCTTCCTTCCCTTTCCCCGCATTGTGTGCTCGCCGAGGGACGTCATCCCTCAAAACGTGAAGGGCTAAATGGCCTTAGATGCCGAAAGCCCAGAAATCTAAATCTTAAATCTAATAAATGTTTTGATATGTGTTTCAAAGAATTGAACGTCCTTCGAAAATCAAAGAGTATGCAATCGTCCCTTCTTGTTCCACCTTGCGGACGGCCATGACTTCAAATTATCTAAGCAAACAGATTCCTTTGAAAACAAAAGATATTACTTCGGTATTTTGTTAATTGAAGTTGGCATCACTGTGTCGCACTTCCAATGGTGTGCACGTTTCTCTTGATCCGCTACTTACTGTTTCACCCTATTAGCGTTCTTTTACAAACCTATTCTTTTAAAAGGTTCCGTTAGCTCTCGTTTGAAAGAAACAGAAGCAATTAAACGCCCACTTGCATATTTCATACACAATCACTTAAGCTTACTGTTAACTACGTACATGAATACATGCTGTACAAAACTGAGCAGAACTTAAAACGTCCGTATCACAATTATCATCTTGCTAATACGTACGTATATATATACGCTAAGAAAGAAGAACAATTATTATGAAATGGAAAGTTTAGACTCAATGACCTTTCAGTGTTGTTCAATACAGTGGCGTACAAGAAATCTTTAAGAGGCCTAGATTACTGCGAAATTAAAATTCCGCTAATTTTACAGTAATTATGTGATATATTCAAATAGATAAAAGATAATCGAAATGTGGAACAAGAGCGCCCTAGACAATATTATTTTGCATGAGGTATCGTTATCACGAATCACCTAGTAGCTTTCCTTCCGATTGCAACCATTAAGAAACGCGAAAATAAATGACAATTTTCTAAATGGCTGGAAATCGAAAACAGATAAGTGAGTCATGATAACGGTATCTCATGTAAAATAATATTGTCTAGGGCACACTTGTTCCATATTTTGATTATTTTTTATTTGTTTGAAGATATCACATAATTACTGTAAAATTAGCGGTATTTTAATTTTGTCGGAATGGGGCCCTCTTGGAGAGGGCTCCGAGTACCCAAGTTCATATTGTTTCTGAACATATGTAATCTTTGTCTACATATCTTAATATTGTAAATGTTTATTTCTTCTATAATATCTTGTTGAAGAATGAGTTAAAACTCGGAATATCCCTTTTCTCAATGTTTCTTTTCTTTGTGGCTTAATATGTCGGTACGTTCGTTATGAAATCAAAACTTATTGAAAATAAAAATTTCAAACTTTTTGTTCTGTATATTTCACTTATTTTACGTATTATCGTCGTCTCACGTTTCCCTTGGTGTGGGAGACCCTGGTTCGATTCCCAGCGGCAGCTCATGTGGTTCGGATTCCACTATAAGCTGTAATTCCACGTCTCATATAGCCTCGCTGTTGAAGGGGACGCTAAACTAAAAATAAAATCGAACACTTTTCTTCATGATACGAGTACAAATTTTCTTTTATTTAAACCGCTGTTACAGCAAGTTTACATGTGTGTCCATTTACGTTAATCATTTCTTTACTGGTCGTGGGCAGTAATCTTCCTTTACACTTTTCACTCTTCTTAAAAAAAAAAAAAAAAGTTTCCGTTCTTCAAATTCCTCTTCTTCAATATTATATTCAATCTGATATACTAATACTAGTTGATCCCACCGAAGCACATCGGCTCGTTTTACACTATAGATTAAAAATGTGATTAATTGAAAGTTCTAATTATTTATACAGTAGTTAACTTTGTAGAATGTCCAACTAACTTCCGATTATACAAATATCCAAATCGAGGTGTGATTACGGCCTGTTTGTTAATGGTAGAATCCGTCATGTGAATTTGTGGTAAAGCTTGTTAAATATTGCGCTATCCCAGGCATGTACGCAGAAATTTATTCCGGGAGAGATTCAATGTTTTTGCGGGAGTCCAAATTCAATATAAAGATAAATTATATATATTAAAATTTGTAAGAAAAAAAATCACCTCTAAAATTAGACCAAATTTACAGAAAAGTAGCAATTTCGGGGGATCTGGACCCCCCAGGACCCACACCTTTTGTCGCTGATTGTACTATGTTTATGTTGCTTAGCTAATAAACTATATTGAGCTTAACATTGAATAATTATGGATTTCCTATAAGTAATTATAACTTTATTTACACTTAATATGGCTTTTGTCTTAATAATAAACAGCAAAATACAGGGTGGCCCCAAAGTAAGTATACATCCTTGCACTCATCAAGTATAACATTCTAGCTTATAGGTTTATTTGCTTCAGCTGTTCCGAGCTTAAAATATAAGTAAAAATACATTATGAACAAATAATAAAGAAACTGCGTCTACCTGATGAATAACAATAAGAAATGATATAAAAAGCAATGAATTGATCAGTACAGGGCTGTATACCTACTTTTGGGCCACCCTGTATATTCATGTTCATCACCATCATCATCATTATCTGTTTTCAAGTAAAGACAGGCAAGAAAAGCAGCGGAGTGGCGATTCTTAACTATTAGGAATAGGAATTAGCGTTACTCACAGACTGTGATGTTTTTGTATTATAGATAGATTGTTCTTAATGTTGCTAGTGTGCAACATCTGATATATTAATAATTCCAATCTGCTCTAAAAATATGTGTAAATTGTCGTGTATGAGTGTGGAAAAGACATCTACATACTCTTTGGTGCAAGTTGCATACGGTGTACCAGAAATGTCCCTAGTCTAATTAAGTGTGTTAAACAATAACACAATTTACTCATAGAAACTTCTAGGGAGAACGGTGGTTCAGTGGTAGACCGCTTACCTCTGCTGCATGGGACCCCTGAATCAATCCCCGGTCAAGTAAATTTGTGGTAAACAACATGTGTCCGTGGGTTTTCTCGCGGTACTCCCGTTTCCTCCTAAATTATCATTCCGCCAATTCTTTCACCATCATAAGGTCTTAATTATCGTCTCCCTTAGCCTAAAAAGGGCATAATCATGGGACGTTAAAATGAAAGATTTCATTCCTTTTTTTTTTTTTTTTTGAATGCCATATGTCCAGTACTGCAAGCGTCCCGATACGCCGAGCTCTTCCTGTTAATAAATAATGAGGTTCAGGAAGCACAAAAATAAGACGTAAGATTGAGAAGAAAAATGGAATATATTAAATTGTAAGTATCGAAAAGACAGAACAAATGACGCAAGTCCACTTATTATTATTATTATTATTATTATTATTATTATTATTATTATTATTATTATTATTATTATTATTATTATTTTGGTCATATTGGACATTGGGGATGCGCACGAGACAAGATTTGAGACTGTCTCGTCTCGAAAATGTGCTGTAAAAATGATGTCTCGACTCGAAAAATACAGATATTTCTATTGGAAGAGCTGTGTCTCGACTCAACTCGAGCGCATCCCTATTGGACATATTTAATCTCAATCTGACGCTCCTTTCACAGCTTAAAAGATGTTGTAAATAATTCTTAAAATGCTTTACAAAAAAGTGTTCAAGTTTTTTAGGCGCATACCGTACAAACTTTATGTCTTTTTCTCTAATAACCTTGGTGATTGGACTTGGTCCTCCACGCTTCAATCAGAGCGCTTGCTTTTTTTATTTATTTTTTTTCAACATGCTAAGTTACCACTCTAAATAGAATTCCTCTTCCGGCTTCTGAACGACAATGTTGTCAGAAGGTAATAATTTAAATTCTTCTATCTAAACCAAAAGGTGTATTTTTACCTATTATTATCTTTTAAAAAAAAAAAAAAAGTATATAAAAAATATTTGCGGAACTAACATAAAGACTGCTGTTCAACAGGAAATTGAATACAAAAGATTATACGGAAACACAAATCTACTGTAGATGGTCCTATCAAAGAAGGAAAAAAGAATGAAGTTTATTGCTATCAATTCCATATAATTAGTACGAACTACTGGCCAAACATAAATAAGAACCTCTCCCTATAAAATTTCATGATATTCATTACTGTCAATAATTTTTGTTGTAATGGATAGATGACGCTGGAAATTGTTGGTAAGTGATGACGTTTTAGTACTGCATTGAAAGTTTGGGAATATTTACTATCAGGGGTGCCATTTAGAGAGGGCAGGAGGCAATTACCACTCCTGAATTTGAGAAACATGTTTTTTTTTTAAAGTATACATTGTATACTAACATAGTAGAAAAAAAGTACTGTAAAAAAATTCACAGGTAAAAAAACCGGTAGCAATCTGCTTGCCACTCCTCTATGTAAATCAATTTACACCTATAAATTAAAATTACTAATATGAAATGGTGTAAAATTACATTTTTATCAATAAAAATATCAAACTTTCTTATAAATTTATCGTAAATTTGTAAAAAAGCCAGCAAATTTTGTAATTTAACGTAAGGAAATGTATATCAACTTACAAAATGAAGGATAAATGATTTTACATTGATGTTTGGCAATTTAATTACTTTTTTTTTTCAGTGTACGTCGATGGACAATCGTTCTCCACCCTCGGTAAAATCTGAAATGACGCTGCTATTTACTACACCCACTTTCTTAAAGAAAAGGAATGGGAATGTTTTAAGTCTTTTGAGATTAAATATTAGCTCTAAATACACACACACAGACATTGTTTCTATTTCTATTCATATTTACATTTATTCTATTTTTATCTATTCTATCTGTTTCTATTCGAAGTGATCTAGTTTATCTCATATGACTTCACGAAAATGCTGTCTCTTCTCATCTCGTGGTTAACCTTTTACCCATTTATCCATAAAGAACTTATTCTTGCTATTCATAACAAGTTTGATATGGGTAACTTATGAAATTTAGGTTTGCTTCAAATAAATAATATATGTAAGCCTTTCTTTGTTAAAATAAAAGGTTGGTGGGGGAAAAGGTCGAATATAGCCCTTTTACAATGATTTGATGTTTATGACACTGAAATAATTCCAATTTATAAGCTGATGCAGCATTAGATTGGTATCTATTTACAACAGAGTATCTAGAATAAATAATTTTAGGTGTGTAGCTTAGGGGGGGTAAATGGGGGTTCGGGCCATTCTCCACTCGAATTACAAATGGGACATAGTCCCTGTAAACAGAATAAAGTTTTGATATCACTGTATGAAATACAGGAGAGGGCTCCAACAGGGCCACCAAATCCTTGCCTACGCCACTGCTTTCTTTGTATTCGTTTTCTGAAGAGCTTAGCAGTGAGTGTAATTTGTATGAGAAAGAAGAACGAGGGTATTAAAAGATGTGTTCATAGGGTTTTTCCCACTGTTTGGAAGAAAACTAGATAAATTGGTCACTCAACAAAGGCGAAGAAGAGAATAACCTTAAGCAGGGCAACAGGTACAATTTCTAGAGAGAGAGATATCTCACGTCGCCTACAATGGAGAAAGAGAGAGAGAGAGAGGGAGAAAGGCTATATCAGTAAACAATACAGCGCTCTTGGAGTAAGCTTCACGCAATTTCCTCGTACGCCCACGGTCTTTTTTTTAAAAAAAAGATGAACAGGACGTGGGTGAGGTGTGCCTCTTTGTACGGTATACATACATAGGAACTCCCCCGAACGAGAACATGCTTTTCCGGACAGGATGTAAGTACGTATGATAAGAAAAATGAATTGAAAGAGCACGCAGTAGTTTGTTTGGGTTGAGTATACTAATGTTAATCTATATATTAGCAGGAAAAATAAGTAGATCATATCAATAAAGCAGGGGAAAATGATATAAATGGAAAATTTAGAATAATATATAGCGTTTAACTGGGAAACAAAATCTCCAAACTTGAGACCAGGGGCGTCATTCCAGACTTGGCTTGAGGGGGGGCAAGAACACCACTGACGTAAGACTTTCACATTTTGTACTAATATATTAGTAGACAATCGATTAAAGTATACGTAAACCTCAAACTCTTGGGAGGAGGGTAATTGCCCCCTCCTGCCCCCTAAATGACGCCCCTGCTTGAGACATAGGCCTATACAAATCGATAGGTCTCATCAAGCTGAATAAAATGTTACGAGTGATTGTAAATCCTCATGCGCAATTTTCGGAAAAATCGACCTTTTTAATACATACAAACCTAAAAACTAATGCGGTACAATAACACAGTCACCTTTATGAATATGAAGATGATCTTGAATTAAATATACTGTATATCCTCATCATAGTCCTCATTATGACTGGTGTTACACACGAGACGAGAGATTTCTCGTCTTGTCTCGAAAACGAGACGAGAAGTGCATTTTTAAATTCGAGACGAGAGAGTTCTTGCGTCTCGTAAGCAACACTAATTTACCCAAAACACGGTTTTAGTGTTACATGATTCATAGTAAAAACGAAAAAAAAACTATAAATAGATAAAGTAATTGTACGAACACGATGAAAAGCATTTATCAACGTTTTTATAAAAAAAAAACGCAATGTCATTATACAATATACTTCAATAATAAACATGGTTTAAATGTTGTTATATCACATTCTTCATTTATTTGTCGTGACGTGGAAAGATTTTAATAACTTCTAGATGAAACTAAGATTAAAATGAAAATAAAATGAAATATTTCAGTTTTACTTCTCACGTTTATGCCGGCTAGTCTAAAGGAGGCGGTGATGATGAGACTTGAATGAAATGGGAATGAAGAAAGTAGGAGGAAACGAGAGGGCCCTGATAAAACCCAAATACACGGTGTTTGTTCACCACAAAGTAAAGTTGGCGTGACTTGGGATCGAACAAGGGACCCTACGCAATCAGAGGTGAACACTCTACCACTGAGCCACTGCACCATACAAAACTAAGAAGAAAATAAGGGTATAAACTTGATACATAAATTGACACAACGGGCAGAGAAGTATTTCGAGACAAATGGGAAAAGCTTTCCGAGAATCGAGTCGAGACTAGAAAGAATTCTCCGAGAATCGAGACAAGAAAGAATTTTTCGAGAACGGAGACGAGACTAGAAAAACTACCTTGAGAATGGAGTCGACTAGAAAGAATTCTCTGAGAATCGAGATGAGATAGAAAGAATTATCTGTGAATCGAGACAAGAATAGAAAGAATACTTTGAGAATCGAGACGAGACTAGAAAGAATTCTCCGAGAATCGAGACCAGATGAGAAAGAATTCTCGGAGAATCGAGACGAGACTAGAAAGAATTCTCTCACAATCGAGACGAGACTAGAAAGAATTATCCGTGAATCGAGACAAGAATAGAAAGAATACTTTGAGAATCGAGACGAGACTAGAAAGAATTCGCCGAGAATAGAGACCAGATGAGAAAGAATTCTCGGAGAATCGAGACGAAACTAGAAAGAATTCTCGGAGAATCGAGACGAGACTAGAAAGAATTATTTAAAAATACAGTATTAAATAGAAAATTGTATGTACTATTATTATTTTCCTCACTGTGACACAACACAGAGTTAACAGTGACACATATAATATCCTTATTAGTTTACACTTGTGAATGAAAACTTCATACGTGACGTATGGTCACTCACTTGGAACGCATTTGTCGCTTTTAATGATAGCTTGCTAACTGCAGTCACGTCGTGTCATACAAAAGATGCATTGCACTTTCAAAGAACAGGAAACAATATTATATTATGAACATGGTAAGAAACAAACCATATAGTCAACTAAGACAGAATTAAAGCGTTTCATCCCTTTATTGAAGTATAATGTGTTAAGTTTCTTTAATATTTTATGAAAATCTTTTGTAACTATTAGGTGCGATCGAAAAACAAAAAGTTTGTTGCGTGTCGTGCGAGTAAGTGTATGGAGCGAGATGGTAATGTAACAATTAAACATGGTGTAAATGGACACTTAACTGATTCTATGTGGATAAATTTTTGACCTGCTAACACTAATCAAAATTTTTGCTTCTGAATGATACGAAACTTACAGTTGAAAACAGAAATTGATCCATTTTTTTCACTTTTATTCTATACCTCTACGCATTTTTCTTCACCTTTTCATTTTCTATTTTTCTCTGTTATGCTTTCATTTTCCTCGCCTATATGGATTGTAGTCCTTTTTTTAACTTCACGAATTATCAACTGATTTTGACTGATATTCATTACTTTGACCTATCTCATTATTTTCAATTTTCTCGATTGTGGTCTTTTTTTTCTTTCTTTTTTTTTGTAATTTTATAGTACGTTTATTTACTCAGGTTTACTATTTAATATAACTTTATATTTTTATGAACAACTTAGTGATCTACTTGTGCTATGGCTACTGATCGCACCATACGTTCCATATAAACCATTTTTGGTTTGAAGGAAACAAGAAGGCTTCCCAACAATAATTTTGAGAGTTGTTACAATTGCAAATTTTAAATATTTTGTAGCGAATGATAACTATTTTTAAAAAAATAATAAATTCAAGTTGAAGCAAATATGTTGGAGATACCATAGCCCAAACAGGTCTACAATATTCCCGTCCGCACAATAATAATAATAATAATAATAATAATAATAATAATAATAATAATAATAATAATAATAATAATAATAATAATAATAATAATAATAATAATAATATTAATAATAATAATAATAATAATAATAATAATAATAATAATACCTATCTTGTGGAAGATACTGAGTTTAAAAGCGAAAGTAATCTAAAATACGTAGTTTTCACGACGGTTTGCAAAATAACGAATGTGTAAAATCTTTTACTATTGATACTTACACAGAAGTCAATAAATCTTCATGACTTTTCCCTGTAAGAGAAGTATTATAATTTTTTATATATACGGTATATATATGTATATATTGTTTTTATACATGACTAATAAAGAATAAGTGCTGATTATCTTGATTTGTATTCTAAATATTGTCCGTTATTTCTCATTTCAGGTGAGTAATCTGTCAACGTAGCTGTATATCATATAACCTACCATTTCAAGCAGAATAGGCCACCGTAAGTACAAGAAATCTGTTTTGATTGTATAATACACATGTTTCTTTAAAATATCGATTTCTATCCACCTTTCCCTCCTACTAATACAAAAATGTGGCTGCTTACTGATCAGTACGAAGCTATAAACTAAATGGTATATAAAAATGATGAAAACATTTCACTATTAGGAAAGATAATTTAGTGGTAAGTGTTCACTTCTAGTGCACAGGTCGAAGTACGGGGATTTTTGTGCTATCCTCGAATTTCCACAGAATAGGATCCGACTCCTCTCATTTGGTCGAAGTGTTTCTCATTCATTTGCTATAATCATCATTTGTGGGTTTATTAGAGATAATCGCGGGACAGGAATTGCTCAATGGTACAACGCTCAGTTCTAGTGCGTAGGTTCTCTGGTTGATTTTTGTCTCGAACCAAGTGGGTTTTGTGGTGGACAAACACCATGGGCGTTCTCCCATTTATTGGGAAACTTAATCTTCATTTCACCATTTTATTCGTTATCATTATCGCTATGTACTTCAGCCTCGGAACTTAATCGTGGGCTTTAACATTCAAAATTAATAATTGTGGAACGTTAAGCTAAATATTTCATTTAATTAAATTTAATTTTGCAAGGGTGTTCACTGTTATGTGAAGTTCTCCCAAGTATAAAGGGTGCAGTAAATATGCAATACTTTAATAGTTGCAGTAGGAACAACAGAACTTATCACAATTTCTAATCGAAAAAAAAATGTATTCTCCTTTACAATTTCTGAGACTTTTAGGAAAGGTTGTGTCAATTTTCAGGTAATTGGCATAATTTTTATACTTTCTTAACCTCCCTACCTGATTTCATCCAGAAACTTTCAGTTCTTGAAGCTTATCTTGTTTCTTTATGTAGGCAATTTTCTTTTATAACCATCGAAACACCTGTCAATTTTCTGCAATCGCTGAACATTTCGCAATCATTTTATAGTAAATTTGTGCAATAAAATCTGCGCATTTTATATTAATTCATAAAAAATCGTTAGTCGTAATAAAATCTCCCTTGTTTTTGCAATAAAATAAAATAAACTGTTTCTAGGATTGGTGATACGAGTGGTGTTAACAGTACAATTTAAGCACTTCAAGATAACAAATAGAAACATTGATTCAGATGTATTTGCTACTCATTTGAAAACTGTTAATGGTACACGCTGACCTTCCATCATCTTATCGTTTCTCCGCGTTTTCTACGTGATTTTCTAACCTCTTTACCGAAGATGCTTTTCGGAATGTTAGCGATGACATACTACAAAACGAATCAGTCGACACATCATGTACGTCGACGGTTTATTGGTGAAAATGTCAACCATTGCCTTAATTTTTTTCTTATATAAATAAAAGTAATCTTTTACCTTTCAATACACGTATTGAAATCTCTATCATATTTAAATGCTAGCGTCAATTACCTGCTTCGCTGGGTTAAAAGAAGAAAAATTAAACGGCGTGATAAACATCTTGGCATTTGAAGGCGGCGCTCCAAGTTCCCTTTAAATGCTGCTGGCAAATGAGAGTCCAGCAGTATTGCCACGTTTATTTTGTACACATCCATGTCTGTCCTCTGTCAGGTGATCGCGCCGTATTTCCTCTGCTTAGTCATAGCCACACCCCTTTACCACTTGGCAACGTCGCGTCAGAGCTTGCGTTTTATTCGTTTAGCTGAAATGCCAAGATGTTTGTCGCAGGCTTTAGTAATATGTTCCGTTAATCAGTCGCTTTTTACTATTACTGAAGCTCTCTGTGATATCGGTCATTTTCGACCATTTTTATGTATACCCCTTCTCCCTCCCCCAAGTTGTGAGGCTGAATTTGAATTTAAACGGTATCGGAAGTGTCACTATTCATCTCAACGACCCCAAAAACTATGGATTCGACGTCAATATAGGTCATTTTAGATCATTTTTATATATATCCCCTCCTCTAAGTTGCACCATCAAGGTGAAATGATAAAATCCATCCCAAGTCAAACCTCATCTATGTTGAAAATTTGATCGAGATCGGTTGGGCGGTTCAAGAGTTATTAAGTCACAAATATAGTCACTTTCCTTTTTTATTTACACAAATATTTCAACTTGTGTATATACATTTAAGGCGTTTCATTCTTTATGTACAGAATTCCGTAATAGTGTGTTCGAACATATGAGAGTCTTTTTGAAGACTTTAGTGAAAGACTAGTCCTCATGTTGGTAATCTTTCATATTTACGAAATAGATTCATGTAATTTTAATCATACTACTCTGCGTGTGCGTACCATCATAGGTCTTCTGCCATTATTGGCAGGTCATTTGCTGCAACTGAGAAGCTTCCATGCTCCACGGTCTTCCTCTGAAGTACGAATGTGTGTGTGTGTATAGAGTTACAAAATATATATGTTTTCACTTGGTTCATTTACTTTATAATATAATAGAATTCCAGAGTCCTGAAAAAATGAATAAGCAATAAACTATAAATTGACAAACTTACAGATGATAAGCTAGCAAGATAAGATGAAGAAACTATCATATTACTTTTATCTTCAAAATAATCTTATACTTCGAAGGTTGTGCATTGAAAATAATTTGTTCCTCATTGTACATAGATGTTAGAAGCCATCATTCTTCAAATATTCGAATAATATTTGAATAGCGCATCAGTGGCATCGTTTCAAGTTTTGACGGGGGGAGGGCAAAATTGTCCACGGACATAAGAGTTTTACATTTTGTTTAGAGTATTACTATACAATTTATTAAAAAGTGTACGTTTTTACTACTCGGGAAGGCATTACCCCGTGCTACTCCCCCTCAAATGACACCACTGCAGCATATCAAATACAGAAATTTAAATTATTCGAAGAATATATTCGGGAAGACGCAAAGCAAATATGAAATATTCAAGAAATACTGTATAAATGAACAAATCAAAATAATAATAATTTTAAAAAGTAGAATGATGATGCAAATTTTCGAATTTTACTCGAAAGAAGAATATTCAGATAATGACAAAAATTATTGAATTAAACGTAAATTTTAATAATTATTCCTTTTTTTTCTTTCTTTTTAACAGCACTATCCGCTCCTAACGGACGCTCAACACTTCCAGTGATTACTTAAGTTTCCCGAAAAGAATTAACAACTCACAAAGTCAGTGTATTTGAACTTCGGAAAATTGAAATCTAAGATTATACTCTTTTCTTCGTAATATTAGGAACAAACAAAAACAAACACAATAAGCGGGTGGATGTTTGTGTTGTAAAGAAAAAAGTTTCGTAATCAATTGTTATCTAGCGAAACCAAAATAACCTGCAGAAAGATGGATGTTCGCAGAAGTTATTTCTCACATTTCATCTTGTTGCTTCTCGTTAAAAAGCGAGACTTGCAACGATGATGCTGATAAAAGAACAAGATTGTGTCTTCTTGTATGTAATGAGGTTAATGACCATTTCGCAATTACAGGATGTACGTACAGTGCTTTAGTAGGAAAGAGACATGAAACTCATATAGTGTCAATGTATTCACTTTTTATTTGTTACAGTAGTGTTAGGTATCAGACATCATATTGTAAAATTAAAATAAGAGGATAGCAAGGTTCGATTTAACATGAATCATAACACTTTTCATTATATATATATATATATATATATATATATATATATATATATATATATATATATATATATATATATATATATATATATATATATATATATCGGGTATTATTGCCGATGTCCCAAGAAATTTCCTGACTCGTCTCGGAAAAACCAGAGGAGAGACGACGACGAATAGTATATTTTCAAGTTCGAGACGAGATGAGAAAAGTGGCAATTCTTGTCTTATTTTCGAGACAAGATAAAAAAGTGGAAATTCTTATCTTGTTTTCGAGACGAGATAAGAGAAGTGGCAATTCTTGTCTTGTTTTCGAGACAATACAAGAAAAGTGGCAATTCTTCTCTTGTTTTCGAGACGAGATAAGAAAAGTTGCAATTCTTGTCTCGTTTATGAGACGAGATAAGAAAAGTGGCAATACTTGTCTTGTTTTCGAGACGGATATGAAATGTGGCTATTTTTATCTTTTTTCGAGACGAGATAAGAAAAGTGGCAATACTTATCTTGTTTTCGAGACAGATAAGAAATGTGGCTATTTTTGTCTTTTTTCGAGACGAGATAAGAAAAGTGGCAATATTTGTCTTATCTTCGGGACGGATAAGAAATATGGCTATTTTTGTCTTTTTCGAGACAAGATAAGAAAAGTGGCAATCCTTATCTTATTTTTGAGACGAGATAAGATAAGTGACAATTCTTATCTCGTTTTGAGACGAGATAAGGAAAGTGGCAATTCTTATCTTGTTTTCGAGATGATACAATAAATTTCTAAAGTTTCGTATGCAACACTAGTTCCCCCAACTCTTCAATCTCAAACACTGTCTTAGTGTTACGCGATTCATAGTATAAAAACTGTAAATTGATAAAGAAATTGTACGAACACAATGAAGATCATATATCAGCGTTAAAGATACACAAATCATTACGCAATATAATACCATAATAACAAATATGGTTTAAATATTGTTGTATCACACCCTTTGTGGACCTCTCGTGACGCGGAAGGATTTTGATCACTTCTACTTTAAATTACGAAAAAAAAAAAATCAGGACATAAATTTACACAAAGATACGAGATGAGAAAGGCTTGCCGAGAAGCAAGACGAGACGAAAAAATCTTCGAAAATTGAGACAAGTCGAGACAAAAAATTTTACGAGACGAGACGAGACAATGAAACGTTATTCCTCGTCTCATCACATCTCATAGGCAACACTAATCCCTGGTCTTTAAAGAATTTTTAAAATAATTGGCACTGGAAAAAGACTCTGATGTAACTCTCGCAATTGGAGATTCGAAGCAATATTTAATTCATAATTGATAATAATAAATTGATTTCCTTATAGATTTTTAGATCATTATAACGTAATATTCGTATGAAGCTGTCTGTCTAACGTATCTGTAGTCTATATCGAACTATTGTGTCATTAGTTAAAAAAAAAGTAAATAATTCATAGATTTGAGATATACGAGGGACGTTCATTATGAAACGTAACATATAAGAAGTTGATGAATATTTGAAAGTACATACTCAAATTTCTATACAACTTCCCCTGATCTCAATACACTAAACAACACACGTAACACGAGCAGAATAAAATAGTTTTGTTGGTAGTCGTCAAACCCATCTTGGACAGCATTCTTTTAGCCCTCCCCATTGGTCTAGTAGCTGGCGCTTGTGCTTTTACTGTACGTGGTCCCATCCCCGGATTCAAATTTCCCGGCGGGAGAGATTTTTTTTTTTTTTAATCTTTCACTTTAATTAGTAACCCGTCTTCGTTAACCTAAAGGGCATAACCGTGGGACATTAAACTAGAAAAAGTTCCTTTCATGTAGAATTCTTTAATTCATCATCGTCACTGCAATGTAAACCACGCAAATGTTTCTTCAGTTTTGTGAAACAAGAAAAAAGGCACTTGGGACTGGGGCATAGTCTATAGAATAAGGTTGATGATGAAGCAGCTGGAATTCGCACTGTTGAATAACAACTTTGGAAGCAATGCCTCTATGCACAGGAGCATTGTCATGTGATGATCCTTGACGTCTCTGGATAAAGTGGCATTTGTCAGTCTTACAATTTTCAATTAACCATTAAATAACAAGTAGTGGTGTCACGTGTATATCACAGGAAAAAGTTTGGTTTATATGGTGTGATATTTTCTTAATTAATGTTGAAAAGAGAAATGGTATTAAAGGTCTACCACTTCCGGTTTTAGTAGAGTTAAAGATGGAGATTAAATGTAATTTCTGAACATTTAATCGATTACAGGAAACCACTTCTTGCTATCTATTTATCACCTTTTAGTTTCTTTGTTCTACAGTGATCAACGTTAAAATCGGAAATGGTTGACTTCTACTACTTAAAAGTAGTAACAACAATCGAATGAATTTTTAAAACTTTGTTCCACTTTTTGTTCTATTGTGATAAAGGTTGTAACAAATAATCGTTAATTTAAACCACTTCTGGTTTGAATGGAGGGTTAAGGGAGACACTCAATCCTCCCCGATTGCGGAAAACCACTTCTCGATATTACTGACAGTTCTCGCTTTATGAAAATGAGTATTGAAACCAGAAGTAAATTCTACTGCTTTCAAATTCGATAGAGTATTATGGGTTGTGATGATCTCTTGAGACACTCTATCGATTGCCAAAAACAGTTTGACTATATCTATTACTGTGTTTGTTCTACAGCGATAAATGTTGAAACCAGAAATGGCTAATTTGAACCACTTCCGGTTTGAATAGAGGATTAACGGAGGAGGTAGAAGCTATTCCTGGGACGCTGAATCGATTGCAAAAATCCGCTTCTATATTTCTCTTACCGTTTTTGTTCTGATACCTCTCGACAGACAGATAGATAAATCTGTTCAGTAAGACTTCCAACACTTACGCATAGCACAGTCTGAAAAATCTAAAACGAATATTTTTCCTAATTATTCCTATATATTTCATGCTTAAAGTTTAAGAAAATACTTTTGCAAGAGTAATAACATATGAATCATCGATTCCGGATGTGCGTTATGTACGTATTTCGCTTTTATTTCTCACTGACTTTTGTTTCATTTGAACTTGGGTGGCGTGATAAGCTGGATAAAAATAAAGAAATATGTCTCTACATGCAATATCTAAGTTTATTAACAAATTAAAGGAATTCTTTCTCTGGACTGAGTGAAATGTTACGACCTTTTAAAGAAGAAAAATAAACTCAAGAGCATGATACATTTTCCTATTGCAGAGAATAAATGAAATACTTTTTCCTGTTTCACTCAAAATTCTTTAAAAAATAAATGGAATTACATTACTATTTTACGTCCTACGATTATGTCCTTTCGGGTAAAAGAGACCGATAATTAATGAAATTGAATGATTGTGAAAGAATTGGTGGATTAATAATGTGGGAGGAAACGGGAGAACCCAGGGAAAATCCGCGTACATGATCGTCCGTCACAATCGCACTTGTTCTGGCATCGAACCAGTGACCCCTCGCATCAGGCGCGCCCTATCACTGAGGTTGAGTGCCCTCTTAGACTAATTTAGGCTTCACTGTGTGTGTGTTTTTTTTAAAATATATATGTTGTATGTCTTGTACTTGAGTCAATTTCAAATTTGTAAAATAATAATTAGGTATTCAATACTTATATATACTTATATAATACATTAGTATATACAGGGTGTTTCAAAACAACACCGACAATGTTTCAACGTTTGGAAGGTGATTCCTGACATCAAGATAAGAAGAAAAGTATACACCAACCTGGGTGCACAAATGCTTCCTTTCGAGTTATAGGCTGCCCAAAACATGAAAAAATGAACTTTAAAGGTCCATAACTCCAAAATTATTGGATCTACCGTAGTCGTGTCAAGACTTTACTTAGGAACTAATATGTGCTCTATCCAAAAACACATGTTTCAGAATCCTAAGGTACTCATTCAACAATTTTATAGAGGCAGTTTGGCTACGAGCATATAATTTGAAGTACTCACCAACTACCTCTATAAAAATTGTTGCGGAAATACAGAAGGATTCTGAAATATGGATATTTGGATAGGGCACATACTAATTCCTAAATAAAGTCTTGACCCGACTACGGTAGATCCCATAGTATTGGAGCCATGGACCTTTAAATTCATTTTTTCATGTTTTCGGCAGCCTATAACTCCAAAAGGAAGCATTTATGCACCGAGGTTGGCTTATGTTGTTGGCGTTGTTTTGAAACACCCTGTATAATATATGCATTACTTTTGTAAAAAAAAAATCAAAGGAAGTAAACGTGCTTCCGGGTTCGATTTTAGATAGAAACAGAGTTTTCAGTATTAACCCAGAACAGTGTGTCAACTGAGAAGCTACTCGAGACACGACGTAGCGATTTTACGTCTGGAAAGTCAGAGATAAGTGTAATGGGAGACAGTGTGCTCACCACACATCGCCCAACTAAGTTACCGACCATATACGTATTTTCTGTGCGTGTGATCACGGGTGCGAGTTCTAGAGGGAGTGTTCTTAGCCTCGGATAAGAAATAAACGAATAATAGCTCGAGTCCCTTTTAAGCATAGGCATTGTCTCATATAGTCTTACATGTTAGTGCTAAAAAGAAACTAAAAGGACAGCCATGGGACGGCGGACCCCATGAAGCTTAGTTTTAGTCCTTCAGAAGCAGTTGTTTATAAATGTTTACACTGTTATCTCTTGTCCGTTGAGGTCTTTAACCTTGATCGTAGGTGTTCCTCATTTATACCCATTGAAAGAGAATCCTAGGCCTTCCCCCCTATAGGTCTACAGTTACTTATTTTGTGTTCCTATCATTCATTCATCAATAAACAAGAAAAAAGAAGGATTTACTTAAAGTAACTTCCTGCAGAAGAATATAATAGCGTATGTAGATGTACACAAAATAAACTGGTTTTAACAGGTGGGTTTTTGAATAGCAAGCTTTTCGGAAGAAGCTTCTGATATGCGGAAGATTTACTTTTCAGAAACATAAATCTGTTAAGGTTGAAGAGTAATTCTTAGAACAAAACTTGTCAAGGAAGAAACACTGAATGATTTAGAGGTTGTCTTATTACAAATTTGTAATGGATTTACCAGGATACAAGTAGACAGCATCAGATTGGTTTAGGTTGAACCATGGTTGTCAGTGGTTGAATTAATAATTGGAACTTGCAAAGACAGCTCGTAGAGCAGGTTCAAAATAAATTTCAATATAAGGTTTAAGTTAATTATGTTAATTAAAACATGTTTATGTTGTACTATCAATAAAATCAATTAAAGAATATCTACTGTAGATCAGCCGTCATTTTTGTTTTCAAAAGACCGTGATTTGTGTTGAAAGTGTAATTTTATTGTCGACTGTGTTTGCAAAAGTGCTCTCTCTAAAATGTGAACAGATACCTATAGCCAGAATACTAGACAGGGGCAAAGATATATTTTTGAAGGAGGGGATAACTTGAGCTCACTTTACACTTTTGACTGCTTTTTTTTTTTTTAATTCAAACTGCCGTTTACAACGCTTGAGGAGTGAACCTATGCATGAAAACAAGCCAGAAAGTCTATGTACATACAAACATGCTGCAAAGTTCATTCTTTCCGCAGCAGCAATATTGGAAAAATGAATTTTGGGGTGAAATAACGCAAATATCACCGATGCTAGGCAAAGCGATGTGATAAATTTTACAGGATGTGATATCTCCAGTTTTCAAAGGCCAACCCAAAACCAAGATATATAAAGTAAAAGTAAGTCGAAATGAGCGTAACTTTTAATTTTATACACTTTCCCCTCAAATCTATTTGAAATGTTTTTATTTAGTAGAAATTAAATTTTCTTAATACAATTTTAATATTTAATAATCACATTTAATGTAATTTTCAATTTATATACGAGCATATTGCAGATTAATTTTGAAACAAGGGACATTTAACTCGAGTTGAAGAAATCAATAAAATGACATAAATAAAATCCCAGCTCATTTCGAAGAAAACAGATAATTTCCCATGTAAATCAATGAGATAATAATAATAATAATAATAATAATAATAATAATAATAATAATAATAATAATAATAATAATAATAATAATAATAATAATAATAATAATGGTAAATAAAGGGGTGTAGGTATTGAGTCCCGTTAACGGAAATAATACCTTCTCTTCAAACTTATAATAAAACTAGAACTTTAGATGGGGGACAGTGGCTCAGTGGTAGCCCTCCCCATTGGTCTAGTGGCTAGCACGTACGGGGTCCCGGATTCGATTCCCGGTGGAAGAGCCTTTGCAGTTTTAACTGTCCTCGATGTTTCTGTGTTCGTGTCTCTGTCATTCTAGGTTATTGTAAAAACGAGTTAAGCGAATAAATCAAATAAAAACCTAGTAATAAGTAGTTAAGGAAGTTAATGAGGCGCGTTCGGTGAATCAGTTAACTTTTAAAAAAGTGGTAAAGTGCTTATCTCTGGTGCCCCGGCCAAGTAAACTTGTGGTGGACAATGTCATGTCCGTGGGTTTTCTCAGGGTTCTTCCGTTTTCACGCATTTTCTCATTCCAGCAATTCTTCCATCATCATTCACTTGCATCAATCATCGTGTCTCTTAGCCTAACAGGCATATTCATGGTTTTAACTGAAAGATTCCATTTTCATTTAGAACTTTAGACGTCCCATTAGAGACAGTTGGTTGGTTTGCTTGTTCGAATATTCGAATCTGAAATTACAATAATTTTGGATATCATTTTCAAAGAAATGAAATTAAGTGTAATCTTTGGCATGAAATAAACATAACAATAAGTAGAAATGATCAAAAAATGGATCAAAAGATTGCGATCTTGGCCAATAATTAGTTTGTGGATCAAGGGGCCACAAATTTTTTGAACGGCCCTTAAATCGAGTTTTCGTATTTTCTACCGAATAAGCTCATCATAGTGAGTTAAGTGATAGTTTGTGTTTGGCTACACTATATGTGGTTCTCCAGATATAAGGCCTACAAGAAAATTTTTGACTGAAATATATTGGATCTTTTGATCCAAAATCAAATATTACCTATTATCTTATTCACAACTATGGATAGAGATAACTATAATTAGAGATCCTACTAAAGTGACCGGGGTTACGTTTATTCTCTCCTTAAACAGACTGCACTTCGTCTGCGGTTATATGTAGCCACAGCCGTCAGTAGTATTGCGTATATGGGAAGTTCGTTGCCCTCATAAATAACCTTATATTCCCACTTGTCCTCCTATGATTCCTTGAATTCTTATATGGATTTTCCTTTTACGACTAATTGAGTTTGGATTTTCCTCATGCAAGACAACTAGAAAAAAAACGAAAATATCGCAATTTGCCTGCAGTTCTTGCTTTCTCCTCCGTGATAAATGACGCACATCCATTTACCGTAACGTGTGTACAAGGAGACCATTTTGTTATACACGTGTAATATGTGTAATATATACCTAATGGTGGTAAATTCATGATGGGGGAAATGTGGATTCAATTCAACAACATCCAATAAATGTAGTTGTTGTTCGTATGTTAGGCTATGTGGACCTACACTTTAAAATGTAATACGAACCACCGTAATACTTCCAAACCTTTCAATACTCTCTGATCGGAAATAGAACTAGACCAGCGGGGAAGGCCATACGTTATATTAGTAAGACGGCAGTTAATGGATTCAGAGTCATTACTCTTGGAAGAAAATAATATCGGTTAATCATCCTCATCCCCACCCGTGCACACATAAAATCTGGTTCTATTATTATCGAGTGTGGCCAAAGCGTGTGTAATCCTTAGGAATCTATATTGCAGTCATTTCAGAAATCTGTTGAATCTATTTAAAAGTAATGTGTTGTTATACTGATTTTTTTGTCGGATTCTAAAATATTGTAAAACTTTTCTGCCTCCACCCCTGTCCCTATTTTGATAAACTAGCACACACTTATTTAATGCGTCATTTGGGGCTAAAAGAAGAGGGACGATTGTCTCCTGATTATATATATATATATATATATATATATATATATATATATATATATATATATATATATATATATATATATATATATATCAAATCGTCTTTCTCTCTCTCTCTCTCTCTTTCTATATATATTTTCCCCTTAAATGACCCCATTGCTTCGGGTAGCCCGCGAGAGTATTGGAATTTGAACGCATTGCGGTTGTTTGGATTCAATTGTTACGGAAGTAGCCTGAGAGAGAATTGGAATTTGAACGCATTACGGTTGTTTGGATTCAATTGCTACAAAAGTAGCCTGAAAGAACATTGGAATTTGAACGCATTACGGTTGTTTGGATTCAATTGCTACGGAAGTAGCCTGAGAGAGCATTGGAATTTGAACGCATTACGGTTGTTTGGATTCAATTGCTACGAAAGTAGCCTGGGAAACATTGGAATTTGAACGCTTTACGATTGTTTGGATTCAATTGCTACGAAAGTAGCCTGAGAGAGCATTGGAATTTGAACGCATTACGGTTGTTTGGATTCAATTGCTACGGAAGTAGCCTGAGAGAGCATTGGAATTTGAACGCATTACGGTTGTTTGGATTCAATTGCTACGAAAGTAGCCTGAGAGAACATTGGAATTTGAACGCATTACGGTTGTTTGGATTCAATTGCTACGGAAGTAGCCTGAGAGAGCATTGGAATTTGAACGCATTACGGTTGTTTGGATTCAATTGCTACGAAAGTAGCCTGGGAAACATTGGAATTTGAACGCATTACGATTGTTTGGATTCAATTGCTACGAAAGTAGCCTGAGAGAGCATTGGAATTTGAACGCATTATGGTTGTTTGAATTCAATTGCTACGGAAATAGCCCGGGAAAGCATTGAAATTCGAACACATTACGATTGTTCGAATTCAATTGCTATGGAAGTAGCTCGTGAGAGCATTGGAATTTGAACACATTACAGTTGTTCGGATTCAATTTTAAACTGTAGGTACACGTTTCATATACCCTTGATACTGAAAAGGGACGCTGAACTTCAATTAATAAAAAAAATACATTTTTAAATTATTATTTTTTTAAATACCAATTTAATTTCTTTTCCTCTGTTTTTCTCATTAAAAGATTATTCTATTTGGAACTATTATACGAAGAAATATATGTACTCTGCATTATCTCTACGACATTCACTCGTTACTTATATCTTGTAAATACCGAAATTCCTTACGATGTTTCGTGATGCTATACCCAGTATTTAATACCACAGTTTAAGATTGGAAGTCAGATGAGGAAGAGTTCGTATGTTGTGTTCACATTACCTTGTTCGTTGGTTCAAGGACGAAGAACGGGAAAAAATTAATTCAGTTGAAGGTTTCTCGGCTATTTCTTAGCCATCTCTCTTCTTTTTTTCGTTACTAAAATAATTCCTCACTCCCAGGCAATTCATACAATGAACATACTTTAGAAAAAAAAGTTTCAAAAATTAGCTTTTGGTGATAACCAAACGATTCCTAAATATATAATTACAAATATATACATCTAAAAAAATGTTAAGAATTCATTTTACTTTTTATATGACAACATAAACAAGTAGCAGTACCACGTGTACACCACGTGGAGAAGATCGGTTTCTGTGGCGTGATATTTTTCTCGATTAATATTGAAACCAGAAATGGTAGTAGATCCCTACGACTTCAATTTAAAATAAAGATTTTAGAGTGGAGATTGAATATATTCTTGGGACGCTTAATTGATTGCAGAAAATCGCTTCTCGCTATCTATCACCGTTCTTATTCTATAGCAATTGACGTTAAAACCGGAAATGGCTGATTTCTGTCACTTCCTGTTTCAGTATAGAGTCAAGATAGAGGATGTTACCAATTCTTAGAACGCTCAATCGATTTAAAGAAACCATTTTTTCTATCTGATAATCGTTTTTGTTCTATAAGTAGATCAATATTGAAGCCGGAAGTTGTAACGCATTTTTCTATCACTTCCAGTTTTAGTATAGAGCACAGACGCACCCACACGGGAGTCCACCGGGTCTGGACCCTCTCAAAAAAAAAAAAAAAAAAAAAAACTTCGTAAGTCGACATACATGTGTATATTTTCTGAATACATTTATACGTGCTCAGCAGAGAAATAATTGATGTGCATAAAGATTTGATAAAACATTTCATTTATACTTCTTCTTTTCTAATTTTTTTTTTTAAAAAAGCTAGTTCTACCTTTTTTTAAGAATGTAGGTGGCAGTAGTTACCAGGAACCAAGAAAGTTCTTGCCGTTCTAGAGCAGTGATAAACAAAAAGCAATACAGTGGACGGCACATTGCTTTAGGTTACGAAGTAATCTCCTTCAGCATCCAACACCTTTTGCAACCGTTTCTGCAGCTGCACAATACCCTGGTGATAAAACTCGGCGGTCGTGGATGCAAAGTAGTCCGTGAGTGCGTTCCGCAGGTCTCCCTCATTTGCGAAGGATCACCCACGGAAGTGCTTGTCGAAGGAATGAAGCAGATGGTAATCTGTTAGTGCAAGATCCGGTGAATATCGTGCATGGCACAATGCCCCCCAACCAAGTTCCTAAAAAGAGTCCTGGGTCCTCTTTGCCATATGTCACTTGCCATTGTCATGCAGGAACAGCACACCCTTGCGATTCTCCAATGCTAGCTCGTTCTACTGCAATGCACGTTACACTCTTTGCAACTGCTGACAGTAGAGGTCAGCACTGATGGTCTGATCAGGGGGGAAGGAGCTCGTAATGCACCGACAATTCCACCATACAGAAATCATAACCTTTCATGGGTGCAGAAGTATCTTGAAATGTGAAGAACATAGTCATGTGGCGACAACCATACAGGACCCACTTTTCGACGCCAATGAGCAAGCGATCGAAGATGGGTATGTTCAGCTGCTGAGTGAGCAAGAACAAACAGGTTGGCATTCGCTGTTCCTTGTTGGCTGCCGACGTATAGGGTACCTACTTGCTTAACTTGTATGACTTCCTCCCTCCATGCAGGTGCAGACTGATGTGTTTCAGCAAAAACATGGAACCTTTCTGCAAGTTCATTACACATAAGACCACTGTCCTCCTCGATGGCTGCTTCCAGGGCTTCGTCATCCAACACATGTGGTCCACTGCGAGATTCACCCGAAAGGCTCACATCATCCGAACGAAATTTCTGGAATCAATGCTTGGCGGTGCGTTCGTTCACGGCATTCTCCCCAAATGTCTAGCGTATGCGGCGACTTGATGCTTACTTTAAAGTTATACAACAAACACACGCGAACAAGCTGCTTCGCTACCTCCATTTCTCTTCGACACTGGACAAGCTATGACTGCTGTATGTGCGCAACGTGCGTGTATTACTGAAGATCGATGGTCAGACTAACCCTGATTGCTTGGCAGCCACATGCTTCACTTCGTTTCCTCTCTGTGAGCTTATGATTAATTGGATGTCACAAACGGCACGAACATTTTTGGTTACCTGGTAATTAATTATCGTCTTTTCTGGTGTAAAATAACAACGGCTCAATACTACATGGACATAGTGTGGTATTAGACGTCCCACAAAACTTAAGCTACCCTACCAACAAAAATTTCTGGGTGCGCGCCTGGTATGGAGTTAAAGATGGAGATGAAATGCATTTTTGGGACGTGTAACCGATTGCATTAAACCATTTCTTTCTATCTATTACCGTGAACAACGTTAAAACTTGAGATGATTGACGTCTGCCACTCCTGATAAATGGATCATCTCCATCAACCAACTTGATTTCTAACTTTTGGCCCTTTACATTCTGATCAAAATTGATGGTGTTCCATCAAGGAGGTCTTGAGACTTTTTGTCTCCCGGACAAACAGACACACGGACAGAGAAAATAAATAAACAAATTTTTGTGTGTAATTCAAATTCCTTTAAAATAATCGAAAAATCAGGTCTGGTACATACAATATGGTCTATATATAAAATAACTTGTAGTGTCCTTGGAATACTAAACAAGGAATTCCTGAAAAACATTCACTCATTAGAGAGACAGACTTTGCTATATCCATGTTTGATCGTCTGCTCTATGTTCTCTGAAGGTATATACAATACGAGTAACTTTTACTAGAATATTTGAGCTCTAGTATTTTTTGCGAAAGCTTATTTCTTTTTTTGTTTTTTCAACAGATGGCAAGATAATTTGTTTAATCGCTTGCCATAATGGGTGGTTTTTCCTTCCAGTTTAAGTCCTTATTCAACTGTAGGTTGTTTATTGTATTTTTCTGCTGTCCTCTAAAATATTGAATGCCCATAACATTCCATGCTGGAAGGGCCTATATTATATAATTTATAATGTGTCATTTCTTGAAAAATCAGAAACGAAATACTCAAGTATAGTGGAATTCGAACTTAACTTGTTTCAGACAAATTCGAGTTGCAAATTTTTCAACTTCGAAGACAATCCCTTCCTTTATAATAATAGTAGCTGAATTAATCCTTTCCTAGGTCACAGCAACTCGAATTTTCAGTATTATTTTAACAATAAGTGCACTGAATTTTAAGGCAAAGGGTTAAATTAACAAACAATATCACGCTGTCTAAAAGATATTGATATATATATCATTTTGTTCGATGACTTTCTAGTATTAAATTCCAAACTGATTTCAGGGGCGGATCCAGGACGGACTTCTGGGGGAACGGTGGGTTGTAATACTGCTACTTCGGCCTACTTTTAAGAGCTCCAAACTTTGGGATGGGTTTTATTTATATAAAAAATAAGAAAGTTCCCTCTTCTAGTCCCCTGGATCAGTCCCTGACTGATTTACTGTACAAAAATGCATTTTAAAATGACTGGATTTAGTATACGCTGGAACCCCGCTAATTCGATCTAATTGATACTGGTGCCTGTTCAAACACGGAGAAAAATGCATAATCCAGTAGGCATGTAAATGCTACCAGGTTACGCGCATCACCACATTAAGTAATGTTGTTTCATCCGTAGTACGATCTACACTACCGTCTAGCGAAAATTTTGTATTGTGGGACCACCATTTCAAATCTAGAATTAACGCCATACCCATTCCGACGGTGGTAACTTACGTATATAATGTTGTTAACACTTTCCTACGACTGTCCCCTCTTGGTTCTTTCTAAATCTGTGACTCCCTACCTTACGAGAGTAATAAGACGTCATATCATTATGTGAGAAGGAAAGAGATAAAAGATGTTTTTAACACGAAAGCCAGACGCTGAACTCCAGACTTGGCATGGTGTTCCCATCTGCTGTACTTTTATACATGAAATTACAGTACTTAGGAGCGCACCCTTGTAAACATGATGTATCCACACGGAAATCCTAGTCCTTTTTTTCGCAGTGAAGTAACATGTGTTTGGGTTATCTTATATATATATATACGTGTATATATTAGATTCACAATGTGCTCTATGTTGTGACAAATTAGTTTTGCTACCACTTCTAACAATCCTTTGGTTAAATACACGTTATCGAGACAGAAAATGTCAAACATAGAACCATGCTCGTTAACTACCCAGCCATGATTTGAAGAAAATATCGTTCGAGTAGAATTTTCATTATTCTAATAGAATTATTGAAATTTTATTATAGGTATTATGAGTTAATGTTCTTGACCTAAAATAAGTACAAATAGTGTGTGCAGATAGCTTTTGACAAATAATAATAATAATAATAATAATAATAATAATAATAATAATAATAATAATAATAATAATAACTTTATTTCCAGTGCTGTGAACAGCTAATTGGTAAAAATATAGCACTATGTTAAAACCATTATACAATCATTTAGAACAGTCCAGAAAATTTATAGTATAGAATAAATATTAGGGCATTTTAAGAACCCTTGTCAGAGGATTAATATATTTAAATTACAAGATTCAAGCTGATTATAAAACAATCATAAAATACTATTTACGGAACTATGGAAATTAAAGCTTCATTTAACTATCGTTTAAAGAATGAGTCAACCTTGCTTAAAATTACATATCCGGTATGCAAAAGATCCTGGTTACTTAATGTCGTATTTTCACATAAAAGATTGGCTCTTTAAATAAAATATTATAACTAAAGATATTCTGAAGATATAATAACAATAAAATCAAGCCCCTTGTCATAAAGTTAAAATAGTTTAATGGTGTTAAAATTTCTCTATTGTTTCTCCCAACATATGTTCATTTTAAATTGTTGTAAGACATGTTCACTCGTCTCACTATTTCTCGTTTTGAATTTAGTGCTGTCAGTGTCGACTGACTTCGTACACTGTAGCTCGTCACTCTTATTCCTATATTTTCCAAGCAGTAATCGCTGCTATATTTTTTATCCAATATCATTTGAATTAAAGTATTTATCCATACATTTCCTTCTTTCTGATAGAGATTGAAGTCCTCAAAAAGTTAACCAATATTCATACTCGTGTGAATAGTAGTCTTTCTTTTTTTTTTCATTTTATTAACATAATAGTCGTACAGAACATTTTTGTACTGCTTCGAGTTTGTCAAAAAGTATATTAGACAAACTGTTCCAAATAACTGAACCAAATTCAAGTTTGGATCTAACAATTGTCTTATATAAGTACACATAGGAACTACCATTTTAAAAAAATTCAGGGCATTGATTAAAGATAAAACCTATTGTTTTTCTCGTTGATTGCACTAAATCATTTATGTGATTACCTAATTTCAATTGTCTGTCATAAATAATACCAAGATCTTTAATTTGTTCTATTTTGTTTATTATTACTTCATTAATTTTATATTTGTTGACAAAATATTGAGTTTTATTAGTAAATGACATATATTTTGTTTTTCCAGAGGTAATCGTTAATAAATTATTTTCGCACCAATGATTAACTGCATCTAAGTCATTCTGCAGGGGATAATTATCATACTTATTATTTACTATTCTAAAGAGCTTTATGTCATCTGCGTAGAATACTGTAGTATTTTTGAGTACTTGACTTTTCCTGGTAGATCATTGATAAATAGAGAAAAAAGAGGCGGACCCAGGGGAGACCCTTGAGGTATTCCCTTCCCTATTTGACCTTGACTAGATGTTACCTTGCCAATTTTTACTTTAAAAGTTCTATTTGATACGTAACTTTCAAACCATTTAATATAAGATAGTGATAGGTCAATGTTTGATAATTTATTCAGAAGTAATTTATTATCAATGGAGTCAAAGGCCTTTGACATATCAATATATATGTCAAGTACGTAATGGATAAGGTTCTTTGCAATCGATCTACCTTTATATAAAAAAGCATGTATCACTTTATTCTTTCTTATTCTTTACATTAAAATATATATGTTTGCGTACAATTAATTCAAAAATCTTAGAAAACACACTTACTAAACTAATAGGCCTATAATTTTAACATAATATCTATCGCCAGATTTGTATATTGGTACAACATATATTTACTTCCATTTTGAAGGAAATATTCCAGTCTGCGTTACATATAATAGCTAAATTTGACGCTATTTCATTACCACAGGCTTTAATGACATAGTATGGAATGTTATCAGATCTAGATGGATTACTTCCATTAATTTTACTGACTGTTTCAATTATTTCTTTTTGCGTGATAAATGAAATACAAATCGATACATAATTATCATTATATTCTGTCAATTTCAAATCTTACATTTTTTTTATTTATTTTGGTTGGAGTCAGAATTAAAAGAATTATGAAATACAACTTTAAAACATTCTGCTATGTCTAAAATTTCTGACACTGATGTATTACTATATTTTATCTCTTTTGGTATTTGTTTGCAATGTGATTGTTTGAATGTTCTCCAGAAGGACAAACTGTCTTTACAAATAATGTTCTCTAACGTTAAAAAATAAAAATTTCTAGCCTCTAGATATTTCTTTTTGACCAATCGGAGTACCTCTGATACCATATTTTATTAATTGATTGTTTGGCGTTTATAAAATATTTTGTTTTCTTATTTTTTAATGATTTAGGGTCTCTCATCCACGGGTCCTTGTATGTCGTATTATTATTATTATTATTATTATTATTATTATTATTATTATTATTATTATTATTATTATTATTATTATTATTATTATTATTATTATTATTATTATTATTATACAGTATCTTTGGTACAAGAGAATCGAAAACTTCATATATTTTGTCATACAAATTTTCAGACATTTTATTGACATTGTTGACATGATCATTAATTTCATTTTTCTTTATTCCATAATAAGCCTGTAAGAAATCAGCTTTCTTAAAGTCATTATTACTGGTCTGTTTTGTATTCTTTTTTGAGCCATTATTTCTTATAGTATTCCATGAATATACAAATGGTGGATGAAAATGATCTACTTTTGTTAATGGTTCAGCATTAAAATTTATTGTACTATTTTCTATATTCGTCAACAACAGGTCTAGTACTCTATTCTTATTTACGGAATCGTAGGACTTACTACTACTACTACTACTACTACTACTATTGTTATTATTATTATTATTATTACAATAATTATAATAGTAATAACATACTATTGTATTTAGCTCCACAATATTTTGGTCTTTTTAGTTCATTTTTACACCAGAATATCGCAATCTGTGGCACGGATTCTATTGGTGGTACGTTAGCCACTGTTGGTGGGTGTACATTCAACTTATGGTGGTATTAGTAATTTAAAAGCTTTGGTAGTAGGCCGATGCAGAAGATTGAGAACCCTTGTTTGCAACCATTTCTCTTTTTCTGAATGTCTGAAGAAAAAATAGTGGAACGAATCTGTGTGATTCAATGTGCAACAGCGTAAAGAGTTACTGCAGTCACTGCACTATTGGCATTTATAGGAATAGAACACACAAAGAACACGAGGACACTAGCGAACCATATGTGATCATAAAGAAATATGAAAAGAAGTCCGAATGGTATGGTTCCAAAAGTTGTAGTACATATTTGTCCCGCCGGTAGCGATAGGGTTAAAGACAGAAAAAGACCTGATAATACCATTCTTGTTGTGCCTGTGTTTATTTCTACTGTATTCTGTTAATAAAGCCTCGTCATCATTAACTCAGCCAGCCTTTCAGGTGCATAACTTTCACTTGTTTTAGGAGAAGACTATACACAATGTGGTTTGCTGCCGCCTTATCCCCCGCAGCATCTTCTTTAGTATGTCATGAGTGAGGAGTCAAGGATATGTCGCGTAAAGTTCACACACACACACAATATCACCAACATAAACATACAACGAATGTCTCATTACTGTTTCCTCTTCATCTGGTAGAAAGATAAAGAAACAATGATCTGTCTTCTGCAACATCTTTCAGAGAGAAAAGTTGTTAAAAATAATCACATTTTGTTTGCTTTCTTTTATGATGATGCAGGTGTAGGTAAGGCAGTGTGATAGTTCTATTGTTTCGGCTTACTATTAAAACAAGATGTGAGGCAATCAACCTTGTTTCTCATGTGTTTACGAAATAATAGGTGCGGATTCCCCATACTAACTTTATGGCTCAAAATGTGATTATATTATCGAGTTTTACATTAATAATAGCAGACTCATCCCACTAATTAATGCGTTTTTTAAGAAAAAAAATAAGCTATTCTACCAATGGCGAAAAAAAATGCCTTGTCCTCTCCTCTATACACAGACATAAATTAGAAAAATGAGCACTTCTATGCGAATCGAGTTTCATAAGTTAATGAGGCCTTAAATTCTCCTTAGCCCCTAAATGTCACTAGTTTGCTCGTTTCTCCATATAGGGTGCCTACATTCTTCATGGACTGGCTGCATGGCAACATATAACATATAGCTGCACACTGCAGTGCAGGCAATTTGTCATCAACAAAAGATAGCTGGACATGTAAAGGATCCAATAACCTTCAATAACTTAGGGCCTCATCAAAAACTACGTGCTCACCGAGCGAAGTAGCTTAAGTGTTAGAGCGTTGGCTTCGTATTCGGGAGGTCGTGGGTTCGATCCTGCTGCCGACTATTCTGACTGGGGTTTTCCAGGGTTTCCCTCACTCCTATCAGGAAAACACCGGGATGGTACCTATTAAACAGGATAAGATACCTTCTCAAATCCTTTCTATTGTTATTGTTGTTGTTAGATATCCAGTATAGAATGATCTCTGAGCTGTATCTGGTGATTGTTAGATAAATAAATAAAGAAATAAAATAAAAATTAGATAAATAAAGAAATAAAAATCTAAATCCGGCTCTGAAACCATTCCAATATTTTGAACACTATATCGTATATTACAACAAATAGAAATATAAATGAGTTCTTTGCTACTGCTTTATCATTGTGCTATACATTTATTGAGTAGAAGTGTTCCATTTAATTGATTTATTAATACAGTTTAGTATTTCACGTTATTAATTTTTTTTTTTTTTTTTTTTTTTTTTAGTAGAGTCAGGGCGTCACAATTTTGATTGCGTTAAAATTAAGCCGGTTAAAAATATTCTAAACAGATTTTAAACGGCAAACTCTTATATTGGTTGAAATCATTGCTTGCCGTTCTGTGAACATTAGCCAATGAGGCATACCATAGGCGTAGATCTCAAATAAAAATCAGGATGAAGTACCAGCTATTAGCAAACGAGATAATGAGCCAGGGAAAAAAATGGTAATAGACCGTTTAAATTACTGATTATTTTTCTCTTTCTTATAATTTTATGAAATTTTCTTAACTAAAATAAGATATTGTTCTGTCACAGAACTAGTGTCAATTGGAACCTTCAAGTAATTAAGCAAATTACATGACAGTTTCTTTTTTTCTTTTTTTAAGGGAAAGTTGTTAATATATGATGTGGAGCGTACCGCAGGTAATATATTTCAAAACAAATTTCAGTTTTTCCTGGAACTATTAATCTATTATGACAAACACGCACTTTGTAATTAATATGTCATTGGCACATATAAATACAACCCCAAAAAAGTTTTTTATTCTATTACTTTGTATCAAGTAAGAAGTGTCGTCACCAATGAATTCCGTTCCTTGCGATACTATTTGTCAAGTGGAGAGTAGAAATTGGTTTTGATAGTATGTTAATAATTCAGTTACATTATCATGTATATCATCTTTAATATAACAAAATTTTGTTTATTATTAAGAAAGATACAGATACTCTTATAAATTACACTAAATTATTATTAACCCTTTCACAGAGGAAGTCGACTTTTGTCGACAGAAACAAAATTTCCTTAACATGCGAATGTCGACTATAGTCGACGTGTTAAAATTTGTTTGTCCGTATCTTGGCTTTGTCGAGAGTAGTCGCCAAAGTTGTACCGTTCATTTTTTTTGTGTTCTATTGTTTTCGATAAACAATAGAAATCACACAGAAAACCTTTGGCGACTACAATCGACAAAACCAAGATACAGACAAATTTTAACACGTCGACTATAATCGACATTCGCAGGTTAGGGAATTTTTTTTTCCGTCGCCTTCCACAGTGAAAGGGTTAATAATAATAATCATAAACTCTTGACGCAACAGCCGTGAGGGCATCAGGGCTCACCAATCGACTTGCGGCACTCATTCCTTTGGGTGATGTGTAGTTGGCACATCAGTTCCCATTCGTCATTCTGGACGGGAGTTCGCTGCTTGTTTCTTTTTTTTAAAATTACTTCCAATCGAATCCATTAATGTAAAAAGGGCTTCAGTCAAACAAACTTACTTTGAGAAAAAAAAAAAAAACATTGCAGTTTTGAAACTATGTAAAATCAAGATGAACCAATTTGTTTTCCTGTAGATAAAAATTACATTACTCGAATGCTGTATAGGAAAACCATTTTTATGCTCATTGCTATGGTTAAAAAAAAAAAAAAAAGTTTTTGCCGTGGATTGAAGCCCTTCTTGCACGTAAGTTATAGGCGAAGCCTTGTATACATGTATTTTTGTTTAGTTATTAATTTGTTGCTTATTTTTTTCTTTTTTAAAACAAAAAAACTGTGTTAAGAATTTTTTTGCCAGGTTCCAGACGTTGCAGGTCTACCAACCGAATGGGACCAAAATCAATAACTATTGCCCCTAGCATATAAAACAAATACAATTCTCCATGGAGAAAGGGCTTCAGTCACTGACTCAAGCCCATGCTGCCTAGAATAATCGAAGTTGACATCTGTTTATAAAAATGTTAGACCAATGAAACGGAAGCTCTTTATGCATAGAAACATAGGTGTACCCAATAGGAACAAAAATCCGATGTTAACTCAATTTCTCCATTTTTGGCAACTGAATTCCTTTTTACATGAACTAATTCAATTGTCCTCACGACCTTGAGTCGACGCCGTAATGCCAACAGCATCTGGTAACTCACTCATCTTCCTCCTCACTGGACCCAGCACTGCTTGACTTAGTTGATCTCACGACAAGCAGTATTTGAGTGTGGCTGGAGCTTCATTATAAATTACGCTGGAAACCATGAATACCCTCCTCAGAATGAAAGGAAGATGGCCAGGTTGCTTGATGGGACGAAGGGAGAAACCAGTTAAGAAGACCGTTGATGGCATTCGAACCCGGAACCTCCTGATTCGTAAGCGAGAATAGTTAAGTGCTCACGCACTCTGTTTGTCTTGAGCTCAGGCAGTCTTGTTCAAATCTTCTAGGATGACACGATCTTTTTGAAACAGTAGAAGCTGAAATTAAAAAAAGAAAAAAAATCATAATTGAGTTCATTCACATTTACAAAGCGTATTATACACATATACAAAAGTGCTTTCTAAAACATTTCGTGATTCATGTGACCTGCAAAAAGTAAAAACTCATCGCCGGTAGCTCTGGTATTACTGCAACAGGGGGTAGACGGTCTATTTCACTAATATGATACTCAAGTTTAATTCAGTTTCCTTCTGCCTTCTCTCTCCAGTCTGCAGAAGATGATTATAGCAATGTCATTACCGCTACACTTAGGAAAACAGCGCGGCAATAACTGAGAAACTAGGACAAATATTTTTCGTTATTCATCATTCTTCGTATCACTGGTATTTCAATGGACTTTTTATTCATTGATAATGGAGGTACAATAGACCATGCTCAGTTGCGAATTGTGCAGGATGTTTTACAAGTGACGTAACATCGGGTGCATACAAGATGGAAAGTCCATTTCTAAGATTAAACAAACTAAACTACGGTGAGACTTTATCATTAACAAGTTCAAAAATTGGTCATCTTAAAAGAAAAATGTGATTAGGCCTCTCCTTATCGAAATAAAATTCCAATTAAATTACGGTACTTTTCGGTACCTTTCGTAAAGAACCAACTACGGTACAGCAGGAATTCTCAATCTTTTCTAGTGACGTACTGTCAAAGCATAATAATTCTTATTACCACCATAAATTATATACGTACCAACCAGCAACGGCTCGCGTACTACAACTGGAGAAATCCTGAACTACAGTAATTATATTTAGTTCTTATATTTCTTATGGGATAATCTGACGTGTGTTTTCAAAAGTAAGCCTTATCTATTAGCAGACTTACATTAGAAAACAAAGTTAGTGAAACAGTGTTGTCCTTGTACTTCTGAATGTGAGCAGTATGATTTTAAGTACTCCACAAATAGACCATAGAAATCAAGAGTTTAATTTTCCGAACAACTGCGCTATAATTGTCGAAAAGGAAATTGTTCAAATTTAACAGAAAACTTTTTTTTTGTTAGTTTGAAGCCCTCATAAGATATGCGACAATCGATTTATTTCATTGATATGAATTCAGTTATATGATTAATCTGTATATAAACCAAGAAATAACGCATGCCTGGAAGTTAAATGCATGCGTAGGTTAAACACATAAACCAATCTAATGGATTAGTTCTAAAGGCATAAAATACGAAAATACTAGGTAAAGAGCTACTTTTCATTCATTTGGAATGTCATGATTAAAATAAAAATAGACAGCTTTACGTACCATGAACTCATTATGTATAAATTCGGCTGTAATGTATTATACTTAAAGTGAACTGAACTCAACTGCCTGGAATATAGCCTAAGAAAGGGTATGTGATGTAAGATCAGCATACGCTTTCCTCAAAATGTGGTTTCTGGTCTTCCTTGCCCTTTAATTTAAAAATAGATACCCAGCAAAGAGTTTCAAGGATATGATTTAAGAGGCTCCATCACGGCGAAATTAAAATACCGCTAATTTTACAGCAATTATGTGATATCTTCAAATAGATAAAAGATAATCGAAATATGGAACAAGAGCACCCTAGACAATATTATTTTACATGAGATACAGTTATCACGACTCTCTTACCTGCTTTCGATTTCCAGCTATTTAGAAAATCGGCATTTATTTTCGCGTTTCTAAACGGCTGCTAACGGAAAGCTACTAGGTGACTCGTGATAACGGTCGGTACCTCATGCAAAATAATATTGTCTAGGGCGATCTTGTTTCACATTTCGATTATCTTTTATCTATTTGAAGATATCACATAATTACTGAAAAATTAGCGGTATTTTAATTTCGCAGTAATTAGTCCCATTAAGAAAAAAAACATTGGAAAGAGTAGAAATTTACTTAAAATGCATTTTATTCGATATAAACTTCAGACGATATATGTATGTTTAAGGTGACTTCGACCTCAATATTCCCAATGCTGCTTTGGTAGCATCCTATCCACAAACTTATAGTTCCTGTTCCATTAGCTTAGAAGTGTGAGAATTTTATTTAATTTGCAAATGCGATTTTCCAATGAAGCACATGAAAAGCCAAACTAAAATGAGAAAATCCTAAACTTTGGCTAACCTTACTTGGCTTTCGTGGAATTTACCGTTCTTTTCAGCATCAAGACTATATGAGGTGTGAATCTACATATAGCTTAATGTAAGATTAAAACCTCGTGAACTCCCGCTGGGATTCTAATTCGGGTCTTCCGTAGTAAAGCATTATATATTAACCATATAGCCACTTGGAAGCTCTAATCTATTCTGACCGTCGTGAGTGTAGGGTATTATTGGGAAGCACAAAAATTTTCTATGTATACGTTGCTCAAAGAATATTTTTGAAGGCACTTAGGATGCAATATAACCTTCTCTCATAAGGATGATAATCTTTGAAACTTAAGCCTAATCGGATCGCCATTACGTCAGCGAAAACTGGTAAATAGAACACTACTTGATACAGGGTAGTGCACGAAATGTGATAGCATTTGTTTTGCTCATTACCCATGTAATATTACAGATGGAATGTCGAAAATTCGTATTCGTATACTTTGGTTGATGGAAAATCCGATAGATGTCACGAGAAGTTAGTATCGAATATTTACTTGGCTCCAAACAGCAGGTTTCAAGATGGCGCATAAGAGCAGATCAGATTGACTGTTGAACAGAAGGCGAAAGTTGTACTGTTCTTTTACTAAGTGTCCGCATCTCTCAAAACATTGAACCAGTTCGCGTTGCTTTGACACAAAGTCCTAGCAAATCAACAAGGAGGACGGCTGCTGAATTAGAAATGTCTCGTTGACCTATACAAAGAATTCTGCAATCTGATCTTCACATGTTGCCATACAAGATAACAGTTATTTATAAGATAACAGCAGAGGACAAGCAACGAAGACATCAGTTCACTTCATAGTTAGTACAAGAGGATCACGTTCTGCACAACACGTGGTCTACTGACGAGGCGTATTTTCAATTCAATGGTGTAGTGAATAAGCAAAATTTTCGTTTCTGAGAAAGTGAACATCCTCACATTCTGCACTAAAGGGAAAATTATGGAGAAAAGGTCAATGTATGGGCAGCAATTTTATCCCTTGAAATCATCGGACCATTTTTCTTCTATGAGACGGTAAACAAAGGACGACAAAAGGACATGTACGAAAACAGATTTATTCCAGAACTCTTGGCAACAGGTCTTCCATTACAAGCTCAATGGTTCATGCAAGGCGAAGTCTGCCCACACACTGCAAATATTATGGGCGGGTGATGCCACGTCGGTTTCCTGAGTGTACCAAGGTAGAGACAGTGGCTCCCGCATAGTCCTCACATCAATCCATGTGATTTCTTCTTGTGTGGCTACTTGAAAGACAATGTCTTCGCAAGGAAGCCTTCAAGTGCAGCTCAACTCAGGGCTCTCATCATGCAGTTGTGCCGTCTAATTTCGGAAGACTAGAAATGAAATGAAATCTTTGAGTTTTACGTCCCACGGTTATGCCGGTTAGACTAAAGGAGACGGTGATGATGAGTAATTAATGGAATGGTGGAATGAAGAGAGTGGGATGAAACGGGAAAACCCCGAGAAAACCCACGCACACGGTGTTTGTCCACCACAATGTTCACTTGGCGGGAGCTGGGATCGAACCCAGGACCCCAAGCACCAGAGGTGAACGCTCTTTCGGAAGACTTGTGCAGGAAGGTTGTGACAGATGTAAAGGTTCACTTGCAAGAGGTTGTGAAACAAAATGGTTATCACATTGAGCACATTCTACATTCAACCAAATTTCCATGTTCATACAATTAATTCTACACTAATTTTGTAAAATTTGATGATAGATATATGTGTAATGAACAAAACAAATGGTTTGACGTTTCGTGCGCCACTCTGTATCTTTGTTGTAGTTAGTACTCACTCGTTACTACAAAAATACGACATTCTTTTCAATTACTCATCAAGTGAATGAATGGATTTTACGTAAACTATTATCTCCATTATTAAACGTCTCGAACAATGCTTTTGAATTATAAATGCAAGTAATTTTTTTTTTTTTAATTTTTGTGGGAAGTTTTGTATGCATTTTTTAATACCTCTGAATCGCCTATTATTATTTACCTTTTATTACAACATTTGTAAAGGATTTCTTTTTATGCAACATGTTTCCTTTGTCTCGTTTTTCAAACGATTCATTCCTCAGCCGGTGTGAACACAAAAACTGTGGAAAAAATAATTTAGTGCATTAAATGTATGACAAATTGACTATGATTCAACGTAAAGGAAGGTAGCTGTACGGTAGATGCCAAAAGAGAAACTATACTAGTACTTTCAAGGTTATCGATTATGATATACATTTCGCTTTGCTTCTAGGTATTTCACGAACTAAAAATAGTTATTATTTAGTACTACTATTCTCACTACTACTGCTAGCTTTTACAATGAAAAATATTTTTTTAAAGTAATATCGTTAATAACTGATAAAGTTTTTGATTCACTAAAGAACTGAATCCTCCAAGGAATGCAAAATACAAATTTCACAGTTCAAACTCCAACTTAATTAAAACACGAGACTTTTGAATGAAATTTATATTAAGAAATAAAACACAACACGTATCTGTATATTAAAATGTTAGGTTTATGTTTGCGATCAAGAAAAGTTAATAACTTTGTGGCCAGTTCCTTTCGACAGTGAGATCTCGAAAATCACAAGTGCTAGAAACGTGCCGTTTTCGCTGGTCGTAGCAAAATTTTGTGTAGATTTGCAAGTTCTAACTCAATTTTAAAAAGAAGTCTATTTTTCTGTTGCACATTTTAGGCGACGTTTTAATCCAATTAGTTTAATATTACCACGAGGATGTTAAGGTTGTGAAAGGCAATCAGTGGAGGAGCTATGTATAGCGGGTTGATGGATATTTCAGACGCTTTAGTTTAATCTCAATGACAAAACCTATTGCAATCTGGCAACTTCGAAGGCTTAAGGACTCACAATGAGGCGTACTCGGATATGGAAAAAAAATATTTGCATTTGGTATCATCTATCACTTATCCAAGTTTGCTACAAACTCACCCCAACATTCTATATATTAAAATACCACATTTATAGGTGTATGTCTCTAGCAATTTACTCCCCTTGAGAGTCTTCCCGTCTTTTATTTGTGTCTGTAAATGGACTTCTACAGATATAGTGAGAAGTAGAATGAGATTCACATTCATATTACGGTGCGCTGTGTAAACAGCGCAGTTTCAGCTAGTATTAGAATAAAATATTAATGTAACTCTTGAATCAATTACGTTTATATAAATCGGCGCAACTATAGATCAATCCGACAGCAGCAATATCAATCGGAGCAACTCTCGGTTAGTCCGACAATAGCGATATCAATCGGCACAACTCTGGATCAATCCAACAATGGTGACATCAATCGGAGCAACTCTGGATATATCCAACAGTAGCGACATCAATCGGAGCAACTCTGGATCAGTCCGACAGTAATGACACATATCGGTGCAACTCTGGATTCATCTCACAGTAACTGTGAATCAATGCGGCGCATCTGTAAATCTTTTCTTTCCATTGAAGTGTATTCTCGCTACTTCGCCGATTAGTATTTATATAGAGAACATAACTTCTAATCAAGACTGCACCTCGAGGGGGAGGTTGTATTGGAGATTGGAACCACTGAAAATATTTTAAAGTAGATATTGTTTTTGTGGGGGAACATGTTAGGAGAACTTAGAAGAGGGAACGTCACCAACCTTAAGGGATGGTTACCTTGAGTATATGGTATTCTTGTATGGCGTCCTTTCCGTGGTTTCAGTTCACACTGACATTGAATTTTCGATGTTATCTTTCTATAATGTAACTACTGTATGTTAATTACTAGTTTGCAAATTCCAGGCTAAAGAAAAAAACTCCTATAGTAGCCGATGTATTAACTACACATTACCTCATTAAAAGCAATCAGGCTGGTCGTAGCCTATCGTGGTCTATAACGCCAGGGAATAGCTAATAACGGAGTAGAAATCTGTTCTAAGATCCTTTACACATCTAGTATAGCTTCAATAAATATAAATAAAATTTTTAGGAAAATAGATCAAATGTAAATTGTATTTCAAAATAGTTTAATATTAGATTCGGGAAGGAGAGAAAAGTATAGAGGGTTTTGTAAGGAAATGATCAGTGTTCTAACTTTGTTATAGTATACACGAGTTCAAATTAAACTGTCCGGCTTCAATTTTATGTTCTATTCGTCAATTTACGTAAAGCATAAAGTCGTCTACCACATATTCTTACTTCGAAATCTAGAATTGGGATAATTTTCTCAGTCGCTAAGTTCACGATAAATTATAACAAGTCAAAAATTAAGAGGAAGTTGAATGCAAATCTTGGTAATCGTTCCTAATAGGAGTTACTTCTTTCTTTAATATTTTCCTTGTGTGAGACTATTTTAGCTAGAACTTTCAGTTTATTGTAGGATCAAACACGCGTATACTTGTCAGCGGTGGATCAAATCCGACATTAGACAACAGTATCCGGTATCAAACACGTATCAACTTGTTCTGTTAAACTTCGAATAGTTCTATAGTCGAATATTCAAACTGTCAGAATAGCTAACGATTGTTCAAATAATTGTTTGAATAAACGAACAATCACTCAAATAATTATTTGAATAAACAAACATTTGTTCAAATAATTATTTGAATAAACGAACACTTGTTCAAATAGTTATTTCAATAAACAAACAATTGTTCAAATAGTTATTTGAATAAACGAACACTTGTTCAAATAATTATTTAAATAAATGAACTGTTGTTCAAATAAATATTTGAATAAATGAACAGTTGAACAAATAATTTTTCGAATAAATGACTAATTCTTCCAACAGTTATTTGAACAAACGATAATAGATTTGAATAATTGTTTTCTTTTTGAATAAACAAACAATTGTTAGAATAATTATTATTTCAACAGACAAACTATTGTTCCAAAATGTATTTTCATAAACGAACAAAAAGAACAATTGTTTCAATCTTTTTTGAATAATGAACAATTGTTCAAGTAATTTTTTGAATAAACAAACAATAGTTCAAGTAAATATTTGATTCTTCTATATACTATATAAAAATGAAAGTGACTATGCAACTTAATAACTCTTGAACCACCTCACCGATCTCAATCAAATTTGGAACATAGAGAAGATCGGTCCTGGGATGGAATTTTATCATTTTAGCTTAATGGTGCATCTTGGGGAGCGAGAGATATTTAGAAATGATCGAAAATAACTGATATTGCTGTCGAATTCGTAGTTTTTGGGATTGCTGAGATGAACAGTAACACTTCCGATACCGTTTAAATTCAAATTCAGTCCCGCAACTTGAGAAGGGGAAGGAGGATATATTAAAAATATAATCGAAAATGACCAATACTAATGTGGAATGTATAGTTTTTTTGGGTCTCTTAGATGAACAGTGACACTTCCGATTATGTTTAAATCCAAATTCAGACCCTATTAGTACTCATAAGGTGGATGATGACATATAAAAATAATTGAAAATGACCGATATTAGTGTGGAATTCATAGTTTGTGGGGTCCATAAGTTGATTTGTATCAATTTTGGAGCCCTTTATGTCCAAAATGAAACTATTCTACCCGTGCGAAGAACGGGCATTCTGCTAGTAATGAAAATGAATATGGACAACTGATCAAGTAACTATTATTCGAATAAATGGAGAGAAATTATTTAAACAATTGCTTGAATTATTTTAACAGCATAAGTGGCAACGTCGTCGCTATTCGGTAGCTTCTTGCTTACAAAAAGCTTTTTTTTAAAAAAAAAAAAAAAAAAAAGTCGTATTAGACGTTATTTACAAACTAAATATGTTATGATTCAATTACAGAATACTCCATACTGATAGCAATGAAGGTTTTGACTTCTTTCATATATCACTTTCGCGTTTCTCTTGTCGGAAATTTGGCAACACTGAGAGCTGCATACCGTAAGTGAGAAATCCGCGTTCTCTTGCTTCTGACCCAATAAAATGTTTTCCTCAAATAGAATTTCTTTCAGTTAAGTATAATATTTTTATTCTGTAATACAATGTATTATTGTGTAGTACGTATTAACAACATTCATGTTTTGTGAACATACAAAATTGAAAGAAACAAAATAGAGAATTAAAATACCATTTTTTTGAAAATTTGATAAACGATATTGATTAGAGAGATAAAAAAAAGTGTCAATTTGTAATTAATGTGGTAAAATTATTTACTTAGTATTTATTACCATGTTGGTTTGAGGCATCTTTCAGGAGGGTTTCCAAAAAGCAACTGTAGAATTTATTTCCACCTTGAATACACCCGGCAGATGTTCTTGGGAAAACTTTCTGACAGATGCATGAATTCAAAATTGCTCTTATTTCATTGCGCACACATACATTTCCGTAATATGTTAACATAAGTTAGATATACAGTTTTATAAAATGTTTGGTTCATGGAGAGAAGAGATCATCCCTATTACTCCTGTTTGTTAAACACATTCATTTGCTTTTCCGAGGCCCCGCGGAGGGCACTCTCGTCTTTGGTGCGAGTGGTCTCGTGTTTGATTCCCTGTGGGTAAAAGCTTTTTCAGGCTAGCAATCCTGAGCGAAGTTTTTCTGGGTTTTCCTCATTCACAGCAAGCAAATGCCGGGCTGGTACTTAACATATAGGTCCCAATCCGCTTCCTTCCTTTGCCAATCCTTTCTTCCTTTCCTTTTCTTGGATAGCGTGATCACCGAGGGATGTCATCCGTCATACGTAATGGGCTAACATGGCCGTAGGTGCTGAAGGCACAGAAATCTAATTCCTAAAAACTAAACCATTTGCTTTTCCCTTTGACTTCACGTTTCATCACTCTGAAAAGATGGGAAACTAATGTTTTTTTCTCATAGAAGTGTGTACAATGCAGTGGCGTATTTACGATTTTGTTTCGGGGAGCTTTGCTAACTTTCGGTGGGCTTTGCCTGAAAATGTGAAAATTCTGCAAGATATTTCATATACTTTACTATAGTAAGATTTCAGGGAGGGGAGCTTAAGTCCGGAAGTCCTCCCTAAATACGCCACTGGTATAGTGTATTAGTTTATGTTATTGTAATATGCCTGTTATGGTGGAGTCAATAGCTCTCCACGAAATCAACTGGTTTTCAACATTCCTTAAATTTGTTGACGACGGGCAGGGTGGCTCAGTGGTAGAGCGCTTACTTCTGGTGCGTAGGACTTCTGGTTCGATTCCCTCCCAGCCAGGTAAGTTTGTGATGGACAACATCGTGTACGTAGGTTTTCTCGGGGATACTCCCGTTTCCTCCCACATACTTATTTCACCAATTCTTCCATCATCATTCACTTGTCTTAATCATCTGTGTTCCTTAGCCTAAGGAACAAAGTCTTGGGACGTAAAACTCGAAGATTTTTTTTTATGAAGGTCAGTGAAGCCAGTCAATATTGGACTCCATCGGAAAACTGACCAACTTACACTTTATGGAATTTAAAGTATAACGCTTCACCAAAACTGTGGACGCAAAGATATGAGTCGGACATTTCACTGAAACATCAAATACTATGGCATTAGTTCATCATGCATTTCGAGCAACCTGCTACCTACAAGACTTTCATTACCAATGACAATTAAGCTCCCTCGTGGCTAAGCGGTTAGCGTACGCGCCTTTGGCGTGGGAGACCCAGATTTGATTCCCGGCGGGAGCTCATGTGGTTCGGATTCCACGTTAATCAGTAGGTCCACGTCTCATATAGCCTCGCTGCTGAAAGGGACGCCACACTAAAATCAACTCAACTCAACCAATGACAATTAAAGAGGACGCAAGGACAAACGTTGCAACATAATATTAAACTTTATATTATGCATCGTCAGCGTAACGAAATCACAGTACATGTGCTATTTACAGGTGAACTAATATCACAGAGATGATATCTGATCGCGTATATGAAAGCAAAATTTCCTGCTCTCGTGATTTGCAACATAGATAAGGAAATTTAAAAACATGCGGAAGAGATTTGCTTAGTACTCTCTGGATTACGTTAAAGTACTTGTGGTGTTGTAGTGTGTACACGCACAGTATATCCAGATTTAATATTATATATATAATTACGTAATTATTCTGAAGATATTTTCTATTTTCAAAGAGTTGATTTCCAGAGAAACTACAAAATAAATTCATTTGCTGTCAGATTGGTATTAGAAATCATTCCTTTTTATATTAATAATTATTAGTATTATTATTAATAATAATATTTGAAGTGAGTTGAAGCTACGGTATTGGGAAATCTTGTAATAATACTTTACGCAAGTAGTGGACGAAATCGAATGTTCTAAGGCATTTAAAAGTACATGGTGATCGTAGATTTGAAACCCGCTCAGGATATATATAGATGTTATGTATATCCTGTATATGTTTTCACCATTCATTTCGTTATGATTTACCGTCTCTTTTTAGCTTAAAAAAAAAAACGAACACATGTGTAAAGCCAAACCAGTGGCCAGTTGGACAGTGGCCACCAATTACTATTTGATAGCAAACTATTTACCATCCTTTCAGATATTGATCAACACTAATATAATCTCTCTATGACTTACGGTTCCCAAGATATGGCTCCTTAAATCTATGGAAGTCGGCCATTTTTTGGCCAATATCTCGGGAACGGTAAGAGTGACGCGAAAAATTTAATCACTTTCTCTGATAATTTTTGATGCTCTATCGAATGCAGGATTCAAAATTTAAAAAATCGCAAATAACAGACAGACGGACAGATACAGACATAGAGAATTCAGTAACGAACTTTTAAAGTTCGTTGAACATAATGTCCGCTATTAAATCGCAGTTACATTTATCTCTTCCGCTAGCCATCACCTCCCCCCCCCCCCCCGAATACAGTCCTCTCGTGACCCCTTTAGCGATCGCCACCTCCAGGTTGAGAAACCTCGATCTACACTTACTTATCTGGTATTGTAGCTTGAAGGGGGCCCTGGATGGCCAGTAGAAAAATTCTGAGGTCATCAAGGAATCGAACCTGTGACTACTAGTGGAATACGTTAAGACGCAGTCTTCTCAATACATCAACTTTACTAACTACAATACGTGAGAATATACAGTACTCTCTAAAGTTGACACAAAAAAATGTGAATATATATATTTTTTCCTTTATATTTTCTTCTTAGTCTACTAAAAGATTAATCAGTTCAAAAGAACACGTAACAGTAAGAGTATAGCACGTTTCCTTAACTGATATGCGTATCTCGAAAGCTTTGCCATAGTAAAGTTTATAATGGGATTTTTTCGTGTATCATACTGACAGACAATTATAATGAAATGTATAATATAAGGGGAAAATACAGACCTATCAAATTTAAGATAAGTCCACTAAACAACAATAGAAGAAAGGATATTTATTTTCTTGGCAGATACTGGGACCAACTTTTTTTTTTTTTTTAATGAATAAAGAAAGTGTACTAAAAAGTTACGACATGTTCCTTTGCAGTTTCTTTTCTCTCCGTTTCAGTCCATGCGAATGTGAATTTTTATTTCCTTGCGGTCAGTGAAGTACGCGTGTGTTGCAGCTACTTATTGCCTGAAGAACAGAACACAATCTTCTGACCTAGTAAAATGAAATTGTACCTGTGTAGGTGAGAAGTTATTTTACATAACTGAACCGTGTAATACGCACTTTTGTTGCACTTTTAAAAAAAATTATGCAAAACGAATATGTGTACAGTTTTTTTTTCTTGCTTTCAAATATGCATAACAAATTTTACTATGACTAAATTCTTATTAGTTGCTCCACTTCTCGCGCGGGACAATCGGTTTTGATTTTTCATGAAACCTTGTGTAGTTCGGATTCACGTAATCACGTTACGCTTGCTTTTCTTGCAAATCTGTCCTAAAAACGGAAAACTCAGAAAAAAAACAACTACCATTCCGTATATGGAGCTGCAGAAACTCACCTTATTTAATACGAAGATTGATTTGATCAAGCAACAAACTAATCTTGATATAATAGCAAACGTTGTTAGAAACAAATGAAATCTTTCAGGTTTACGTTCAACGGTAATGGCTAAAGGAGATGGTAATGATGAGAATGAACGAAATGGTGGAATGAAGTAAGTGGGAGGAAACTGGAGAACCCCGAGAATATAGATGCACACGGTGTTTGTCCACCACAAACACCACTTGGCGCGAACTGGGATCGAACCAGTGACCTCACGAACCAGGGGTACACCACTGAACTACCGCGACCCCAACTTCTTGGGAAAGGTACGTGTTTAATTTCAAACCAATCTTCGTATGGTAGCAAACGTTCTTGAGAAAGGAAAGCTAAACTTCAAACCGATCTTTACATGGGAGCAAAGCTTGTTGAAAAGGGAGCGCTAAACTTCGAATCAATCTTAATATTACATTTTAAGAAAATAGTTTCTTTTGTTCTGATCCTTGCGCACAGTAGTATTTTAGTGCAGCACTTGAGGATTTGCTTCTTTGTTTTGAGTTAAATTCCATTTCCAATAAAGCGTCTAAATATAGTTTAACGTGAAATACGAATAAAATACATTCCAAGTGATATTTCGAATAATCAATGTTGGTAGTGTTTTCTGAGACAAATTTCCCATCAACGACACGAAACAATTCTTTTTTAAAAGTTTAATTTTCCCTAGCTTGTAAGTAATGGCTCTTCCACACTTCATGGTGCCTACTCACAAAAAGATGTATTTCATTATATGGTAAAAATGCGCCAATAGAATAATTTAAAATCAAAACAATACTACGAGCAAGAGCGCTTACCTCTAATGAGTGAGGTCCCTAGTTCGACCCCCGACCAAGTAAGTTTGTAGCGGACAACATCGTGTCCATAGGTTTTGTCGGAGTACTCCCGATTTCTCCCACTTTCTCATTCCACCAATTCTTCCAGCACCATTCACTTGCATTAATGAACGTATCCCTTAGCCTAAAGGGAATAATCGTGAAACGTTAAAGTAAAAGATTTCATTTCAAAACAATCAGGTTATACGTTCCTTCCATGAATATGCCTATGAAATGAAATGAAATCACATACGTGAAGTTCCCTGGATATCTATTGTTGATGTAGGCGACAATTAGGACAGTGATAATACAACGACTCACCAAAGGTGGTCGCCAACCCTGGTTCGGCTAATAACATAAGTAAATCTTTAGTGGCCGTAATTATTCACACCTTAAAATATCTTCCGTAATTATATCCACTAGTATTCTCACCTTTTATACTGAAATTACAAGTCGATGATGAGTAGTAAATAATTTATTCGTTGATTCTCTTTTAACGTATATTCACACAAACTGTTTTGCAATCAAACATGTTAATTATGTATCTATAAACAACTACCTAGCAACCAATTATACAATAATGTATATTTCTTACATATATTAAAAACATTCTTCTTTTGTTATTTTTAAATTAACATTATATCAGGTATAGTGCTTATGTAGAAGCACTTTCTGCCCAAAAATACAGGTAATTATCAATCGATACAAAGTATCTCGTTGTATAAAATGTCGCCCGACGACGGGACTGAATATAAAAGTTACAAGTGAGCTTGGCTTTTATATTTAAGAACCACTGGTCCGTTTATAATAATGATATTCTATTAATTACGTCCTTTTACATTTTGATCGACCCTCGTATATAACTTTATTAAGCTTCCTTTATAGAAATACATTTATAATAAATCTTTTATTTCATTAATATTTATCTTTTATTATAGAAACGTCGTCGCTTATTAATCTAATCACTGAAGGGTGCGAAGTCAAAAATTGTAAAAGTCAATTACATTTTAAAACATAAATCACAATGATCAATAGTTTCAATCATTATTAAAAACGATCATATTAAGAAAAAGATGTTTGATCTTTCCAGGGCGCATTATATAGTAATTATGTTAGATGATATTTTAAAATATACATTATATCAATAAGGCGTCATGATACAAAAGGATCTTATTCGAATAACATATAAGGTAGCTCATAAAGACAGCCGTCGAATAATTAGCTTAATAGAATGAATCTTATATTTAACATAATCTTTGACAACAAAGTTTCAACACAGATCAATATAATGGAAATAACCTTTGTGATTAATCAATTATGGATCGAATTATAATTCTTCGCATTAACAGGACAAAATTTTAAAAAAAATCATTTGAAAACTATCATTGGTTAACGAGAATTAAAGAAAATTAAATTGAGTAAAAATCAAAAATTAAACGTAACCTACGTTCGAACGAGCAAAAGGAAGAAAATAAATCTATTTTTACACAAACAGAAAACACCCTTTTATATATTTTTTTTCTTTTAGTCTCCTTCATTCTTATTAATTTGAGCAAGAATGTCAGGTGCAACTAGTCTTTTCACTAAACGCATCCATTTTTCTCTTGTATACTGGGTAGGCCTCCAAACCTTCAACTCGTCTATATTACGAAGTCCAATTGACGTATCCGTTTTAGCGTTCAACAATTCAAAAACTTTAATTAAAACAATATTTCCTTAAAACATAAATAAGGACCTGAGAAAATGTCACAAAATTTATAAATCTTCTTCAACAACGCATTACTTTGTGGATGTTGTTTAACAAAAACTAAGTCATTGATCTTGATTCGATATTTTCCTTCTTGCAAAGACTCTAATTGAGAATTACGTTTCAAAAATTTGTTATGTCTTCGGATTTTTACCATATTCACTAAATTGGAAGAATCTACGATTGTTGAATCTTCTAACTTGATATTAAAATGTCGTTCCACAGGAAAAATCAAATCAGAACCGTTATGTACATTAGCAGGAGACACGCCTAAAGTGTCTGATATCGAATGATTCAAAAGATACGTGATTTGACTGACATGCTTAATCCATTCGGCATGTTTATCTTTACAAAAGTGTCGAAACAACATACCAAAATTACGATGCACATTTTCTACAACAGAGCTGCTAGGGTGGTACGGAGTTACGAAATGAATTTTAATGTTAGCCTTGTTCATAGCTTTGATAAACACATCACTTTTGAACTGTGAACCATTATCACATAATATGTGTTCGATAGGGCCACAATGTGGAATGTATTTCGACTATTTTTGAGTCTACTTCGATTAAGTGATCTAACATAATTATTGTCACGATTAATTAGGTTAGGTGTATTCCCAACATATCTTCGCCTATTTTGTCCGTTCTGATTGTTGAAATTTGCTCGACTTAAGTTATATTCCGTATTGTCTGCATTACGGATATTTAGATTCCGAACAGGTACAAGGTGATCTGAATTGTTTTTAATTTTGCCTAATCCTGCTTGATGATTCTGAGCGTGGTATTGAGTTTCATAACATTGGACAAGCGTTAATAGGTGATTAAGACTCATACACTGGGTAGAAAACAGGATCTGTTGTAGTTTAAACGGTAGCAAATTTCGAATTGATGCAATTACTCTGGATTCCGATTGCAACGGATTTACGACTTTTAATTCGTTATATGTATTTACGACAAAATCGACAACAGATTTGTGCAAACGAGGATTAAAAGGTTGGTTTCTAATCGTGGCATCTCTGTTTGCAAGCAAAAAGTCGTTTTCGTAATTTGCAATCAGCGCTGCTTTGAATTCCTCATATGTATTGATGTGATCTCGTACTGCTTTAAACCATAAAGAACATGGTGGGAGTAATAAATGAGGGATTAGTTTCATATATTGCGATTTATCTATACACATTATATTGCACTCATCTTGAAATTTTTCTAAGAAAGAGGTAGCATTTTCATTACATTTACCACTAAACTTACTCATAGCACGTATTTCACTCATCTTTACACTTAACTTTACCTTCCTTTCACCATTTCGTGTTCGTGTTGAGTGACAATTTTTACCTACTGCATTATCTGTGGTTCCACCATCTCTTTTCCGCCCATCTTTATTCCTTGAATGAATTCCTTCCAAAATAATGTCCTCATCGGATGGATTACTTGAAGATGAGATAATATGAGGTCCACGTTGATCTGTTACGGGTGAATGCGAGGTCATCTCTTGTGAACAAGGGAACTCCAAATGATCATTAACCATGTTGTTGTGGTATGCGTTGTCCTTAATTTGTAACATCCTAATATCCTCTTGTAATGTAGATATCAACTGAGTGTTTGCACGTATTTGGTTAGAATTATCCGTAACCTGGATCTTTTGTTGCCGTACAGAAGATTCTATTACTTCCAAATCCTTTTTTACACAATTGACTTCTTGGATTACATGGTTGTAATTATCCTGGCAATCTTCTGATACTCTTTTTAACTTTTCATCAAATTGTAATGTAAGGTCTTTCACCGCCTGGATCACAGATTGTTTCGTATCTTCTGAATTTTGGTCTATTTGCTCCAACCGTCTACTTAATTCCTCGTACTGTTTACTGGATTCCTCGGATTTCTGCTCCAATTGTCTACTTAATTCCTCGTACTGTTTACTGGATTCCTCGGATTTCTGCTGAACCGTATGCTTTAATTCTTCCGACATCTGGGCTAACTTTTGTTCTTGTCGCTGTAAAGCCATTAAGATTTTGTCTTCAAATGTCAACACTTCAGGTACAACAGAAGCTGTATTTTGTTCGTCGTTACCACTGTCACCAGTTTCTTTCTCCATTGCCTCACCGAGCATAATTTTTCTTGTGATTATTTTACCACTTCTAAGTATAGTTAAGTTCGTAGACATGAACCTTATTACTGAAGTAAATTCACCCCTTACTTTGTACTTCAGGATATGAATTTACAAAGTTCCCGGGTGAGGTAAACCAAAATTTTACAACGACTCACCAAAGGTGGTCGCCAACCCTGGTTCGGCTAATAACATAAGTAAATCTTTAGTGGCCGTAATTATTCACACCTTAAAATATCTTCCGCAATTATATCCACTAGTATTCTCACCTTTTATACTGAAATTACAAGTCGATGATGAGTAGTAAATAATTTATTCGTTGATTCTCTTTTAACGTATATTCACACAAACTGTTTTGCAATCAAACATGTTAATTATGTATCTATAAACAACTACCTAGCAACCAATTATACAATAATGTATATTTCTTACATATATTAAAAACATTCTTCTTTTGTTATTTTTAAATTAACATTATATCAGGTATAGTGCTTATGTAGAAGCACTTTCTGCCCAAAAATACAGGTAATTATCAATCGATACAAAGTATCTCGTTGTAATAAGACAGTCGAAGCTGATACTTAATTTTAGAATAATTATGCCCAGGATAAACAAGAAATTTGGTATTGGAAAGTTGAAAGATGGGGAGAATGAATAATGGATTCATATGAAAATTTAAAGAAAATTAAGTAAATTCAGAAGAAAGAGACACACACAAAAGAACCAATGGGTGTGACACTAGCTCTGCCTACAATTTGCATAAGATACTGTAAGTTATCGAGCTAAGAACCTATGATGAAAAAAAAGGAGGAAATAATGGTACGGAAGCAGGCAGTACCGAGGGTTAAAAAAAAATGTACAGAAGTTGAATAATAAATTACGAAGGGAAGCCCAGAAAGCCATAGAAGCATATTATAGAAGTAAAAGTGAAGACAGAAGAAATAGAAAGAGTAGGAAAATATGAAATGAATGTATCGGGAAGTTAAATCAATGGAAGTATGTTAGAAGAAAGGAAAGACAATAATGATAGCAGAAAATAAGAATGGTAAGGGAAGATAAATGTTAGGTAGATGGAAAGAATATATCAAAGAATAATATGATGCACTAGTAGGAATAGATATCGAGGATTCGAAACATGTAAGTGAAGAAGGCAAAGAACTTACAATACTGAAGGATAAATTCGGGGGAGGGGGAGTCGGTACATGAATGAAAAAACAAGTAAGGATACCATACTAAGTTACCCATTGAGTTAGTTAAGAATTTATACAAGAAAGAGAAGAAAAGCTTAGTTTATGATTTCGAAGTACAGTACAAGTTAAAATGATGGACCCGAGTTCAGAAATTTAATCTGTGAAATCTTAATAAACATAAATGTTATTGTGAGACACACGCTTCGAAAGGTTAACTTTCAAAATTTAGTTTCTACGCAGTGTTTCCACTTAATACTGTTAAGAGTTAGCAACGAGCATTTAAGGGGGCAGACTACTAAATATTTTAGAAAAACTAATAATTTTTCTTTTGTCCGTTTTTCGTAAGTGGAAAGAGGTAATAAAATGTAACTTACCACAATAACAGATAATGTTATTCTACACCCGAAAATACGAATCGGAAGAATTTTCAGTGTTGCCATCTATAGAAATTACAGTGTGACCAGAATTTGAATTACTCAAAAATCTAGATAAAGGCAGCGACTAGAAAAATGAACTCAACTTTAATTGATGACTTATCATACTGTCTTTGTTTCTTGTTTACTACTTTTTAAATAACTCATATTTATTTGGTAATAACTCATTTATTTTGTAATAATTTATGTAAGGTTTATAAAATAAATAGAAATATTATTTAAAAAGTAGTAAACAAGGAACATAGACAGCATGATGAGTCATCAATTACCGTTGAGTTCATTTTTCTCGTCGCTGCCTTTACCTAGATTTTTGAGTAATTCAAATTCTGGTCACACTGTAATTTCTTTGGGTGGCAACACTGAAAATTCTTCCGATTCGTATTTTCGGGGTAGAATAATGTTATCTATTATTGTGGTAAGTTACATTTTATTACCTCTTTCCACTTACGAAAAACGGACAAAAGAAAAAATATTAGTGTTTCAAAAATATTTAGTAGTCTGCAGCCTTAAGGAAAATGACGTTGACTGAAGAGCAGAGGTCTTTCTGTGTTCAAACAAGTTGGTATCATGTTAGTGTGCAACGGAATTTCCTGTACCAAATATCGCAGAGATCCGCCTATGAAGAAGGCCATTCATACCACCACTTCCAACAACATTGGATGACCTGTGTGCCCACATCACTGCAGCCATTGATAATAATGACCGCAATATTCTACAAAAGGTTTGGTAGCAGATAAGACTATGTGAGCCGTATTACTCGAGGCGCTTACATAGAATATTTGTGATATATTTGAAGGAAATTTGGACAGTTTACATTTCTTTGCTCTGTCTCACAATAACATATGTCAGGCACGTAGCCAGGATTTCGTGAAGAGGGCTCCGTGACATGAAATACTGTGGCCATCACACCAGGGGCTAGATCATTCTAAACTATTTTACTGTAACATACATTGGTTCCTTTAACCAGGATTTCGTAACGGAGGGGGAGGGGGAGAGAGATGAAATTCTGAAGGCCCAAAAGGTCGATCAATCTAAACTACTTTAATATTAACAAATATTGGTTAGTTAGGACAATAAAATGAGGATTTGTTGGTAAGTATTTTAATAACAAACTATGAAGAAATCTCGAGTAAAATTATAAAAAAAAAAGTATTAAAAGATTTTACAATATTTACGTCCCTCTCTTTATTCAAATATAACAATTTTCCTTCTATTATAAAAAGTACATACTCAATAATGTCTTGTAAAATATTTTACAATAGCCACGTTCCTTTCTCTGTTGAATCAACTCTTAACGACTTTTTTTTTTTTTAGATAAATTTTTGTTTTTATTATTCTTTCAACTACTGTCTGTTCCAAATGACAGGTTAAAGGAGCAGTAGAAAATTGTTTTTGAAATAACATGTTTCATACTTCAAGGATGCGATGACGAAAAATTATGATAAAAAAATGTCCACGCTGTTACACAACGGCGCAATGCTTTCGGAAGCTTGAAATCTCCCTGACTAGTAGCAGAAATTCTGAGAATTCCGTAACTTTTCTAGACATTTCAAATTTCCTGACTCTTCCAGGTTATCTCGCTCACCTCGCCACCATGTATTGTAAGTAATACAAATCTCCTCAAAAGAAAGAGTAACCAAAAGCTTGCTGTAGTTTTTTTTTTTTTTTTAATTTTTAACGCTGATCCTTTTTCTCATTTCATTTTGTTTCATCCTTCCTTAATTTTTCTTTCATTTCTAGCCTTCAAGGGGGGGGGGGGGTCTTGGCTACGTGCCTGCATATGTGGATTTTACAGAATAAATTTCTGAAATGGGGTCCATCATTTTGACTTGCCCTGTATATGAAATGGAACAACAGCCAAACAGATTTTTCCACTCCACATAGCGGCGAAGCTTGAACTGTGGATATTGAAAATTAAACTATATGTCAAATAAACGAGGTAAAAGTAATATGAGACCACCAAGCCAGTAAAGCAACCAGATATAACTGTAGCAAAACCATTGATTTCACCTTAGAAAGAAACACTGTTAAGTGTATTGGGTCAAAGTTCTTTACTTTAAAAAAAGAAAATCTAAAACATGTGTTTAACATCTGTGTACTCTGTACAGGTATATCACTTGTAAGATATTATTTTTAAGCACCAGCCGTTACTAAAAATTATAGTATAGGCCATGTCCTAGTTTCTTGATGCTTCTTCTCGCTGCAATTAAATGTAATTGCATGCTTACGTTAGTTTTTTTTAAAAAAATTTAACCCAAAAAAAAGACTCCCACACGTGGTGTGGGTAAAAAGTTATCGTTCATTACCTCTTAAACAATAGAGGCACACATAGAGCATCAGTTGTGAGATTAATAGTTCGAAACCTATATATTACATAGTTTTAAACTTAATAAAACAATTGTGTTACACTAACAGGGCAATCATTTTGTAACATAAAAAGGTGAAAGTACAGTATGTAACTATATATACACAAAACTAATATTTGAAAATACAAGCATACGTGAAGGATGAAAATTAATTCTAAAGTCCGTTGTAGTCGTGCGCCTGAAGCATTAGGTTGGTGATCAGGAGGCAAAACCCATCGGAAATTTGAGTTCCTCTGAAGAAGATGGGAAATTTTCACTGTTCTTGACGTTTCCGTGCTCACGCCTCTGTCGAGCCTAGAAAATCAGTCAGGAAGAGTTTTTTAAAAAAATTGTAGAGCACTCGCCTCTCGTGCTAGGAGTCCCCGGATCGATCCCAGATTATCTGTGTTTGTGTTAAACAATATCATATCCGTGTTTTTTCAAGGTTCTCCGGTTTCCTCCCACACTATCATTCCATTAATTCTTTCAAAATCGTTCACTTTCATTCATTATCCGTTTCCATTAGCTTAAAGGCATATCCGTGGAATGTAGAACTTAAACGATTCCATTTCCATTAGGCAGCCTAGGTATTGTTGAAGGATGAAGTAAGGTAATGTCCTCTAGTCATAATCAGGTAGACTCTAGGTTAGAATTCCCAAACGAGTACTGACTTGGCTTTTTCCTCAGTTGTAACAGACAATCGCTGGAATGTCATCCTTATAAGTATAGAAAAGCCTGGTCTCATACTTCATTTCCTTTCCTTAACCAGCTATTAATATTTCTAACGTAAAATAGAATGTATAAAGTAAAATGATCTCATTAAAGTCTCATTTACTTCAATGGTAGGTTAATTAATAAGCGAAATAAAGTTTAAATATATAAAATATTCTGTGATTCGAGGTAACGACAATTTTGCACATGCAAAAGTTGCACATATATGCGTACTATTATTATTACTGTTTTACCATTGTCATACCGGGAGTAAAGATAAACAAGAAGACTGGAAAATCAAATATGAAAGAATAATGGTGCTCATATAATGTAATTGTGGCCGAAATTCATCTGAAAGATCAATAGACCTATTTCAGACTATTTAGGGTTCCACTTCCAGTGTACCAAAATCAAACATAATACATAATAATTGTGGAATATTTCTGTAGACATACGCTATGTAGAGGGGTTATAACACAGAAATCCCATAAAAACAAGGAATAAGTAACTTATCACATCCAAGTGTTTTAACAAAATGTTAACAAGAAATATTAACATTACTGTAACATTAAGTGTTCCCACCCTTACCCTCAGGTGGACTAGCTTCTTTAACCGAGCTGTCCTCAATTCGGTAGCTCTTGTCCATTTCTTACAGAAGCCGGAAGAACCCTGTGCGCATCGCCTACTATTTTTCGAGGCTTTATTTAGAGCCATCATGATGGTGTTGAAATAGCTTTGGACACCAGAAGCCCCAAACCAACCTTCTTCCTGATGCCAACCTTCTTCGTTTTCGGGCATCGGGGGGCATGGGATTGTTGCCAAGTTGGGCTGGATTATTCCCCTACCCCCCAGTGGCTAACTTAATGTAATAATTTTATGCTTTTTTTTTCTGAAAGAAAAGATGCCGCTATTCACCATGTATGTTGTTATAAGAGCTTCCACACTTTTAACTAGTACTGTCGAAATCGGTTTTTGAAAAACCAAAAACCGGTTTTTGATAAGTGAAATTTCATACAACCGAAATATCGGTTTTGAAAACCGCTTTTGCGATTTCGGTTTCCAAAACCGCTGAAAAACAAAAACCGCAAATATCTCAAAAATTCGACAGCACTACTTTTAACGTTATCTTCCGATGTGTTCTCGTCGTCGCTTCTTTCTTTTTGTTATCAACTTTAGACTGAAGACCTTGGAGTCGCCATCAGTCTACATATTGCTAGGGTTAAATCGTGTGAGAAGCGGTCCTACTATCCTGATGGTCAACATTGCAGAAATTATCCGTACAAGCAGAGATGACCTAGATGAAGCTACTATAAGATTCATCTGAGAGAACTCCTTTCACATTCGCTTAACGATATTGCAATTGTAGTCAAAGTGTGCTTTGCGGGAAATAGTATGCCTGGGATTGAAAGATACTCTGGAAAGAACTTTTCTGGAAGATACTCACGGAAAAAAATGAACTGTTTTGTTTCTCTTTAATTTGAGCGGAACTTTAGCAGCTATGAAAGAAATCGTGAAAATCTCGATAAATGACGGAAACTAGCAGCTGCTGCAAGCTATTGATCGTTTTACTTTCAAAATATCCATAATGTACTGTTGTTCCAATTTTGAAATCAATTTAAATTTAAAAAATCATTTCATAACTACGAAACTTTAAAAATGACTAGAGAAACCGATTTTTAAAAAAACAACTTAGGAATAAAAGGTACCGATTCTACGTTCCATTGCGTACCGGTGTTGTTACATAGCCTATTCTTACAGTCAACTTGTGGTGGTTGAACCACCAATAGTTACTTCCCAACTCTTTGTTTCCCTGCATTTACTGCATTACATGTATGTATATTATTATGTAAGTAACAATTATCCAATTATTCATTGTTTTGTGAAATGCATGTGTTAAAGGATAATTATCAATTTCGTTTCCAACTTCTCAGAAAAAAAGTTATTTTAAATTCTCGTGTAAAACCGACATTTATAGAAAACTTTCAGAAGTTGTTTATCAGTATAAGATCTAGTAATTTTGTAGTAATTGCTTGATAGTGCAGTACCTTATGCACTATAGAATTAGCGTATTATTATTATTATATTGACATATTTTGCTAAACAACCTTCATCAACGAACACTAACCTAAAAACAAAGCAAAAGCTCATGTATGTATGTATGTGTGCAGATATGTGCAGTAATTCATAAAATTTCATTGTATATTTATACACCGTTCAAAGGTTCTGTTATTCAGAAATAACATATCCAGCCCGTAGAGAAGGCTGAGCTCTGAGGATCTGGACTTTCCCTTAATATCGAACACTATATTAATTATTCTTGATAGGCGCTAAATAAATTTTATTTTGGACAGTCTCTATTCTTATTGTAGGATAAGATCTGTATTACTTTAGGTTTTATTTATGTATTTATTTATTAGTTTAACGTCTAACGATTATATTTCGAAGCTAAGGGAATCAGTGATAATCATGAACGAAATAGTGGAATAAAGAAGTGGAAGGATACGGAAGAACCCTGAGAAAACCTATACACACGTTATTTGCTTACTACAAAACCTACTTGGCACGAGGTGGGATCGAACCAAAGATCCCATCCACTAAAGGAGAGCACTCTACCAATGAATCACCACAGTCCATTATTAATTTACCAACATAGCTGTAAACAGACATCTAAATGATAAATAATTAACAGAAATCATTTAATAACTTTTTGCACACTTTGTTCCTCATTTTACGTTACTGGTCAGATTCTTAGTCTGAAAGAGCGTAATGGTAGGAAGCTTATAAATGTCCGGAGGTTAAACATACTTTCTAGTAATGAAAGAATTATCCAAATCGGTTTATTAATTGTAAAGATTTACTCAAACAAATGCACAAACATTCTTTCTAGTATAATTGTGCTCTAAAATGTTTAGTTATTTAATAACAAAGTTTCAAATTCAACCGAAAGGGCACTTTAAACTAACACATTAGCAGCAAGGAAAATGAAAACTTCGAAGAAAATCGGATAAGACTTATATATTGAAGGTATAATAGTGGAACTGGGAAAAACTATTTAGAAATACAAGTCAGGATGATCAGCTCGGAATTCGAAACTCTGGACCTTCCAATTGTAAAGTGAGAATGGTAGTCATTCATTCCGCTTGCTCGGTGATATCAACCATAATATGCATTACAATTGCATGGAGGGAGAGGGTATTTCTCCCGGGAGGTACGAAATTCTTATCCACCGGGCTATATCTTCTACCGTTCTCAGTACAAATTCTCATTATTTCCGCACTACTAGTTTTCACCCCAGTATTGAAATTCCCCCAGGAGATCTTCTAAAATCTCCACAATACTGAAGAGGAGATATGAGGCGCCTAGTATTAAAATCTGCCACATCCATTTCGCTGAGTTTCGGGTAATCTTGCAAAACGTGCATTGAAGCTCCATATACACACGTACAAAGTCCCATATTTGAACTAGTTTTTTAGTATGAAATATTAAGCTTTTAAACAAAATACTGTTTCCATAGAATTCCTTTAGATCAAACATATAACAAGTGATATATAATTCAATTTCGGTATTAAAAAATGGATTAGGCGGCTTTTGATACTATAGTGCTGCCAAAATGTCTTGATCCTCGGCAAAAATGCGAACTAAACTCACACCCTCGGCACGCCCACGCATTGAGCCAATAAGGGTTCAGATGTTGCTAAGCGAGAGAGCCTTGCAGCGGTGGAAGTGGAATTCCTTGAACCGATAGCAGCGCTCAGAACGGAAGGCTAGGTGTCATGTGAATGTGGTTTATCTATAGGCGCCTCATATATTGTTTATTGTCATTTTGCTGAAATGGTAAAGTACATATATTGTAAATTAGGTCTAAACTATTTACAATAAAAACATTTTTAAAAATAAAATATTTAATGAAATACATTTTTTTTTAAATACAAGGTTGTGGGTGGCGAGCACCAACTTGACCGGTGACCCTTCCTATCCGGTCACATCTTTCACATGGGCCTTTCGCCGACCATGTGCCGAATAATATATAAGTCAAATCTGTAATAATAATCGAATAATATATATATTACCTACTACATTAATTTGTCAGATTCATAAAACATAAAGTAGACATTGTATTCTATCGATATATCTTAACGTCTACACTATGAGAACAGCATTTTTTTTTTTTTTTTTTTTTTTTTTTTTAGTGGAGTCAGTTATAAGGTAAGAAATGGATGAATCATTTTAAATATAGATCTTATTATGTCATTTGTAAAATACCTTTCTGTTTGCTCTACGTTTACTGTGCATTGACAATACACGTATTTAGAAAACCTTTGTTTCATTATAAAAGTCCCCAGCTAAGCATTTTTTTTTAAAAAACAAAGACGTCACATATGACGTTGGTACGCATATATACTTCCACGTAAACAGTTCTTGTTTTTCCTATTCGACACCTCGCTTGGAGAGTTCAAAAAGAAAGTGTCTGTTAAATACAGTAGTGAAGGTGAATGACTGCAAACGATATATTTTTGTTATGAAAAGATGCAATAGAAAATAAAACAAAACAAAAAATCCTAAACATGTGATGAATTGATTTAAATAAGAAGCGAAACTCGATGTATTATGAAGATCGACTCCAAAAGTTATTTTTAGTATTAGTTAGTTGTTTGTTTAGTTGGAGAAACTAAAACATTCCCCCCCCCCCTCTTTTTTTTAGCGACGAGGCTGTATGAATGAGACATGAATAAATTACGAATGATGTATGTTCATTTGACGCAAAGGGATCTAAAGTTCACAGATGGTTGTACGCATGATTTTTCCCAGGAGGTGAGAAAATGTATAAAGTGTGTCGTACCTCTTGAACCACATGACCGATTTCGATCAAATTTTACAACACAGATGAGGATGGTTTGGGCCTGGGATGGTTTCTATAGAAATTTTCTATCATTTCACGGTGCAACTTAGGGAATGGGGAGGAGGGGGAGATACATATGTAAAAATAATAAAAAAATACCGATATTAGTCTCGAATCCATAGTTTTCGCTAAGATGAACTGTGACACTCCCGATGCCGTTTAAATCTAAATTCAACCCCGCAACTTGGAGGAGGAAGAGATATATGAAAATGGTCGAAAATGTTAGTGTCGAATCCGTAGTATTCGGGGTCGCTGAGATGAATAGTGCGACATTTTCGATGCCATTTAATTCTAAATTCAGCCTCGCAACTTAAGGAAGGGGAGGGGAATATATATAAATGATCGAAAACGACCGATATCAGAGAGCGCTTCCGTAATAGCAAAAAGTGACTGATTAACGAAACATATTACTACTAATTTTTCTTGTTTTAATTCTCTCTCTCTCTCTCTCTCTCTCTCTCTTATATATATATATATATATATATATATATATATATATATATATATATATATACAGTAAAACCTGCCTTCAACGGACCCTTTATTAAACGGAAAACTGTCTTAAACGGAAATATTTTATGGTCCCATGAATTTTGCAGTACAAAAAGTTAAAAATCCTTTCGTTAAGCGGAAACTGTGTTATGCGGACAACGGAAAACAAAATAAACCTTTAATGGAAAATTTTGAGTTCCGGACTAGAAAATGTTAAGATATTCTATGAGAGGGTAAACAAATACATAACACTGTCTGCGATAAAATCTTAGTTATTTTGTTAAATCTTCCTGGACAGTGTTGACCTTTCGCAACCACTACTCATATTAATCGCCGAAAATTTGTCTTTAATCCCGCCATCTTCATCAAGAATCATACCGAAAGTCGGAAAGGAGAAGACGAAGTGGAGGAAGAATAATAATACGGTACTGTGTTCCAAAAAGAGTGTAGAATAAAGAAGTATTAAGATGCTCTCAGAAGTTTAAAAGAATTGTAACAATTTGCCTTACGGAAAAATGACTTTGATTTACTTGGTGTAGTGTCTCAGGCTAAAGTGTGAGCGGAAAGTCGAGCAGCCAAGCAGCAATGTATACAGAAAAATATGCTTAACTATTGGAAAAAATAAAGAAAACGTGTGCATAGCATATTTTGTATTCATTTTATTTATTTTTTTTGTATATTAATTTGTACAAGAAAGAAGTATATAATTAAACAAGGTACGTACAGCAATATATTTTCTCAGTATGTGCGTTATAGGCATGTATTTTTTTTTTAACGGCAAGGTCTACCTCGATTAAGCGGAAACCTGACTTCAACGGAAATTTTTGCGAGTCCCACTCGATTCCGCTAAAGACAGGTTTCACTGTATATATATTGTGGAATGTAAAACTCTATATACATATAGCCTTTTGACATTTAAAGCTCAACTCGCTATAAAGGAAGGGAAAGGACATACAAAGGCAGGCGCGCACTCAGAACTTTTTGTTGGGAGAGGTCCAAAGTTTGGGGAAGTGCCCAATATGGTACTATAAAACACTATTTATGTAGTATTGAACCTATGTTATCCTAAACTTGAAAGACGATAAGTAATTGTTAAGTATATTACCCATAACCTCAGAGAGACAAATATACATTTTTTGTAGATTGCATTTATAAGAAAAGAGAGTACAGATGAAGTGTAAGATAAAATGTTTATGTTAGATTAGCCATTTCTGTGCTAAATAAATATAGTTTTGTTAAGAAAATGTACAGTACAAATGTATGTAGAGTTACTAAACTTTTGAGGGAAGGGGGCTTTAACTTTAGCATTTGCTGTAGTTGCTAAAGGGCTAATTTATATGGTGACATAACATTTCAAGTTTTTATGTTCCATCGGTAAGATGAGGATGTGAGAGGAAACAGTAGAACCTCGAGAAAACATTTCGCGTGCCTGGGGGTCTTCGCAGCAGAGATGAGCACTATAACTCTGAGCGAGCTTAGCTCCGCTGACGGTATTATCTCGATATTCAGCATATCTCGATATTCAGCATATGGAATTCAGCATAGAGATTCTTTTTTTAAAAAAATATTTTGTTATCTAATATCATATAACAAATATTTTTCCAACAGAAGTTGGAAACTTCATGAAATAAAGAAAATATTATAGATCTAGATTTAGAAAATATTGTTCGCGCCCGGAAACTTAATTAAAATTATTGAATCAGTTGAATTCCAGGAAGAGGCCACGACCCCATTGCTCCCCTCCTTGGGGATTTTTATGGTTCGGAAAATAATGAGGTGTTAGTATTTCAATCATATGAGCTAAGATACAGACTTTTATAATTTTTAATTTCTAAGACAGAGAATCTAATGTATGCGTAAATTTAAAATAGAATTTAAAAAAAAAATGAAATGAAATATTTTCAGTTTTACGTCCCACGGTAAAATAAAATAAGACCTAAATAAGTTTAAAGAATAAAATAAGTTTTAACATCACGTTACTATGCCTCTTAGGTAGTATTTTGTTTGCAAGCTTCCTAGTGAGAGAGAGAATCCTGCAAAGATATCAAATTTGAAACAAAAAAAAGTGAAATCTCTATTTAGTAGATTTTGCAAGTAATCACTATAGTAAAGAAAAATCATGTTATCATATGCCAAATGCATATACAAGTATTTCTTAACTTAGCTTATGTGCTTTTGCGAAGTTCAAAATGATGTACGTAAATTGATTCTACAACTTTGCAATTTTACTATTTGTAAAAATTGTAGCTTATCTAAACATGGAGGATAGGCAAATATTGGAGAATAGTAAGTATTACTGTAATATGTATATAAAAAAAGAAAATAATTTTAGCAACTTAGTCCAATTTCAAATAAGTAACTTTAGTAGTATCTAACAGGAAGATGGAGAAAAGCGTTGAAAGAGAGAGGCATGAGGATAACTAAACCAAAGACAATATGATACTCATCAAAGAAGACGGGAGTTTCTTACTCTACAAGGAGAGAAGCTACTACCTACCCTCGAAAAAAAAAATGAAATGAAATCTTTAAGTTTTACGTCCCACGGTTATGCCGGTTAGGCTAAAGGAAGCGGTGATGATAAGAGATGAGTGAAATGGCGGAATGAAGAAAGTGGAAGGAAACGGGGAATCTCGAAAAAACCCACAAGCACAGCGTTTGTCCAGCACAAAGTCCACACAGCGCGAGCTGGGATCGAACCAGAGTCCCCAAGCACGGAGGTGCACGCTCTACGACTGAGCCACCGCCCCCCCCCCCACCTGCCCTTGAAATTTAAGTATCTTGGATCGTACCTCGAGCAGGATGGAGATTACATACAAAAACGTAACACAGAATGCAATCTGGTTGGCTGAGCTGGGGAAGGATAAACCGGGTACAATCAGTGACAAAAGTTCTTTCTGTTTGGTAAATTTTTTTTTGGGAATGACTGGGGCATATAACGGTGGTATGGCTGGAATGTATACAGAAAATTACGTTCCTTTTTAATTTACCGAAAATTGTACTCAAATTGCTCTTCCATTTTGAAGTTATTTACGAAACTAATTTCATCAAACGGAAATAACTTTTGTCATAAAACCGAGAATAATGTACAGTAGTGACACGTGGACAATTACAATGGTCCAGGAAAAGGATATGGAAGTCGCTGAGATGAGAGTGTTAACATGTATGTGTGGTGTGACGAAGAAGAATAGAATAGTGAACGATTATATAGGAGGGTTCTGTTAAGGTGGGACCATTGGGTAAAATGGACGCTGAGACTAGAAGAAACAACGATTATGTGGGAAAGAGAATTGAAAAAACTGGAAGTATGAGGAAGAGGGAAGAGGTGAAGAAGACCCAGGATCAGATAGAAAGACAGAATACGAAATGATTTGAAGGACGTTTAAGATAGAAAAAAGTGAAGGAAAAGAATTAAAGACGAAAACGCAGACCCCACATAAAAATTAGAAAAAGCGAAGACAAAGAAGAAATATTTATTTAATTTATTTTTTAAAAATTAACAATAAGTTTAAAAAAAAGAATTTTTTTCACCTGTTGTAACCGTTATTGTAAGAGAGAGACCTCAGTGAACCGTTGCTAGCGTTCTTCTAACAAGTTCTTTCTCTTCTGCCTTCGTTTGAAAGGGCAAACTGTGAATATTGAATGAAAGCACATCATGAAAAACCTTGGAAGCTTCTATATGCATCACGCACCGAGCTTCCCATACAATCATTAATGATTTGCATGTTTGAAATGCTTTTGTGGGGTGTATTTTGGTTGTTCACTGTTTAAAAAAGAAATCAGAAAAGGCCTTCAAGCGGAAAATGTACTTATATAAGTAATTCCACATACATATACAATACTTTGTAATCTGTATGTGTGGTCTCTTTTTGAGGAACATTTTTGCATTAGCAATTGTTAATGAGCTAATTGTCAAAATTGCATTAATTGCTAAGCATTAAAGGAGAGAAATTACTTATTATAGATGCGATAAGATTTTTTTTCTGTACTTTACTGTTGGCATGACAAAGACACGCCTCATTTTCATGCTGAAATTAAGAAGATTACTTAAAAAAACCGACGTAATACTGTTTATGAAAGAAAAGAACTTTACTAAAACATTGTGTATTATAATCTTTCAAGCGCAGCGACGCAAGGATGTCACATCATAGCATGTGGTGGTTGTAACATAATACACTCTTTCGCTAACGGGCAATTGACTACAGTACTATGGAAGAAAGCTGCTAAGGTTAATAGATCTTCATGTGTGTGTGTGTGTGTTTAGTCACTCATGTTTAACTTGAGCATAAAAGGTACAAAACGTGTTCCACAGCATTTACGTGTATTTTCTCGCCCAGCTAAAATCCTAAATGACTTCTCATTGTTTTATTAGCTACCATTTCTCCTTTCGAGAGTTCTAAATTATGCAGAAGTGTCGTAAGATCTATAGGACAGCTATGTACGTTCGTCTGTCTGTATGCCGACAGATATCAGGGCATAAACGATAAAAGACAGCAAGAAGCGTTTTTGTTTATTGAGTCGATTTAGCAACACAAAAAAGCTTTCATATCATCCTTTAACCAGCGGCGGATTTAGCCCGGGGCCAGGGGTCCTAGGATGCCCCCAGTTCTTTGAATGACAAACGTTATTGAAGCTATTATTCATGTACTTTTGACAGTTTATATACTAAACATTGCCTTTTATTCTTTATTGGATTTTTTTTTCCTTTGAAACATTAGATATAGTTTCAGTTGCAGGTTTTTTCTGTTAACGCAATGTATAAAACAATACTTGAGGTCCACAATGTCAATGTCCAACCGAGCCATAATACCCATCGGGAGAGAGTCAAGTTGAAAACTTTTGCAGGACCCAAGAAAAACTGTAAATCAAATTGCTGACACAAGGAATCGACGAATTAGTTCTTGAATGGATCATGATTATGTGTTGTATCAGTGTGTGCTAGTAGTAAAATATAAGAAAATGAAGACAAAAAGCGACAAAGTTGTGTATTTTTTTTAATTTTACACGAGAAGCAAAAATTAATTATTACTACTCCTTGCTGTTTTATTTTTTCAAAGTTTTGCTGAATACATATTATTCGTAACTAGTACTTGATAATTTTTAATTTCTGGTTCCTGTTAAAGAAGTACGTAAACGGATTTTAAATTAAAATGATTTTGCGTAAACTCATGAGATATCATAGTCTGGATTCTCGCTAACCCCCTAGTTTTTACCTTCTAGGTACGTTACTGCTTTTAACTCTCTATTTAAGTCGAGGGTAGTATAAATGTATGATTAGCACTGATGCCGTAGTGATAAAAAAAAGAACGGTAATAGATAGCGAGATACTTTTTTTTCTTTTTAATTGATTCAGCGTCCGAGAATAAATTCTTATCTTCACCCTCATTCTCAAGTAAAACCGAAAGTGGAGAATTTTACCATCGCGTCTGGCTTCAATATTGATTTCCATAAAGAAAAAAACAATCGCTAGGAGATAGCGAGAAATAGCCTTTGGAAATGAATTTCACCGTGCGAAGAATAAGTTCCATCTCGAATTTTATTCCTTTACTCAATCCAGAAGTAGTGAAAATGTGCGATATAATAGCTAGTTTAAAATCTGATCGCCGTATTGAAAAGACGATAATAGATAGCAGGAATCAATTTTCGATATAGATTCAGCCTCTGAAGAAAATATTTAATTTCTAATTGTATTCCTCTATTGAACTGCAAGTTAGAGATTAGAATTCTGGCTTCAGAATTGAATTTGCAAATTTTGAAAGTCTATCGTTCCTTCACAATGTGAAACGGAACTAAGCTTTTCTTTCTTTTCCTTTTCTTTTCTTAAGTCAGTGAATATAGATGTACTATCCCTCGTGAGTATTCTGCCGTAAATGGCTAGTGTATCACAAATTAAAAAAGAAAAAAAAATTCATGCTTTACGACCGTTGGCAAACCTCTTCGCCTTGACGTGGCAAATACTTTCTATCCATTACTTCTCTTCTTTTCCCTTTCACTTATTTTCCTTCCATCATACTTTCTTCACGATACAATTTCTTCTCAGAGGGTACACGTTGCGTCAGCGATGAAGAGCTTATTGATCTCTGGTGTGAAATGTCCCTGGTTCAATCCCAGTCACGTAAGTTTGTGGTGAACAATATCGTGTTCATGAGTTTTCTCGCAGTCCTCACGTTCCCTCTCATATTACGTTTCCACTAATTCTTTTTAAAGTTATTCGCTCTCAATGATCGCCCGTCTCCTTTAGCCTAAAGAGAATAACCATGGAACGTTAAATTAAATATGTCATTTCATAATTTCTTCTTCTCAATCAATGTCCTAGCGACAGGAATAATAATAAATAAAAAAGAAAGAAAGAAAAGACAAATTTGTGATGGATTGTAATATTCCTTCAAAGGAAAAACAAGTAAAGACCAAATAAAGACAACATTTTAAAAATAATAAATTTATGTTGAAATAGACGTGTTGGGGAATCCAAATAGTACACACAGGTGAACTATATTCAAGAATATTTTATACTAGGAAAATACTAGGAGAAAAACAAAAAGTAATTTATAAAGAATCTCCAACATTCTTCTTGATCTTTCGTGTAATAGATATCATGATATATTTTATATAAGTTTTATATGCATTATAAAATAAATACAAAAAATAGATGTTGATTGACTTGTTTTGCATACTAAGAATTGGGTTTTGTTTTTCATTTCAGGTGAGTGTTTAAAGCGCGTAAATAATATGACAACGCAGCTCTCGCATTCACATAATTTATCCTTTCAAGCTGGAAAAGGCAGAGTAAGTAAGTACAACACGAATTGAAGACCTAAATTGCAAAATATCCCAAGTCCACTCTTTTTCTTCGTATTTTGCGTTTTTTCTTTTTTTTCTTCCTTTTTGTTTGTTTTTTAAGTGGCATCTATGTTTTAAGGGCTATTCACGTGCATAATACGTAAATCCAAATCAAAACTTTTTTAAAAACAAAATACCAAATAATTTCGGCTAAAAAGATTAGCATGCCAAGCATAATCTTCTTGTCTTTCTTCTAAAAACAAAAACGTATTTCGATGGGCTTGGAATGTTCTGCAATTCAGGTCTTCAATTTTGTCTTGTATTTGGTGGATATTTTCTCGATATCCGAACCTTGCAGCAACTTTGACGTATTTAATCTTTGCAATGCTTATGGCTCCTCAAAATCTTCCAAACTGCAAAATGACTTCATGATTCTCTCCCAAAGAGCCTAGAGAGATGAACTATTAACAAGGAAGATGATTTAGGTTGAGATCAGACCTTAATACAGGCTTTCCCAACCAATGTGTCGTGATACACTAGTGTGTCGCGAAAGTTAAGAGTTTAAAAGTAAATTTGTCATCCAGATGGCTTATTATAAGTGTAGATTTTATACGATACATTTTATTTTATTTATCATGAAATTTTAATTAATAAATTAAAATCAATTTTGAGACAGAGATTTCGAGGCAGCATCGAAGTTCAATTCCACTTGCTGATACTTACTTAATACTATGTAGAAACTTATATGCTTGTACATTTGTAATTATTATAGTTTATATATATATATATATATATATATATATATATATATATATATATATATATATATATATAGATAGATAGATAGATAGATAGATAGATAGATAGATAGATAGATAGATATAGATATAGATATAGATAGATAGATAGATATAGATATAGATATATAATGAAAAGATCTGATAAGTGTGTATGAGCAATCTATAAAGTAATTCGCCAACCACGTCCTTTTTTTCTTCTTTTTAAAATGCATTTTGTGATATGTATGGTTAATCTACTATCGAGCTTTACCAGTAAGAATTAACACATTTTGCGTAAAAAGAACTGAAATTGCAATAAGTAAAAATATGTAAATTTTAGCTTGTTAAAAATTTCTTTCATAACAAAAATGAAATGAAATCTTTTAGTTTATGATTATGCCCTTTAAGTTAAGGGAGACGGATGATTAAGGCAAGTGAATAATAATGGAAGAATTGGTGAATGAGAATGTGGGAGGAAAGGAAAGTACCTCGAGAAAATATATAAGACAGGATGTTGTCCACCACAAACTTACTTGGCCAAGGATCGAAACAGAAAATCCACGCACCAAAGGTAAGCGCTCTTCCACTGAGCCACTGAGTTCCCTTAAAAATTGTTAACATTCCTATTGACATAGTACATATGATTTCAGTGAGTGTCATTTTACGTTCATTGAAAAAGGCATCTTTCAACTAATATTCTTAACGGTGTTGAGTACTTACACTTTGTCTGTTTTCGAGCCCATTCATTTATGGGAATTATTTCGCTGTTTCCTTTGAACTCAACTGGAATATTTTAGTAGTGTGATTTCAGTGATTGATCCACCTTGTCGTACCCTGTCAGGCAAGCATCGCAAAGGACATGTGCTACTAACGTTACGAAGGTAGAAATGCCCCTCCCCGCTGGTCTAGTGACTAGCACGCACCCCTTTGGTGTCAAGGGGTCCCGGGTTCGATTCTCAGTGGAAGAGCATATGGAAAACGTGGTTCGGATTCCACTTTAAACTATACGTCCACGTCTCATGTGTCCTTGCTGCTAAAAAAAAGGGGGACATTAAACCATCATCAATCAATGAACGAAGGTGGAAATATGATTAGATTTTTAAAATGATTTGGCAATAATTTTCACATGATGAAGAATGATCTTTCACTAGTTTTACCCTGTTCCTAAAGTTTTCTGGAAACAAATTGCTTGCCATATACAATCTCTTGAAATGTTCTATACTACACATACTTTCTTCTTTCATCTACCTTTGTTTTCTTTTGAGATATCTAATTTTGAAAAAAAAAATCTTCGACCCATCACCTATGCCCGTATCTCACGTTAGCGCTATCCTCTATGGATGCTTCTTACTTATGTTAAATGTAGTTGCATACCGATATTATTCCTATATCGATTTAATTCCTAAATCCTCTCAGTTTCTCTAAATCACCAATGATCCCCTTACCTTTGCTGTCCTTTTTGATCAACTTCCTGAGGCCTTAGAACCAAAATAAGAATACCTCTAGACAGAGCTTGACGAGTACTTCCTATTATACCTTTCGGTCAACGCCTACCTTCTGGGGCCCGTGGCAATGAAACTGTGAAAAAAAGCCTTTGTTATATATTTAAAATTTTAAAATTTTATAGTCAAATTTAAACTCAACTTTAAAAATAAAACAAGAGACATTTTTACTAGAGTTGAAAATGAAATCGGTAAAATAGGATTAATTAAAATTCCAGTTCATTTTAAAGAAAACAAAATAAATTCCTCATTTAAATCAATGGACTATAAATCTAAGATAACATGTAGGGACTCAATGCCGTTAAGCTAATTCAAAAAAAGATTGAATTTATGCTTATAAAAGGATTAGCACAGTTAAGGACACAATCCAAAATGTATAGAAAGGGCGTTGGGGCAAAATTGGTTTCATCTAGGATTCGAGACGATACAACAAAAATTTCGACCCACATGACTTCAGAGCTACCAAAAGAGTGTACTATAAAATATTTTGTTCTTTTATTTCAAGGACTAATTGTCGAAGTTATATTTTATTATGTTTCACTTCGCGTGGATTGTTGTTCGCCTCCTTAGCATGCGCATCCGAAACAGAAACAAGAATTTTAGAAATAATAATAATAAAATGATCAAAAGTTTGCGATCTTTGCCAATAATTAGCTTTTGGATCAGGGGCCACAAAATTTTTCAACGGGCCCTAAATCGAGTTTTCATATTTTCTAGGGAATAAGCACATCATACTGAGTTAAGTGATAGTTTGGGTTTGGCTACACTATATGTAGTTCTCTAGATATAAGGCCTAAAAGAAAATTTTTAATTGAAATATATTGGATCTTTAAATCCAAAAAGACAATGAGTGAAGGTAGAAAAGGCATTTAGTGCAATGGAAATCCTCAAGACAAATTCTATGGTTGAGGTGCAAGGACGTTTTGGTATACATTTCTAAAAGAAGCCACCGGCTCCAATGATACAGGCTCCTTTTAGAAATGTGGACCAGATGCCTATATAAACAAGAATATTGTTCATGTCGTGTCTACGTACCGATATATATATATATATATATATATATATATATATATATATATATATATATATATATATATATATATATATATTGCTTATCGGTAGAAGCCCAAAGGATTTTAATTTTTTTTTTTTTTTTTTTTTAACATTCAAGTCTTTCGTCACAATTTATTACAGAAATGTGACTAGTGTTTCTTGCAATCATACTTCCGGAGGGAGATTTACTCCTCAGAGTTAGCATCCGGTCCCCGGACCTAAGACAAAAACAAATTCAATTATATTTGCATGTCACGCTTCGCAAACCGCATTGCAAACCACGTTCTTTAGTAAATAGTGTCCCCATGTAACGTCACACTTTGATTTTACCCCCAGGCAAAAGTTTCTGGAAGAAAGCCTGAATGTGACGTTATGGCTATTCTTTTTGTATTAACTTGTATTATAATTAGCAAGTGGAAAATTCCACTTGATAACTTTAACATCATGCAAACTAAGAAACTAACAACTCTTCTGTGTGTTTTGTTCATGCTGTTTACATAGTGTTAATAATATTCCTAGACACAATACTTAAAATAACCTTGACGGAAGTTTGTACATAAATGTATATCATGTATTTATTGTTTATTATGACCTTTGTTGTTTGGAATATTGACGTGATTTCATCATAACATTAAAAAAGATCCAGTAAAATACCGCGACGATGAAGCAGAGAATCGATTCCCAACAAGAATCATTTAATTCGCAACTCATGAGATTTCCAGTAAAATCTCAATAAATGGGTTGCAAATCTGTTAATAATATTTCTTTTCTCATTCTAGATTGTAATTTAACATCAAAGTTATGACAACGTATTTGACATTTATTTTCTGTAATTTTACTATATATATTTAATGTATCATTTCATGTTCTGGATGCTAGTATTAATAAATATCAATCTGATATTTGTCTCATATATGTTTCATGCTTTAGTTCATAGCAGTGTTTCTCTTAGAATATACGCGGAATTCTGAATATGAACGCTAAGCCCGGAACTAAATCACAATATATATATTTATTTGGTACTCGTGGCCCAAAACGTGTCTATTGAAGAGAACTAATGGGAAATTCGAACACTAAAATACATTAACTAAATGCTCCACTTTTCAAGCTACTATTTTCAAACAAGAACACTAGGTAAGTATTACCTCAAACAAAACTGGCCGCACACAAAGAAACAATTAAGTAATATTATTACTTAGTTTTGTCCCAGTTGGAATTTGTCCGGGACTATCTACTACCCCAGTACTATCTGTTGCAGAGAGTACAGCGTAACAAAGTATACAGCTAGTGAAAGCTGATAGAAAATTCACTCAAGGGGGATGGTTGATTAATTGAAATGATCTACCTTTCAACCTATGTAGGTTAAAAATAGTTTGAGGCGATTTCGAGAAAATGCATTTTTTTAACTCGCATCAGATTTTATTTCTAATTATTTTGGAATGTAAGAAGAAAATCTGAGAGAAAAAATAGGCTTAGAGAAACGAATGAAAACCTTAAGTTTAAAATTTAGCGCGGATACGTTGAGGGGTATGGCCTGTAAGTGAGTGTACATAGACTTAGATCGGGACGAACAGATGAACGGTAATCGAAAAGACAACTATTTTGGCGCTTCCAGGCTTGTAAATCCGTTGAAATCTCGAATCCTACTTTTTTTTTCACGATCACAGACTTTCTTAGCTCATATCAACGTTCGAAAGTAAAAGTGATTTAAAAAAAATAAATAAATAAATAAAATGGCTCGAAAAGCGAATTTAGTATATTAAAACATTCATTCCACCACTCAACTCTTTTTTAGCTGAAGCAAATAGTGTGACTTGTGACAACCAGATGACGCGTTGAATACGAAGACAAGAAAGAAAGAAATAGTAGAAAAAATCAGCCAAATGACTTTTCTAGCGCAGGAATTGTCCCAAAGGTAAAATACTACAGGTTACATAACAAGAAATCACTAGTGACTAAATGGTAAAAAATATACTAGACGATTCCATTAATGCAATCTTTATGCGTTTTTAATTTCCTTTGTCGCTCATCCTATGCAGAAATTTCTGGTTTACATCCTTTTCCGTGTAAACTGCATTGGTGTTCGTTGTACAATATTACCGTGATATTACTTCCTCTTATGGCTAACATTCCCTATAAGTGCATTCAGTCATGTTCTATCTTAGACTTCTATGCGTTATTCGTTATAAAGATATCGTGATATGTTTTATACAAAAACTCATCAATCAACGTAAAAATTTCTTTTATACTATGTAAAGAATTGGAAGATAGGCGCTACATGCAAATTTCTGACCTTCATGATTCTGTATAATTCAGTTATAACAGAAAGAGTAAATTGCCTATTTGAAGGTTGTGATCAGCACAACCGGATTTACATCGTACATAACAAACATATAAATAACTAAATTTTGTCTATCAAATAATATTCTTTTTCTTTTTTATTAATTCTAAAGTTAATGATAGCTGTCAAACTGTAATAACTTTTCGTGTGAATAAACATCAAATATTCAAGTGAAAGTGTATATGTGTGAGAGAATAACTTTTATATATATATATGTGTGTGTGTTTCATGATTTCCTTGATGGATTATTATGCACCAGTTTTAGTAAATTTAAAAATAAAAAAAAAAACATTATCAAAGAATTTTACGTAATTACCTGTATGATTATGGCTTGGAGTTCTAGAGTTTACTTTAATTGGATCAAAAGATCCAATATATTTCAATCAAACTTTTTCTTGAACACCTTATATCTGGAGAACTACATACAATGTAGCCAAACCTAGTTATCACTTAACTGGGTATGATGTACTGATTCCGTAGAAAATACGAAAACTCGATTTAAGGGCCGCTCAAGATGTGGCCCGTGATCGAAGATCCAATATATTTCACTTGTTCTTGTACGCCTTATATCTGGAGGACTACATACAGTGTAGCCAAACCGAAACTATTATTTAACTCAATATGATGTGCTTATTCCGTAGAAAATACGAAAACTCGATTTAGGGGTCATTCAAAAATTTTGAGGCCCCTGATCAAATTGGCCCAAAAGATGCAATATATTTCAGTCAAAAATTTTCTTGTAGGCCTTATATCTGGATAACTACATATAGTGTATCCAAATCCAAACTATCACTTAACTGAGTATGATGTGCTTATTCCGTAGAAAATACTAAAACTCGATTTAAGGGACGTTCAAACATTTTGTGGCCCCTGATCCAAAAACTAGTTATTGGCCAAAATCGCAATCTTTTGATGCATTTGTTGGGTCATTCCTAAAATTCTTGTTGTATGCTTATTTCACAAAACATGACAAACTACTTGTTATTCAATTATATTCGAACAATTGAATTACGCATCTATTTGAACAGGGCTTTAACTTAGGTCCGCTTTGTTCTTTTTATCCATTAACGATCTATCTGATCAAGTGATCATATATCACTAAGGGACAAATTGCTCTTTGCACGTGACCTCAAAACATACGCTAGGATTAAGATTATTTGTGACTGTCTCAATTTACAATCCGTGTTTATTATTATTATTATTATTATTATTATTATTATTCGTAAATTTAATTTTCGAAATCAAGTCAGCTACACACATGCGCCAAAGAATATGTTTAATCACTCAACGAGTTTATGTATTTAAAAAAAAAACTGTTATCTTACTATTCTTTGTATTTAAGTATAGCGTAAAACAATATGCGTCCGATGTGAATTTCTGCCATAATGTTTCAAAGTTAGTGGCAGTGGTTTATTTTATATATACTTTAATATAACTCATAAAAATAATTATATATATATATATATATATATATATATATATATATATATATATATATATATATATATATATATATATATATATATATATTAAGGGTTGGGTAATATTACATAAAACTATCACATTTCTTCTTATCTTTTGACGTATCTGCATTACATTTAAAAAAAAGTCTGTTCTTATTCAGTACTGAAATTGTTCTAAAGCTTTAATTTTATACATTGTAATTCAACTCTTTATATTACATTTTGTGTATATGTAGTTAGCTTTGCTCAAGTGCTGGAAACCTCAACTTATATGTAAGTATCCCTATTTGCATATTCCAACTCTGTAAACACGCACACACATACTGTACGTATAATGTTTTATGTGTATGTGCATATTAATGAATAAGTTGCAATTTCGTTAAACTGATCGAAGGTAATTACGTAAAAGTGTACTAAATAGTTCACGGTAGTTAACTGTGCGCTATTCTGTTATTAAAATATTTAGCTTCAGGTTAGGATATATTATTGTTAGGATATATTATTGTTTATTAAGTAAAATAGACATAAAGAATTTTTGAGTAATTTTGATGATAGGTAAATAATGATAATTTAGAATCATCATTATTTCTGCGAAATAATTTTTCTATTACTGTATATCTTAACTAGCTCTACGCTAATGTACCCTATTCTTCCTACTTTACCCAACAAGTCAGGTTTCTAAGCATTTTCGTACCTTGCTTCCCCTTTTGGCTGGTTTTCTGATGTAGGTAATACCGGATTCGGTTTCAGCTAGCTATGATTTTTGTAATTAATACTCATCATTTTTAGAGCATTTTTTAGTAGCCTGTAAATTCCTTGCTGGCTTCTTACGCCCAACAGGATGGTTTCTTCCAGTTTGGAAACACTAACCTATACTTATCTTGGAATTAGTGTAGTTACGGATTGAACAATTCGAACATTATTTTGTTTGTATAACTCAATATTTGACCAATATATTTTTAGAATAATTTACTATTCTAACAATATATTCTTTAAATAATTTAATATATATTATGTGAATAATTTTAAATTAGAACAATGTATTTTTCGAAAATTATATTCTCCAAATAATTTAACATTCGAAGAATATATGCTTTAAGTAATTCAATACGACACCAATATATTCTTCTAATAAATCAATATTTTACTGATATATTATTTGAATATTTGAATAATATGCCCTTCGATATTACAAGCCTTTTGGAATAACCCTTTGATAATAATTCGATATTAAAATAATATGTTATTTGGATATTTTAATCGTTATTTAAGTATCACAACAAAAGAATTCCTTGAATCATTGTTAAAATTAAATACCAAAAATCGTTTCGAATAAGTTAGTTTTCTATTAAGGCAAGGAATCTGTTATAAAATTATTATAATCCGAATAACTCAATAAAATAAATCTAACCTAGCGTATTTGGCCTTAAACTAATTAACCAAAGCTGCTGAACAAATTATTTTTCTCATTTTCCCTCGGCAGACTGGATTTCATACTTTGCTGATAACATTACGTCTAAGAGTTTCCAGAGAAAGTAGGACACAGTATTTATCAAGAACTTCGATATAATAGGATAAGAAATATATATATATATATATATATATATATATATATATATATATATATATATATATATATATATATATATATATATATATATATATCGGATATGTTTTTTAAAGAAAAAATGGTACGATAGTACAACGTAGGCAACAGATACATTAATGCAGCTGTGCCTATGAAAACTTCATGGGCACATTAAAGTTGTTTTGTTGTATTAATTATCGAACACTCCATTAGGAAATCTATTAAGATAATAGATTATAACTTTAATATGACCATGAAGTTACCTCTAGTGCATGGGGTTCTTGGTTCGATCCAAGAGCTCGCCAAATGGACTTTGCGGTGGACAAACACCGTGTTCGTGGATTTTCTCAGGGTTCTCCCGCTTCTTCCCATTTGGTTAATTCCACTTTATTATCACCGTCTCCCTTAGCTTCTCTGAATAATCGTGGGATGCTAAACTTTAATTTTAAAAAATGCCCGTGAAAAGTCCACCGATATAGCTGTCGTTGATGTCATTTATGCACCCGAGATATTTAATGAAAAATGTTTATGTTCCATTTTTAATCGAAGCACCTAATCCATTCCATCTGTATCCATTTCTGCTAACGAGATAGTGTTTAAGGAATTGGACTCTGGTAAACTTTTATTCCAAAATCCCTTTTTATGTTTTACTATTAATATTTTCAGTACAAAATAATGTTTCGCGGCTACACTATAAATAAATATAAGTAAGACGTAATTTTAAGGCAATAAAATATATAGAAATAATGCTTTAAAAAAAGAAACAAAAATTTTCTATACAAAAAGACGGAAAAAGTAAACTTTTTTATGTAACTTGTACAAAACGTGATTTTTAGTATCACGAAGCGTATCGTAAACAGAAGAGAGGCAAGCGTCTGTGTAAAATGTGCCAAGGCGTACTTGTTACGTACGGTACTTTAGATCAAATGCATCAGTCAACATCACCCCCTTTTTTTTCTTGTAGTTAATCCGTTTTTAAATAAGCGAGTACATAATCAAGAAAAAATGTCCTCAGCGCAATATTACGTAATGTAACGTATGGTCATTACCAAGCATTTCAAATGTTATCATCAATCAACTGATGTTAAAATAATCAAGTTTACACCATAAAACACATAATTTTCTTTTTATTACCCTTCCATATAGGGTTATGCTGTTCTCGTTACATTGTTCTAAGTACTGTATAGTTTGTAATTTGATAGCAATGTGATAAAAGAACTGTGTTGTCAATATTTTTTGATTCATGTCCCGGATTTTACATTGTAACCTTTTCAAGGTAAATCAAATCAAATAATAATTAGACTGTACGATAAAATATGCTGAGTCTTGGTTTCTGTACCAACTTTCCACCCTTGCAGCAAGAAAAAACTACGTATGACATCATGATCAATGATTTCTTTTTCACTTCTTCCCTAATGACTAGAATTAGGGTTATATTAGCATAATCAGGGACATGAACGGGGGCCTGGTTTTGAATAATGTGCGTTATGAAAAAAAGAACTGTTTTAATTAACAATAACCGACTCTATACTTGGTTCTATGAACTTGCACTGAGCATGGTAATCATGCGTCAAATAAACTACTTGATACACCAATAAGCATATTTTGAGCTAAATGTTTGTATCTTTTTCTACTTAGAGTCAACGTAATCTTTAAGAATGTATATATGGTAGTTACTCAAATATAACAAACCAAAAACAGCTTTGTTGAAACTATTTTAGAGGGAAAGGTGTGTAACAGCTCAAACAGTTACATTATCTCTTCTTTACGGGTAACTAGTAACCTTCTTATGAGTCCCCGAGATCAATCATAGGCTCATATACTACACACGTAATCTTATGCTTATGCAATACACGTTATATGCTGTTCTAAAGAATCAATGTAAAAGAAAACAGAGGATTATAAAAGACAAGCAACTAAGTATGGTAAATTTATTGAAACTATCTTTTCTGCAAATTGACATTAATTTTTTTTAAATAAATTGTTTGTGATCGTCATATCATGATGGAAGCAGTTTATTGCCCTTTAAACAACAGTACTTATCTTCATGGTAAAAGATAATTAGGGAAAATTGTTATGAGGACAATATAAAAATTTAGATACAGATCATAATAAGATACGAACTTCTTTTTTAATTTTATAACATTTTTATTTATTTTTATTATTTTTATTTACGGGAAAATTTCTCCATATACGGTACTAAAGGTAAATTTTAATCAAGTGATTTCCAATAATTTAAATTTGATTGGGAATTATGAAATAACAAACTAGTTGCATATTTCTAATACATATTGACACCTTTTGTTATTTAAAAAAACACATTTTGATTCACATATTGTATATACTAAACCTTTACTTGAAATATATGGAAAATCAAGTACACAGCACAATCTGCTATCAAATTATAGAGGCATTTTTTTTTTCAAGTCAGGAGCCATCAGCAATATATGGCATCATCGAGTAAAGGTCAGGGTCCATGATATCTCCAGCGGGGAAGAAAGTCATGCATCTATTGATTGATTTACGCAAATTTGTATATAATGAGAGGTCTTAACTAACTAATGAATATCCGTTTAAAATACTTTTATCCGACCTTGTTACTGTAAACAAATTATCAATTTGTAGACATATAAACCTACATAGACAAGGATCTAAAAGAAATTACTAATTTGCACTCTTATACTAACCTTGACTACAAACTTATTGTCCGATGGTTAGGTCTATACGAGACGTTACTTTTGCAGGCTTAAAAAACTTACGCATATCAGGAGGACGACTTGTTTTTGCAAACAGAAGGGTGGCTGACTTGTTATAGTATAAGATCATGTGGACCACATCTAGTGGATTCAGATCATGGATTTGTAAGTGCAGTAGTAGTTAGATCATAGCAAGATCGATATTCAGTTCAGGGACTACGTATGTGCTACGGGGGTTCTAAAAATTTTGTCTCCCATTCTAATATCCTTGTAAGTACCAAAATGCAATATTTTGGATACCTCTTCAATGTCACTAGTAGAACAAAACAGTTTTGTATTGTCAATTTTATATTTCCGTAATGCTTTTGTTCCATACATTCAAAGAGTAAGAGACAGTATTCTTTTTTTTTTTTTTCGCACAGAGTGCAAATCATATGTGCCATATAGGACACATTGGAACTCTACCAGAGAAAGGTGAGAAACGATGTTCTGGTAGTGGTCTGTCCCCCTTTACGCCTATGTGGATTGCATACTTAATACATCTATGCAATACAACAATATCTAATACCTAAAATATGGTCACATGTTCATAAAATCTAAGCGGAGAGATTGAAAACATGAGATATCTCTAGATTATAGATAATCATCTTTTGTTACGGTTGGTTTCATAGTGTCGCATAAGACACATGATAAAACAAAAGGCCTCTGTCCCCCCCCCCACACACACACACAATAGAAGAGCAAAATAATCAACTTCATATTTATCCCCAAGGCTTTAACAAGATAAATCAACATACATTACAAAAAATAATGCGGTTAAGAAAGAGGAGTAAAATAGTTACGTAATTGCGTCATTTTTCGGTTTCTGCGATATTTTCTTCCCTCCAAAAACACTGCCTAGGACCAACGGAAAGCGTTTTTCAATTGTCAAGCTTTTATCAAATGCAGTGCCTACTCTGGCGACAAGGAAGAGAAGCAAAATATGCGTGTCGCATGTGTCATGTAGTCGCTCTATCAAGACAAATAATGCTAATTTTGTGTGTCGTAGACGGCACTCGGCGTCCGAAGAGGTTAACGGAATTGAGTATCCATGTAATCTTTATTTTTAAAGACATTTCATTAAATTTGCAGAAGAAATCATTAAAAATTCCCGTTTCTTTCAAAGAAAGAGAAACAATAATACTTCCTCGATCAATCCAGATGACAGAGGAACTCAACATCCTTTAATCCCTTGGAAGCTTATGTCTAATTTATATACTCAAAGTATTGCATTTACAATTTTTTTAAAGTTGACGAGTTACTTTTATGCGTTACAGAAGCTAGGAAATTAGTAAGAAGTAAGCACTAAAAAACTTTTTATTGTTACGTTTATGGAATATTTATACGCTCATGAGTATTTTTTCTTTTTTTATTCATCGTAACGTTCCTGAAAATGTTCTGTTCTGAACTTGTTTTTTTCAGTATACGCATAGCACATGCTGTACTTACATATGTCATTTTATCACCAAGCGCAATACGGATATGATGTGAAACAGAATGAAATAATAGTGATAACATTTTTCTACGTGAGAAGAAAGTGTTGTAATGATTGTGCTCTCTACCTGCGTATTTATTGCGTTCCCTCATCTGTACTTCCGCCCGTATTATCTGAAATTGCATGATTTCTCTCATTTTTCCTTTTTTTCTCTTTGTAAATATTTCAAAATAAATTTATTATATATATATATATATATATATATATATATATATATATATATATATTGTTGGTTGTATTATATAATGCTGTCCGTTTTGTCCAGTTAGCTGGTTTGCTGCAAAGGCGAGATACAGTGATGGGGCACGGTCTATACAGTGAGAATTCGCCTTATATAGAGGTCTGCCCACCCGCTAACTTCACTGGCCTTAAGATCTGGTTGTAATTCTATCTTTCATAACCTTTGTATTTCATAATGGTATAAATTACAAAACTCACATAATACTCGCTCTGCGATTTTTTTTAGAGTTAGAAGCTGAGCTTCGAGGAAAATATAGTGCAGTCCTAAGATACTGTTCTTGTTCACGTAAGTTAACTAGTTAAATGCATATAGAATAAATATGTATGTAATCTAAAACATGACAAAATTTCTAAAATCATGACCGTGTATTATATATACATGGGATGTCCTAAAAGTGGCGCCCACAGACAACAGAGCGCTATTCTTCAGGTCAAAATAAAGCGAAAATACTCCTCTGGGGCCTCTTTCAGCCGCTATAGCCAATTAAAAGTTTTCACTATATGGCAACGTCGCAGATTAAGTTGGATCCACAGGCATTGCTGTCGAATCCATCAAGCAGTTACATCGGTTGTTACACTAATATGTGGTGCTAGTGTCAGCGTTTATCGACTATAACTGTTATTTGGAAAGAATCGATCTAACTATTTGAAGGATTGGAAGATCTATTCTTGAGTTCTTTATCTGCGACGTTGCCACATAATGAAATAAAGAACCCGAAAGGTATACAACTATATATACAGGGTGTTTCAAAATAACACCAACAACGTTTGGAAGGTGACTCCTGACACCAAGATAAGGCCGTTTGTAGACTGGCCTGGGCGCACAAATGATTCCTTTCGGAGTTATATGCTGCCGAAAACATGAAAAAATGAACTTTAAAGGTCCATAGATCCAAAACTATGGTACCTACCATAGTCGGGTCAAAGCTTCACTTAGGAACTAGTATGTGCCATAACAAAATATTCACGTTTCAGAATCCTGCGGTACTTCAGCAACAATTTTTATAGAAGTAGTTGGTGAGTACTGCAGACTATATATCCGTAGTCAAACTCCCTCTATAAAGATTGTTACGTATCTATCTTAGAATTCTGAAACATGTATTTTCGGATAGTACATATTAGTTTCTAAGTAAAGTTTTGACCTGACTACAGTAAGTCCGATGGTTTTTGAACTATGGACCTCAAAAAGTTTATTTTTTCGTGTTTTCGACAGCCTATAACTCCGAAAGGAAGCATTTGTACACCCAGGTTGGTCTATATTTTTTGTTTTATCTTGGTGTCAGAAATCACCTCCCAAACGTTGTCGGTGTTCTCTATATATAATTAAAGAGATTTTACAACTTTGAAAAACTGACTCTAAGAGGGGGAGATCAAAGATACCTTTCAAAGATATTGCATAAAACTTCTTCTCGTGCGAGCATCAGGAATTCTAATAACTGGATACTATAAGAAAAATCTTAATAAATGTTTATATGGGAAATTGTTTTCTGCTCCCTCCATTGCTATAATGTATTTCATGGTATATTTCGTGACAAAAGTTCTTACACAAAGCTTGGTACTAGGAAATGGAAACAAAAGAAGCGGAAAGGGGACGGTATTGAAACACCCTGTTATGACATTCGGATATTACATATTACACATCCAAGGTCATGAGCTTGCAGTTCCTGTTGTACATGTGAACTACCATTTATGCGTATATGTATGTGAATGTGTGTATATATACCGAAATAGAAATACAGAAAGGAAATAAAAATAAAAGGTTACAAAATGGCTGATTCAACAGCAACACAATCGAATTTTTCTGTCATGACGTGAGACAGGTGAACGTAGTGGAAACAGCAAAGTTGGCTTTTTTTTTCTTTATACACAAGAATTTTTGATATTGTATTCTTGTTTCACAGAACATAGGGTATTTGTATATAATCCCCGCTGGCCCCTCACGTTACTGATTTCAAGTTCTACGATATACAATTCAAGGAAAGAAGTTTACTCGTACAATTGGCAACAGCTTCGATATTAGTTAAACTATGGGTAGGTAACTTAACCTCAGCACCAATTGTTTATTTATTTGAGGTCTTCATATTACTAATTCATACATCCTTTGCAAAAATAAAGTAATTCAATGTAAGGGGGAAAATATATTAGTAGTCACGTACACTTACTGACGGTAAAACTAACCAACTCTATGGTCTATGAAGCCCGAAGGTTTAACACCGTGTTCACAAAAGCTCTCCACGGACTTCTATCCTTAGCTAACTGGATCCAGTTTCTACTTTGTATTCCTATTTCTGCGAGATTCATCTTAATATTGTCCTTCTATCTGCGCCTAAATCTTCCTAATGGTCGTTTTCCGATTGATCTTCCAGTTATGACTTTGAAATCGTTCCTACTTTCTTCCATCCTGGCTACATGACCTGCCCACCTGAGCCTCCTAGACTTGATAACCCTGATAATGTTTGGTAAACGTATAAATTATGTAGTTTCTCATTATGAAGTTTCCGCCATTCCCCATTCCTTTTCCTCTTGGGTTCCAATATTCGTCTCAGGATCTTGTTCTCAAATACTTCAAGTCTACGTTCTTCCCTCAGAGTAAGCGACCATGTTTCGCACCATACAGAACAACAGGCATGATTATCTTTTATATATTTTAAGCTTCAAATTCCTCGACAGAATTCGCAACGACAAAAGATTTTGAATTGGATAATAACGTGAATTCCCTGCTTTTAGTCGGCATTTAATTTCTTCGTGAATATGATTTTCGTCTGTTAATATTGATCCTAGATATTTGAAAGTATCCACTTTATCAAAAGTATTATTTTTTTATATAAAAGAGAGATAAAATGTTATTTCAATGAAGTTAAGAGTTACATTATAACAAAATTTTAGTATGGATGACAATAGAAGAAAAAAGGAGAATCAAACCATCTTATTACAGCCTGCTCTATGGTTACAGAAACGTTGTTGTGGTTTAACTTGTCACGTGTCTTTAGTCAAAATGTCATAGAAGTTAATCATGAGCTAACAATTGTTAAGCTATTTTAATGTATGTTAGCGAAATTGGCTGATACTCTTTTGTATAATGTTACCAGATATTCACCTGTTTCGAAGAAACAGTTCGCATATTTCATCTTTCGTCCCGGAGAAAAATGTTCTCATAGTATTTCTGGATTTCCTGGCATGTCTTCTTATACTTTCACCAATTTTACTTTATATATACCTGTATATTTCTACTACAAGTGGAAGAAATTGAAATTCTTCTGACGAATGGAGCCTATATTCAATTTCGGTAGTGAGCTCATTCGTGGCTAAGTGGTTAGCGTACGCGTCTTTGGCATGAGAGACCCTTGTTTGGTTCCCAGCAGAAGCTCGTGTGGTTCAGATTTCATGTTAATTAGTAGATTCCGTCTCATGTAGTCTTGCTGCTCAAAGGGACGTTAAAATAAAAATTAACTCAACTTAATTTCGGTAGCAGCTTTTTGTCTCTTGGTATCGTAGAGGTTGCTGGGAAATTGTTTTTTTTTTAAGAAAACTGTGTTTTCCTACTTTCATATTTGTTTTAATTGTTACCTTACTATTACTTCTAGTGCGAGTAGAGAACTGAATTTTACTTTCACTAACCTTTACTTTAACATACTAGAAACAAAATAAAGATTACTATTACTATTACTTGCGCCCTAAATCTGGACATTGTTTCTTAGCATAAGGGAAAGTTTGAGGAAAGATTATGTTTATGTTTCAATACATAATTTAAACTAATTTAGTAAATGTATTACAAAGTAATTTAAATTTGGTTTAGAAGAGATATATCTATAAAGGAAGTGGTTATTCACTGGATTCTATAGAATAAAATATCTTCTGTCTTTACTTTAAAATACTGTATTAACAGCAAATAAATTTATATTGAGATTTTTAACAGTTCCAAGGCCATAATTGATCTTCCTTGGGGCATAATGGTTATTATACTGAACCCTTGTATCCTCTTGTGAATTGTATTTGATACAGAACTGAAAAGACAAACCACATTGCATCAATTACAATAAAATTAAAATCTCTCATTCTTGGAAAAGCCCATTCTGTCGTTCTTCGGTTAGCCCATAATTATCATATTTAACGGCATGCAGGAGAATTCTATTTATTCCAGGGAAGATTTGGTAAGCCTCCTCATTCATATCTTCCTATAAGTGGATTAATCTTTTCATGAGTACAACTCAAAGATACAAATATACAGAGATGTAGAAATTCAAAAAGAAGAATCATATGCCGTTGAAATACAATTTTAGTATTGGTAATAATGTTTTTTGATACTGCGTCAAACATTCAAAAGTGCAGTAGGATTAGTACTTGTACTTTCAAGGTAGTACCATGTGTTAAATTTATGGACTGTTATACTAAATTCTTCTTGTTTATGTCTCCTAGCGACCCTTTGGGGATCCCTTAGCAGCTTTCTAATGTAGCTATATTAGTTATTTCTTTTCATTGAAAAAAAACTTTCTTAGTGAGTATTTAGAATTTCGAAAATGTCAGTAAGTGCTATTTCATATTTGGGACGATTTTTAGGTTACTAACTAACATACGGAGCATTTTTTCATTAGAACCCACATTTAATTACAACATAAACGGTGCTAGTCAAAGGGACTCCTTAATTTTTATCTGTATCCTCTTCATATTGACCTTAAACTATTACTTATTACATTAGAATGATATGGTACAATTTTTACAATAAATCATATAGGATCTTTATTTATAATTTGTTTTAGAGACACACGTCTAGGTTCGAAACATTCTTTCTTAAAAAATCAATAGTGTACCCCTAAAATTATTTCAGCATCTTCGACACTTTTCGTGTTGATCAACTCACCAGTAAATAACGTTAAATAAGGTATTGAAATCCATTTTTTTCCTCTACCATACGTAGGCTATAAGTAACGTTAAGTATGTAAATTAATAATACTTTGCATAGCAATTACGCTGATTTGACAAACATAATTAGTGATTGCTAAACAAAAATGCTTAGCCGTTGTGCTAAATGATTCACTTAATAATTATAATAATAGCCTGGCGTCTTGCCAAGATAATAGTGTACGACAATATTTATAAAAATAAATAAATAAATTGTTTGGATATTAATTGCAATGAGTTGTTTTAATTTCGTATAGTCGATGTGAATCACTGGATGATAAACATCATTACAAATTACAAATTACCGATGTGCATGATTTCTTGTTGAGTCTACACATGATTTGGTGTTAAACTCATCAGCGTGACAGCAAGTGAAAACCTACTTGAAAATACATAAATAACGGACTGTGGTCAAGAAAATGAAATAAGGCTAAATGGTACAGTGGAACTTGTTAAGTTTGCCAGATTTGGTTCCACAGATGATGTTTACGATATGACCACTTGTAAAATGTTTTTTTCTCGAATGTAAAGCGCTCCTTTTCGGCTAAGTTTTGACTTTACAATGATAGCACATGTTAGAGTTGATGGTGCGTTAGGTTTGACTCAAAAGTACAAAAACTGCCTTGTACAAAAAGTAAAAAAAAAGTAAAAATAAATAAATAAAGCGGTTGCTTTGCAAATGTATCCATTGTTAAACAACTGTAACTTACGTGAAACTTAACAAATCATTGTTTTTGGGGCGAGGGAAGTAACAAAGTGCCTTTCCATTGAAAGACAAAACGAATACATCGCGTATCAGTGTATAAGATATAGTAGTTGTATAGAGTAAATGTTCAATGTACATTACACTTGCAAATAAAGACTTTTGTGACTTCAAAGTGTTGAAAGTTATTATTATTATTATTATTATTATTATTATTATTATTATTATTATTATTATTATTATTATTATTATTATTATTATTATTATTATTATTATTATTTAATATCAGGCCTTTGATTACTCCTGTCATGATCAAAATGCAATCAAAACAAAACTAATTTATATAAAGGTAATAACAGACTTCAGTCATAATTGGGAAATATTCAGCCCTGCATAAACACGCTATCATTGAGATAATATCAAAATATATCATTACCTTTAGTAATTTCCAGAAATGAAATGACAAATTGAAGCCAAATTAGCTACAGTAAATGTCATTTTTTAAAAATGCAGTTTCCAATTCAGTGATTGATTTATTAGCGAAAGAAAAAAAGATCTACCAAGAGCGGAATTTTCCTGACAGTAAAAAAGAGAAACATAAACAAATTTAGAAAAAAAATTGTTAAGAAAAATATATATTAGAACATCGAAAAAAAGAGACTATCGCACTGCGTAAAGGCAGTCAGCTAAGCTGATCGGCTGTACGGATGATGAGTCTGTCACGGCGGGTACGTCACGAAAAGATACGCGTGGCTACCTGTGCCTGGATGTGACGACAGAAAAGTCCCCTTCCTTCCCTCAGACCATCTTTCTCCCTTCTCCTACTTTGTTTCGTCAGATTTTTTTTTTTAATTTACGAACGAATAAAAAAGAAAGGAAAAGTAAAAATAAACTAAGTTAACTTTGTAGCAAAGTGTTGAAATACAAGGAAAAGGAAATTATTATATGTACACAATGTATCCTGATTAGTTTTACAACATGTTATTACGATTCAGTACAATATCGCACACATGTTGTATTCTATCATCATAAATAGTGATGCACCGGTAGAATTTTTGGTGGGTATATCCTAGACCACTTTAAAAAATATACCGTATACGCTCATTCCTTCGTAAATTTGAGATGTGTACACGCTGGACTGTAAAAAGTATTGAGTGGGTATACACCTTATACTTCCATATACGCTTCATTACACCCTTGTTCATAAATAAAAAAAAAACGCAATATCTCCAATTTCTGCTAATTCGCAGCAGTAACATCATTTCAGATTTTGCCAGGGGCAGGAGGAAGAGTAAGATTGTCCACCGAAATAAGAGTTTTATGGTTTTCTTAGTATACTAGTGTCCACGAGATAAAAGTTTTGTGGTTTTCTTAGTATATTAGTGTCCACGAGAGAAGAGTTTTATGGTTTTCTTAGTATATTAGTGTCTACGAGATAAGAGTTTTATGGTTTTGTTAATATATTAGTGTTCACGAGATAAGATTTTTATGTTTTTTTAGTATATTAGTATTCATGAGATAAGAGTTTTGTGGTTTTCTTAGTATATTAGTATCCACGAGATAAGAGTTTTGTGGTTTTGTTAGTCTATTAGGTCCACGAGATAAGAGTTTTGTGGTTTTCTTAGTGTATTAGTGTCCACGAGATAAGTTTTATGGTTTTGTTAGTATATTAGTGTCCACGAGATAAGCGTTTTATGGTTTTGTTAGTATATTAGTGTCCACGAGAGAAGAGTTTTATGGTTTTCTTAGTATATTAGTGTCTACGAGATAAGAGTTTTATGGTTTTGTTAGTATATTATAGTCCAGAAGGTATAACGTCGTTGGCTTCCCGCGCTTGGACCTGCTCGTCACTGGGGGTGTAGTAAGAGGGTAGCCAATCACCACCAACCGTCTACTGCGCTCAGCAAGCCACGAGTAACCAAGCTGCCCACTCCCCACAAACGTCACTACAACTTTTAGCTGGAAGCCAACGACGTTATACCTTGCGTATTATAGTGTCTACGAGATAAGTTTTATGGTTTTCTTAGTATATTACTGTCCACGAGATTAAGAGTTTTATGGTTTTGTTAGTATATTAGTGTCCAGAGATAAGAGTTTTATGGTTTTGTTAGTATATTAGTGTCCACGAGATAAAAGTTTTATCGTTTTCGTAGTATATTAGTACACGATTTGTTAAAAAGCATGTGTGGTTTTAAAACCCAGGAGTGGGACAATTAGTCCAGCTGCCCTCCATAAATGACACCTCTGATTTGCAATTGCTATTGTGTAGTTTTAGAGATACTAAAGGTAGTAACAACGTATTATCAAGTGTGGCAACTGAAAATGATTGAGAATGCGGATGCAGCTATTTTTTAAAACAAAAACTAACATTTGCCTATTGTGCAATCTGAGAATCGTAATTGGATTGTTATATTTCTAGCATGATTTCTCCAAGAATTGGGATCTAGTTTTGAATATATTACTATATTTCTGCTTTTCGAAACTGGGACACTTTAATGGGTGATGGCTAAGAAAGTAGATCCAAAGATTGTAAAAGATGAAGTGTATAGCGTGTCATGGAGCGCTTTAGCAATATTGAAGCATATTATGAGTTAAGATTACATGTGAAATTTCTAGTTTAGTATCTCAAGATTATGCACTATGGCTAAAGGAGACGGTGTCGTCAAGAAAGCTAGAGTCGTTAAGAAATGTCCCTAAAGCTATTTTATCTGGAAACTGTGTTATGGAAAGTCTGAAAGAATTCTTAGGCAGTCCCTGTGTAAAGTAAGGGCTTGATTTCAAATCTGGTTCTCCTAATTGATATTTGGAGAGAGAGCAAATTAGAATTTAAACGGAGCTATTATTCCAAATTAAGATGTGTAAGAATGAAAAGAATTGTGCATTGTGAGAACCATATTAATTATCCAAAATTTGTTTTAGTATGCCTTTCACATGGTACAGCAATACGGAAACAAAATTAATAATTAATTAATTAATTAAGTCCAACAATAAATAGATTCCAGTTCCTAATACCACAATATACCAGTCTTCTTTTACCATTTCAAACCGTGTATGTATAACAGTTATTTTAAAGAATTATATTATTCATTTGTCTTAATTGCTCATTGTAGCGATTCGTTTTGAACCAAAATATTTATTATCTTTTCTTTTGTTTAACTCACGAAAAACAGAAGACCATCATCATGTTTCAGTTTTTATTTTAACGTGCAGCACAATAGATAACTAGCACTTTTCGCCTTCTGAGGCGCCAAACAGACAAATGCGAGTAATTTTCATCGAAAGAAAAACTAATTACCGATCGCGTACTGTGGCTGCAACATGGTTATTTCTTTTTTTAAAAAAAAGTTACACAGTAGTAAGTAAATAAAAATTCTTTTTTCTGTTTATTTATTTTTCTAAATGGTCTGAAGGGTTTCGTAATAAAGTTTGTGAGTAATCCTATATAAATACTGGTAGTACAGTATGTACTATATTTTTCTTTTTTTAAAGTAGCCTCAAAAAAAAGGAAAGAAATATGTTTACTAAAGTTAAGTACTTTTGTACCCTATACTGTGTAGAATATTCTGTATTTGTAGGTGTGAATTTACAAAAAATTTTGCGAAGTACCATAACTAATTAATTATTTATACAGGGACGTAAACGGGGAGTGGGTTCTAAGGGTTCGTAAACCCCCTGAAACCCCGACTTTTCTGTAAATTTAGTCTAATTTTAGAAGCAATTTACAAATTTTAATAGAATTTATCCTCGTATTGAATTTGTTATTAATTGACAGTTATTAATTAATTAACAGTTTGTTATTAATTGATTTTATGAAGTATCTGGAAAAAATTCTTACTTAGCCAAATTATTCTTCATATTTTTACACACTTATTGTGGATACCAGACACAAAATTTATGAGCTAGTGGAAGGAAAGTCTCTTCACTTAACGTAGGTTGCGGCAATCTGTGTAGTAAGCCTTTGAATTAGGCAAGCTAAATACGCAGTGCAAACTAAGTTTTAAAAGGGAGTGGAAATAATAATAATAATAATAATAATAATAATAATAATAATAATAATAATAATTATTATTATTATTATTATTATTATTATTATTATTATTATTATTATTATTATTATTATTATTATTATTATTATTATTATTATTATTATTATTATTATTAAGGAGTTTGCCTTACCAATCAAAACTCCTTTATATATATATTTCCCTGTCCATTTGTTCGAGAGACAAACCTTTGTCTGTCCGTGTGTCCGTCCGGGAGATAAAAGATTTCAAGAACTATTTTATGAATCACCCATCAATTTTGACCAGGGTGAAAAAGAGTCAAAAGTCAGGAACTGAGTTCGCTTTTAATGTAGGTTATGTTCAAACCGGAAGTGGTAGAAATTAACCATTTTCGGTTTCTAACGTTGATGGCTATAGACCAAAAACGGTACTAGATAGCAAGAAGCTGTTTTTGAGTAACGAAGTAAGCACCTCAAGAATTTCCGTCCCAACTGTAATCTCTCTACTAAAGCCAGAAATGATAAAAATCTATTATGACTCCCTGTTTCAATTTATTCATAAAATATCACAATAATGCTAACAAATCTCCTTTACGTGGTGTACACGTGACACCACCGTTACTTGTTATTTACTATGAATGTGAGTAATGGGAAAGTTTGAAAGGCGGTGCTGCTCTCCTAATTTTCCTGGTTAAACAGCTAGAGCTCACTTTTTATTAATGAAACATGCTTTAATTACATGCCACTAGGAATTGTTTGGTGGGGTAGGTAAAAAAAAAAAGTAAAAGAACTTTTATCTAAAAAATACGAGGCAGGCTGTGGCCGCATTAGAGAGGCTACAAATCCTCAGTCTAATTATTAAAATTAATGAATAAAAAATGAAATCTTTGAGTTTAATGTTCCACGTTTATGCCTGTTAGGCTAAAGGAGACGATGATTCAAGCAAGTGAATGATGATATAAGAATTGGTGGAATGAGAACGTGGGAGGAAACGGGAGTACCCGAGAAAACCCACGAGCACGATGTTGTCCACCACAAACTTACTTGGACGGGGATCGAACGAGGGACCTCACACACCAGTGGTAAGCGCCCTACCTCTGAGCCACCGTGGTCCCCTTAATAAATAAGAGAAAGCCCATGCGCAAGTATAAAGTTGGAACTGTTTAAATCTTCATTTGCAAAATTTAATATAACCGTATCCAGATATAAATTACTGGAACTGTTTATTTCTTTATTATAAACATTTACTAAAATATTTTTCTAGCTAAAATATAAATTTCAGAAAGGTTCCGGTATCGCTATGTATTACTACGAGAAAGTAAAGTGTGTATCTTATATTTGTGAAGAATCAAAACTACGGTGTAACTGTATCTTATATTTGTGAAGAATCAAGAAGCATGGCTGTATGATGCTAGCGTATATCATAGGAATACTGGTTGACGTATTTCTTCGTATAGCGTGATCGTTAGGCAACCTGAAACTCAGCAAGCCATTTTGGGTTGTCTAACTCACAGGCAATATAGTTCGCTGTTTACATCTATCACATTCATTCTTTTTTTCATTTATACCTATAAAGCTTATATAGAAGGTATGACGAGCCAACGGTGTGATTTATATACGGAGCAAATAAATAAATAAATAAATAAGCATTCGGCTTTATGTATGAAAGAAGAAAATGAAATCATAATCACTGTATTCGTATTTAATTTATCCCTTCCAATTTGTCATATCACTGTTAGAACCTAAAGGGAAAATAACCCTTTTTAGTTACGTTAAGAAAAGAAATGGGCTAGAATATACTATCGGATATGTTCTCAAACGGAACAAGCTGTGTATACACAATGATCTCTTTCCTCTTCAAAGTTAAGAATTTTAAAATTATAAACGCAAGAATGTGAGAAAATATTTACTATGACATGATCACTTCACTTTTCCTCTTAAACGCTGTAAGTCAGGATATACTTGAACGTGCTTTAATTGTTTTTGACAAGACTTCCGCTGAAATACATGCTTTTATGTTCGTGACCAATTTGATTTTTCAATATGTGCTGGAAAAATGTGCGTGCATGTGTGTCATAAATTTTGTGACAATTGCTACGCAAATATTGCATGTAATGGCAAGTAGTGCTACTCACGCGCAATTCTTACCACACTAATAAGGAACCAACAAAATATAACGCTTTCCGAGTTCCTTCCTTCCTTTTCTTTTCATTTTTATTTTCTCTTCTTTGTCCTCCTATTAGGACAGTACTTAAGATCTTGGCCACCTTGGCATACGAGTAGACGTACACAGAATTATTGTTTAGAGAAGGCTATTTAAACTGAGCTTACAGGAATTTCGTTCATCGTATTAAAAATTATACTATATTTACCTTCTTATTTTAAATCAAAAGGGAAAAAGGAATTTCAAACATAAAATATATGTGTTTTAAATCTACTATTACTTCTATCCATACTATTCTTTGAATTTAGGCTTTGAATTTGAATTTAGGCTCTTAGTGAGGCTCTTGACTTCCCTGTGAGAAACTAAGAATTTGGCCTTACTCATTCCATAAAAGTTGAGAATGTAGTGACTTTTCAGTTTCCGATGTCCCTTCTTTTGTTAATTGATTTGGTCTCGTGTTTAATTCTCAATGGGGACACTCAATCGGAAAAGTATAAAATCATTTTCAGACCAGTCATCCTGAATCAGGTTTTTCCTGTGTTCTTTTTTTCACATTCATATCGGGCAAATACCAAGATGGTACCTAATATAAAGGGTCCCAGGCCGCCTCTTCCTTCTCCATTCCTTTCTTTATTTCCCACTTTAGGGATGCGCACAAGACAAGATTTGAGGCTGTCTCGTCTCGAAAATGTGCTGATGTCTCGACTCGAAAAATGTGTTCTTCTCTATTGGAATAGCTGTGTCTTGACTCGAATTTTGTCAGGAAAATTCTGTCTCAACTCGTCTCGTGCGCATCCCTTCCCCGGGTAATGTGATTGCCAAGTAACGTCATCCCCGCGCGTGACGTCATCCCTCTTAAACCTCTGTTAATTTAAATTTAATTATTAATTCTGTATTACTATAAGAGTTCAAAGATAAGACATAACCAGTTGATAGACCTCCTTAAGCTGAACAAAATGATATGGATCAGCAGGGCTCGAAAAATCCCGTATTCCATGTTGCCATAAGAACTGAATATACGACTCTGGCATCTTGTTTGAGGATCAAAAGATCCATTATATTTAGGCAAAAAAATTTCTTGTAGGCCTTATATTTGGAGAACTACACATAATGTAGCCAAACCCAAACTATCACTTAACTCAGTATGATGTGCTTATTCTCTGAAAAAAATAATACAAAAACTCGATTTAGGGGCCGTTCAAAAATTTTGTGGCACCTGATCCAAAAATATATATAAAAAAAATGTAATATATTTGAATCAAAAATTTTCTTGTACACCTTATATCTGGAGAACCACATATAGTGTAGCCTGCCCAAACTATCACATACCTCAGTATGATGTGCTTATTCCGTAAAAAGACGAAAACTCGATTTAGGAGCCCTTCAAAATTTTTGTGCCCTCTGATCCAAAAATTAATTATTGGCCGAGATTGCAATTTTTTGGTTCATTTTTTGGATCATTCCTAAAATTGTTGTTTTATGTTAGTGTTCCTACTTTTTTACTTCCCAATAGTTCTGAGTTTAATGTGCTTGCGTGGATGAAAACAAGACTATAATAAATTAGTTGTAAAGCTCAGTTTCCAATTTACCTTAAACCTCATAATTCCAGTAATACATTTAATTATTTTATGACCGTAACTATATCTAATTTAGAGCCAAAACATGTAGCCCTATGTTTTAAATTGGATTTATGGTATAGTGGCGCCTGGTTTTCTGCACTGCTCCCTGTATCAGAAGAAAATATTTTCGAGCATCGTGGATGAGTGTAGATAGTGATGCGTGATTTTCGGGGAAATTGAAAGAAAAATTGAGAGAACAAAAATACATCGTTCGGTGCCTTTCTCTCGTAAATTTGTTACGCCTTTAACTATGGTTTATTTGAAGATTCTGTTACGAAAATTACTGATTTTGGTTTCTCACCTATATATAATAAATGATTTTAAGTAGTTTTTTTTTTTTTTTTTTTTTTTTTTTTTACACAATTTTGTTTTAGTTTTGTGTTTATAATTTTGTAATACGTGTTTCATGAGATGACCACTCAAATTTCTAACGAGTACTCTCTCAAAAAAATACCACTTTTTAAAGCTGAATGATTTTGTCCTCCAATGCGTTCTACTGAGTACGACATTGGTTGAAATCTATTGTTCTTGTTATAAATTATAAACTTTTAAATTTAAATCTGTAGTTGTTAACTAGATTAAGTGTATCAATTAATTTTATTCTCCATCTCGTAAAATTTCAATAAAACAGCGTCAATTTCTTTATTATAGTGACCATTCGTATAAATAAAGATGAATACGAATAAAGACAGTGTATAATAATCTCAATAGCACAACATACAGTCTTATATCTCAGGTCAAGTTTTCTAATTTTTTTGTGACTTCATGCAATGTTCTTTGAGCAGTCACTACCTGGCACTTTGTAGATCTGTTCAAGTGAATCGGAATCTAAATACAATACTTCTTTTTGTTACATTCAGATTTGTGGTAGCAAATAAACAAGACAAGAGTTCAGGGTGTCTCAGAACAGTGTATCTTTTTATATTCGAAGAACTCTCTCTCATTTTGTCTCGTGAGCAGTTCATTTGCAAACGTCTTGGTCTAAAAGTAGAGAAAATACATTTCGGACTCGGGCCAAGGTTTGGTAAGCTTAAAATATTCGAAGATACTAGGATAAACTAGGATAAATATTCAAGTACTGCTTACTTAAATTAGCTGTATTTTGCTAGAAATCAGTCTCTGCTTATCCATTTTTTAATCATTGCTATTTCTTTGCTAAATGTATGAAACAACATGCACTGTAGCTTACCACTTGAATAGTAATAATAGTTTGAAATTCAAAAAACATATCTACTGGGAATAGGGAAACATGAATTTTCATGATTTGGCTAGAACACAGCTTCTGACACGAACTGAATATTGTCGTCTGCGCATGGTGTAGGTCACTCATTCAGGAAGAACACATTGCAACCTGGAAAGTGCTGCAAGGAATTTAAATGTTTGTGTGCAGTCAAATGTAACTAAGCATGTTGATGTATGTTGCTAACTCGAGCATTACCACTTCTTACCAGAGAATGTCAGTTTTCTTTTTCTGTACCATCCATAAGAGCTTTCAGGTTATTAAGTAACTGCATGTGTTGGAACAAAGAAAGAACTATGGCTGGCCTGATAGCTTTTCATTGAATGATGTATTGTCAGTTCATAGGCTAGCTCTGTTTTCTGAACTGCAGTCCGCTCGCTGTTTTCTAATTCAAGATTTTTTTTTTCATAATTATCTAACGATGCAAGGTCAACATTAACAACAATGATATCTCTACTAAATATGTCTATTTTGAAATTTGGGCTTACTCAGGCTCAAGCTCATTAACCGCAATGAGGTTCACAATTGCTCGATCCAACACACTAATCTCGTTGGACTCGAGATAGCTATTCTCAAAAGAGCTCGCACTCGTTCGTGGACGCGCTCACTAACTTATTCTTTTTTGGACTCGAGTTCTGGCTCGCCATCCAGTTATAGCTTGCAAGCCAGGCTCGCGAGTTTGGATATTTCTGGTCATTGGCGTAAGTAGGGTAATTTGCTGCGGATAGCATGGTATGACCTTATGCTCTCTTCAGACACTGAATCGATTACAGAAAACCGCTTTTCGCAATCTGTAACCGTTTCTGATCTATGGTGATAAGTGTTGTAACTGGAAATGGCTTATTTGAACCAATTCTGGTTTGAATAAAAAGTTAATGAAGGTGTCGTGTCAGAACCTAGTCTTGGGACAATGAATCAATTGCAGAAAAACACATCTCGATATCTCTTAACATTTTTGCTCTGTGGATATCAGTATTGAAACGGAAAGAATATAAAATTAGCACCACTACAAGAAATCAATAAGAATTTTAATACAAATACGAAAGCCCAAGCGAACTTTGTCGGTGGGTGGGGGCACTCGGCACCCACAGGATGGGCGTCCATGCCTCATTGATATGCTGAAAACATACAACAAGAATAATAATAAGAAATAAAATGACGGTGTGCTTAGGTATAACAATTTAAATGTTTAAATATAACAATATGTTCACAAAACAATGTGACAATAGGTTCGGTAAATGACGCGAACGGAAAGTTTTTACTCATGATGCGGACATGTCCGCAGCATAAATTCTGACATACGTTAACCCTAGAAACGTCTCTGCTTGGTCAAACAGTAATGTGAGTAATGTGTAATCAGCACACTGGCTGGTGTTTACTACTTGTGGATTTCTAGACCGCAGCACGAAGACAAAGCAGGGGATAATTGCTCCCCCTCCCTGAGTTTGAGAAACACATGTGTTTTAATAAATTGTATACTACTAATAAAAAAAACATGAAATTCTTATATCGGTGGACTATCTTGCCCCCACCCCGACCCCACCCCGCCCCGTGGCAAAACCTGAAGAGACGCTACTGAGTCAATCAAAAATTATATTATACCTTCCCTACAAGCAATTACACCCAAGGCCATGATCACCAAAGACAAGCATATTAACATTCAAGCAATTTCTGAAAGTAGAAGTGCAATCATTGAACACTCTTAAATGCATAGAATAAGAGGAAAGTTTTAAGTTAAAAAAAAAAGAGATAAAAAGTAAAACTTCATTTTTCTTAAATGAAACTTCATTTTTTAGTAAATTAAACAAAAGTTTTCGGCGAGAGGAAAGGGAAACAGACATAAAAGTAAAAGTAAGTAAGAGCGAAACCAACAACATCCAAATGCTCATAAAGCGTTAAGGAGGACGAACTCTCAATTCTTCGGGAACTGATTTAGCCTGTTTCGCAATTTAACCGTAGCGATGGACTATTAATTCATTGAAAATATCTTGTGTAGAGGTTTATTTGACAAAATAATATTTATGTCTAATAACTGCTTAATTAATTTATTTCTATAAAGATAGAAATGTTTATTTTTCCATACGATGTAGTTTCCCAATTTAAGTGAATCAACTGAATTTTTCATACATGAAAATGTAAATGTTAGCAGTAATTGATTGTTTGAAATTTTATGTCCATCTTTAGTACTGAAACGGAGCGGGCGGCATGGGCAACTGTCTCTTCTCAGTGTTTTGTTCCATGTAATAACTCTCCGCTTTCCTTAGCAGTAAAACAAGATGAAGTATGTATGATGGAATACGTTTTAATAGTCAAGATTTGTCATTATTGATGAGATTAACTTTCCTCTGCTTCTGCAAACCGTATCGCTGCACCTGCACAGAACATCTAGAACACGGCTAGATTATACGGAATTTTTCTCCCGTAAGTGACGGAAAACGCCACAATGTGATTCAGGTATTAAACTTTTTCTCTCTCTCTCTTAAATTTCCAAACGGAAAAACAAAAAGGACTTGGGATGTGAATTCAACTTGTGCGTTCATAATACCCATTGTTCCCACGTTATTAAACGAGCTACTTTATGACCTGTTAACAATTGTATAGTCAAAGGCTTTTGACAACAATACAACTGTAAAAACGTTTTAATCTCAGTGCACAGGAATGCGAGGTATTTGTTAAGGTTTGTTTGTAATCAATCGGATTATGATCCCAGCGAAACGCAGAAGACAATTCGCGATAACGTCCCTGAAAAATGTGTTAAAAACAGTGTTTGAAAGCTGTCTTTTCTGACGAGGCTTTATCGGATGTTTATTTCCCTCCCTCCCTCTCTCTCTCTCTTTCTCTCTCTCTCTCTCTCTCTCTCTCTCTCTCTCTCTCTCTCTCTGTGGTGTGTGTTTTGGCTTTAAAATCCCTTACAATTGCGTTTATGAATCATAATTAAAGTGCGCCTGTTAACAGAAAAAAGACTCGAAAGATCTCAAAATCAATCTCTCTATATAAAAGAAGTACTGACTGACTGATTGACTGACAGATTGACTAACTGATTGATTGATTGATCAACGCCCAGACCTAACCGCTTAAGCTAAAAAAATTTGGACATACGATTTTTGATGTAAGGTCCCACTAAGGAAGGATTTTTGGATTAACGGGATTAGTATGCATATGAAATATGATATTATGATGTAAAGACTTTCCCATTACGCCACACGCTTTCAGCCCTCTGTCTACAATGACAGCAGGGCCACTGGACTGTGTGAGGTGAGGACATTCGGATCAGTCTTGATATTTGAGCTGCTGTCACTGGTGCGGCTTGATTTCGTATTCGCACCGAAGCTGCATAGAGTGCGATTAACCTTTTTCGACCAGAAAGCAACAGTATGACAGCCGAATTATCCCTAAAGCTTCGGCCATGTTTGCTTCGCGTTTTTCAATTGTTATTCATCTTCACTTATATTATTCGTGGCGGGTCCAAATCTAATCCTTAAATATGCAGATACACTCTACAGAATGAACTTACGCCACGAATAATCTCTCTCTCTCTCTCTCTCTCTCTCTATATATATATATATATATATATATATATATATATATATATATATATATATATATATATATATATATATATATATATAGTGAAGGCAATAAGGGGCGGAAATGTTAAAGCTGATTTTGTTAAAGAGATCGGGACATAATTCACAACCATATGAAAGTTACAAAGACTTTAATCTCGGGAAGTAACTTAGAATATGTTTACCTATAATAGGAATTTGCCCTTGTTACCAGCATACCTACAAATACACGCGTTGAGTAACGTTACAGATGTAGCGCAAAAATGACATTTGTTTTTATTTTTCTTTATTTATTTTCTTATTTAGTTTTATAGTTATATTTCTCAGAGAGACAGCATTGGCGGATAGTCGCGGACTCAAAGTGGCGAATTGCTGGCGGTATACGAGTAAATGTAATTTCGTTGAGGACCCACTAGCAGCTGTCGACGGCGGTCCGTCATTTCCTCTTTGACTTCAGCTGCCCACCATTTCATCGACGGAGCTCCACCATCTATCTGCAGCTTTGTTGCCAATGGGGCATGCATAATTTGGTAACTCCGAATTATGAATTATGAATGTTCGAGTTTGGAATAAATCAAAATTCTAAAAAAAAACAACTGATATTTAAAACCAAAATACATACAACAAACTTGTTATTAAACGTTAAATTAAGCTATAAGAAAGTGAATGATAAGACCATTGATTACCTGTTGTAAATGCAGATGTACTATAAAGTAACAAGATCTTTCTGGATTAGGTAAAGGCAAATCAGTACACAATAATATTCATTATATTTTACAAATCACTTATTTTCCTTACAAGGTAACTTCCAGTGAAAACCATAGAGATGGCCATTTTCGTAATTTTTGTTTTTAGTTTAACGTCCAATGATTATGCACGGAGGCTAACAGAAGCCGTGACGATGATAATAATGAAATGGTGGATGAAGAAAGTGGAAGGAAAGGGACGAACCCCCGAGAAAACCCACCATCAAAGCGTTTCTCCACCACAAATCCCACTTGCGCGAGCTGGGATCGAATCCGAGATCCAATGACCAGAGGTGAACATAGGGTTAGCAGCAGGGGTAAAAGTTAGGGAGAACACGAGGTTGCGTCAGTACCCCAGTTCCAAAAATCTATGGCGTCCCCCACTTCCTAAGAAATTACAATGGGCAAATATAGGCATCGGAGACGGCGTGACGTCCTGCGTCCTCTTACCTTTTCAGATTCACTTTTACTCCTGGTTACCAGACGTACTTTTATCAAGCAATGTTCCCTTTTATCGGGCGGACTTGACCGGAGATCGAATCAAGAACCCATCATTCTAGAGCTTAAAGCTCTGCCACTGATCGACTATACTCTCAACACGCAATAAGTTTAGTTTAGTTTTATGTAATATAATAGGGCATGAGCTTCTGTGTTTTTTGTATACAAAAAAATAGGAAATAATATTTCTTCTTTAAAATAAATCTTGCTTTCATACGCTCTAATTCACGAATGGCATTTCCTTCAAGTTTAAAATTAAACTGATCTGTTCTGACTAAACTCCTACTAAAGTCCGATTCAAAATAATTCTATATTTCTGGGTTGCAGCAGGACTATAAACAAATATATTTGCGGAAAATTATTAATTGCATGAGAAGTTACAGGTGCGATAGTAGACGAAGATAAAATCAAACTTAATTTCATTGCTAAAGAGATAAAGTGGTAAGTTATATTAAATAATTTAATGCAAATACAAATTAACGAAGCTTCTACACTCCGAGATGTACATATTTATCCCCCACGCTCGAGTGTATTTTACAGACCCTATTTTCTACTTTATCCGCCATCCGCTATCATGCTTCTTCAGTAATAAACGTGTTACACAAGTGCGTGTATTGCTGAAATATGTGTGTGTGCCAGTTTTGCAACAAATGTTTCAAAATGTCTTAATAGCGACCTTCTTTGGGATGCTAAGTTTTTTTCCCAGTATTGTAGTAAAAAGTACAAGATTTTATTTTTATTATTATTATTATTATTATTATTATTATTATTATTATTATTATTATTATTATTATTATTATTATTATTATTATTATTATTATTATTATTATTATTATTATTATTATTATTGAAAACTTTACGAATAGGAAACTCTATATTCCGAAAACTATGTTCATTCATCCGTTCACTTACTGAGCGGACGTAGGCCAAGACGTTTTCATATTATTATGATGAAATTTGACTGCCTTAGACTCTGTAAACTGTGCCTCCAGAATTATTTCTAACCAATGATAGCAGGCTTGAAAACAGTTTTATTATTGTCATAATTCCTTTGCGTAGATACTATATGACTTATTTTCAGTGATAGAACGCTCACTTCTAATGCAAGCGGACCGTTATTCGATCTCAGGTCATGTGATTTTGTGGTGGACATAATCATGTTCGTAGGGTTCTGTTGTAGTGCTTTTGATTCCTTCCATAATCTCACTCTATCAATTCATTTAATAATCATCCGTTGCCATTAATCATCTTCCCCCTTTAGCCTGCAGGTTTAATTGTCGGAAGTAGAACTGAAAGATTTCATATAGGCAAGGCCGGCCTAGGCAATTTGCCGCTTCGTGCAGTGGCATTACTTGCCGCCTCCTCCCTTTCTCCAGAAAGAACAAACCTTAATAGCCACGATTTTAAGTCATGAACGATGAAGTAGAAGGAAAAGCCACTCGCACTCAGAAAGGTCTAAACACTCGTTGTAACTGTTTTTTCTTTAAATAATAATCTATTATGTTAATGAAGGATAAAGCGAACACACCTGCAGAGAAAAGATAGTAATGCTTTTTATAGAATTCAATATCGAGCTTCAATCTCAATATATCCAGTGTAACTAGCTCTTTTATCTTTATTTCTTGATTTTCTTTCTACATCTGTTAATTTTTTTAAAAAAAGCTTGTTTCCACTTTCAATGATAAGGAACTTGTTTGTGACAATGACAAGATTAGTTATCATATCAAAACTGTGATAACTAACTAAATGGAACAAGTGTTTCCTACTGTTCGAAAATTGAGTTCTTGTATTTGACAATAATCAAGCAATTCATGCTGGGATTTGTTTGACCATTTGCTTTAGGATTCTCCCTGACCTTAAATTAATGCGTCCTAAACATGATTTCTGAATATAGTATTCAAATAGAAAGTCAGTTTAGTAAATTTAACTACGATCATCATGAAGTATGTTTCCAACAAGAAATATTAATTTTAATTAATATAGTTGTGATAGATTTTGCCGCCCTTCTCAACTTCTCGCCCCGTACAAATGCACGTGTTGCACATATGGTACATCCGGCCCTGCATATAGGCTTATTTTCCAAATTTTTAATATTGTTTGTAGTCTTTCAGTTGTTCACTAACATTTTTAAGAAAAGAGTATTAGAGGATACTGAAGACCTTTGAACCCCGCTCTGTAAGATATAAGAAAAGTAAAATAAATTCAAATAAAATTATAACTAAACAATTAGTAGAATGAAAGAGAAACAGGAATATCAGGAACATTAATGGATGTTGTCCATCACAAAGGTCATATCGAAGCAGGGAACCATTCACACCAAAAGTAATGATGGTTTTATAAATGAGTCAGTGCTTGATCAATATGCAAATAATAAAAGTAAAAATTACATTTTTTGTAGTTACCAAAATCTAGGTAGCAAACTAGCTATTTACATATCAAATGAGAAATTAAGTTTACATTTCTTTCTTCGCAAGAACTTGATACTAAAATACTGAAAAATTAAGACCAAGATAGAAAAATACATTCTTTTAAATTGATTTTACTTTAAAACATCCATTTAAATGAACCATTAGCCACAAAACCGTGACAGGACTCCGAAATAGCTTAAAACACAGTTAGTCGGTCATGGTTAATTAATTGGTATATTTCATTGTGAAGGATTGAGGAGAAATAGCTATGTTTTACTGCATTGGAGGTTGGTGGAAGCCAAGGTATCATCGTGGTCTTGTATATAAGAAGCAAATTGATAGTTAATGTATTTTTTAAAAGAGAGAAAAACATTTAATGTCAAGGTTCATTCTTTGCAGTTCAATGTCAATTGAAAATGTTTCAGGTACTTAAAAAAAAAATTAAACTTGACATTTGCAAGTAAATTTATCTTTAGTTCGGTTGACCACAAAGCAAACATGCATAAAGTTGAAGGACTCTATTTGAATCGTAAGAATACGATGTTATGGACCTAGTAACATTAAAATATATGGAAGATGTGAAAACCGAGATCTTCATAGGAAACAGAAAGTGAAACTACGGTATATTGTGACACTTGTGTAGCTCGGAGGTCAAGAAAGGCAAAACGTACAACTTCGTTTCGCATTCAGGGAGTTCTGTTACCGGTAGAGTTTAAAGGAGGATGGAATCCTATTATCTTTTCTTTGTTTTCAAATTTATTTTATAAATCTAATCATTCTCAGTTTAGCATAGTATTCAAGACTGACAAAATGTTACTTGGAAATTTCCAAAAAGTTAAATTCCTGTCCTAGCAAAGGTCTGCCCGGCCGGACTAAAGCTTAAAACATAATTAGAATTGAAGTTCAGATCGTTTGTATGAATTCTTAGTACATAAAAAAATCGTGTCTGGAAGAAATCTGATGCCCAAACTAAAATTTCTGAAATTTGGAGACATTTTGGGCTAATTTGGATATTAATGCAATTTGAAAAACAAATTCGAAAATGAAATCAAATGAAATGAAATCTTTAAGTTTACGTCCCACTATTATGTCAGCTAGGTTAAAGGAGACGGTGGTAATGAGAAATGAATGAAATGGCGGAATGAAGAAAGTGGGAGGAAACGGGAGAACCCGAGAAAATCCACGCACACCGTATTTGTCCACCGCAAGGTTCACTTGGCGCAAGCTGGGATCGCACCAAGGACCCCATATACCAGAGATGAATGCTGTACCGCTGAGCCACCACGCCCCCCAGTAAAAAAAAAAAAAAACAAATTCGACTTTAAGTTGAAATTTTGATGTTCAAAATTCATGAGCTGGGCCGGTTCAAGTTTTAAACTATTCGCGGTCTGTGCAAACTTTTTTCTCCACGTCGATAAATAGTGCTTTTCGTTAGTATTGAAGTGAATATGAAGACAACGAATTATACAATTCTTTCAAAAATTTCTCCTTGTTTATTACACCTATATGTGTTAAATGAAATGAATGAAACTTCATTTCAGCATAGCTTCGGGGAAGAAGAATTCGAACTCCGAACTTCCTGTGCGAAAAGCCAGAGAATTAAATATATTTAAAATATTTTCCGTAATTAATCTTGTTTACCGGATGACGAACGAAAACTACAACTAATCTGATATTTAAATGTTTGTCTTCAGGAGAATGCATATCTCTGGGCTTTCTATTTAATGAGAGTATGTTACCACACTATGTTTGAGTATGAATAAACGAAGGATAATTAAAGAATAAAAACAATATTTCTCTCTATATGTACCAAAAAAGTAAATAATATCACACCCAAATTTTAGGTTACATCAACGATTCAACTTTCACACACACACACACACACGCACATGTAGACATTTTTACATATTTAGACAGTATACTATTTTCTTTATACTATAAGCAAACATGAATCTGAATACACACAACAACACCATTTTGTCATTAACCTTAACCAAACACTTTCACCTCAAAACAAAATAGAAACGATTTGTCCAATTTACGTAGCTGTCAAAAAATGACAATAACATTTGACAATAACAACCTTTCTTTTCTTTGTCAGTTTGTTATTTTGCAATCTAAAGTTCAATAACTTTTTACCTATGCAAATAATAACAAGCGTTGACGAAATTCTGCATACTCAACCAAAGATCGCGATATAGTGAGCTATGTCTGATGGGAGAGTTGTGCACAATTGATAATATTTGCTGTTCTTCCTTTAAGTGCAAAAGACACTTCGAAGAAGACATTTCATGTTCTAAATTCCTTAAGTATTACATTATTTCGTAAGTTTCTTAAAAGCTTATTCCATATTGGCCTACGGTTCTTATGGAATGTACGATCAGTTGTATTGATTTTGCTTGATGGGGATAATTTTAAGCATAGTTGTTACGTAAGTACGACGTGATGGTTGTTCTGTTGTATTCACTCGATTGATTGATTCAATCCCTCTGTTTTCAACATAGAAACTTTTGAAACGGGATTTGCTATTTTAAAGTAGGATTCAGAACACTACTCAGGTTTATATTCGAGGTAGACACCACCACCAAGGATTGTTCTGAGATCTTGAGTTACAGCGAAAAGTCTGCAAGGGCCGTACTAAGGCCCACAATATATTGAGGACTTCAAGTTTGGGCCACTACTAATAATTTTAAGCATATCCAAATTTTTCATCTAGGAGAAATCAGAGGATCAAACTCGAATTTCTGAAATTTGGGTCATTTCGAGCTAGAGATTCAAAAACAGCATTCAGAAATTCGGGAATAGGTTTCCCAACATATATCAGACGATAAACTTGGTTTCATTTTATGGCTATTTGGCTTCATCTAAATCCGTAATTAATCTATTCTTAGAGTAACCATACAACATGTGATGCGTACTTGTGCGTTCCTAGCTGAGTGATGGCATGTTCACAGTTTTATTTAACACATTTTATCTTTCACTACATAGTTATTTTTTTTAAGCCTATTTTTTCTAATGATGCACTGCGCTTCCACCACATCATCCTGTTACACTCAAGATCGTAATTTGTAAGATACTTTACAATTATTTACATAACACTTTCCGGAGATTCTCATAAATGTTGAGTGTACTTCCGTAGATTTATTGTCTCTAATGAAATCGTGAAAGGAAAAACTTTACTCCTATTGCCATGAAGTATTTTCCCATGTTTGTTTTCTTTTAAAACATATTGCATTATAATGTATAGTAAACTTAAGATGCAGTCCTATTCATTGTAACTGAATTTTTATTATTCTGACTTATATTGCCATCTGTTGTTTTCTCTCCCTTAATAGTTTGTTTATTATCCATTAATTTTGCGCGGATAATTATATGGTTGGACGTATTCTCATGACGTAATCTTGACACCTTTTGTCTCTGTCAACCTTCTATAGTGAATACATAAAGAAAAGGCTTAAGAGGATGTGAACGTTTATAATACCATCCAGCATTTTTTTAAAGAATTCCCTTTGTATTGATATATGTTACGTAAGTTACAACAACATAACTATGCTTTCTGTAGGAACTTAATTTATTTTAGCACTTCTACAGCCAGTTAAAAGTTAGTTAAAACTTCTTTGTTATGTGGTCTTATATAACCTGTATTGAAAAGTCAAGAAGATTTTGGTTGAAGATTAGTGAATATTTTTTTGTTGTTGTTAACTTTTGTTTACATTTAATGTATGGTTCACTTTCTTATTTACCCATTTTAAAGTTTTATGTACTAAAATTTGCAGGTCTTGTTTGAACGCTAGCATGCATACATGTTTTCACAAATTCGCTTGTAAAAATTTATAATAACCGAAAAGCACGCACTGTCTATATACAGAGTGGCATAGTAACCTTTCTTTGTCTGTTGGTTAACATCTTTGATATTTTCTTACAAAATTTTCCCTCTAGATGTTAGGCAAATATTTAGAATATAACTTTCTTTTTGGGATTAATTTTATATCGTTTCAGCTACATTCACAGAAACTAAAATGATATTACTCTCTACATTTGTCTGGAGTCTTTATTTTCTGTATTGAGGCTATATGGGACTTTAAACATACTGACCTACAGTTTAACTCTTTCTCAACCACCGGGACACAGGTGTCCCACCAGTTTCTAATATCAGTGTGAATTTGGTGTGCTAGTACAACGAGTGGCAAAACTTGTTTCATATCGTATCACCTGTAGGAGAATTGATTTCAATTGAACAAACACCTTACTTCGATTAGAACCATAAACTGATTGTCATTAGGTTAAGAGGCCTCATCACTGCGAAATTAAAATACCCCTAATTTTACAGTAATTATGTGATATCTTCAAATATATAAAAGATAATCGAAAAGTGGAACAAGACCTCCCTAGACAATATTATTTTGCGTGAGATACCGTTATCATGACTCATTTATCTGCTTTCCATTTCCAGTTATTTAGAAAATCGGCATTTATTTTCGCGTTTGTAAATAACTGCAAACGGAAAGCTGCTAGGCGACTCGTGATAACGGTACCTCATGCAAAATAACATCGTCTAGGGAGGTCTTGATCCACTTTTCGATTATGTTTTATCTATTTGAAGATATGACATAATTACTGTAAATTTAGCGGTATTTTAATTTCGCAGTGATAGGGACTCTTAAGTTACCAACTTGTCAGGCTTCTTTTATTATAAGTATGTTGCTAGTAATTTTATGCCGATAGATAAGTATAAATATAGAATGTTCAATTACGTCATTACCACTGGAATATATGCCTATAGTCCACGCAAAAATGTTAGTGAAACATACAGGTCACACACGTCCTACCATTCAAAAAAGAAATGACGGGAAAATTTGTTGTGTGTTGCTACTTTGACGAGGTCAAAATAACCAAACACTAATATTATTCTCTCAAAAAATGGTAATGAAAGGATTCACATGGGAAACGAATTAAATGTAGGGAACTCAGTGCCTCAGTGGTAGAGTGCTCATCTTTGATGCGAGGAGACCTTGGTTCGATTCCCGGCCACATAAGTTTATGGTAAACAACACTCATCGTGTCCGTGAGTTTATCAGAGTTTTTCAGTTTCCTTCCACATTTCCATTCCAAGAATTATATTTCGACTCATTCCTTTCATTAATCATGTATCACCTTTAGTCCCAAGGGCATAAGAGTGGGACGTAAAATTAGAAATCTAATGTCATTTCATTTTCCCGAATTGAGTGTAGTACTTCCTTGTGATTGAGTGATTCGATTCTCAGTGATTAGGTATGTTCCTTGGCTACAGATCCAAGTATAGTGAAACCTCTCTAAAGCGGACAGCCATGGGGAATCAAAAATTGTCCGCTATAGAGAGGTGTCCGCCTTAGAGAGGTTTCAATATTTTATGACGTAAATTAGTAAACAAGGTAATACGCAATTAGAAAACAAATATTTTTGCATGAATCATGTATTTACGAATATTACAAAAATGCCTGAATTATCCTCCGTCCGCCACCCAGTACTCTATGTTCGAGGCACAACATGGAAATAAGATGACATAGTTCTCTGCTCTTTACACTTGCTACTACTTACTACATTTTCGGTATGTTGTTTTAATTTGTGAGTTAATTGCAGTCCAGTAATGTCTTTTTTCAGACAATATGTGTACCCGCGGGCCAAAAATACCAAACTTGTCTTCTGCTTGCTTACAGATTCTAGCGGAACAGTACCATAACGTGTCATCCCAAACTGTGGGTAACTGTCAAACACTTTTCTGTCTAAAACAGTTTGGGTGTAGAGTGGATGCAAGCAAAGGACATGAGAGTGTTGTTAAAAAGAGACTTCGTCTCGGTTGCTGAGCACCCAATTGAGGAGGCAAAATGTCACAATGCTTCCTTGATGACACATGTATGAATTACTAAAAATGTATTTTTACTGCACTTTCCAACTTGTTTCTAGAGAAAGTGTCCGTAATACGGAGGTAAATAATACCTATAAAAGACAGGAAAGACTGTCCGTGTCCGTACTAGAGAGTGTCCGCTTTAGAGAGGTTTATTAATATGTTTTTTTCCTATTACAGTGTTTGGGATTACAAAATATGTCCGTTACGGGAGGTGACCGCTTTATAGAGGTGTCCATTGGTAGAGGTTTCACTGTAATAGACAACAACCAACTTTAAACAGATATGGATATATTACCACAATAATTGCCACCCCCTTTCCCAGTCGAATTTCCAAAAATCCTTCCTTAGGGGTACCTTATGTTACAGATCCTATGCTGTGTCCAAATTTCAAGTTTATAACTCAAGCGATTTGGCCTGGGTGTTGATCAGTCAGTCAGAACTTCTTCTTTTATATATACAGGGTGTTCCATAAATGTGTCAAAATATTTTGAGAACAGATTCCTTACATCAAAATAAGAAAGAAAGTTCATATGGACCTGTGGTCGGAAGTGCGTAGTTTTGTAGTTATAAATTGTCGAAGACGTGAAAAATGAATTTCAAAGATTCATAGTTCTACTACTGTAGGACCGATCTAGTCGGATTAAGACATCACTGACTATCCAAACTATCCAAGACATCACTTACTATTCAAGAACTAGTATGTGAACTATCCAAATATCCATGTTTCAGAACTTCCGGTACTTGCACAATCATTTGTAGAGAAGCTCTTTGGGAGAAATAGATCACTCTCCACCTACCTCTCTAAAAATTGGTGTGCAAATACTGAAAGTGTATATTTTCAGTTTGAGTACATGTGCTAAATACACAAAATATTAGTATCTATAACAAAGTACTAGTTTCCAATTTTAGTGCATATAATAAGTGACTATTTTCCAATTTTAGTACCTATAATCAGTGCCTTCTTGGACTTCTTAGCACCTATAAATCTGTTAATAGATAATACATGCACTGCACACCATGACAGACGTATTTTGTTACGTATTGTAAGAATTTGATTATCATGTGAAGGTGTGTCATGTGATCCAAGGTGTAGATATAAAAAGGACAGTGATTAATGAGTTTCAAATTGAACAACTACTCTTTCTTTGATGACCATGATCTACAATCATAGTCCTTACATCGTGAAATGGCCCCTCGTACCAGAACCTACAACACCCTCACCATGATTGTATAATATGTATTTGTATGTGTATTTACTTTGTAATATGAAACACATAAACATTTTCTTCTATATTAGTTACTAAGCTGCTGACTCGGCCAGTGTTGCCAAGACTCTGTTGTAAACTAAGAACGAAATTCCGTATTACCTTGATGGCTGGTAATAATAATATTCCTTAGGTGTGCTATTGTAGCAAATTGCTACTTTACTAATTTTAGTTGGTTCACCTACTTTTGTGCTGCTCTGATTACGCCAATGCACTTATCAAGAGAGTATGCTGGGGAAGATGGAACAGAGAAATAAGTGCAAGGTACCTTAAGTGGATCGGGCTCCATATCTAATCCTGGCCTGGGGCTAGAATTGTTGGGTTGTCTTTTTTTTTTGGGGGGGGGGGACTTTATTGTACCTTTCAGAAATATTGTAAAACTTTTTGTCCCTTTTCTTGGTCTAGTACAGTGATTCTCAAACTTTCGTGTGTTGCGGACCACTTTATTAGTCAGTTCTACAGTATTGTTGCTCTCTTTGAGAGCAAATTTGACATTTCTTGAACATATACTAGTATACTTACATTTTAAAAATAGTATTCATTAAAAGTTCCTTCATTTAATCTTGGTATCGTATATTAACTACCCATATTTAAAAAAAAAACATATTGAATGCTACCAAGAATATTTTACTATAATATATAGGGGAGAATAGCCAAAATCGCACCACTTTTTACATAAACGGTTTTAATTCGAAACTTTTCTAGAAATTTAAAATAATTTTTTGACCGTATTGAACTTTATAGTTTTCCTATCCTTTCAAAGTGATTTCACAACGATATCTTGTCATTATCATGATAAAAATGACGATATTTTAGAAGCCTTCGATTGGTGCGATTTACGCAACAGGTTTCCCAGATCGCACTAAGCCAAAATCGCACCGCCATTTGAATACATGCAAATTTTATAGTAAAGTATATGGATAAAACAAATGATCATTTCCATTGAATATCATATTATTTTATTCATGTTTATTCATGTTATTAAGGTGAGGAAGAATACATCTTTAAAGAAAAAAAAAATACTGCATTATAAATAACCGAGCATAGAAATAATACCTTAGAAATAAGTTAATTAAGTAGAAATGCAACCTATAAAGTAAACAAATTAATATTTCTATGATATATCACATTCTCTTATCTGAGAGTTATTAATACGAGGAAGAATATATCATTAAAGGAAAAAATATCCATATTTTGATTCAATAAGCAATAATCCATGAGCAGATTGCTCATAATCCTATGAAACGTAAACGTATCTGTATTTGTGGAAAACACGGACAGATACATCTTATGTGCACATTGGAATCTACGTTCATCTTCTGAAACACCCGCACAAGACTCGTGTATCCAGACTTTACACAAAACACACTGTACCATATCTTCGACTAAATTTTGTTGACAAAGGATGCAAAATCAATCTTGTTCATTGATTTCAATAGCCACATTTGAAACACTGAGAATATATGGCTCGGATCATCATGATTTGGATGTATCTATTTTTCGAGCGCAATTTTTTTGGGTTAAGGGTTCCTGAAGATTAGCTCACGGTTCAGAAAGATTAGGTCCCTCCAACGTTTGCATACTCTTGATTGCCTTTGTCATTCTTCAAGATGTTTATTTGAAAGGACTTAACGGGAAAACTTCTGTTTTGTGTGGTTGTCTGTTGGTAGGCCTACTTCCTCCTGCTATTGGACTGGGCAACGTAATGTTTTCATGAACTCAGCTTTGGCGATTTTCCGGTTCCACATGCCACCACCTATACCCTCTACACCTATTACAATTGATGAAATATGCACTTTTGGATTGTGTATGCGTGTCTTCCTTTACGCTGATAATAACCACCATCCACAGTTTCTGGAATTCGAAATAGTGCCTATTGAAATTTAGCTTTTTCGCGATTTAAAACAGCCCTAGCTCTGAAACTATGCACCTTTCGCCATAAGTCCATATGAACTTTTTCTCTTATTTTCATGTGAGGAATCACCTCTTACAGTTTGTCGGTATAATGTAATAATACGTCTATAATGTAATAATAAATACCAGCAGTGAGAGATATAACCCTGCGAATACTAAGTTGTCCCCTTCCGAAACATTTTTTTCTGAAAGAAATACTGATAGTGTATGATACACAAATATTTGGGGGGGGGGGTACTATGGCTCAGCAGGAGAAAGTAGACTTTGGTAAATGAACTTCAGAGCAATTTTTTGCAAGGCGAGTCGAAAATTTTAAGACGCTTTTTCTCTGCTATATTAGGCCATTGCGCTCTCCTAGCTTGTAATATGAACACTTTAAACGTGCACTATCACCTTGTAAAAAATGGCCCCGAAGTTCATTTACCAAAGTCTGCTTTCTCCTTGTCAGTAGTAGAGCACTTACCTCTGGTGTGTGGGTCCCTGTTCGAGGATCACATTTTGAGAAATATTGATCTAGTATATTTGTTCTTAATTTAAAAAAAAAAAATATTCGGTGTCTCTGTGATTCTGTTGCCCCTTAACTCCGGACCCCTTCACTGCAGTAATGATTTCCCTTCTTCCTCCTTGTAGGTACAATGTTAATATTTATTAACAAACATACACTTTAAGGTTGTAATTCTGAAAATTAAAATTCCGTACGCCCGTCACAAATTGCGTCCTCAGTTCGGCCCTACAAAGACACAAAGTTTCAAACATTAAATAAATAAGTATTATGAATTCACTGATCAGAACAGTAACTTCACGACAAAAGAAATTAAATATTTCACTTTAACGTCCCACGTTTATGCCCTTTAGGCTAAGGAAGACGATTATTAAAGCAAATGAATGATGATGGAAGAGTTGGTGGAATGAGAAAGTGGGAGGAAATGGAAATACCCGGAGAAAACCTATGGATACGATGTTGCCCACCACAAACTTACTTGGCTGAGGATTGAACCAGGGACCCCATGCAGTAGAGGCACGGGGGTGCAGGGGGCGATCGCCCCCCCCCAGAAGACGAAACTTTCTTATTTCATATATATAAATAAAGTCCATCCCAAAGTTTGGAGCCCTTAAAGGTAGCAGTATGACAACCCACCATCCCCCCACAAGTCGGTCCTGGATCCGCCCCTGAGTAGAGGTAAGCGCTCTACCACTGAACCACCGTGCCGCCCACAGCAAAAGAAATTAAAAACTATACTCAATATTCAAAATTTTATTATATTTCTACTAACCTTACCTAATAATAGTCTTATGCCTCTTAAAAATAATCAAAACATGAGGAAGAATTGTATTTTAAACCTTGAAATATACTATAGGAAAGTTAAATTTCTCTTGAATGTCTTACTATCAATATTTTATTTTTTATTTTATAGTACCAAATGAAAATTAAAATATTGATCATATACAGGGTGTCCCAAAATTTGGTATACAGTCCCATACTGATCAGCTAACTGTATTTTATATCATTTCTTATTGTTATCAAGCAGGTAGACCTAGTTCTTCATTTGTTCTTATCGTCTTTTTACTTATAACTTAAGCCCGGAACAGTCGAAACAAATAAGTTCATAAACTAGAATGTTATACTTGATTAATACAGGGGTGTATCCCTACTTTTGAGCCACCTTGTATGTGGCTGATGATAAGGAGTCTGTTGTCTGTACCGTCCATCAGTCCACTAACCATATTCAAAATAGTAATATTATTTCCTGTCCTACCGGTAAAATACCGGTTAGTTGGCAGCCCTAGTACGAACATGAAAGTGAGTTTGATTCGTCTTCTTCCAGAATCAAATTCTAACCGGCTACATAGGATCATAGAGATCATCTTTTGGCATAATCTTACTTAGCGGAACACACAAAATACTTGTGAGGCTGAAAATAGCCATGAAAATGACTCAGCAAAAAGTTCAATGCATCAAAATGAAATATAATTACAGTAACAATCCAGCCAGCAAGAAACAGAATATCACAAAATACAAACAGGTCTTCCTTCTTTCCTTGTATATTAGTAGTAATCAAAAGGAGATAAAATGACTCGATGAGTGACCAGTATTGGAAATTACGGTGAATAGATTTTTCGGGAGCAAAGAGAGAAGAATCTTTTAAGAAAGAAGGAAGTAGGTAAGGTATAATAGTTCGAGAATTTCCTAATAACATACTACAGCGTATGTTGCAAGAATTCCCATTGGCGCTCTGACAAAGTCAAGGTTTTCTTGATGAAAACCACCTCATAACATTAGATGAATGAACCAAAAAAAAAAAAGCAAGAATAGCTAACACATATGATTAACGCTATCACAGATTCATTATGTAACTGTTTCTTCTTCTTCTTCTTGTACTTTCTTCCTTTTTGGTTTTAGTGTCTGGTTCCGCCTGAATCTGATTTATATGCTCCGATATGTTTAGCAACAGTATTGTTCGTTCTCAGGTCCTACGCTAGACACATGTAGAGCAGACACACCATGCACGCATTAAAACCGGTTCCTTTCACTTTGCAAAACACGCCAAAACATGTTTCTTCTTTTTTTTCGTACTGTAGAGGGAGGAAAGAAAATAGATTGCATATATGCATGTATATATAATATGTGTGGTCTACATATGTGGACCGCACCTGTTAATAGCAATATGACAGTTAACAACACTGACTTCTGTGGTTTAAAAAAACTACTACAGATAGTTTTGTTAAATACCGTTACAATACTGAAAGTCAACATTTGAAACTTACAGTTAACTCATATTAGTGAAAGTTTTCTAATAGCTTAAGCTGTAAGACTATGAAGCTGTGTTTGTACCTCTAAGTAAGTAGAATCCTTTTGCTTCAGTGCAAATTGGAGTAGATGAGTTGACCAAATTATAAGTAAGATTACAATATATCTACAAATAGCTAGATACCAGTGGTGCTAGCTTGAAGGGAACATTTTAGGCTTCCTCTAAATAGGAAAAGTTTGCCTTAGTGGGATATATGAAGGGAATCAAATTTATTGAATATTTCCTTGGGAGAAATTTCTATCTCCTTTTCTTTATGAGATTCCTTTTGAAATTCAAATATACTTGAAATTATTTGCCCACTTTATCTACGGAACAATTACTCGCTACACTGACTTTCCTCCTCATTCGTAATCAAATAACTCTCAACTCTATTTTAGATCTCGTCTTAGACTGTCAAGGGCGCCGATTTCTCTGTAAATTTGAGGGGGGCATTCAGATGCAGAAGGTATATATATATATATATGAAGATTTTAAGACAAATTGCACTCAAATTATGCCAAATATTGTATACTCATAAATACAATAGGGGGCCTACATGAACTTTGGGGGGGGCCGGGCCCCCAGGATCGGCGCCCTTGTTGATTGTATAAAATTTATGGGCATTTCAATATATGATCTAGGAGAAAATATTATTTCTGGGTTGGCATCACTGAGCTATAGTCGGCTAAAAATACATGTTCAACAGGGTGACATGTGAAATCATAGTAGTAACTGCCAACAACATAATTATTTATTTTTTTTATTTTTTATTTTTATTTATTTATTTATTTATTTATTTATTTTTTATTTTTTAGATTGGAGTTCATAACTCTTAACTCAAGCAGTCTTCTTTTTCAATTGCCTTGAGATGATGGATGAACATGTAAAATTTTGTATTCTTCTGTTCACACTTGAAATCGAACCCAGATGACGTACCTAACCATTCAGAAACACTGAAGCATTTTGTTTTTTATATGTTTTGAGGAGTTAAATGTAATCGGACAGTTCCAGTTTTTAAGATTCCGAATGTAATAGAGTCGGATCAGAAAGAATGAATTGATTAAACTAAGTAAATAAATATACGATTACTATAGATAAGTGGTTTCAAACTTTCCGATAACGCGGACCCCCTGTGTATTCGGAAAGTGATCCGCGGACCCCCTCTTCATTCGGAAAGTGATCCGCGGATCCCCTTTCAGTGCTATTTGAAATTTCACGTGGTATTGAAAACTATACTAATTAGAATTACCACTGACAAGAAGATCAAGAAAAATATTGCAATAAGTAATTTATTCTAAAGATACATGATTGTTTCGTAGTGAACGAAATGTCAATTGAAAATACAGTAACTTTCAAGACTGAAAAATCAATGTACTTTAAAAAAAAAAAATCACTTGATAAACAATGATCTCAATGTGTGATTACTAATATGAGGAATGAGATTCTTTCTATTTTTCCGTAATTACACTGAAATCTGGAATAAGATCTGTCACCGTTAATCTTAGTTCCGATTCCACATTAAGACGATTTCGCTTTCAGGCTTTAATACTGCAAAGAGTAGAAAAGGTCTCCTTCACTAAAGTAAGTGGTAGGGAAAGGCATCAAATGTTGCAATACTTTTTAAGACAACTCTTCATACTCAAAGGGCAGAAATTTAGTAAAGTAGGAAAGCATTTACATTTACAATAATTTCTAATTGCTTTCTTTTTAGTAACTGAAAAAAAATATACTTCTTGCATAACAGCTGTGAGTTCCATTTTATTATAATACATTTCAATTTTTAGGCGTCGCGGATCCCCTGGCTACGTTCCACGGACCCCACTTTGAGAACAACTACCATAGACTACCATAGATGAGACATTATCGTTTATATTCTCAGCACATCCCTGTCCCACGACTTCTTGAATGTTCTCATAATAACAATCATAACCCACGATTTGTCCCATCTGGCCAGACATACTTATTTGTAGGCTGTGGTTTCAAGAAGTAAAAACGTTATTTTGTAATGTGAAACAAAATAGTGTTTAAGAAAGAACGGAAATATGTAAATTTTGATATATTTCTCTTTACTCTAAAAAAAAAATAATAACTTTTTGTTGTTACTAGTCAGAGTGAAAATGTTGAAGAAGGCCGAAAGAAACCGGTCTTCTCTTTGAAAGAAATCATTAAAGAAATACGTGTACAATACAAGCAAAAATTAATTAATTGGTATGTTTTAGAATACAAAATTACACACGATTTTTAATGACCAAAAGGATATCCATTTTTAACGTTTAAGCTACTTTCTCCTCTAAAAGCATTAATAAATTAGCTATATATATGTATCAATAACAAAAATTATATAATTAGAAACGTTTATTTAGTACAAGGTCTAAAAGATATTATTAATGTTTTCAGTTACATGGCGAATTCTTGTAAAATGCTATAATTAAGTATTGCAATATAGGTAAGTAGTATTAACAATATTGCATGCAAAGGTGGTGCTTTGCATTCATATCAAAGTAATTAGAGACATTTTTTTAGTTATTCTCTGATAAATTCATGTATATAAAACGTTAATTTAGCAAATGAATATCAGTCTGGACTGCTGTAGCATTTAATTGATTGTCACACAAAACACAAAATTAAATTATCAATAGATCTAAGTGAGGTGAAGGAAACGATATGGGTAAGTTTAAATCCTAATGCGTATGTATGAAAAAATTGTTTTAGACGAATTTATGGCTTGTCTTACAGCTTGTCGGTATAGTACATTAACACCTTGTATTTAAGAAATGTAACTATAATAGTTTGTTATGTAGCTAATGTCGATGTGTGGATGCAACACTAACTCAGTGCTGTATTTGATTTCAAGCAGTGCTGTATAGTAGAGAACAGCAAATTTTACTAATGGTGTCAAATTAACCTCCATCTTTTATGTTCCTTTATATATATGATACAGTAGTGCTCATACAGGTTGGATAGGAATGTCTGAAAGTTTCTCCGAAGTACTCGTTCAGTATGAGTTAATCACACGGAATTAGTATCTTGTGAGTGAGAGTCAATGATTGTCTCAGCAGCTAAAACTTGTACTATATAATTTAAGGATAGTGTAAGAGAGAAATCTTCCAAAGGCGGCAACACATTTACCCTACTTTCCAATGTAATATTTCAGCCAAATTCAAGAGTTGAATGTTGAATTTTACCCAAAGACAATATGATTAAGTATAAGCCGCCAGGGCTGATGGAGTAGTCCTTTAATTCAGCTCTATTGGAGGTGAGATATGGTAGTGGGGAACGGCTTGTTGATCTTACATGACGATTTGTGCTCTCATTAACTGCTCTTCATACTCGGTCGTGGTTTGGAAATCATATTTCATTTATCCACAGTTTAATTCATTGTAAAGCAGAGGTAGATATTGTATTTTATCTTTCCTCCTTCCCGAAACAATTCTTTCTTTGCTGGTTTTTCTACTATGTCTCCATAATTCCTCAATTTTCTTTTAGAAAATTCAATTCTATAACTCTCCATCCCACCCAGGAGCGTCATTTGAGCTCCAGAGGGCAATTGCCTCCATTTTCTGAGTGTTACATTTGCATACATTTTAATTCTTTGATTACCCTGATGAATCACTTCCTATATAACTAATGGAAATTATTTTTTTTTCCACAATGCAATGAAAGTGATTCTGCGACACTACCGCTGGAGTTGTAACTAACTGCA